>NC_071582.1:13066978-13683817 GCF_024509145.1 Vidua macroura
TTAGTGTTAGATAATTTTATTAAGATAAAAAAAACTGCAGTAGAATTCAATTAAATTAAATGAAGATTCATTTAAATAATCTTTTCCTCTTTTGGGGGAAGAGTGAAAGGTTTCTTACTTGTGAAAGGGGCTGTGGGAGGAGGGGTCTTCCTCAGAAACCAACACAGAGCTTTGTGCTACTCCTGTTTGAGCAGGAAAAGAAAACAAATTGACACCTAATCTTTCCCAGAAAAACATGGTTATTTAGTCAACTGCTCTTAAGAGAGACAGCACAGTTGTGATTCTCCACAATTGTTGCTGTAAGATCTGTCTGGTGGGTTCTGACATGTAATTGGCACAACCAGCAAATTGCTTGGCAAGGGTTTTTACAGCTAAGCCATCTAAATGAGCACATCACACTGCTGATGTGGGGATCTTCACTTCTGTGCCTGGGAGCACCAAAGACTTTCTGTAAAGGAGGTTGGTGCTGGTTTTGCTCATTTATTGTCTCAAAGTTGACTCAACTTCCCCTCTTCCCCAACATGATTTCACTTTTGTCTGTGTTCTGGTTCCTGCTATGGTGGGCTGCATCACTAATTCTGCCTCTTGTTCAAGCTCTCACCTTGGCAGCAGTTGAATTTCCAAAGATGGTGAATTCTTGTACTCCAGCTTCAGTTCTGATCCTTTGTACTTCCCCTACCAAGCAAATCAGGCTAAATTAGCTCTGTCAAAGAAAACTGTGAGATGACAAAGCTGCACTTTGAATAGGAGTGCTATAGGAGCCTGATCAGGCTTTACAGGAGGTGAAATCTAAAGATAGCGGGACAGGGAAAGGTTTATTGGGAAAATTAGTAAGATATTTTGGGGTTGCTTAAGGCTTAACTCAGTCAAACCATTTGATCATGTTTTAGTTTGCTACTGCCCTGCTTCTGTTATCAACCCAAATATCTGGGGCTGTTGTGTTAAATGGGGACAGGTCAAAACTTCACTTGCAGGATTTTCACACTTCTGATATTTTTTCTAGTCTCTGCATAACTCCCCAAACATTTTTTCATATAATGTGTTCCTGCTGTGCCCATCTGGCTGTGGGTGGAGACATTTAAAAACATCTGCATGTCAGACACATATGTGGGCAACATTTACCCAGTCACTCTGCCTGCTTTGGGGCCCTGCCTCTTCTTGGGTTTTGTTTTTAATTTGTGCAGACCTACTTTTTTTCTACCAGAATGCAGAATGGGGTGTTACTTGTGCCAGCACCTGAAATGGTTACAGTGCTAATTTTCCTAATATGGAGTAATATGTTTGGACAACAAATACACGCATCACCCAAAAAATCTGGAGTCCTGAGGAGCAGCCTGACTAGTTCTGTCCTAGGCTGTCACAATTAGGTCAAGGATGATGTAAATCCTGCAGTGAACTTTCCATTTAGTGTCAGCAAGTTGTTTGCGTTCCAAAAAAGGCAGACACTACACTGTGCCTTGTAGCATATGGCATAAATTTAGCTGACATCAGAACACATCCCACATGTCAAGGGGAGCGCCATCAACTTCTGCCATGCTCGCTCTCCTCTGCCACATTCATCTTTTGGCGAGTAGGTATCACTCCCCACCAAAGCACTCTTGTGCTGGATGTAAATGTCTGTCAGAGTTTTCATTGAAAACAGTTTCTGTAAGCTCTTGGAAGACTCTTGCACTTCTTTTTTTTTATAAACTTTGTTTGTATTTTAAACTTAAAATTGTAGCAGATTATAATTTTTTTCTGAATCTTGACTCCTTTTATCCTGAGAGTTGCTTTCTCAAACTGTTTGTTTTATGTCCTTTCTCTTTTGGTTCCTGCACATACATTTCTTTTTTGCCTGTAATTATGTTTAAGGACTGCTCAAGATGCACAGGAGGTTTGGTGCGCAGAGACTTAGAAAGGAAGGTTTCCTTTCCATGCTGTGTTACTGCAGACATGTTTCTAACACACGTTAGTCTGAGTAGTTAATTCTTGAATAGCTGTTAAAAAGCACCTTTTTTCCCCCAAAATTAATACTTACTCTTGATCCTTTTTTTTTAATATTTAAAAATTACAAAAAAAGTCTGTGCTGCCTTTTTCTTCTTTTTAGCCTTTGAGTGATTCATAGGAAGAATTGATTTTGAGGTAGCTCTGTGTCAAGCCAGCTGTTACAGTGTACTAAACCTGGCATTCTTTCCTGGGTACCACTAATTAGCAAATGCACAGAGTAAAGTGCATTTTGGAGCATGAAGGTGTAGATGCCTGCACTCTGTCTACCTGTTACTGCACCAGAGCTGGCAAGTTGGACCCTGCCCAGAAAGACTGGCAGTCACTCAGGGAGATCCAACAAAACTTTCTGGCTCTCAGAGCTACATATAAATAATTCCATGTGACTGCACACGTGTGACAGGGGGCATAAAACTGGGAGTGGGGAGCTCCAGCTGCAGCTCAGCTGGGAGATGTTGGTGGCTCTCCAGGAGCCCCACTGGAGGATGGGGCTGAGCTAAGCAGGGGCTGCCACATCCTACTGACCTGTCAGTGTCACCCTCCCTAGCCTCAGGGGGTTGGTTTCTCATCCATGGAAGCTCTTGGCACTGCCCAGGCCAGCAGATCATGGAACCACCCTTCAAGGGCTGCACTTGTCCCCTTTGAATGTCACTGCCCACCTTGGTGTAGTGGTTCCCTTGTGATGACATTGTTGGCAACTTGGTGGTGGGCTTTTATAAATAAATAATAATAACAAGATGCTCTCAGACACTGAAAAGGTTTTTGGGATCACTTGTTTTTATTTTGCAGTTTCCCACTTCTGCTAGAAACTGGTGTTTCTTGTCAGGTCTTATCTTATTCTCTCTCCTACTGTTTCTTATGGAGAATGCTCTCCATAGGGATTTCTTACTGTGGAAGTTTATCCTTTCTTGTCAGATGAGTAGTGGGTTTTTTTCTGATCTCCAGTGTCTTATCTATACTTCTTTGTTCATAAGTGATTCACTGCCAAGTTTTATTTTGTTTTAGTGAGCTGAGTGCAAATGTGACTTTACTTCCCAGCCTAGCAAAGACCTAAATCATGTGAGCAGTGATAGCAGAAAAACTCATGATTCGGGTGTCATCTTGAAGTAGAGCCTTAGTAACCTTCAAATCCCCCAGGGCTAACTTCACCAAGCAAGGCAGATTTGACTGAACCCAGCCAGAAAAGGAGCAAAGTAATTTGATTTCATGTACTGATTTCTTTTCTGAAAGTGTTCTCACAAACAAGAAGCTCACTGGGAGTTTGTGTCCTATCCTCTGGCTGTGTATATGTGTGTTTTTTTAAATGGAGACCATGTGGGAAAGGGTACTTGCTCCTGCTGGGTGGTCCTATAATATCTCAGCTCCTCTAGCATGTGACAGATCCTGTAGTAAGAGTTAAAGGTTTTGGAAGCAGTTTGTTTTATTTGATGGAAGTGGATTTACAGAGTTGTGGAACACTCTTTAGCCTCTTGCCTTCAGATATAAAGTGTCAGCAGAAATATGTGGAAAGTCTTTTTAGGAGCCCTTTAGTATGCAGTGAATTTTATGTACTGTATTTTTTTATTTTCTGGGTTATTTTTTATTGCTTTACATTCTTTTCCTCGGTATGGATGGCTCGGGAATTTGAGCATCATGGAGACGCTCCATGGAAGCTCTTCTGACTTATTTTACACCTCAGTTCTGAGGTTTGCATTTTGACACACTTTGCCTGATTTCTTACCTGTGAGGAACTGGAAATCCTCAAAGAGAGGAAGTTTTCCTCCTCCCAGCACAGCTGCTGCCCATTCACCTTGGCAGCTGGGACTGCAGCTTCGTGGGCTGGGAGGAGATGGGCTGGGAAGGTCACTGTTGGCCTGAGCCTGGAGGGGCTTTATTCTGTTAATTAGCACATGCTGAAGCCTGTGTCAGCTTGTCTGGGCTGCTACTGTCCTGGGCTGGTTTGATTCCAGAGATGTGAGAACCCGTGCCACAATCAGGCCTTTGTTAGCTCAGACATAACTGAAGAGTTGTGAGACAGGACCATGTGAGAAGAAAATCATGACTCAGATAAAATCATCAGACTTCAGACCAAGATAAATCCTCAGTGAGGATAAACTAGAGTTTGAAAGTGCTGCTTGAAAGCTAAGATTCCACCCTACTTTTAAAGTAAATGAAAAAAAAAAAAAAAAAAGAAATAACTTGCTTAATTGGAGGGATGTTCTGGTATCTCTCCCTCTGCTTGTCAGAATCAATTACTTGTGGATGATGAGCATGGGAAAGAGACAGTGGGAGCTTTTTTTTTTATGTTCTCTCGGGGACATATTTTATCTGTGTAGGAATAAAGTGCAGGCTGAAGCTATCATGAAGTGAAGGATGTGAGCAGAGATTGCAAAGTCCATGAATAGATGGACTTTGAATGACAGCAAGGTTTTACTGCAGGGCAAAGAGACATGGAAAATATTGACCAAGGGAGAGCAGGATTTTCACATGACAGTTTTTTCATTCATTTTTATTACAATGAATTCCCATAGCCATATTTAAAATTAGTTATTTGTTGTGTGGATACAGTCAGTCCTGACATCTGCCTGTGCTGGATTCTGTGCTAAGACAAGTAGAGCAGGGGAAAATGCAGCAAATAGCTGACATTGATGCAATGAGATCTCTGTACTCTCGTAGAACATGCAACTGTGCAATGAAGCACAACCTTAATTTCTCTGAGTTTTGGATTTTGTGAGTGTCTGTGTTTTTGGAAATAGAAATCCCTTTTCTCTGAGCAAGACGCAGAGGATTTTCATTTTCCCTGCTGAGTGATTCTAATAAACTGCAATAGAGATTTGTCTTTTTAAGCATGTTAGAGTTTTTCACTGTTTTCTTCCTTTACTAGTAAATACTGAAATAAAACATGTCCTTTCTTAGTCAAGTCACAAAACTTGGAAAGGGTATTTTTGTCAGAAGTAATTTGGAGATTATATTGTATTTTGGGCAATGCTGACAACCTTTATAAGTATGTAGATGTTCTGATTCCATTTTTATCTTAGTTCTCAACTCTTGTAAGCCTGAAATAAATAATTTGGTTTATAGAAGTCCAAATGCTGCTGTCCTGGTGGCTGGGCAGTCAGATCACTAAGTTGGATATACTTGGTGTAACAGTTTATTTTCACACTATATTTTGCAAATCTTGACAAATTTTAAAGGCAGTGGAAGGCACTTGCACCTGGGACACAAAGCCTTTGCCACCTTTCAGATCTGCTGGTGGCCAATTTTAAAATAAAAACCACTGGACGACATGTACTGAGATAATTACAGACTGTTCAGCCCTTGAAGGGAAGGATCTCCTGTGCAGTAACTCTTATCACATTCTTGTGAGAAGTACAATTATCATCTCCATTTGTGCATTCTGCAGTCAGTTCCTTGCTCAGCAGAAATACTGTACCTCTTTGACATGTTAAGCACATTGGGCACCTCCCCATAAATGATTTGGTGGGTTTTCTGCTTCAGCTGAATTTCACTAAATGCCATCTGGAGGTTTGAGCTGAAATTCCACTTGCAGGTTGGTCCTGGAGTACACGTTTTGTGCATCCTTTGAAACAGCCGGGCCACTGGAAGCACATGAATAGAAATGTATCCAGAGTAGCCTCCAGCTGGGGTTTCCTGGCAGCTGGGGGTTTGCTCAGCAGCTGTAGGGGGATAGTAATTATGTCATACTGAGATATAGTTGAATTGATTTTCTGTTTTCATTTTGTTAAACCAAATCACATTAATAAAAAGGCATTACTCCCTGACACTGAGTTGCCAGTCCCTCAAGCAAACATAGAACACTACAAAACAGAAGCTTACCTAAAAATTTTAATGGAATCACTGATAAATGAGAGCCTGAATCAATAATAAATTTCTTAGTCAAAGTAGGAAATTATTTAGTATTTAACAAACATATTGCTGAATATTTAAATGGTGTGTCTGCTAAAGAGCTTAGTCTAAGACAGTAGATAGAAAAATAATGGCACTAGTGCAGCTTCAGTTTTAATGTTTTATAGAATTTATGTATCTGTCACAAATAAAAATAGCAGTGATTTATTCTTTTGTGACTGCTTCTATTAGGAGAATCTAGAATATTTGTTTTTTCTGGCTATACCTGGATCTTTGGCTCCAGAGGACCCTAGAAGGGGGAAATCTCACTTTGAAAGAGAAATATTATTTATAATTATCTATATTGCTGGATATGATTTCATGCTTTTGATAGTAATAATGACACTTAACACTTACATGATGCAGAGATGTCTGGTTTTACTCGTCTCTGAAATAAATATTTTAATCTTATAAAGTGTAGGTGTGTATTCAACTTATTTATTTCAAGTATATTATCTTGAGTCATTGGCATTCCAGAAAACTTTTTGAATAATTGAAATTGAATTTAGAAGGGCTAAAGCAATGGTGTAACAAGCAAATGTTGAAATTTTGAAAGTTAATTCTGTATCGCATTCTGCACTGGCAATTCCAGTCCATGTTTGTGTTTATACTTATTAAGAGAAGTCTCTGAAAGGAGGGAGGGAGGGTGTGGGTGGGGTTTGCCTTGTTTTTCACTATGGTGCTTTTTTACCATATTGGAATTTCAGTTAAAATTCTGTCACCTTGCAGTCCTGTCAGTTTTCTTATCATACTTAATTATAAACATCTCAACAAAGGAAGCTTTTTGAATATAACAGATTATTCTTGGACCTTCACAAATCAAAATTAATGTGCTACATGAATTTCTTTAAGTCCAATTCCTCAGTTGAAACACTACTAATTGAATATGACCTAAAGAAACAGCTTTACATGAACTTCTGAGTGATTTTCGGATTCATATTTGCAAAAATATTTTTAATATTCCATAGCCACTTTCACATATCAGCAGTGATTTCATTCTTCTCTTTCATCTATATTACTGTATTTTATACCCTGACCTTTTGCTCTTCCTTTGCCTTTCTGAACCTACATGAACTATTCTAAGCATGCTCCAAAGGATTTAACACCCTTCAGGGTTGTCTTTCACCACAGCACTGCCATGCTAAGGTTTGTTGAAGCAGATGAGTGGTTTTGTTCAGTGCTTAACCAGATGCTTTCTATCTGAGCTGTGTGTGAGAAAAATCTATATAATTCTGTAAACTATATAATTCTTTTTCATGTTTCTTTTTTTTTTTTTCCCTTTGTAAGAACAGACAAGTAATGTATTCAAGTTCTGTCCAAAAATAGTAATGGATTGGAGACCTGTTTCTGAAAATAATCCTGCCATATACAAATTTATTGATACCCCACCATGGACAATTTTATAAATTCACAAACTGCTAATTTCCTCAATATTCTTCTTATATTAAATTTCTACTTGCTGTTTGTTTTGTTAAATATTGGTGAACATTCTCCCTGCTGTCTGAGGAGCTCAATTACAACATGGTCATTAAAATACCTGTATTGTTTTTTGGAATGATGATATTTATGATTACAAATTTCTTAAATTCATTGGGTCCCAACCCTTCCATTACACAGTTTGTGTTATCACTTGTTTCATTTATTCAGCCTATGTTAAAATCACTTAATATTATTTCTGACTATGCCCTAAAAGCCTGCAGATGTTTTCCCAGTCTGCCTGTAATATTTACAGCTGATCCCTTTGCTCTGTAAACAACAAGCAATGTAGGGTAAATTAATCCCACAAAATGCTTTAATTGTGAAAATCATCAGCTTCTTTGGCTGGCTGAGGTGCAGCGTGAGCTGAGGAAGGCTGTTGCCATTTTTCATTTTCTTGTCCTCGTTGCAGCTTTATTTGCAAATAACCAAATTTACTGTCTTCAAAATGTTTCATCACTCTTTTTTCCCCTCCAGTAGTTATTGGATAAAATATGAATACCTTAAATTCATAATATTTTGTGTCACAACGCCATGTGCTTTTGAGACCCAGTTTCCAAGGCTGTACCTTACAGCTTCCTCTTCTGGTGATATCTGTGGCTGTTCAGCTCACCTGAGACATACCTGATCAAGGGTTTACAAACAGATAAAAAAGGTTGGCTCTAGACTCTGAGCTTTGAAATACGTCCCATCCCAGTGTTCACTCATTAAGATTCCTGCTTGAATTAGCTCTAAATTTGTGGCTTGTCACTTAAAAACCTGTGAAATTTTTGGGTCCTTCACGTTAAACAAAATCTGAGATTCTACGCTCACTGCAAGTCAAAATTGTGATTATAATTTGAGTTGTTTTCTAAATTGTGTTCCCAGATATCATTGCTTGATATTCATATTTGTAACAGCTGATGTAAACATAATCTGGGAAGGAAATCTGCAGAGGGTGAATGCATCTAGCTGAACACACCACCTTTGCTGCCAGGGGAGCTGTAAACCTTTTCCCACATCCAAATCCCTTGCAGCTAGCACTCCTGTTTTATTTCTGTGGCATTTGTGTATTATTAAAAAATAAGCAATAATACTATATGAAACAGTCCTCTAAAGTATGCTGCTGTGCTGATTATCTTTTTGTGCATTCCATGTAGGACACAATAATGCCTTGTGTTTGCACAGTTGTGTGATTTTTGTTACACCCAGTGGGTGTTTGTGTTCACAGGGGCTGTGTGTGAGAGCCCAGTCTGGATGTTTGTTATTGTCATGTTGGGCCCTAATGGGCTGCTCTTGCTCTGCTTGCTCAGTGCCCTCCTCCCACTAAAGACTTGCAGCATCTGTAGCCTACAAATATGCAAGAGCTTAAACTAAGAAAAAAAAATCACTTTTCCACACAGGGTATCACAATGTGGAGCTTATTTTTCCCTTTGAAATTAATTGATGAGTGAATAAACAGTTTTTTAATATTTAGAGAAGGAGATTACAGTATGAAATGGAGATGCATTTGAGACATCTGTGGGGAGATTACACTTGCAGTGATACAATTTACCTCCACGTTCTAGTAGTAGCTTTATGTGAGTAAGGGCAGGAGAATCAGTGGAGAGCAGTAAGAACTTTAAAAGTCTTCCAAATATAGACTCAGATGCTGTTATGGTCTCCATCACTGCACCATCTGCATGCTTCACAAACTTTAGAAGATTAATTCATGCAACATCTCTCTCAGCTGGGGAACTGCAGTTAGACACCTTCCATGGATGGAATGGAAAAGCACAGGGGTTTTCAAAGGTCAGAAAAGAAAGTCTGCTGTGGAGCTGGGAACTGAAAGAGTTGTCAATGCTGAGGCAAATATGTCGAGCACTGTATTATTATGTGCCATGAAATTTCATCTGCTTTCTGATTCAGTGTGGCCCGGTCAGTTTCTGTTTCTTAAATGGTGTTTTCATTAATTTCTCAATGTTAATTGTTTATAACGTGTGAAGATAGACTTGTTTATAGTCATTTGTTTGCAACCTTTTTCTTTTTATGTTTTTCTGAGCCTCAATAATGAACCCAGAGCTAATGCTAAAGACAACTTCAAGTGCAAATACTTTAATCTGTAATCCATGCCTAAATTTCAGTACAGTGTTCCCCCATGCCTTCTGTGTGGTAAATAAACACCTGTTCTGAGATGGTCTGAGTTCACACGTGTGTACATTTGTTTTATTTTTGCAACTAAGTTTTTGTTAAAACTGAAATGATTTACTGTTAATGTTAAGTGGCTTATTTATTTTTAAAATTAATTCCTTGCTGGGCTAGAATTAAGGTCCCCTTCAACTGCAGGAATAAAATGATTTCCTGCTGCTAATGTAGGTTTCTCTGGTGAATCTGAAGCCCTTAGGGAGGAGATGTTTTCCCTGCAGGTCTCTCAAGTGAAGGATTGTAAGCTGCCCCCATAAATGCCCTCCTCTAAAGGGAATTCAGGCTGTAGGGAATTGGGAAAATAAGGGAGAGGGGCTGAAGGGGGAGGTGGGGCTACTTTGTTTTCTTTTCCACAGACATGTGAAACTTTGAGATTGCATTTCTCCGTGTTTGGCAGTGGATGTGTGTGATTTGTGTGTCTGTGTGTGTGTGTTGACTCAGACTGGAGGACCCAGCCCTGCCTCTTACGTGTGGACTGGATCCTCACCTCTCCAAGGGGATCGTGTGTCAGTTCTGGCACGGCACAGATGCAGTGGATCTTGGCAGCTGACACTGCCCCTTCCAAGCATTTTTATATAGGAAGAGGCGTGTGCTGGCCAGTTTCAGAATTCTAGCACTGCTTTTAACTCTGAGTTTCCAGAGGGTTTTCTATCCATTTGTCAGTTTGGATTTTCGTTAAATATATACACCCATGACAAATTAGCTGCCCTTCTCAGGGATATGTGAATGTAAGAGGCAGGTAGGCTGACTTGAGAAAACGTGAAGCTGGAGATCAGCTTTTTACCACATTGTTGAGCACGTGGTACTCTCTGAAAAATTCTTCTATGAAATGGTGAAGAGTAAGATAGTTGAGGCCAAATATTTCTCTTCCATTCACCAAGGTACTTTTAGTCAATTTTGTCTATTATTTGTTTTTCCATTCTCACTCCCATCTTTCTTGTGGAGTTGACTGATATGCAGAAAAGGAAAAAAGTGGAAAAATGTTTTCATTATAATTTGGAGGGTTTTCAGTTGACAGGGTTTTTTCTTTAAATTGCTTTTTGAATTTTTGGCAGTGTTTAAGTTTGGGTATTTTATAATAATCTTTGGAAAGTTTTATAGAATGGGTCTTATATTCATAAACCAGAAAAAATCCGAAGGTGAGAAGTGAATCGTCCAAGTTTTTTAAAAGCTGATTAGCAAATGTGTATATAATTGACATTGATGTAAATGGCAAATAGATCTACAGAAGTGCCAGTTAAATTCTGAATAGCCAAGACACTAGAATGTTAGCACTGCCTTCAACTCCCTGTCTATGAAGCTGAAGGCTGAGTGCCCTTTAAATTTTTAACTTGGATTATTTAATTGCATTTATCCTTTCTCAGGCATAATTAAACAGGTGATGAAAACCAAATTGTAAATAACATAGTTATGCCTTGTCTTGGAAAGAATAATGCTCAATGGTATTCATTCACATAAGTAGTGGGAAACAGATTCATGTATTTCCTATGCTTGAATAGCTTAATATATCAGTTGTTGTGGTTCATCATTAAAATCATGGAAATGACAGCATGCTTTTAAAACCCTAAATGGCAAGATATGCTTTGATAGAATGAGGCCAACTCATAAAATCAAAAGGATAACATAATAAATAAAATTCCAGAAACCTGAGCATGTCTACTACAGCTTTGCCCTCCTTCTGACTGTGGTGTTGATGTTGGCAGGCAGTAGGCTGTGATCGACAACTTGGGAGCAATGCCAAGGAAGACAACTGTGGAATCTGTGCAGGAGATGGCTCAACATGCAGGCTTGTGAGGGGACAAGCTAAGGCACATGTCTCACCAGAAAAAAGTAGGTTGCAAATTGATCCTATGGTAATTTCTCCTTGACTGTGTTTTCTGTTTGTAAATTAGCATGCCTATTGCAGTGACCTTTTAGCCATATACTTGTTTGCAGTTTTACAAAGCTACTTATTCTAAAGTCTGTGCTAGATTAGTCTACTGAAATTCCGAGAGGGATACCACACATTAGGGTATAGTTAGGAAAGAATTTGAGATATGCATTTTTTTAATAGAGCAACTCAATTCGTTCTATCAGGAATAACCATCAAGATGCACATCTTATTTTAGAGGGTATCCTCATGTTGCAGTATATGTGATGCTGCAGCAATGTTTTTAATCCATGGAAATATCTTATAGATGGTTTTATGGAAATAGTGGTCTGTGCTTGTAAGTACCTGGTTTTCAAATTAACTTTGATATTTTTTTTTGGAGGGGGGGTTGGTTTTTTGTGGTGTCTGATGACAGTTGAACTTCAGGGGCAAGTTATTACTTATATGGTACAAAAAGCACAAAGTGAAAGGGGTTAATACTTCCATCTTAACATCTTACTGGGTGTAACTCTGTAGGTCTCAGTAATATTGAAAATATAAAATATGAAAGAGGAAGGGTATTGGAAATAGACCCTTTACTGGAGTCTGAAGAGTCTGTCTGTTTTGATATGCAGGCAGGGTTTTCCAAACAAAGACTCCCCTCTGACACTGGTGCTCTCCACCCTCACAGATGATGCTCCCTGGAATGTCATAGAACATGTCACATGTGTTTATCATATGAATAGTTGCCTGACATAATTTTTTCTTTTTCTGAACTCACAGTGTGTATTTGTCACGAGCATTTGTCACATGGACATGAGGCCTTTGGGGTTAATTACCTTCCTGCAAAGTCACCAGATAGAAGGGTGCTCTTAAAGTCAGTGCTCAAAGTTCAAATGCAACCAGCTTTTCTTTTTAATGGATGAAGCACCTGCCTCTGGCAGCTGCCTATGTTTTAATACTGTTGTATTTCAGCCTGCAAAGATTTCACTTGTGCTCTGATTTTGAATGAGCTTTGTATATTGAATCATGCTAAAATCTTATTGCAGTATATATAACTATTCCCATGGGGTTTTTTATGCCACTGTTTGCAGTATGCTTCAGTTTGGATGTAACTTGGAGTAGTTTATTTGTTATCTCAATGTTCATTGCTTTGCAGTGTGGTGTCCTGTAAGGGTGTTGGGTACCACTGTGCAGGAGCATAATTTCTGTAATTCAATACACATGTATAGCTAAGACAATCTACATTGAAAAGTGTCTGGTTGTGGGCCAGCAGCTTGTAAAGTCACAGGATAATTTTCCACAAGTCAAAGAGCCTTTTTTACATATTAGATGGTTTATCAGTGTTAGCTTTTGCATTGCTTTGACTAAAAGTCTTTTTTATAGATGGGAGAGTATAGTTCAGTAATTTATAGATGAAAGAGTGAGAAAATGTCTTGAATGCTTACAATGAGCTGAAAAAGAATTTTTATGGGGGGCCACATTTTATGCATTTGCCATATCAAAGACTCAGAGCTTCTGGTCAGCATAGATCAAGCCCTTGTAAAGCAAATACTTTTGTAGTGTCTCCAAGTTGTATTTGTTTTGTGTCTATATATAGATAGATACAGATATTTAGGGATATATATGCACAAAATAGCTCTTTCCCTTTCTAATGTGAAGGTCAGCTGGAATTGAAGGGATTTGTGTTGTCTATTCCAGCTTTACAGCACCAGAGATTCTCCTGGAGAAGTATGATTCCTGGGGACACCATAGCTAGTTCTAAGGCAGTCCAAATAAACTTTTTGGATTGGTGACTCTGATTGGATAGTTCATGAAAAAGTTTCACAATTAATTGCTGCTTAGAATAGAAGTGCAGTAAAGACAAAGTGGTAAAAGGGATCTGGTTTTGAAACTGACATTTTGTGACAGAAAATATTAATTTCACTTGTGGTATTCTGGCTCAGGTAAGAGCTGACATCACTTGGTGGAAGGTCTCCCATTGCCTTGAAGGCTCTGAAGAATGCCCATGGTTAATTGTTTCCTCTGTCATAACTCAGTGTCTCCTTAAGAGTACCTTAAAATTAAAGACCAAGAAAGACTATTCTGAGGAGAGATGTCAGTTTTGCCAAGTTTTGGGTTTATCTTGCACTGCAGTAGGCTGGATGATATGAATGAATTACCACTGGCATAAGCAAAACAGTACACATGCTACTAAATTCAGAACTCGATGTTTTTCTTGGTTATTGTGATGGTGCCAAAATATATTTTGGGTCAAATTGTTCAACACTATGCAATGAGTTCCATATAATCATCCTGTGTGTGAATGAAATGTGGAAATAAAGCCATCCTTTCTTTGTGGTAAAATATCAGTGAAGGGAGGCACATCATCTTCCAAAGAGTCATTTGGAAGCTTTCAGAACTAGTGTTGAGAAAATATCGACGCATGACAGAAATGTATTTAAGAGGGAGCTTAAGGCTGTGAGCAGGATATAAATTTTACTGTTCAATGAAGCAAATTAAAGAACTGGAAGGAAAGCAAGAGCCAAAGATTTTAGTATAAAAAAGATGCATAAGAGAAAATAAAGTGCTTGGTTATCTCAGGCTTTATTTTAAAACAAAGGAATTTAGGCATTGATAGCAAATGATTTCTCATGAAGGACTAATTTTGTTTTATTATCTTTTTTATATGTTTTTACATTAAGTTAATGTCTTTGATCAGAAAGTTAAACAGCAGTGAAAGAGAGCTTACTGTTTTGCAAATATGAAAGGAACAATTATTTCAAAGGTTTATTTTTTCCACTAACACTTAATTGCCTTTGAAAGACAAAGTAAGTTAAACTTCTGTCAGCAAGCCAGATTCTAACATTCTGGTAAAATGATTAAAGGTTTGACTAACGATATTCAAACAAAAAGTGTAATAGGTTGTAAAATGTACCATCCCACTGGGAAATGAGATATCATGGACCTGAAGTTTCTAGTACTAAATGCATGGAACTCCCATTAACTCTACTGCACTTTGTGCACACGGAAAAATTGTAGGATTGGGCCCTCATATCTCCTTTCTGCACTATTGTTAGCCAGAAATGGTCAAAAATATTCTGATTTGGATACCAACAAAGAAGAGAAGATGCTGGTTCAATGGGGGGTGAAGTTGAAGACATGGACTTGTCCCAGTCTGGTTTCAGATACTTGCAAGTTTTGCTTTTCTTAATGTTTTGCTAAAGAGCTTCTTATAAAAGCTTTCACTGGGGATGGCTTTGTAACTGTTTGATTTTCCTTTTGCCATGTGCTTTATTTCCTATGGCACTTGTGTAATATACCATTGGCCACTTCTTCTCACATGATGTATGCTGTCATCCCCAAGCATGCTTAACCAAAAACCCAATTTCACTTTGGTCATTCATCTAAACAGAGGCCTTTGGCAGAGCTCCCTCTTCTGTGTCATCAGCCAGCTCAACTTTGTGACAACTTCTTGCCTCACGTTTTTTTCCCTCTTTGAAATAAATATACATGGAGCTAGCAATTGTCAAGGTTGCCTGATACTTCATTTTGTATGAAGGATTATTTGCCAAAATTAGACAGTTGTGTCAGTAACTTCTCATGCCAGGTACTATGTGTTTTGGAGAAAATTCAGCCAAAACAGCTCAGCATATTCCAAGGACACAGAAGAGAAAAAACATGTTGTTTCCCACTGTCAAAACATTCTTGAAACCTTTTATTTAATATGTCTTAAAATCCCCCCATTGTTGGACTTGATCACAGATCAGGGATTTGAAATTTGGCAGGCAATGATCTTCTGGTCATGGATAAGTCTTTTGCAATGTCTGTGAACATCAACACATATTTTACTACAACCTTTACAAAAATCCCCAACCTTTTCCTTCAGTTTCAGTGGAATCTTCTTGGATGTTAACAGCTGAAATTTCTGAAAACTTATCCTTTTAAGTGTTCTCTAGCTTGTTACAAGTTCTGACTGCAAACAGATTGCATGTGTGTAGCCTTCTTAGAATACATTAACATGTTGCTCTTCCAGAAATAAGCTCTTAAAATTTTTCCTTGAGGTTGCTCTTGCTTTCTGCTTTACTGCAATGTGGACCAGGCGCCATGGGATGAACTCTGTCATGCCTCCTACCTCACATTCAGGCATTCAGAAGAGATTTTGTGGAGAGCTTCCAATCTCCTGAGCTTCAGACTTATGACAGGGAGTGATGAGCTCACATGAGGAGAGGGAAAGATGAGATGAGCTGAACTGAAAAATTTGCCATTAGTTCATGCAGTGAAGGAAAGGCAGCTGTGAGAAGGTGGGTGGAGGTTGTGGAACTGGCTGTACAGACACACTGAGTCAAAGAAAAGAGGAAGAGAAGACTGAGATTAGATAAGGAATCTGGGTTGGGAGATGGAGTCAAAAACACTTGGAGAGGAAGGGGGAAAATCAGCTATCTGTAGAGCCAGAAGAGGGAATTGGGACTGGTTTGGCAGGAAAACTGTGTGTGGGGAGGGATGGGTGCCAGTGCAATGCTGTCCCAATATGGATAAGGAGCATGTTTTTTGGAGCAAATTTCATCACGGCCCTAAGATACTGTTCATCAGTTCATATCACAGAGTGGTCTTGCAGAGCATAAACTGGAATTTTTTGGATGAAGCTAAACCAGAAGATGCGTCCCAGAAAAGCACCTGATGTTCTCCAGCAGCTACAGGATATCCAATCCAGGGGATCAGACTGGAATTAGTCCCAACGAGACACCTGCAATTTTGTAGTGTGGATGCTGGGCCTTCAGCACCAACTGTTCCAGTCTAGACATCCCTTTATTTTGGTTGGTTTACTTGGGGCTGTTACAGGTAGTATGAAGCTTCCTTCTGTAATTTCATGGTCCCTTTTGTCTTGAAGAAATTTCCTTGTAAGGACATTGGCTATTTCATTTCTTAGTTTGTACTGCGTTTTCTTAAGACCCATTCTCTTGAGGGGCTGTTTACTGCATGTCTTTTATGTTTTCTCCAGTGCATGTATTTGGCTTTGCTTTCATTAGGCAGGTCAGCACAAAGCCCAGCAGCAGTGCCTGCTGGAATTATGCCTGATGCCAGAGTGGATGAGGGAAGCCACTGCAATAAAGTTCCAATTATTTTGAGATGTTTAGTTCCTGTGTGCTGTAGTTGTTCCTGGATTATTGTTTGTACTTTGAGATACAGGGAACCAGCAAATAAGTTCTGAGCAAATACATAGAAAGAAACACTTTTTATAGACCTGAAACAAACCCTCTGGCCTGCTATAAGAGGAGAGAGAGGAAAATCCCAACTGGCCCATATGTGAAACAGTAAATGGGTCCACCATGGCCCACATGGAAAAATAAATAAAACCTGCTGAATTGGATTGAGTTTAGGAATGTGGCTCCTTTATTTTGATCCTGGGGATTAGCTCCCAGTCTTACCATAGCAGGGAGTCTGATCTTGCTCTCATTGAGATCCAAAATCTAAATCCACATTAACACCATAGAAACAGGATCAAACCTTGACATCTAAAGTAAAAGTAATCCGGGAGCTTAATCAGCAAGTGCTGTGTTGTGTGCACATATTTGCTGAGAGTGTCTCTGGGTGAGAGTGGAGGGAGATGACTCCACGTGCTGCTGGGAATCCCTGTTCTGAAAGCAGTGTTAGAATAGAGAGACAATACCTCACCTGTTTCTCAGTTTTTAAGGTGAGCCTTAATATGAGCTCAGATATTAGAGTTTAATGTTTCTGCATGTTCCAGATGAATTTGGGCTAATTTGTTTTCATCTTTAGACAAAGGTCAGCAATTAACTTTCAAAGAAATACTGTAAAGGGGAAAAAGAAAGGTAATTGAAAATTCTCGGTATGAATTTCAGGGTAGCAATTTCCCCTTATGTTTTTGTAAGAGTTCACTGCTTTTAGCAGTGTGGACCCTACTGATTTAATGGGAAATGTACAGCATAACCATTTCATAACCATTTTAAATGGGTTTACAGAGCCTTGTGTTTCTTTAAGAATATGAATTACATTCAACTGAGAACCAGAGACCTTTGGAATATATAGTTTTGGAGCCAGACCTGGACAACCTTAACTATTGTGTCAAAGCTGTCCCTAAGACAAGGAGGAGTCTCTTATGGTCAGTTCTGTCCCATTTCTTCCAAACCCTCATCTCTGTTCAGAAGTCCAAAAATCTCACATTTATTTTTTCCTGTAACTAACTTCATCTCAAGGAGAGACTGCCCTAGGTCATAATAATCTCAGTCAGGTTACAAAAATCTCCTGCTGTCAGACTTCTTGACAGGTCTGGGGGCTGCAGAGGTTGCCTGCTGCTGCGGCGGTGAGCTTAGTCATCTCTAATGCAAATAAAACACTTTCTGGTAATATTGTCTCTGCCGCAGAGAAACACCAAATTTAGCACCCCCATGAGACTTTTGGACCATATCAGAGAGTGCTTTGGTGAGGGTGGAATGTCTGTAGTACTGCTAAAGGAATGTGAGGCATCCTGAAAAGGGATCTGCAGGGTCTGCCGGGGCCAGCGGAGCTGCCTGTGGGGAGGTTCAGGAAGCTCAGCAGGACGACCCTGGTTGTTCTCCAGAGGAGCAGCCCTGCACATGTGTGCACATCTGCAAACCCGGGCTGCCCTCAGTTCCATTGAGAGCAGCAGGCCGTGCATTCTGAGCTGGTCATCATCTGACTTCTACTCGAGGTGTTGTGCTGTGACTGACCATTGGTTGTTACCAGGATGGGATTCAATTCCTGACCAAGTAAGGACAGATGGGCCCCTCAAACCTGCTTTCTCTCAAATACTGTCGAGCACATGTGAATTCAGTAGTTATTTCCTTACTTTAAAGATATACGCACCCACTACCTCCTGGCTATCTTTAGCAATTCCTCTGATGAAAAACCAAGATGCAAAAAGATATTAAGTGGTTCAGTAGTTAATGTTTTTTCCAGGACTCCTTAGTTGTATTATTGTTTTACTGTAGTATTTTTCACTTTGGTGGAATACACAAGAATGAAATTAATAAAGCTCATATTTTATTACATCCAAAATAAATTGTTATATTTAAATGTCCTTCCTAGAAATTGACGATATAAAAACTGTAACATAAGAAGGTGTTTATTTCAGAAAAAATAATTGCAGTATTTGCTTGAAGTATTTTGAACATTTGGCAGGAAATCATACTTATGCTAAGGAGATGTAAACCAGAAGCTGATAATTTAGCATCTACTATAAAGGGGTCCGGTTTAAAGTGGAAAGAAACCTTTTTAAACTATTTTTTTTTAGTTAAAACTAAACTCAACTATTCTTCCTCTAAATATTTTACGGGTAATTCTGGAGCCAGTGCATCACTGACTTTCAACACATATTACTTTCTGAATCTGCAAAAGGAACTTCCTCTGCACCAGCCACTGAATGTGCATTAGTTTCATCACCAAACGGAGCATCTTGTACAGGGTGCAGCTGCAGAGGGCACGTGTGCCAGGGCCTGCCTTACAGAAGATATGCACTTGGGCCATGATGGAAATGGGTGACAGCTCCTTGGATGCTTCTCTCTTCCTTTTGTGGCTATCCTCTGGATATCCTTTCCTGAGAGCAGCGCTTTTGTTGGCATAAGGGTCTCTAGCCTGTTGATTTGCCTGGTAATTCAGTTTGCTCGGGCAAATCACAGATTTCTTACATTTGAAATGAGAAGTAATAACTTTCTGCCTTTGTAAAATGCACTGAAGTAAGTGTGTTGCACATTTATATACGAAGAGGCCTTTCAGGCAGCCAAAAGCTGTTTTGTATTGATATGTCCTGTTGGGGGCTGGTTTGGTTTATAGTTCATTTTAAATTGAGCCTCTTACTGGAAGAAATGATCTTATATGGTAAGTTAGATGCAGACACCATTATAACATATACCTTATAGCTATTATATATTTGCTCTTAACTGGTCTGTAATTGGTTAAGGGTTAGTGTTAAGTAGATGATTTATTTCCTGTAAGTCCTGCCACTTATTAAAGTTGTGACCTGCAGCAGGAAATGAGGTGTGGGCAAAATGAGACTGAACAGCTGCAGATTTTTGTAAGGGGGAAGGACTACTTAGCAGATTCCTTATGTCAATTCAGTGATTAGAAAATAAAACTCGGACAACAGAGTGCAAATACGTTCCTAATACACTACTGACATTTCAGTTGTTATTGTTAATACCAAATTATTTTCCAAGAGAAAGCAAGATTTATAAGTCCATTTGTAGGTCTTAATAGTTGCATGACATAGCAAACAGACTCAGTACACTGTACTTAATAAAGTAACGTATTATTTTTAATAGAAAAATTGTGAAAGCTGTGAAATATTTTCTTAGACACATTTGACGGTTTTCAGTCTAATTATGTGATGTAAAAAATCCCTGATGAAAGGTAACTTCTAAAACAGTTGTTTAATGTTTGTAGGAGAAGAAACTGTGATTGCTGTACCACATGGGAGTCGCAGTGTGAGAATTACCCTGAAAGGACCAGCACACCTTGGTATGACTGAGCTGTTTTATGTATTTATACATAGGCAGAAGATAAAAACAGAACCTTGTATCTGAACTCATCCAAACTTTGGAAAATATGGGTAAGATCATGACCTTGATACCTTGATTCCTCTTCCCATCTTTAATATCCAGCCTGGAGATAGTCCTAGAGAACACTGGAAAGTTTACTTGGTAAAAGGAAATAGAATATATAGTGGTGGTTTCTATTCCTTCCATTTAAACCAATATAAGGCATCTCAAATACATTACACTCTTAAACAACATGAAAAAAAAAAAAAATACTTCCAGAGGATTATGTGTGGAACCAACAACCCTTGCATAACTCAGCACCAGATTTCTGTTGAAGCCTTTGACAAGTGATCTAGGAACAAATGATTAGGGTGAATGACTACAGAAGTCCTGTTTCCATGTAAATCTTTTAGTCATTACATACCACCAATGAGAAACAGTTTGTTATTCTGTAAGACAATTGTTTTCCAATATTTTCTTATAAGGCTGATGGCAGTATTTATGGCAATTTCTTTATCCACAGGCCTAGTTTGCCTAGAGAGTTGATGGCTTCAATGATAAGTGGTACTGCTATACCAAGCAATGAGATAAAATATTCATTTAACTTTAAACAATTTTTTATTTGTATAAGTGGCAGATGTAGTCTGGATCATAGAAATAAAAACAACTTCAGCTCTGAGATATGTAAACAGAAGTTTTAAAAAGCATTTTATTTGAAAATTGCTCATCAATTTGTTTGCTTTCAAAAATATATTGTCACATCCTTTCAAAGAAAAAAAAACTGAAATAAAACTCCCTCTTCAGAACAGCTCCAGAGTGACAATAACTTCTAGATATACTACTTATATAAAAAAAGTACAAAGCTGAATTTATATTGAAATAAATAATATTCCTTTAAAACTGTTGCAGGAGATGTGTGAAGGAGTGATCCTGACCAGTTCAGGTCAGGACTCTTGGACTTTCTTAAGTAGTTCTGCAGAAGAAAGTTGTTGTTTCAGCTTTGTATGAGGAAAAAGTACTAGATTGAGTGGCTCTTGGGGGATTTCTGGAAAGCTCCTGAGGAATGCAGCAGCAACTCAGTAACTAAGTACAGAGTGCTCCTGGCTTCCTACCCAGGGTGTTTCTGTAAAGAAGCTGTGGCTTGGCATTACCTTTGTTAGTTCACTCTCTAGCTGGACAGGAATTGTGAAATGTTCCTTTAACCACTTCCACCAGCACATCTGTTTGCAAATCTGCAAGGATTTAGACATTTTTTACCTAAAACTAAAATTGCAGAGGTAAAAAAACAACGGAGAACTGTTGTGGGGAGAGAGGTGACAATTGCTTCTGGCTTCATAGCCAGGTCTCCAAGAGCTGATTCTCCAGAGGTCCTTCTCCACCTTCCCACTCCACCTTCTCCACCTTTCCTTCTCCACCTTCTGTCACTCAGCAGAAGATACCAAATGATCTTTTGCTGCAACTTCATCAACTTCAGTGTGGGTGTGCTGGTATAATTAAAGCCAGAATTTAAAAAAAAACATCACCTGTTATTACAGGTTCCATTTGTCAGAGATGTTTTTCCTGGCATGCAAGGAGTTCAATTTAACAGGTGAAGTGGGGAGTACTTATTGTTAAAATTTTATACTGCCTCCTGTTGCCAGTATATATTGGTCCTTCAAGTAGAGTCAGCAGCAATAGCAAAAACTTGAAGAGCACTATGGAGTGTCTGGCTCTTTTCCCTTTATCTTCTGTTCTGTGGGGCTTCATCCTGGGTTTATGATCTGGTCTTGTTCCAGGAAAGCACAGCTGCTGGACTAATCAAAAATGGAAATGTGGTTGGAGATGTAGCACATAACAGATTTGAAGAAAATGCTCTGAGCATTGTTTTGCAACCTGCAGTTAGTGTTTGAGCAAGAACGGCATTTCTTTGTAGCTGGTTAGAATAAGTACTTTGTTTGTGCCTCTGGGCACTTACAGACAGGCAGCAGATTCATCAAGATGTTACTTTGTGTTTTTAACAAATATGGCCCCTCTGTACTTCTGCCTGCTAGGGTTTGGTGAAAGATTTGGTGGAAAATAACCAAGTAATTAGCACAAAAATGGGTCTGAATAAAATGTTTCATTGTGTTGGCTTTGTTTTTGATTTGGACTGTATCATGGCTTTTCTAGTAGTTGTTTTAAGAGCGTTAGAATCAAAAGTAAGACTGAAAGTTCCCTGAAATTAATCCTCCAGCAGAAGAAACAGGAAAACCAGAAGCTAATATTTTTACAAGTGGCTAATGCTAGATAACTGAGTTCGTGAACTTAGGGAGGATAAACGTTA
This sequence comes from Vidua macroura, assembly GCF_024509145.1. Classification (NCBI taxonomy): domain Eukaryota; kingdom Metazoa; phylum Chordata; class Aves; order Passeriformes; family Viduidae; genus Vidua; species Vidua macroura. Next base: position 13,089,135 of record NC_071582.1, read on the forward strand.
CTGAAAGGAACTGAAATGTTTTTCTTTTTGTCAATTTTTTCTCTGCTCACAGTGATTTGCATCATGTGACAGCCTTTAGCTGTGGGTTTGTGCACTGCTCTGTCTTTGACAGATGCTCAGAGGAGCACGGTGTTGCTTGTTGCTTGCATTTTGAGAATGTTTTGTATTGTGCTACCTACAAATGAATCACAGAAAAGAAGCAGCTTTTGGGCAGCACCATACTTGCTCTTTATTGCACTGGGAGCAGGAGCTGTTTCCCTGGGAACTCTTCCATGCATCTCTCTACACAGGGAGGTACCTGCAGTGAGTTTCCTGTGCCACACTGCCCTGCTCCTTCCTGCCACCAAGAGAATGGGAGGCTTCAGCCATGGGCCTTCTGTCCACAGCTGGGCAAGGCATTTGCCATTTTTGTCAAGGGGGAAAGTAACTAAACATGGATAGTTACAGGTCTTGGCACTGGTGGTTGTCCTGGTGATTAGGCACAGAAACAGGTGAGCACTGAAGAGAATTCCCTGTCCATGTGACTCTTCACGTCTGGAGTCTCAAGAAATTGATTTAGGATGGGGAAGCTTACTCCTGAAGTCAAACTTCCCAGGTCTTTAGTATAACAGACTCTGCAGAACAAAGAAATATTTGGTAAATTCTTTTCTTGTCATGAAACCGCTTGATCAAACCTATGTTCTCAGTTACTTCTCTGAAATCAATAAATGAACAGTTTCTGAGGGAGGAATAGCTCCCCAGTAAGCATCATTGTTATGTATGTGTTAAATACACCAAATGTTTGGTGTCTCTCTGTTTTAAAAACCTGTGATGACAAGCACTAGGTACTACTGAGCATTGCATCAGAGGTTATCCATTGTGCTGTGGAATAGCTCCTCATCTCCCTGTGTGACACAGGAAAAATCTGAGCAGCTGTTCTGGGCTCCAGTGGTGTGACCTCCAGAGACACAGCCCATGGCTCCATAGCCGGACCTTGCAAATAAACACATGATTTGCATCCACATCCAGTGTAGCTCTAATGTAAACATGTCAGCTCTCTGGGAGTTACTGTCTTGTTAGTTGCTGAATTATATTCTTGGTTTCTGCTTAGAAAAACATAAAAAATATTATTTATTAAAAAAAATAGTAAAAAGACTGTTCAGAAATGCAGCTGAGGTCACCAAATAAACATTTTCATCATCTTTTTGCACCAGCTGGATTGTAATGCCTTGCAATCTTAAATGCTAGTTTCAAAAGGGTCCTGTACTCCTGAGGATCTTACTGAATTTGAGTTGGAAGTACTTAAGATTTGATTTTACTCTTATTTTTAAAAATGAGACAATAACAGGCACCATGCATTATTACTTACTTTTAATCAGCGTTTGTGATCAAGCAGTAAATTTGTGATTTAAGCATGAAGTTTGGGATCAAGGCTTGCAGAACTTAATCCAGGAATTCTGAGTTCCATATATTTTAAAGGGTTATTTTGTAATGCAATCAGGAAAGGACACTTCCATAAAGTGACAAACAGAAATATGTAGTAATCATCTCAACACTTGTTTTTTTCTGGGATTAGTTTATATCTATTTGTTCCTAATGGAAATGTGTTTCACAGTGGGGCAAACTGATTCCCAGAGATTTATTTTTTCTCTTTGACAAAGTACATGTTATTCACCACTAGATTCATACCCTGTGATTAACATAAAGTCATTTCCTAGAAACAAATCCTTCCTGAAACTTCCTTCCAGCCATGTATGTGATCTTTGTTATACCTATAAGCACAGTGGAACCTAATGCTTAGAAGCTTGGGATAATGGTGGTATGTTTTCAAGGATTTTAATTAATTCTATAATTTCTCTATTCTCTTTGTTGGGGTGCTCCAGAATGCATATTTGTTTAAAAAATACAAAGGAAGAAAACAGTTAATGATGGATTGCAGCATTCAGAGTACATTTTCAGTGCAGGTAAAACCAGATGCTTTTAACCTAAATGGTCTAGCCTGACTTAGGTAACTTTGTTTAAAGTACCAAAAAAGGCAAGGTAGTGGCAGAAAGAGGGTATTTATAGCTCATCAAAGGATTCCTTTTAGCTTGCCCTGAGCTCATCTGAGATTCATGCTTTTCTCATGCAGTGCTCTGGTAGATTGTAACCAGACCAGTGTATTTCAAGTCATGCATTTTGCTGTGCCTCTGTGCTGTACTGCACAGAGCCCAAAATTCTACCTTCATTATGAATATCTTCCTTTAGCTTTGTCCACTTACAGTTCAGTCAGTTTTCTGGAAGTGATTTAATCTTAAAATGCTTCATCTGTCTTCTGGAGGTTGTGGGCTGTTAGTTTAATCTGTTTCCAAGGAGTAGAGAACAATTCAGAAAGGGTTTTCATCACCAGCTGTTCTGGGAAAGGGCCGTCCCCTGCAGCTGCCCACCTCCTGGCCCTGCTTTTTCCTCACAAGGGAAATACTCAAAGCTGAGTTAAGGATCTTGGTGCAGTGATTCAGGTATTGAGGTGAGTGTCAGGTGGGTTTGGCACCGTTCAGGCTTCTCTGGAGACTGATTGCTCAGATTGCTTGGCTTTTGAGTTACGTGGAAGTATGAGGTATTTTTCTCTATATTGATTCTATAAACTTTGAGTTTCTTTCAGTTTTTCCTGCTCAGGCTATTGCTAATATCAAGTGTTACAGAGCACTTGGTGTAGGAAAAGCTGTCCCAGAAGTGCTTCTGGTATGAAAGAATAGTGTGTTCAGACAGCTATTCCTGTGTTGACTTGTCTTGCAATTATCTATCAGCCTATAATCTGAAACAGTTAATATTCTCACAGATTCTCTGGTGTGTTTTTACTGCACATATGCAGCTGGTACTTGCAAGGCAAAGCTGTAAACATTACTTTCTGACTTTCTTGAAAACAAAAACCTGTTTAAGTTTATTAATTGCATGTTTCTTCTTTAGTTATAGAGTCAAAAACACTACAAGGAGAAAAGGGAGAGCACAGTTTCAATGCTCCTGGAACATTTGTCATTGAAAATACAACTGTTGAATTTCAGAAGAGCACAGACAGGGAAATCATAAAGATCCAGGGGCCTCTTGGAGCAGATTTCATTATCAAGGTGGGGTGTGTGAATGTACAAATCTACAAAGTTATTGCAAGTACATGCAACACAGTGGTGGCTGTCCATCAGCTTGTATCAATACAACAAAATCTTTTAGCTAGCAAGTAAGAAATCCTAATTACAGTCCAGAGATTATTTATGCCAAGAAAATCCAAACAAATTAAAATGTTACGTGATTAATGACTTCCCTGTGGTGGAAAGTACCACAGGATCTTTAATGGTAAAAAAGGCCAGGATTTTTGTTTTAAATACTGCTGGAAGAATAGCAGTGTGACCCTGTGCAGTGGATTGAGCTAATCCAATTGCAGACTGCCACCTACTGAACCTGAGCACTGCTTCCAGCAGCACCCTACAATCTCCCTCAGACATTGCTAATGACCACTGACCATTTCCAATCCTTTTAAATTTCTTTTCTATCCAGAACACATACCAGTGGCTCGCATCACACATCAAGATATTTCTAAGTAGGAACAGATCTATATTTGACTGCCAAAGGAAGGCACTCATACAGTTTGCCACTGGAAGTGACAGAAGTTTCAGTATTATCAGACTGCCTGGCTTTACCTGTCACACTGTAGAAATAGAATTTCAGTAGTTTTCCTTTTGCATCTCCAGTGTCATGTGCAGCTAGACTTGCCTGACAGTGTGCTTGGATCACTTTTAGACTTCTTTCTGCAGCATATTTTAAATTTTTTGCTAACAAAGACATAAACCAAAAGAATACAGTTAAGAACTTTGCTATTTGAGGATAGATAAGCAAATGGTCACATTAATGCCTTGAATAATTTGAAAAACAAAGTGCATTCAAATGTTTGACTATTGGGAGCCTAAATTTCATGGCTACTCTAGACTTTCTAGGAGTTTTATGTCTGTTATCCTCTTACTCTGCACTGCTATTGTGTATGAACTCTGTTTTGAAATGGCATGAGCAGTTGAGTACAGTGTACATGTGTGTTGTAATGGAAATTTCTTCAGACCAGGTACTCTGGATCAAAAGAGAGTGTGGTTCAGTTCTTCTTCTATCAACCCATCAGTCATCAGTGGAGACAAACAGAGTTCTTCCCCTGCACAGTGACGTGTGGAGGAGGTAAGTAATGTCAATTCTTCAGGAGTGATAACAGCTAAAGATTAAAGGAGCTGATTTACAACCTTTGTTCTGCATTTTTAGTGATTAGATGTTTGTGTTTCTCTGCACACTGGTAATTCCTCAGCAAAATAAATGACAGAGCAGCAGCTAAGCAGGCTGGTTAAGCTGGCACCAGCATTGGGGTTTTTACATGTTGTCACTGGAAGTCATGTTTTTTCCATAGCTGATGTTCATTTGAGTAAGAGCGTTGACTAAGAAGTAAAAATATGACATTCAAAATGGAAAATTGCAACTCTTAGTGGATATTTGGGGAAAGTAAGCAAAGAAACATGGTGAGATTTTAAAATAAGAATAATCAAGAGGTGAAGAAGTATTTCTGGCCTCAGTAGTATACATGAGGGAGAATTTTAGAACATTTAGTTGAGGAATTAGTTGTACAGAAAGCAGAATAGGTAAATAGAATTTAAAGAACATCTGCTGTCAGTACCTTTGGCTGTCTGGTCGTAGACATTTAGTCCTGATGGTGGCTAGAGCAGCACATGTGGTATTGTAGATCTACTCCTGGTTTAAGCACTGCTGCTTAGATGAAGTGTAGCTTCTCTCTGCTGCAGCTTATCCAGCCCAGCCCACTGCTTGTCATGTCTGGTTCTGCAAAAAAAGTGTGGGCTCATGGTAGGAGGAGTGTTTGACACTGCAGATAGCAGTTTCCCTTCAGCTAGCATTTCCCAGGGCACCTGGAAAACAGACCAGGATGCTGGTGATACCGATACAGGGATTTTCTGGAGAGTGCAAATGTGGTTTAAATAGTTACTTGGGGCATGAATAAAGAGAGTGAGAGATGTTTAAAGTACAAGCAGAGTCTGGGGATCTTTTGAAGGACCATCCGTTTTGGCATTTGCACCTCCCTGTGATCTGAAATGCAGACAATATGTGTGTCTGATATGTAGTCCCACAGGAAACTACTGTATCTTACAAGACACTTGGCCTCATGAAGAGTGATCCTTGCTGGAGCTGTGAGTGGCAATGCATATCCTCTGATGATTCCATCACACTGTGTTTATAACTTTTTTTCCTTAACTTGTCTGACAAGGGAAGAAGTATAAAGCATCACAGTTACTTTTGAGGACTGCATGTAAACACTGGATAGCTCAAGGGACATATTTACCTTCAAAGGTATTGGCTCAAATCCAGCCTTATTCAGACTGCTGTTATGGCTTGAAAATTATAGCTACATGTCAATCTCTTTGAAACCATCCAGGGTGTTCAAAGCCCTGCTTTGTGGCTCCTTGTCTACAATACAAAACTGGTACCTTTATCAGAGGGGCTTGGCAGTCCTCAGGGAGGGCAGGAACTGAAGAAGCACAAAAACTGAGCTACTTGGTCATGACAGTAGTATTGTTAAGAACAGCATGCAGGGAAGTTGTATTGCAGATGCCTGGCTTTAACTTGTTATCTTAGAGAGGATTTAGTGTCCACATTGTCTGTTTGGCATCTGGTGCTGGCAGTAAAAGAAAAGCTTCCTCACAACAGAGATTTGGAATTAGTGCTTTGCCATTCCTCACTTGGATGCTGCTTCTGTCTTTAATTCTGTAATCTCCATGTATTGGAAGGGGCATCTCAGAAAGCACAGTCAAGCTTGAATGAGCAAGAGTGTTTAAAAATTGTTTCTCTTGTTTGCAAGTGACATTTCTTCTGGGTCCTTTCAGTACTTACAAGAACTGAAACGTAGATGCTGTGAGCACTGGAACTGCTTAGTTCTTTATGGTTATCACTCTCATGCATGATGACACTTTGGATCAGCCAAGAGACACACAACTGAAGCCACTGATACATGATACTTAGCATTTTCAGTAGGCACAGGGACTTGTGCTGTTAGTTTGTTGACTCGGTTTGATTTTAATTCTTGTGGTCTAAAACTTTTTTTCTTTGCACATACCAGAACATCCTCCTCTCCTCAGTTTAAGTCCGAGTAAGCTTTTTTGAATGAGTCTTTTTTTCTTAGCCAAAAAATAACCTAGTTGTTTATAAAACTCAGATCCCTTCTTGCAACCAGTCTCCACATGTATTTTATTATTTGTTTTTCACCAAGTAGTTAGTTCAAGTCTTCTTTTGTTGGCTCTTCAACTCGGAATGTTCTTGAATCTATTTCTTGGTTTTCTACAGTTCCTTAGCAATGTTTTTGGATCCCATCTTCAATTCCTCTGGCTTTCTGTCTCAAGTATTTATTTCTTTTAGCATGAATGACTGTTTAATATAGCTCTCCAACATGCTGGTAACTCCTCCTTGGAGAAGGGCAGTTATACATTGTGGGACATGTGCTAGAGCCATATGGCTTCATAGTTTTGCTTTCTGACAGGTGAGTTGGTGCAGTACAGGTATTCCTGCATCAGAAGGAAAGATGTGTGCCTCTACTCTTAGAATATTAGTAGAATAAAGAGCTGGAAGCTCATCTAGTGTTAAGACAGGTTAATATAATTGCTGTGCTGAATTGCCTTAAATGAAGGTCTGGTTGTGCATTTCCTGTTTCCTTGTTTAAAAGCAAACCAAAAAAGAGTAAGACAGAACATTAATTCCATGGGGGGAAAAGGCTGTTTTACTTTATCTCCATTAACAAAATTTAACTTTGCTTCTGCCCTAGGTTATCAGCTCAATTCAGCTGAGTGTGTGGACATTCGTCTGAAGCGTGTTGTTCCTGACCACTACTGTCATTATCATCCAGAAAACAAGAAACCAAAGCCCAAGCTGAAAGAATGCAACATGGATCCCTGCCCTTCCAGGTCTGCATGGCAAATAAGTTTGTGACACAGGCACTTACTAAGGAAGAAGGAGTTGTATTTACTTAATTTAAATTCTTTTTATATTGAAGGCTACTTAGTCTTGTTTGATTGTTGTGTGTGTTAAAGGCTGATACCTCTGCCTGTAGATGCGTGGCACTTCTTCAGTGTTGCAGAATTGAAGATTTTGCTTATACGGAGATATTGTAAACATTTTTTGCTAAAGGGCTAATTCTGCTTTGTCTGTTGCTGAGTAGTACAGCACTAGTGTGAGGCTCTTGTGAGGTTGTGTGAGGAGGACAGAAGGTTTGCCTACTTTTGGATTTATTGATGCTGCCATTCAGAACATCTCAACAGCCAGACAGAAGCTCCAGTCGGTGCACGTTTTACATATGGTTTAACTTGCTTTATTCATTTGCCTACCATAAAAGTTTGATTCTTCATTGGTAATGTAGTGTTGACAATTTAATAATTCAAGCTTGGGTCTATTTGTTTGGGTTTTTTAAAACTAGGCATTAAAAAAAAATCATCCCAAGTAAATATCCTTTGGTACAAACGCCACAGGATATTAGTGCCAAATTGTAAAGGCTATAGTACACATAAATTGTATTGAATTGCACTACAGTATTTCAAACTAACTTTTGGATTGTCTGGTGAGGTTTCCTGGCTGTGCTAAAGAATCTTAAAATAACATCACAGTATCAAGTCCCAGAACCTCACATTAATATGCCAGCTGGCTGAGCTAGAGTTATATGCAAGAAAAGGAAACACTCTCAATGGATTTCATTTCCTATAGCTAAACTGTCCATTTCCTTTCATTCCTGTTGAACATAATCGTTGATAGTGACCTCTAACAGTTATAGATGTGCAGACTTTCAAGAGTTTTTCCTGGAGAGTTGATCACTGTATGAAGCAGAAAGACTTCAGTAATGCTTGATGGCAATGGGTGCCAAATGTTCCAAAGCTGGAATGGGAAAATTAGGGGAAAGAAAGGGTGTAATTATATTTTACTTTGCAAATTTAGTTTATGCAGCCAGGAAAAGGAAAGTACTACTGGATATTATACCATGTTTCCTAGCATTGGAAGTAAGGCTTTGTGCCTGCTCTATGCTATGCAGTTCAAAGAAACAGTTCTAGAAGAGTCCTAAGCAGCATTCAGAACCTATCTAGGATTAATCTTGTGATGTATTTATTTCACTGACATGTCCCTCAGCAGTCTTTGCTACAGATAGAAGTATGTGAATATTTTTTTGTTAATGAAGTAACACAGACCTAAAGGGTCACTGATAATAAATTTCTCTGCTGCAGGCTTGCTCATTTAATATTTAATGGTGGTATGAAATAGAGAAGCTGTATGGTGAATAGTTCTTTATCCATGCAGAAAAGGTAAGATTATACAAGTCATAAGGTTTGCCATAAGGCTTATGTGTAATGAAGTAAGATTCCTGCATTTCACATTGGGGCTTGCTTACTTCAAGCATGATCACATAAAAGTATGTACTTGATGTACAGTCTTGGGTATGAGAAATAATGATGCAATATTTATTTTTTTTGACAGTGATGGATTTAAAGAAATCATGCCCTATGATCACTTCCAGCCACTTCCTCGGTATGTATAACCAGGATAGCATATGTGTCAGCTTTAGCACAATTTCACTGCAAATATACTACTTCAGTACTTAGATAATGGAACATATTTTGATTTTTTTTTCTATACAGGAGGATAAGTTTACAAGAGTCCTGTAAACATCTCTGAATCTTTTGGTTTATTTTAGTATGCTCTGGATGATTAGCTTAACAGTCAGAGGTTAATATGCTCTTCTTGAAAATACCAATGTGAAGTCTTTAAAATAAACAGTTGTCCCCCTTGGCCACCTCTGGCTGTAGTGCTGAGAAGAGCATCATCTTTAAACTGCATGTATGAATTCTTGTCTTGAAAGGTTTTTCTTTTGACAGTGTATGATATTTTATAGAACAGATCTCGCTGTGTACAGGATTCTGGAAATTCTTTTTCTCTTGAGAGGTCTGATCCTTCTTCTCTTTAGATCTACAGTCTATTTATTGACATCAAAGATGACATGTCACTTTCAAGATACCAAATATCTGTTTCCTTAAATTAGGGAATTAGGGCAGTTTGTTACTTTTTTTTTTTTCTTTTTAACACCTGAATCAATTACAAGGATTTAAAACTTCTCAGGAACCCTTAGATGTTTTATAAAGAATGTTAGGATTAAACAGTATTGAGTCACATTTGCTTTTAATGTAAAGAATTATAGTTGAGTTAGTTGCATATTTATCTGAGTTGAACCTCTGCTTTATTATGTCATGCAATGAATAATGTGTATTTTTCTAAAGAAGTAAAGATATGAAATAATAAGAATGAAATCATAGACTTGCACAGCTTAGAGGAGCTACTGATTACAGCTGATATAACTGTCATAGTTTATTTCTGTAGCAATTTGTCCTTGTGGATCTGCTGTCCTGTGATGTACTTTGGCTTTCATGCATAGATGGGGATTTTTTTCCTCTATAGCTTTATCCTGTAGAGTTCTCTAATTATATTCTGTGTCTCTCCCTTTCCATATCTTCTGCCAATGCCTTTGTACTTCAGATCTCTCCTGGAACTCAGCTTAATGTATTTACAGGAGTATTTCATCTTCTGAACCACTTAGGGCTAGGAGACCACTTGGAAGAGAAATTTAATCCCCCTTTCTCTGCTTTACTGTGCTCAGCACGTTTGCATGACACTGTGGTGAGATAGATTATGTCTGTGATAAAGCTGTGGGCAGGATCTCTTATTTCAAACACTAAGAACTACAGACAGAGGCCCACCTCATTTCAGCACCTCGGTGTGCTCTGTCAGAAAGCATCATGGTCGTCCTGGGTGATGCTTCAGAGGAAGGACTGTAAAATAGCAGGCGGCCAAGCAGGGCTCAGAGTTGGTGCCAGCAGGAAGGAGAGAGGAAATGGGCTGTATTGTACTGGGAGGGCTCCTAAGGAAACACCACAAAGGCATAGAAACACCTTTTCTTGCAGGAATTGCTGAAAGAAAACAGCAGCTGAAAGTTTGTTTGCCTGCATGAGGAGAGGACTCTGGTCCAGTGTGGATGCAAGTGTTGCTTCAGTGCAGCAGCATTTGTCTGTTCTGCTGCCTGGCAAGGAGCTGAAATGCATTACCCTGTGCTGGCTCTGCTTTCATTTCTTTTCTTCTCTTACCTGTTACTTGCATGCTGACCCAGGATTGTTCTTGCAAAGCGGGCAGAAAACCAAAGTCCTGGATACATACTGGAGCAAAGCTGTGCAGACTGCTTCACCTCCACCAGCAGTCCTACCTCACACCTCCTACATAACACCAGGGCCATGTGGAGGCTGCCTTGCAGTCCTGTGGTGTGCACCACTGCTTTCCCATTGACACGAGGAAGTTGTGGGAAAGTCGTGGTGCACACCACAAGATCTTGAAAGAGTTCTCCTGTGGCTAGAGTTGTAAATGCCCCACTGAAATATTTTTACAGATGGAGAATTCTTTTGAAATAAATAGAAAAATTTCCCAGGATGAAAATTTTCTTTTAAAGCTTTTGGAATGCCTCCATTTATTTCAGACTTGTTGGACTGTTGAGGATCCCTTGACAGCTGTGGGTTCTGGAAAGTATCTCCTTGACTGCTTGCCCAAGACCCCCCTTTTCCCCAGTAGCCATGGACCTCACTCCATCTTGAAAATGCTTGTGGGAGTATAGGATCTGGAGTGTGTTTGAAACTGATGAGATAAAGAAAAACAACTATAAAATTTCACACTATAAACACTTGCAAGCCTTATATTACATACAGCACAGTGAGCCTTACATCTATAAATCCATGAGCTGCTAATTCATTAAACAGCTAATTGCTCTTTAGTTCCTGGTTTTTTAAAAGAAAATTAGTTAACACTGGCCATTCACTTAAGTCAAAGAAGAGTGTAACTCTTGCTCTTCAAATACATTTTGTTATTGTGATATGACATTAGTATCTCATCATTTATTCAGAATGCTTTTGAGTGTATACTTCATTGTTGATGTCCCATGGCTTCCTCTGTGTTTCATACTCATTCTTCTGTTGAGCTTAAGCATGATTAATATGTTTTTGTAGGCAGCTTAATGAATTGCCTAAAATAGGAAGTGTCCTTGATTTACCTGCTGCATCATAAAAAGTATATTGCTTAAATTTACCTTTGATTTATTGGCCTTTGCTTCATTGAGTCTGATAGTATGACTTCTTTATGATAGCCAAGTTGATTACTCTTGATTAATTGATTTTGGTGGGATATTGTAGTCCTTGCTGAGTCCATTGTTCAGAACAGATACAATTCTTTTCATGGTCCTTTCTGAGCCTCTGCAGTAACAGAGATAAGGTTTAACTAACAAGACATTGATGGGCCTTAAGATGTACTTCAGGACTCAATCATTTCCAAGGGCTTGGCTTTGATTCATGAGGGTGATGGAAGGAAAGCAAGAGATAGGAGGTAAAGGGTGAGGAGATAGTGTGTGGGGGTCATTGGAACCCACAGACAAACACTTTGATAGAAGCTTGTTATGTCTAAATGTGACAGGAGCAGGACATCATTGAAGTTAGGTTTTTTTGAGAGGTAATTGTTTAAATGTGCATACATACTAAGAGGTGAATGGAACTGAGTTTGTAGCCTAAAAACCTCCATCTCATTCTCACTTCAGATGGTGCAACAGTTCCCATCTTTATTGTAGTTAGGTCTAAGATTGTGAATAGATGTCTATTTTGAAGCTATTTCTTCCCAGTGGATTGTTTATCATCTCTCTGTTGGAGGCTACTACCCCAGAGCTCTGCTGGTTCACAGGCTTTTCTTAATCCTAAATTTTCCTTAATCTGTGCATTGCCCTGCTGCAGGAGCAATCAGCTGAGCTAGCCAAAGCAGCTGAGATGGACAAGCAGCTGCCTTTTGCTTGAAGCAAGCTGGAAAGTGTGAATACAAGGTCATTCAATGGCATTTTAATGAGAATGGGAAACTCTTGCAGAACTGCAGACATGACCAGCCAAATGGTACCTGCCACAATTTAATTTCATCACAGTCCTTATGGATGAAGGCATTTTGGTATGAAATGGCTGGGTTGACCCAAAGTATTAGAAATCCCAACAGATGTTCAAGGGCAGTCTGAATGATGAGAGCAGTGATGAGCCTGTAAGTAATAACACCCTCAATCAGGGCAGCCAGATTTGTCTTTGCCTTTCAGACTTCATAGGATCTTAAATACAAGGGTTTCTTGGTCTCTGACAATGGTAATAAGTGTCTAGGTGATCATGCAAATTAATTGTCAAAAGCATTCAATTTAGATAATTTAGACTATTTGAAAGTAAATTTATTCCAGTAATCAAACTCAGTATATTCCGTTTCTAACTTATGTATGAGAATAAAAGTTGAAATATACTTACATTTGCAGTTCTACTTCTGATTTTGCACATGAACTTAAGCCTTGAATAATGCAAGTCAATGTATTTGTATAATAAAGAATCCAGCAACCAAACTACCAGTAAGCTTTGATTTGCACTAAGGCTGGACTCCATATTTTGCATTTTTAGTAGAGGTTAGTGGAACAAGAAAGAGACTTATGAGGATTTTTTTCCAGGTGGGAACATAACCCATGGACTGCATGTTCAGTTTCCTGTGGAGGTGGCATTCAGAGGAGAAGCTTTGTGTGTGTAGAGGAGACCATCCATGGAGAGATACTGCAAGTGGAGGAATGGAAATGCATGTATGCCCCAAAGCCCAAAGTCATTCAGACCTGCAATCTGTTTGATTGTCCAAAATGGGTGGCAATGGAGTGGTCTCAAGTAAGTTGAGAAGCAATTTGGACCTTCAGTCTTGTTTTCTAAAGAAAGCCTCTGGTCTTGTGTTACAATGTATTTATTAGCACAGGACTATTAGAAAAGTATAGCCCTGAAAGATAATCAATAGTACTGGGAAAAGTTTGCTCTAAGCAGTTTTGCCTGATAATCAAAACGTTGATGTGTCTGTGTGGAGCAAAATGCAAATATAGAATTCCTTGTGCTTCTTGAGTTCCTGCTTTGCATGGAGAAGTTAGAGGTCAGGCCCCTTTGCAATCAGGTCATTTATGTCTCAGTTCTTGATAAATGTAGTATTTCACTGGCTGTAATAGTTAAAGGTGTGTCTGTCTCAGGGGCTGGCAAGTTTGCAAGGGTGATTTTCCAGCATTCTTACCTTTCATTACAGTAACAATAGCCTAAGCCAGCTTGTCCTGGCTGTAGTTATCTGATACAGTCAGGTCAGCACTCCTGTAATTCCTTAGTTCATCCAGATGACATCAGTGACACGAGAGTGTAGAAAACGCAGCTCCCCTCACCCAGCCTCGACCGAAAATCACCACTGTGAGAGAGTGCACTCTCAGTGCATAGCCACATCTATTTCAGCCTGCTGCCAATCAGATAAGCTTCACAGAACCCCAAGAAATCACTTACATTCCCAAAACTTAGACTTTTTCCCCCCAGCATCGACCTTTCCCTTATTCACCCTAGCAATGCAGGGACAAATTCTTACATCTCTGTGGGAAAACTTCAGCGAACCCCTCCTTGCACTGCATCCTTGTGAGCAGTGTGTGCAAGCGCAGCCCTGGGGGCAGCAGGCTGAGCTGCTTTGCTGTCTCCCCAGTGCACGGTGACCTGCGGCCGGGGGCTGCGCTACCGCGTCGTGCTGTGCATCGACCACCGCGGGCAGCACGTCGGGGGCTGCAACCCGCAGCTCAAACTGCACATAAAGGAGGAGTGCATCGTGCCAATACCCTGCTACAAGCCAAAAGGTAACTGGAATTTTGTCTGCGCCTGTTATCGTTTTACATTTTTGTCCAGAGAATTAAAAGCCCCTGGTAACCTTTCTTCAGAAATGCCAGAAGCTGGAATTTACTAGGATTTTTTATTTTTTTTTTTTTTTTCAGTTTTGGCAGAAACAAGCACTTTAATTACTGGTGCTAGGAAAAGTGCCCTGCTGATATTTTTTGCTGATAATGTGGCCAGACTGTCATGAGGTGAACGTGCCAACTAAATCTATATAGTCTGGTCAAATTGGGAAAACCAGAATTAATGAGCTTAACACAGGGAGCAGGAGTTGTTCAATAATACTTGAAATGGGAATGAAACTCCATGTGTATCACCTGGGATGTTCTTGTTTGCTTTAAATTAAATGTGTTGTCCTAGTGTCAACATTCTCAGTGTGACTCAGCAGCTCATTAAGTTATACTCAATCTACTTGCCTTTTTCCTTCTCTATTTCTGCATATTTAAAACAAAGAATGGAGATCAAACAGCATGACAAAGTTTTCTAGTAAATTTTGTGTTATTATCCTGTATAGCTACAAAAGCATTAGATCAATAAGCAATGCAAACCGTGAAATTCTGAGGTGATTAATGCTGACATCTACATATTGCTTTGATTTTGGAGAAATTACTCAATGTTTTGGGTTTTTGTCCTCTACCAGAAAAAAGTCCCGTGGAAGCAAAATTGCCATGGTTTAAACAGGCCCATGAAATGGAAGAGACCATCACAGTCTCAGAAGAGCCGACGTAAGTACACTGCCTTTTACAGTGAAGAAATATTTCCAGTGTGTTTTACAGATCTCTGGAATGATTGTTGCTGCGCAGTTTGCTTTGACAGTTGGCCCTCCATGGGAGATGAGTCCTGTGGTGAGCTGCTCCTAATTTTGTATCACAGTAAATTTGCTTCTGGAGCTCCTGTTCTGGATGCTACAGAGCTGCACTATTACAGTGCTCCTCTATCATTCAGGAATTCAAAGGATCTTGATTTAGCCTATTTAAGCTCTAATTAATGCATGTGGAGATGCTTTGGCAGAAATAAATTTAAAAACTTTAGTTTTATCCTGGTCGTAGCTGTTACCTCAAGAATGTAGTGGTGGTATTAAAACTTAAGAGGTACTTTGTAGGGTTGCCAGGATTTCCTTGGGGGGTGACACCAATGCATAAAGTGAGAAAAACCTGCTGATCTCTGTGCTTAGCTGCATCTATGGGGGTAAGTTGTGCTATTTTACATGTGTATATGTGTGAAATAACATCTGGATTTTGTGAGTCCTCTTAAAAACTGATGAGGTTAAGCCTTGCAAGTCCTGCAGATGAAAGCATAACTTAAATCCAGCTACACTTGTTCCTGACCCTTGTATGTTAGGGCATCCACACAATTCCTTATATCCCCTGTGTACATTTCATACACACACACATTTATTTATATGTGTAATATATTCAATATATAGGCATTAAAGTATTTAAATTTCTAAAAAGTATTAGCTTTGTATATGGTGTGATTTTGAACAGGATTTTATTGTGCTGTGTTGAATTCTGCACTCTTTTGTAGTAATGTCAGTTTGAAATAATTTAGATAAGCTTAATGAAGTTGCTTTGGATTTATATTGCTCTGATAGCAGAGTGTACCTTATGCTTATTTTACTTCCTCCATCAAGCTATTTCTGATTTTTGGCACACATGCAGCAACAGGTGTGACCATGAGTAATAAAATCTTTACACCTGCAATGACTCACAGAAGAAACCTCTTGCCAAACAGGTGTTTATATAGTTATGGAGACTGTAGTTTAAACTTTTCACTGCTCCAGCCTCTCAAGTCAAGTGTCAACCTACTGTGAGTGGTTATTTCACTCTCCAAATCAGTGGCCCTGAATTCAGGCAGGGTAGTAGCAAAGATAATAAAAATAAAGTGTGATTGTCAAAGGGGGATGATGCAATCAAGTGTGCTTTTAAAGTGTCAGGATAGCAGAATGAAGGTATATGAGGTCACTTCTAGAGAGGATTCAGCATGAAGCTATAAAGAAAATTATCTCTAGTATTACACATTCCTGCTGTGGCAACCATGAGCTAATGCAGTTTCTGGGTTTTTAGGATCCTTCAGCATCAGTCTGACAGAGCAATCAGGGAGGACTGGCAGGGACACAGCATTGCTGGTTCAGAGGAGATGTAGAATGTAACAGAGCTGAGCTGGAAACTGTCGTGGGCTGCCTTGTGCCTTGTCCTGACAATGACAGCATTTATTCATCCTTCCTAGCTGTGACCCATATATTCCACTGTGGCCTTTTTCTTCTCCACTTACTCTGGAGACTTAGATGGTTTTCCTCTTTCATTCATGAGCCTCATCCTGTCCTTAGTCTTTCCTTCACAATTTCCAGAAGCATCTTCACCTGAAAGATTTCTCCAGCCACCTCTTGCTGACTCCTCTCACCACCCCCTCTGTGCTGGGGTGCTCTGAGGCACTGTGCACCCCACTCTGGGCTCTCCTGGGACCCAGCTCTAACACTGTGGCCAGATTCCCCATGAGTTACATTTTGCTGTCTTCTGCTGCCAACTGCCCACTGTTTAGTCTTCTAAGGAAGTTGGCAGGTAAGGAGAGATGAGAAATAGCTGATGCCTGACTTCATTCCTTTTTGCAGATTGTCTGTGGGTCATGTGGACAATAATGGTTTGCAACCACAGAATTTCTCCATCAATGCTTTAAACATTGCGCCCAAACTGTTCTGGTCCTTTCCAGCCAGAGTCAGATTTTTGGGGCAGGGATTAAGGTTTAAAAACAAACTGTGACAATAAATTGCTTCTTCTCCCAGAATAAATTATAACAAGATTTCCCTCTGGTTCAGATCTATTTAACTTTGTTTTCTGTAATTTAGACATGGCACAGTGATAACTCACAGCCCACCTCTGCCTAGCAGGAGACTTATGATTTCCTTGGTAAAATGCAATCACTTCTAATTTTAGTTGTTCTCTTGTCATCCAAATTTAAACCACAATATGAAGTCTCAACTTCTAGTCCATCCTTTTATGACAACTTTCTCTCTATGCTTTTGTGTGATGTTTTCGTTGATAATGAATAAGAGAATAAATGCAGCTGTGTTTTAGAACCCACAAGTGATGGATATGCCAAAAGTAGCTTGTGGAAGATAAATACTTCTGCCTCTGTGGTCTACCACGGCTGGTGTCCTGAATTTACATAGAGGGGGAATGTTCAAAAGCTTCTTTTTTTTATTATTAGCAAAATAAAAAATGACTGTCCTTAAAGTGAGGCCAAGAAAAATGTAGGTCTGACCTTTTTAGTTTTCAGTTGTGGAATGTGATGACAGTTGATACCAATCATTATTTTAAATGTTCTTCCCTCGAGCCTTCTTAGTTACAGTGGGATTCGCAGAGAAGCTCCAGCAAGTTTCTGCATCCTTTTTATTACTCGTAAGTTAAAGAAATAGACACCTCAGCTGTCTTTCTCTGTCATTGCTTAGGGAAAAACTAAAATGCTTTCAAAAGCTGATATATTTTTTCAGCAGTATGAACTCAAAAGTGATGTGAAATGCAGGGTTTCTCATAAAGGTTCCCACTTATTGCATTGGAGTCATTTTCACAGACATGTCCCCACTGTGCCTTTGGTGATAGAGAATTACTCATTTCTCACAGCTCCTTCTCTGAAAATGGGCTGGTGATTTTGTCCAACACATTACCCTTGAGGCTGATAAAACCAGCAGTGTGACTCTGTTCAGAGCAGGCAAGGGTGGTGATGCAGGGAGTGGTAGGGTGCCAGCACCATGGAAGTTCTGCTCAGTAAGAGCCAGCATTGTAGATGCTTCTTTAGACTTATCCAGGACCCTTGGTGCACTAGGATTGGACTGGAAATATTGTTAGAGCAGCCTTTTTTCCTCATTATTTAGGCAGTTCCTGTCTTAGCTGAAAGCAAGAACTATAGTTATGAGGAAAATAAAAAATTAAGAGACACCATGTTTTCTAAATCTTCAGTAAGCTGCAGAGGGCTGTGCTGAGTTCAGTTTTCAGTTTAGATTTGATTTGGTTGAGTTGGACTGCTCTGTCCCAGTTTAATCACCATTAGTTTAGGTCACTGCTTCATTTCTCAGGTCATCCTACAGTCATGTGCCAGGTGAATGCACATTTCCATTAGTGCTAGACTGATAACACTGCAGCATGGACATGCCCTCCACTGCATCTGAAGTGTCTTCATTATTTATACCTGCTCAGATGGGTATAGGAGAAATTTGGTTCAATGGAGCATTGGGAAGAATGACTGGGTAAAAAAGCTGATTATAAAAAGTTGTACCTGCTCAAACTTGCATTTTTCTATTTTCTTTTTTCTTAATAAAAAGAGGAGTCTCATCTGAAGATCTCAGCAAATTTCCAGTTACCAGTTTCCTGTCCATTATAAATTGCTGATGATCTACAAGGCATTGTAGTACAAGCACTCTGATGCTCCTTAATCCTGACCTGAGATGACTCTGAGTGTGTGCCCACTGGAGGCAGACTGAGTTTTCTTCAGGGAAGTATTGTGTCCAAAGCATTTAATGTGTATGCTGGGAATGCCAAAATGCCTCACATCTGAGGCTGGTGGAGGTTGCTTTAATGACCTGTCACAGGCTTTGCTTTTGCATGTTCAAGATAAAGGAAAAAATAAAAAAAGCCCCATCTGCCTGAACTCAAAATTCACATAAAAATCAGCTCTCTGTGTTCAGTCAGTTCCTTGCTCTGCTTTCACATTAGCAGTCTCCATTGACATCTGTTGAAGGTACTTAGTGTGACTTGAACATGATCATCCTTGGAGAAGTTTTATAGTTTAGGATTTCAATAGGTAAATAGTCACATGACTAGTTTAGCAAATGCCAAGGTACAATAAAAAGTATTTTGTGTGTTCATTTTTTATCTTGTGCTTCACTGAAAAAATACCAAACACTAATATTCAACATGAAAAGTTCAATTTTAATATAGGCTTATTATAAGATAAGGAAAAAGGTGTTTAGAATTTTCTGAGTTTCTTTATACATCCGTTGATTGCTGAGTGAAATGGTTGCTGTGGTTCAAAATTTCCTTTAATTTATACAGGATTTCAAAAGAATGTTTTTGGAATACATTATTTTTAGAATGTTTAAATGCACTCAACTAACAGTACACAAAACTAACACTAATTCCTGGTATGCCACTGTCATGCTTTTACCAAAAGAAGTTATTTCTTTCAGACTATAAACTTAGGTATGATTAGAAGACCAACTATTTTCAACTATAAATGTCCATCAATTTTATTTTTCCAATTAGATACGTAAGTATAAATGGACCTATTTTTTTTTTCACTGAAGGACAAGAAAGTAATCATTCTGTTAAGCCTGTGCACACTGGCCTTGATCCAATAAAGCACTTAAGCACAAGTTTCCCTCTGAACACATTGTCATCCTGTTGACTTCAAAGCACAGCTAATATGCTTAAGTTAGGCTCATGCTTAGGCATTTCATTGGATGAGGGTGATTTTGCCACCCTAGGTAGTTTGCATGGCTGTCTTTGAAAAGACTTTGAGATCTGATGTTCCAGGATTAAGCTGATTCTGTCTGTTGGGGTAAGAGAAAGCCTTCCTTTGCAGCTTTTCCCACAGAACAGTCATTAGAATTTATACCAGAGGCATCTGGACACTGATCCCACACCAGCTGTGCCACCGGACTCAGTGGGCTCTTGGGCTGTTCCTAACCTGGCATTTGCTCAGATTTGATCGCTGTAGGACAGAGCCATGCACTGTTTTGATAGCATCCTTCCAATAAACATCAATCTGGCCTTCTTGGAAGGTGCTCAGACCTGTGAAGGGATGAGCACTGGGAATTTCTGGTGTCAAGAGGAGCTGGGGATAGTGTGCCTTTTCCTGAAGGCTGGTTAGGACCAGTGAGCTCTAACAAAAATTCTGAGACAGCTCAAGGAAATGTTGATGGGCTTAGATATATTTACCTTTGTAGCAGAGCCGTAAAGCTATTTCATTAACATCTCCTTAAAGAATAACCAGTTAATCTTTTAACCTCTGTTGGAAATGGGAATAGTCTTTTCCACAGGAAAAAGCCTCTTCTGGGGTCTGTCCCAGTCACAGCCTGGGTGACTATCCCAAAGACTGACTTGGAGTATCCTTACAGGTTATCCAGCCATCTGTTCTCCTTTCTTCTATTTGAGTCTCCCTCTGTGTATACTGGCAATAAATTATTGGCAAGATGATAAACTGTGCACAGAATCAAACCACACTGTTGACATTTTTCTGTGCTTACTGTGTATGTAGAGTGTAAATACTCATTTTTGTCTTACACAAGTGTTCTTATGTTTGTAAGGGCAGCTTTCCTGCAGTAAGGGAAAGATAATTTATGCAAGCTAAGGGCCAAATCTTTGAATCCTAATTTGGATCTTTCTTTCCAAATACATTTTTAACATTGGTCAAATTATCCTCCTATATCTCCCACTGGTGTTATGATTATCAGCTACATTTGGACACATAATAAAGAGCAACTGCAGCCTTTTCATGGGGAAAAAAAGTTCTAGGAAATTCTGTATTTGACTTCTTATAAAGTACACCCCAGGGCCACCCAGGATAACTTTATTAATGAAATCCAAGCCCTTGTCTCTAGTGCCATTTGGAAAATGACTATCAGATATTAATGTGACCCTCAAAGTCAGAGACTATTATAACAAATTCATGACCTGTAAAACAAGATTTTATTGTAGTTCATCAGGGCCATAAATGCTTTCTAATAAAAATGATGGACTGTAGACAGGTTAGACCTCTGTATTGAAGATGAGAGGCTGCTTGCAAGATTGAATCTGAAGAGCCTGCAGTGGTGTGCACTGGAAATGGCTCTATTTGAAAAGTGCTTCTCTTCTCTCTGGTTGCTGATTATTAGTATGACATAAGGTGAGGACCTCTCAGATTTAGGCAGATTGCAAATATATTTTTGGCATATGCCCAAGTCTGTGTATCTGGGGAGTTATTTTATATTGTACAGATGAATCTTCCTGGAGTTTCTCTTTTTTTCCCTGCTGAAGGAGACTAAGAAAAGATTTAGGTGTTCTCCCTTTTCCTCAGCAAGGATACAGCTTTCTCTGTTCCTCATGATTCTTTCTCCTCTTTTCCTACATCTTCTTGTGTGAATTTTGGTAAATGGTCTGGGATGTGAGAGTCAAGTGAGAGGCTTAAGATACTTGATTATGCATTCTATTTAAGCATCAGTATTATGTATGTCTGCTCTGTGTATAAACACCCATTTATGTGTGTTGGCTGTGTTTTAGCTGTGCACACACAGGCACAATTACATGGAATAAATGACAGTGCTGTGATGATCTGCAGGTTTATTCCTGAGCCCTGGTCTCCATGCAGTGCCACGTGTGGCAGCGGCATCCAGGTGCGAGACGTGAAGTGCCGGATCCTTCTCGCCTTTACTCAGACCGAGGTTGAGCTGCCTGAGGAGGAATGTGAGGATGAGAGGCCACCAACAGAACGAGTCTGTCACCAGGCATCCTGTGACAGTGATCCTGTCCCCTACACGCCAGAATTTCCTCATGCTGAAGATGGCAGTGTGATTTATGACTGGGAATATATTGGGTTCACTCCATGTTCAGCCACGTGTCTTGGAGGTACCTTATTTTTTCTTAATTTATCCTGAGTTGTAAGAATTTGGCATTGTTTGGTATTGTTCCATCTCCCGTTAGTGTTACCTTAAAGTAACTATGCTGATTTGTATTAAAACCTGCAGCTACAAGCTTTAACATATTTCTGGTTATCAATAGAGTATTTCAAATGACTTTCTTTCCTTCAGCAAGCACTTATTGGGTAAAGTAAGGTGCAGGAAGTTGATACAGCAACTTGCTTTAGTCTTGCTGCTGCAGGAGTGTCAGCTGCAAGGCCCTCTGGTACCGCTATGTCTGATGCATCAGTGGTGGAAATGTTTAGATGATCCACCTTTTCCTAGGAACCAAAAGTGTATGGTTTCAGAGTAAAAATTCCCATGTTTATTCCTTTTCTTCCAAAAAGCTGCCATTTTCTGCAGAACAGTAGGAATACAGGGCTGTAATTAGGGAGACTTGCTTCCAGCCTGGCCGGCGTGAGGATCAAACGGGAGCTGGTTTGGGTCTCGGTGCACTGTATCACTGCCTGGGAGCTCTGTGCCATACATCTGTCTGCAAGTAGTTAGGCACATTCCTGCTTGGATGTAATCGAATCTCCCTGTCGTCGTTAGTACATGTTACCAGACAAGGCTGCTGGTGTTGCTACTACTTACTGTACTTTGGGACTGAACACAAGTGAGTTATGAAGTGTTAAGTGGAGGCAGTGGAATTGTGAACACACCTATATATGACAGGACTGCTGACATCAGTGGGAAGTGAAGACAGTTGTACCCATAGAAGAAATAAAAAATGTAGAAAAAGGGGAAACAGAAACAATTAGAAGTGGGGAGCGAGATAGAGCTCACAGACAGCAGCCTCCTTTGTGCTGCTCACCAGCTCAAAGCTGGAAGACACAAGCTGGAAGGGATGCCCCAGAATGGGATCAGCAGCATGGTAAGTGACTGATAGTGCCTCCTTTATCATTTAACACTGCTGCTTACTGAGGGGGTTGATCCATAGGAATAACAGCACCTGTGATCACAGAAGCTGGAACATCCCATTCCCTGCATTACCTGCAGTGGGCATCATGACTGGCTAGGGAGGAGAGACTGGAGTCCAAGTATGTTTGTAGAAGCATGAGATGGTAGTGACAGCTACTGTGGGTGAGTGACTCTGTTTCATATTTTAATAAGATAAATATTTTTAGAAATAAGGAGATTGTACTGTAAAGCAGAAGTAAACCATTCATTAATTCTAAATTTGTGGTTCTGGTATCTCAACTGATTTTTGTAACATACAACCATTTTCTTGCCATCTTAAATCCACTTTACTGCTTTTTAGGCAATGTCTTTGCCAGAGGTGTTCTGAAACTCCAAGGTTTTCAAACTTTGAGGGTAACATCAGATATGTAGGGTGAAATAATCTCTAGTCTTTGCACATGCGTGTGTTTGCATTCTGCATCTTCAAGGGTGAGTTTGTCCTTGCAAAAGCATCCCCATAAAAACTTGCACTTGGTGTGCAGGTTGATGGTAATTTAAGGAGCAGTTTCATTGGAAGGAACTTCAAAATGATTGATGAGCAGAATCTTGTGTTCAGCTTAAATTTTGTTCCTGAGGGAGCCGACTATGAACTCTGTTGTTGACTTCTGACCCTTTCATGAATTTGTGAGATTCCCTGACCCAGAATTGTTCTGTAGGTGTTCATAGTAATCTAACAATTTGTTTGCTATGCAGTAGAAATGACTCACTTGAAGAAGTTTGAAAGACAATATCTTGTTTGTGTTTTTAAGACTTCTGTGGTATCACTGGTACTGTGTCTAGACATTTTCCTTATGTGATGCTCCTGGGAAATGTGGGAAGTTGTCAGGGTGTTTTATCAATGAGCAGCTTCAGAAGCCCCCATGTTGCTGTGCTAGTTAGGTGATTTTTCCTTTCTATCAGCTCTGGTCTTCTGGCTGCCTTGGCAAAGGCTTTCAAACAGACCAAAAATTACCTGCCGATAAATAGTTTTCAGGGAACCAGACATCTCTTCTGTTTCCAACTCACTGCAATGTACTAGCTAATGATCTCACTGTCTACTGTTTTTCCATTGTGTAGTTCAAAGGAGCTGATCCATTTCTGCTAAGTTTTATGTTCAAATCTCATTTCAATTAGATGAACTCTTTCGTTATAAGAAATAAATGTTGTCTGAGTTTGGAATAACCCAGTGTAATGTAAATTATATTGGGTACTTTTTCTCTAGTATGTATGCATCTAGCAGTGGCTATTAAAACAAATTCCTGTGGATTTCTGTATCCTCGGAACTCCCTGCCCCCGTTTCTTGGTACTTAACTCTTTCTGAATGAGGGAACATTCTGCAGGCTCTAAGTAGGCTGGAAGCTTTTATAGCAAATATTTGAGCAAAGTCCGAATCTCTCTTTCAGAGCTTGTCACTTGCACCTTTTTTTTAATCCTCACACAGACTAGACTTGTAATTCAGTCTCCTCTGGTCCCTCTGCAAAGCAGATGAAAAAATGCAGATGGAAACATTGGGGTTTTTGGGTATTAGACTTACAGAGAGTGATTTGCAAGGTGTTATCAAACATCATCTTTCCAGTTCTAGAGCAACAATCACCCCAGTCTCGGGTCACTTGTGCACTTTCTGCGGCTTCTCACACAGCATGTGAAGAGCCAAACAAGTTGAGGTTTTGAGAGCAGCTAAGTTGTTTTATGCATCTTAGCATAATTAATGCTTCCTTCATCAGTCTTTCCATGAGTGTAAATAAAAGTTGTCGAGGCCTGTTAGTCATAGGCAGACATCACCTTTAATACCCGTAGGAAGCTCTGTAACCAGTCTGAAATCTAAAGATCTGTTTTTTTATTCAGCGCCTGAAGAAATCCTAAACTGAAAATAAGCCAGCTGTGTGCTTGGGGATCTCAAAATTTGCCTTCATTTTCCCTGAATGTTGTTTTTTTTTTTGTGTTTCTTTGTTTTTGTTTTTGTGTTCTTTTCAATCTGAAGAACTTTGGCCATGATATGAGACTCCCAGATGTAAGTTTAATTTACATAATATAATCAGTAGGGAATTAATAATCATTGTGAGAATAAAGAATATTCCTGAAGAAAAATGTTTTTGTTGTAATCTATAGCATTTCTTTAGCATTTCTTGGTTGTCAATCATTTACTACTCAACCATATTTTAAAGGGATGTTTTTCATTTTAAAAATCTCTGAACATTTTCTTGTTTAAATATACCTTTAATTGCATGAGGCAGATTTTGGTGGCTAAATGTAATTATTATTATTATTTATACTCCATATGCTTCAAAAACTGTTATTTGGGCCACCTAAAGTCATTACATTGGCCTAAAAATAATGAGATTAAGCAATAAATAACATGCACTTCCTGTTATTTCCTCTATAGCCTCTGTGGCTTTGGTAACTTCAGAATGCAGTCAGGTTGTGTTTTCAGGCTTTTGTCTGGACCATAAGGGCTAAAGGTTTACCATTTTATTTATGAGAAACCTGAGATTCTTAGAATATTAATGGATTCTAGCCAAATTTAAGGGCTCTAAGAAAAACAATGGCCATTCAGAGACTCACATATAAAGCTGAGAGAATTTGCTCTCAGCTTGTGTTGGAGTCACCTTGATACCTGGTCACTCATTTGTTTCATTAGCTGCAGATGTTGTTTACTCTCTTACAGAACTATAAAATAGATGCACAGAGAGGCTCAAGGATATGTAGAATTCGGCATCTCTTCTGAGTTATTTTCAGCTTAGTACATACCAGGTACTTATTTTTAAGAAGCCACCAAACTGATAGTCTCTGATGTAAATAAATGTCTTTCCTCTTCCAGGTATAGAGAACAGACCCACCTTTTAACGTTTGCACAGCAGCTTTCCACCCCCATTTTCTTTGTACTTTAAAAATGCAGGAAGAGAAACTCTGGGCTTAATTCAAGCATTTTGATCTTTTAAAACAGCTTCAAGCACTGTATATTTCATCGCACAGAAAAGATTGTAGAAGAATGTAAATGTATGTGGTTTGAATGCTGGGTTAAAATAGAAAATATTCTGTTTCACTGAATAGTAGGGTAATTACTACAATAGTGCATCAGATTACTGTAAAAATACTTAATGGTCCCTGCTGCATACATAATGTTTTAGTTAAATTATCTACTCTGTTTATATTATAAGCCAAGAAAGTCATATATATAAAACTTTGCTTGTTTGAATAATAGATTTTTCCATTTTCCAATCGACATAGAATAAGTTTATCAGTGATTGAAGTTCCCAACTAATGGAAAATTATAGTTTGGGGTGAGAAATCTGATTAATTGTGAAGACATTTTGACAGTTATGTTCAAGCAAATTTAACATCAATTACATGCAGTTATTTATTGAATGTAGTTCTTGAACTGCGAACGAAGGAACAGGAAGGGACTTCCTGGTGGGTTTTTGACAACTCTTTAGTATCCATTTTGTACTTAGAGCATCAAAAGAGGGTGCGAGTTTTCTTTCATTGAGGCCCCGGTGGGGAAGAATTGCTAATGCAGTTTGTGCTCTGTACTTCAGTCAAATGCAAAACACACCACATATCAACATTTTCTTCTCTTAATGTGATTAAACCTCCACAGGTCCTGCTGCAAGGCAGGAACGCCTTAATGAACTCCAGGTGTCAATTTGTAGACAGACCCCATCACCTGGTATGACATGCCTTTTGTCCATTTGGCTGGCCAGTTTAGTTTATATAGCACCAAGATAAAAATTTCCCATTACATTATTGCCAATTTAGATGGTCTGAGGGGAATTTCATTTCATTCCCCTCCTTTGTGTGAGCTATTAAGACAATTCTGTGTGTTGCAACCTGTTCCAGAGCAGAAGCACCGCTTTGGAGCACGATTTTCTCACAGCAACACAGGGAGGTCAGCAAAGCTAAAGCTTGGTAGAAGCTAAAGCATAGAGTAGATTATGACCTAAAATATAGATTATATGGATGCTTGGCATGGACTTGATTACTTGTCTGGTAAGACAAATCTGCTTCTGTCAGAACCCAACTCTAAATGCTTCCTTCTCTCCTGCAGACAGTCAAATATGAATTTCCTATGTAAGGGGAAAGGGAAGCTGCTCCTGTTAAACAAAATATTGAGGACTGACTGGAAAAAAAGCCTTTTATTCTCCTACATCTATGCCAAAATTTGTGCTTATTGTTTTGTCATCTTTGGGCATTTTCATGCCTGTATTACAGTCATGGGATTTGTTGTTTAATATTTATTCTCAGCCTGACTAGTAAAGTAGTTTTACCACAATGTGTGTGCTCTACGTTAACAGAATTATCAATACTTTGATACAAGGGAACTGAATAGGTTGTCAATCATATTTAAGGTCAGGTCTTTTGCTCTATAAAAATTCATCACTTTGTAGATGTAGTCAAAACATTTATATAACAAGGTCTATCTGAACTGCAAATGAGTCCCAGAGGGGATCTGGAGGTGTACCAGAGAGCCTGCAAGAAACTGGAATTCGTGTTGTTCTGAAAATTGCTACTGGTTTACCCCTGCTGAGATGTCTGAAGTAGTTGGACTGCCTCAAGTGGGACTAATACACTGGACTGAATCAAAATTGTTTATAGATGGAGGGAACATCTTTGGTTTATGAAAAAATGACAGTGCTTGTGTACAGGAGAGAAATAGTGGCCTGGGGGTGGAACTTCCTGTGTCAGGTATTCCAGCCCTCTGGAATGAAAATGGCTGGTGGTCAGCAGTGTCCTTACAAAATCACTGAAGATAAGAAGGAAAAGAATTTAAATTGAAACAGGCTCTTCAAAAGCCATTTTTACCTGGAACCAATATAGGTATTTTATGATTTCAGCTCTTTTGTTCTATAGGATTTGGATCATTAGCATTGCTTGTATAGAACAACCCAGATACACAGAACCCCCCAGGCACATCACAACCATCTTGTATTTTATGTGCATGTGAGTGAGCTTTGAAATTGAGCAAGGCTTTCATACTAAAAAATATGATATATAAAATTGGATAATTGCATAAGTTTAAAATAGAAGTAGTTCACTGAATGTGTATTCGCTAAGCTGTCTTGTTCTAAAGGAAACTTACGTTACGTTTCATTTTGCTCATAGAAACTTGAGCATTAGTAATCTTCCATGCTTTAGTAATAAGATCCAGGTAGCAAGAGCTGCAGATCAGAAGGTGCCAAGAATGGTAACTAGTCAGGAAAGCTCTAGGCTGGGTCAGATTTGCTGCCTTCAGCAAAACCATTGCATCTCTTGGCCACTGAGAATGGCTGACTAAACATAGAACGTTTCTCCTGACTATAGCTTTGCAAGTTTTCTGCATTTTTATACCAATTTTTGCAGATCTTTAGCTTTTTATTAAAGGCAAGGTAAGTGAGAAGGGATCACTTTCACCTCAGTTTTGGCAATGGAGGTAGAAGCTGGTTTAGGATCATTACAGAACCAGTAGATGCAGCCTCTGCTAGTAGCTTGACAGAAAAACCTGAGGTTTAATTGGTTTTCAGAGCGGCAGAATGTCAAGTCAAGACTTTTAAATATCACAGAAGTAAAGTTAAGATATAATTCACAAATATCTTCTGAGTAGTAAATAAGTAAACTGTCTCTGCATTCCTTTTTGCTTGAGATGTTACTTTTAAGCCTGCTATCTAATCCAGTGCTTTTTTACTGATTATTTTTCAAGAGCAAGCTTTACAGAAATCTCTTCCATCTTTCACGGGTGTTTTCCTTCCAAATGCAGGCACACAGGAAGCCATTGCCATGTGTCTGCACGTAGACACAAAGCAAGGTGTCAGTGAAACCCTGTGTGACAATTCCACGAGGCCACCCCCAATGACTCGGACCTGCAACACGAAGCTCTGCCCCCCGAGGTACCCTGTAATAATGGAATTATGTGGTGGCAAAGGAGGGGTTAATGGGACTTAAATAAACATTGGCTTTCTCAGAAAGGGTTCAGATTGCAGGACTGTGGTCATGCTTTTGGGATGGAATTTCACTACTTCCGTTTTCAACAAGGTTTTGGGATTGGGGTGTTTTTTTGGTCTTGTTCACTCCTTTTCCACTCTTCATATCTCACTGATGAAATAGGGGACATTTTCTGAAATAAATCTCTTCCATGTTGAATATCTGCCAGAGCTGGAAAAAGAGCCTTAACTCTCCTAGTAGTAGAAGGAAAATTTTGACGATATTTCACAAAAGAAAAGCTGAGGATATTCACTTTTTATCTTTACTGAATTAAAAAAAATATGAAATTATGATTTAAAGGCACATTAATTTAATGCTTCTTTAGTAGCCCCATGTAGTTCTTATGTTTCTTTGGCGATTCTGGGGAAAGAACAAATCCAGTCTAAATCCAAGAAAACCTCTAGGCCATTTGATCACTTGAAAGGGCCGTATATGAAATTTTGATGTGTGCTGACTTATTTACCCATTTCTGATCTCTGACATCCCAAATCCTTTGCAAATTGTTTCTATGTGTTTGCAGAGACCTGCTCTTGCTAAAAATAAGGAAGAAGTTAACAGGAACAGGATGTTTTATAGAGAACATATATGCATTTAAAAGAAGTTTTGTAAATATAAGAAAGGTCTATTTACATATTTACATTTATCAATGTAAACATGAGCAGGTTGCCAACAGGCTGTTTTTAAGAGAAACACTGCAAAGGTAAATACTGGAGTAAAATTTGTCTGAAAATGACCGTTTATTACTTCATTGTTAATAAATTCTGCATTTGCTTGTTACCTGTAAGGTTTTATAAATCCAATTGCTACTTTTGTGCGCCAGCCAAACGAAAGGGGTGTTTTAGCCATTGATCAATAACCGTGCCTGCAGCTGTGCTTTTTGCTGGGCTCTGTTTGGATGAGACTGTTCCTTCCCCAGTGTGAGGGGATTGCTAAAGCTGAGCTTCTGGCTGTGTTTTGGGACAGGTGGCAGAGCGGCCCCTGGAGCCGCTGCTCGGCGACCTGCGGGGTGGGGATCCAGAGCCGGGCCGTGTCCTGCCAGCAGCCCGGGGCATCTGCTCCTGCTGCCCACCAGTGCAAAGACCCAAAGCCTCATTCTCTGCAAGCCTGTAACCAGATTGATTGTCCCCCTGCTTGGCACGCTGAGGAATGGCAGCAGGTATGGCTGGGTCACAGAAAGAGTCTAAATGGGGTCCTCTGGCCACGAAGGCAGCTCCCGACCTTCTGTGTGTGTTTCAACTTCCATCATGAGAACCAACTAACCCAAAGGCACTGCTTCAGACTCCTGTGCCCACGGGTAGTCACAGGATGAGGTGGAACTCCTTGTTAAGATTTCACCTTTTTTTCCATACATCATCTTTCTCCCTATGCTCTCTAAACACAATAACCTTTTTTTTTTTTTTTTTTTTTTAATGTATTAACATGTGAGGGACATAGATTTATGCATAAGATGCATGTTTTTCTCTAAGATTTCTACTACATCCATGCATTCAGGTGGTACGTTTGACATTTGAACTCCAGTTCTCATCTCTGATATATTAAATATTTTAACATTGAATTTTCCATGCTGCTTGATTTCTCATTGAAAGTAGATGCCATTTTTCAAAAGCACAGATGTCCATGCAGGTGTAAATGCCCCATTTGATTCTCCTCCTTAGTGTTCACGTACCTGTGGAGGAGGGATTCAGACCCGCAGAGTGTCCTGTAAGCAGCTGCTGACAGATGGGAGTTTCCTGAAACACCCTGATGACACCTGCCAGGAGCCCAAACTGCCAACTAGTAAAGCATGTGCAAAAGTTGATTGTCCTCCTCAGCTGGTCTTTGGAGAATGGTCCAAGGTGAGCAAGCCGCAATAATGATGAACCAAAACCCTCCATTGCAACAAAAGCTCTGAAGATTTCTGCCTGGGTAAATGAGCTGTTTGGAGCTGCCAGGGCAGCTGGAGCTGTCACAAGGCCTGTCCTGAACTAAACTGTGCATCCCTGCCTGCAGCCAGACTGATCACAGTCCCCTTCCTGGGCAGTGCTTCAGTCACTGAAGGACATTTTGAGCTGTCAATAATTTCATGGTACAGCTTCCAAAAAGCAAATCTTTGCATTATTCTGGAATACATCCTCCTCCTTTCCTGTTTAATGCAAGCTTGCTACCACTCCCCATTCAAAATGATTTAGAAAATTGAATTTAGAAGCTGCAATTACAGTTTCATGCAATGCAACCTAAGAGAGAGGGTTGAGAGACTTGCCAGAGACTGTTTAGAACCTGCTGAGTTGTTTCTCTCAGGTACCTGATCTCATTACTCTGTTTTGCCCATGTCTGGGCATAAACACTGTCATGTTATTTTAATTCATGACTTGCTTGCTGGAAAAACTGTCTGTCTTATATTCTTATTGCCTGGAAAAGTGGAGAGAGTTTAATAACTAATATAAGAGTCTAATAACTAGATAACACAAGGATTCCTATGAAGTAGAGTGTGTGTACTCTTTCAGAACTAAAAAATTTAAAAAAAAATTAAAACCACCACAAAACAAACTGCTTTAAAATTAGCATGTGTGGTGTGGGGCACCACAAGTTTAGCTTGACTGCATCCTTCCTTTCACAGTGCTCAGTAAGCTGTGGTGTTGGAATCCAGAGAAGGAAACTTGCCTGCCAAACCCTGACAGCAAAGGGCCAATATGTCGCATTAAATGGGTCGATGTGTAGTGCTCTGTCTCCTTCACTGCTTGTAAGGTCTTGTCAGATGAATGCCTGCAAAAGTAAGTATGTCACTTTATCTGGTTCCTTGCTGATTTGAAATGATCTATTTATAAAGAGAAATCTGTATGCACATTAATTCACTCATATCCCTATACTATCACAACATAACTTGCCATAAACTGAGTGTCATAATTACTATACCAGTAATAACAGGATTGCTTTTACTTTTATTTCTACCACGCAAAAACAAAGGTTATGTCTCAAGAAGCAGTTTTTGAATATATATTATGGTGCATACCTCTCACCCTCACTCTTATGCACAATTTGATCTGATTTTTCCTTTATCATTTACACTATTCCAACTGGAAAAACAAAAAAAAAAAGGAAAATCAATAAATTTAACATAAATTACAAAGGACATTAGAAAAGATAAGAATCCAGTTCTGCCTTGTCTTTTCTCTGTATGTTTGTATTACACTGGACATTTTGCTTAACGTGGTGGAATTAAAAACCTGAAACTCTGTGCCAGTGATAATTTTAGGTATAATTTCTATCCTTCCTTGTAAAAACTACAATACTGGCCTCATTAGCTGCACATGGAGTGGTGACAGTACAGACATTCTTTGAAAAATCTGATGTTTTATTACTGTCTACATAAGAATCTTTTCAGAAGGATTGTCTATGGCAATTGTACAATTTGGGCACAACTGGGTTATGATACTGATGAGAGTTGCACTAATTGTTTAACAGCAATGGGAAACGTCTCTGATACAGAGTGTGTTCAATTACATATGCTAATTTAGAATAGGCAAATCTAAATGCAGGCTCCTTAGGTCTGAACCTGTGCTCCCCTTCCTTTATAATGGAGAGCAATGGTTTGCAGATTTGGGGAGTGGGAGGCTGAGAAGACAGGGAAAAAAAAGAGCTTTTAGTTTTGAGCTGGGGGAAAACAAAAAGCCTTTATCAATGTCCTGGTTCTGATCACCAGTCAGACACAGCCATGTTTTGACTCAACTCACAGTGTTGTGAAGAAATAGCTTCTTTATACATTTTGAAGCTTTGCTTTAAAAATTATTCACAAAACAACATAAGAAATAGAATAATTACTGATTCATACATAATATGAAACTTCTTTTCCTGGCCTGCATTTCAGATTAACATGCCAAAATCCTGAGGTTCAAAACTCCACTTAAATAAAGCCCTGTGGACTTTCAGGAATGTCCTTGGCATAAGGTTTAATAAAATATTTTGAGTTGCATATCTATCTGAATTTAATTAATTGTGGATAGCTGAATGGCAGTGGAGCTGGTTTGCAAATTGCTTAACTCGGACTGATATCCATGTTACCATGTCAGCTTCCAGCACAGTGCCTAGAGAGCAGCACACGGGGCTGCAGAGGGAACAACATCGGCCAGAATGGGTGCAGATCAAAGTCATAAAGAGAATCTCTGTCCTCTCCCTCCATTTGCACCACCTGGGGAGCACGGGAGCCTCTGCAGCTCAGATCTGCCCGGGGATTCTCTCACAGCGCAGCAGGAGGACGGGGAAGGTGTGAGCCTGCTCCACACCTGCAGTTCCTGTTTGGGTCTTGCAGGGCTGGGACAGCAGCAGGCTTTGGATTCCCAGGAACCTGCAGGAGGCATCGCCTCTGTAGGACAAGGAGTGATGTGGATGGATGAGGAGCAGTGTGGTGTGAGTGCTGTTGGGGGTTCTTGCCTTGGAGAGCAGTTTCTAAATCTCCCTCCTTAAGGTGATGCTTCTGTGGCTCACATAAGTGCCTTTTTTTACTGTCTCATGACAATGCTGAGTCATTTTAGACTTAATCTTTTGTCCTGAGACTGGTAATTGTAGCTGTTTTCTGGCTTAGTAGTGCTTATTAAGTAGAAACATTCCTGACTCCGGGCTCTGAGAAATAGGAAATAACGCCAGTCTAGCCCTGAGGTCACCAGGATCTGAAACCCAGCTGAAGCTGTTCAGGACCATTACAGGTCACAGATGCAGATGGATTTGTATCAGGTGATAATGAGGTCCAAAGGCTCCAGCACATATTCCTTAAGATTTACCTTTACCCTCCCAAACAGTCCATTACCTCAGCAGCTGCAAGATTGAATGACAGTAAGGACCTAGAGAATGCAAAGTTATGTGGCCTCATACATTCATATGACCTTATATATTTATATGGCCTGCCATCCACAACTCTGAACTTTGTTTCACTCTCAGCCTTGCTCACCAGTCACCAGTAAAAATACACACACCCTTTAGTGTTGAGCTGCTAATGAGAGTTAGTGTTCTGTCCTTTTTAAAGAAATGAAATGGATGAGACTTGTTAACATATTTATAAGTATGCACTGGGTTTAATTCGAAGTTGGAATAACGAGTGTAAACAGACCACAGCCTGAAGTATTTTAATTTGTGTGTTTAAAGTTACACTTACTGTGTCTGTAAGTTGGATTTTGGAAGTGGAAGATTTAATACTGGAACGCTTCCCTGAAAATAAATATTTGGGGCCCAATAACTTATTAAAAACAGGACGCTACTTTAATAATTTTAGTAAACTGAGTGCCTAAAACAATTGTTGTACCATGTGAAATGGTTGAGGGAACCTTGTATCTGGATAACAAATGCCGATTTAAAAGCTGTGTAATTATGAAACCATGATATCCCCACAGGTCTGAACTCATTACCCAAAACATTGAAAATAACCATTTTGTTTTATAAGCATAAGAACGCACTCCAGGGTGTAGTTCCTATAGTGTACACACTTATTGAATGCTTGAAGCATTTAGCTTTTCACCTATTTCTTCACAGCATATTTGGAGCACACGCAGATGCAGCTTTTCGGTAACATTTCTGTGCCATCAGTGTAGCTGTCTTTTTATTTAAGTACCTCCCAGGTGGAAAAGCAGTACTGATTTCAGATTCAGACGAGCTGAGAAGTGTTGTGATCCGTGTGTCCATGTCCTGGCTCACCGGCTCCTTCTGCGGGCTCTGAGCTTTGTCTCTGTCACATACCAAAGCGCTGGGTCACCAAACACAGCCGGGCTGTTTTCTAGCACCAACATCATTGTTTCCCGACTCTTCCCACGTGGCCCATTCGACCTGGCCTGGAAGGGCTCGGGGGTGCGTGGCCCTGCTCCTGCAGCGCTTTGTTCCTCCCTGCCCGGTGCTCTCAGCCAGACCCGTTCTGCTGATCAAAGCGGGCACGCCGCTGCCAGCAGCGAGTCAGCACAGCGGCATCCCAAACGCTGCAGTCCCCCTGTGCCTCCCCAGCCTGCTGGGAAAGCCTGCCCGTGGTGCTGTTCATCCAGGCAGCTCCCTAGAAACCTTCCAGCATCCAGGTGCCTGCAGTTCAGTGCAGGAGGAGCTTCATAATACCAAGTGTCTCTATACCCAGCCTGCATGAAGCTTTATGCTGTTATTGCCTGCTTTTGTAATGTATCTGATCACTATATTAATACAGCCTCTTTCTCTCTTTCCTCCCTTCCCTCCCTACTTTCTTGGCACAACACTGTCAGCAACTCACTTTTCAAGCCTAATGAATTACCCTCAGCCTGTGATTACAGGGTGGCTTTGCCTGTTTCATGTACTGTGTCTTCACTGACTGTTTCTTTCACCTCCTGCACTGCTATCAGCTTGGCTTGACTCAGGCAACCAGCACAGCCAGCCAACATTTTAAATAAGAGTCAAGGGGAGCCTTGCATTTTGGATAGATTTTGTTTTATTTAGGTCATTCTGCACTCAACAGTGCTCAAATGTGGGGAAAGTGATAATGTGTTCACATTTTTTTGAATTCAGTTTCTTCATTTCCATCATGCCTAGCCTTTCTGAGGCAGCAGTAGGAAATATAACTAGAATATGAACATATATATGGAGTAATATAGTATGTGTACATATCCTTTCATATATGTGTGCACTATCTACATCCTTCATATATGTTGCCTGTATCCTTTTATTGTTAGGAGACTTGGGGAAGAAGCAATAGAATTCTTGGCCAAAACAAGGGAATGTTATGGTTTCATGTTGTTCATATTTTTGCATTTTTGTGACTCAGATAAAAGCTCTGTGTGTTGCAGTCTGACTCGAACAAAGTCAGGAAAAGCTCTTTCAAGCATTCTGAGAAAAGCAGATTTTGTAAGCATGACTGCCAATGACTAGATGCTTTCCAACACGTTGTTTTCTTGCAGAGATCAAGCCCAAGCTTCCAGCAAAGTTTTCTGCCCATGGACCTCAGATTGTCAGCATTCACAGAGTTTATATTCAGACACGGCCAGAGAAGCGCATTAATTTTACCATAGGAAGCCGAGCCTACTTACTCCCAAAAACATCTGTGGTAATTAAGTGCCCCGTGCGAAGGTTCCAGAAGTCCCTTATCCGCTGGGAGAAAGATGGACAGCACTTACAAAACTCCAAAAGGCTTGGCATCACTAAGTCAGGCTCACTGAAAATCCACTGTCTGGAAGCCCGGGATATCGGTGTGTACCGGTGCATTGCGGGCTCTGCGCACGAAACCTTTGTGCTCAAGCTCATCGGGACTGACAACAGGCTCATCGAGCCCCCGCCCCCTCGAAAGCAGCCCGGCGAGACCAGCGACCCAGACCACAACGAGGCCAACAGCCTCGGGGCCAAATGGCACAAGATGAGCAAAATGTGGCAAATGTGGAGCAAGAAGAACGAGCTCTACCTGGGTGACAGGCAAGTCAGTGACCAACCATTCCTGCGAAACCTTGGAAGCTTTGGAAGTAATTCAGCAGAAGACTTCAGCTCTCGAGAGTTCAGGAACAAACGCCTGGAGGCTGCAGTTCTCCAGGGCGCCTACAGCATGGACACGGCGCAGTTCGAGGAGCTCATGAGGAACATGAGCCAGCTCATTGAAACTGGAGAAGTCAGCGATGACTTGGCCTCCCAGCTCATCTACCAGTTGATTGCTGAATTATCCAGGCGTCCACAACCAACTGCTGAAAAATGGAAGGGGGCCCAGGATGAGAAAGTTTCCTCGAAACTCACAAGCAAATCGCCAAACGAATCCGAGCGTTTCAGCACAAAAACGGCTGATAAGTTAATGTTTGACCAGAAGGTTCCAGTTATTATGAGGCAAAAGGAAGTTCCTCAAGTTTCCTTCAACAAAACAGTAACTGTACGAATTGGAAATACAGTTTTTCTGACCAAGAACACTCATGCTGTCAATCTACTGTGTGAAACAGCTGGTATTAGTGAAGTGAAATATACTTGGACAAAAGATGGCAAGACTTTAAAAGCCTCTGCAAAGTAAGTAAATAGTTTCTCTTTTACTTTTGAATGACTTATTATGTCACTGTCGACGGAAAAAATCCACCCTGCTGTGCAATATTAGAAAATACTGTTGTAAAAATGAGATAAGCATGGCCATTGGGCCTTCCATCTTTCTAGTTAAGTAATTTATTTTTATTCTTTCAAGTGTCTGTCACGTTGTTTGGCTTTACTGACATCCAAGTGTTTGGCCATTTCCAGGATACTACATAGGACGATTTAGTATTTTTATAAGGTGAAGTGTTTTGGATGTCCTGGCTGTATTATTTGATCTACTTTAATAATTTCAGCTGTGTCAGAAAAAGAGCAGATTTAGCCTCAAATTAGAGAGGCTATTGGATTCATTCAGATACTAAATACAGTGGGAACAAATTAAAAACATCTGCCATGGTATAGATGAAAAGAAGTCTTAGCTCTTACTCATTTTAAGAAGGGAAAATATCAATAGTACCCTCACCATTCTTCAACACCCTGTTTAGGTATTACTGGAGCTGCATAACTTCAGTTGAAAAAGAAAAATATGAGCTTTTATGGATGTTTTTCAATACTTTAAAATATTTCTGTTGAGGACAGTGAAATTCAGAATAATAAAGAACCTGTTTTACCATCACATTTGAGAGCTGACAAATGAGTACAGCAAGCTGTTACAATCAGATATTTGCTCAAGACTGAGCAAATACTTCTACTTCAGTGCTGATAAATTAGAAGCTCACCTGGTAATATTAACATTAACTTTGTGTGTGAGCCTCTTGGAATTATAGCTACCTCTTGAGTAATGAAAAAACTGGTTCTAAAATGATAAAGGTACTTTTGCATATTTCTCAATGTATTTAACTGATTAAATGCACTGCCAAGAAAAATACACTTCTGCAGGGCTATCAGCTAAAGCAAAGACACCCAAACTAAGCCATTTTAAAAACTGAAAATGTTTTTGGAACCATGTTGTTCCCAACAGTTATGTTTATTTTGTGAAATGTGCATAATTTTCCATTAATTTGTGGCAAGTGATAGTTCATGTTTTGTGGACATGATGGTGTTTTGTTTACTCACGAGTGTGTTTGCTTCCTAATTTTAGGCCAGAGTGATATTCTTGCACTTAAGGCATATATTAGCAAAGTAGGTTTATTTCCTAATTATTTTCCCACTAAGTTTTCTTATACACAGATTTACATATATGTGTGTGGACCCAAAAGTGAGGTCAATAGCATTGCATCTGAAAGAGCGTGAGGAGTAAATGGTCTTTATCTGTCAGGTTTGTAAAGAGGGATGTACTTGAGCCATGCAAGAGGTGGCTTGTTTTGTTGAGACACAAGTATTTTTAATTTTTTTTTTTTTTTGTTAATCTATTGTGTAAATGTACTCAGTGTGGGAAAACACCAGCTGCAGGTTTTTGGGATGTGCAGAGTCATGTGTGGCAAGTCATGTAACTTAGCGCTGAGAAAGGTAACAGAGGAGAAAAGTTGTCATTTTCAGCCTCTTCCCCAGGCAGTGATTTCCTCAGAGGACAGGAAAGGTATTCAAGACACCTGTGAGGTTTTGGTGGAAGACTTTAGCTTCAGTGATGATATTTTCAAAAAGCCCCAACAACCCCAGCCCCACAGTAATTTGAAAGTCAGATCAGGCCATAGATTTGTGAATTCCCCAATCCTGCTGAAAACCAAGCTTGCTCCGGAGGGATCGATTTCTTGCCAAGCCTAATAGTTTTAATTGTGGTATTCTGATTTATTCACACTTCTGTGCCCAGGGGATCCTGGTTTGTGGTAGCAAATGCACTGCCCTTCCAAGGGCTGCAAGTGGGACACAGCCCTGTAGGAGAAGGAGATCTGAACAATCTTCCCTGTGTGTATCCCTGAGTGTGTGTATTCCCTGTGTGTATCCCTTCTGCCACCAGAGAGGAGATTGCTCTGGATCTGCAAACTCCTAAAAAGGAGCTTTGCTGCTCTGTCTGTAATTCTTGCAAGGGGATTCAGCTGGGTTTGTCCCAGGGTAGTAACCCTTGAATTTCCTTGGTTTTTGTGCAGGGTGATCCTGGACACCACTGGAAAAGTGCAGATTCGGAATCCTACTCAAAAGGAGCTTGGTACCTATGGATGCCTGGTTGTTAATGACTCTGGTTTTGACATGGAAACATCACTGCTGTTGCGTGCAGGTAAAACAGTGGCATTCCACAAAACCAGGCTTTTACACACACACACTCACATACATACACATGCACATAGACATATATGCGTATATAAATATATGCGTATAAACACCCATGCCCACTGCAATGTGAAATAGTTTCTTTTATTGGCAACCCATAAAACTCTGCCTGATTTAATAGGCAGCAGTAAGATGGTCTTGTTGCTCTAAAACCACAACAGGTGTGAACATATTCTGCCTATATCTGTCCCACCTGTCTTTTCTGGCTGCTGCTTTGCAGACTGAATTCTGTTCCAAACATGATGAATTTAAACACAAGATCTATTTTTAGAAGTTAAATAAAACTTTTGAAACTTACTATCCCTTTAATTTCAAAGAGGTGCCTGTCATCTTCTCCTCTGTGTTAAATATGACAAATCTGGAAGCCATCAGTTTCTCGACAGTTGTTGGAAGTACAGTCGTGGCAAGAATTGGAGCAAATATTTTGATTGAATGTCCAGTGAAAGGTAAGTAAGAACTGCACTGACGTTGCTTGTAATGTTAGAATCAGAAATTTACCTTATGTCTTGAAATAAATTATCATAGAAGCCTGAAAGTCATTCATCATTAGTGGTTTTTATTAGGCATGTCACCCACACCAGTCCTATTTATTTTCTGCCTGTCACTTCAATTTACATAGACATCTGTATGTTCAGGGTTTCCCTAAAATGGGCTTTCTTCCCAAGAAGTGGGCTAGGGCTCCAGTAGAGTGTGGGGCTATCTTGCTGCAATAGTGAGCATGGCCAGCTGACTTGCTCATCAAAGAACTTTCCTTATCCCTGTTGGAGATGCACATCTGTCTAGACTATTGTTAAAACTGAAAATGAAATCTCCAGCCGTGGCCTAATAGAACTTTAAACCTGATGGTGAAGTAAACTCACCTTTTAGATCCATCAGTCTGCAGCTGCAGTGAGGAAACAAAGGAAAGTGCCGAGCTATGAGAGAATACAGATATTTTCTAGCTCAGCATCTGTGGATGAAGAGTAATATTAATCAGAATTAACATGCATTAAGCAGTTCACTGCTTCATTTTATTTTCTAACCCTTTGCTGAAAAGGTACCTATTTTCTTTTTAATCTTACCATTGCTATCTGTGAAGTTTGAAGTGTAATATTTCAGTCACAGCAGCAATATTCTGTCAAACATTTAATAAGCTGAGCTCAGCCTTTTGTGAAGATGATGTGTGAAAGTGCAAATAACCACGAACGTTGCAAGTGAGTGCAAAGAACGACCTCAGAGCAGCCAGTGTGCTGCTCACATTTATGTGCTGGGAAATGCATATCAGAGGGTGTTGATACTGAACCAGGGTAGTGATAGAAATATATATATGCAAATAGCTCTGCATACAATAGTGGCGCCAGGCTGACATATATTAGGACATGTGGCTCTGCTATTCACCATTGTACCAAGGCTAATTCTTTGATGAAGTAATATTTTCCAACTATAGTTTGGCAACTCCGTGTATAACTGACCTACATCTCAAATTCAGCAGAGAGTTCATGTCACACTGTTAATATTAATATTGTTAGGATGGGTAAGCAGTTAGCAATTTAAATATAAATTAATATTTTCACATGGGACTGTAGATTTCCAAATGCTTTAGAATTGTATATATTGGTGAGCCAAACTTTAGTTATGCTGAGACACCAGTGTTGACTTAGAAAATGATTTATCTAATTGCTTTATTTCCTGTCACTGCCAAGGAAGTAAGTATTACTGTTTGTGAATAAAATAGAGCTTGCATGTCTTAAAATGTCACTAAGTCTGGAAACAGAAAAACTTTTGCAATGATGTAAGCAGAGCTTTCCTGTTCTTCTTTCCTTAATGGAAAGTAATAAACCACTGACTTCGGAAAATTGAATTTAATAACACCTTAGGCTGATACGTTTGTCTGATAGGTGGGACCCAAAAATGTGTCCATTTGCAGTGTAGGAGGATGAGAACTTCATTGTGAATGCTGATAAAAGATGATGTGAATGATCAGACCTGCAAAATAATGATAAGAGAGCCCTTCTTGTAGAGTCAGGGAGACCTTGGCTGGATCTGCAGCACCTCTTCCTCGCTGCCCTTCCTCCTGACTGCTCTGCAGAGGATGTGTTTGCCCTGAGTTTCACTGAGTGAAACATCACTGGATGAGCCTTTGTGTTCTCCATGTTCTGCCAGGAGTTTATCCAGGATCCTTCTACACAGACATTACTCATGCAGATTTCTCACTGGTGTCACATCTGGTCTTTGGGACTCCTGCTAGCCCCCAAAATAGTTCTCCACAAGAAGAACCATCTAATGAATAAAGTGTCTGTGTGCGTGAAGAGTATTAGTGCCATGTCAGTAGTAGAATTATTACTTTTAAATTCTTGGCTGCAGTGACCTCTGAGGGTTTTTTTCTGTAGAATGAAAAACATAAAGGACATTTTTAGAGTTCAATCCATAGTTTCTTCTGCAAAGAAATTGACCTATTGAAGATACAAACTTTAATATTTTGTGCAGCGTTGGCTTTTGGGTAGAAGCTTTTTTCCTTTTTCGTTGTTGCTAATTTGGTTCTTTTATCCTTTTGAAAGCCTTTCTCTCACACTCCAAAAATCATATTGAGATTGAAAAAAGCTCTTTGAATTCTTGAAGACCAGTGTGTCCTGGTGAACAAAAGAGCATCAAAGAACAGAATAAGAAAAGTTAGCTGAAGTGTACAAACTGATAGTTTCTCTTTCTTTTCTCTTTTTAGTTTATAACAATACTATTTTTCCACTAATTATAATAAACTCACTTTTATAGCTCCCACACGTGCATACATTAGAAGATATTCATACATTCTGGGTAGATTCATATTCCATTCTTACAGCCAAGAGCTTTTCAATCAACACACATGGTATAAATATCAATACTGATTGCTCCAAATTGCTTTTGGATAACATTTATTGTATTTGCAGAAAAAAACGTCTTGTGATTATTGCTAAAATAAACCAAAACTGTCAGACTCCATCTATTGTAACAACTTTGAAAGTTCTAAGTTGAAGTAGAATAGAGGGAAGAGTGGAAATACGAATAAAATGTGCGTTGTCTGCCGCTTGCTGGTGAGAGCAGGGAAGTGACACACACTGAGCTGAGGTTGTTTACACATCTCTTTGCAGCTCTGAAATACCTTGGCACACAGGCCTTGAAAAGTAGAATCTGCACCTTCATCCAAATTCTGCATTCCTATGAATATATTTTGGCTCCCTAATAATAACATACTGATAAAAAATTTTGAGAAATACACAAAGCCTGTTGTATCTTTTTGCACAGAATTTTCACAAAGGTGGACCAAGTATTTGCTGTCAGTGTTGGAACTTGAAACAGGTCCAGAAAAAAATAAAGATTTTGATTTTTCCAT
Organism: Vidua macroura; assembly: GCF_024509145.1. Classification (NCBI taxonomy): domain Eukaryota; kingdom Metazoa; phylum Chordata; class Aves; order Passeriformes; family Viduidae; genus Vidua; species Vidua macroura. The sequence goes on from NC_071582.1 coordinate 13,131,001, forward strand.
CTGTTGCTTCATTTACCCACACTATTCCAAATGTAACTGTGATGCTGTTTTGTGTCCTCTATGCTTAACCCCTTTAGAAGATATCAGTGAAGAAATATAGAAGTTTAATACATAGGATTTTGGCTCCTTCTTTCTTTTAGGTTTTTTTGTATGTTCTAAAGGATATTGATAATAGATTTCAAAAGTTTAAAGGACTGTGTACAGATTTATTTTATGAGGAAGGAGTGACAGTATTTATAATTAGTATAATAGAAGGAAAATCTTTTGCTGCTATGCTTTTTACAGTAAGTGCATCTTCATTAGTATTTTTGTTGGGATCAGCCTTAAGCAGGAAGGACTGAAAGATGTTCAAAAGCTTAATTGTGCTTTGCTTTGTGTCTGGTAACAGTCTGGGAACATGAAAACGGAATCCCTTAGGATATAACTAAACTGAAGGGTGTGCCTGGGGACTATATATACTTTGCCAGTATTATGGGCAGTATGGCTGAGGGTCCAGGCAAGATTGACTGCATTGTCCAAAGCAACCCTCATCCAAACACACATTGGGTGTCTTTTGGGACACTGGTACCTGCTAGGTCTCTACAAGAACATTCCTGAGGCTTTCCGCTACTTTCTGAGGCAGATAGAGCCTCGGAGAGGTGGGAGGAAATCCATAAATTGAAATTGTTTACAGCACTGATTTTTTTTTTTTTTCCTCTCACAGCTTTGATGATTTGAAAAGAAATTTCCTTTAAATTCCTAATTCAGGAAGGGTTAAGATGGATTGTGTTAGAGGAAGGTAAAATTTCAAATACTTCCTACCTCAGTTTGCAAAAAGCTGTTGAGAGCCTTAACAAAGTTTAACAAATTCTAATTATGTAAAGGAAGAGGTTGCCTCAGTGGTTACCAACCTGCTTAAATGACTGAGAGGAACAAGTGGTTAAATTTAGTGAAGAGAGAGTAGGGTGCCCCAAAGGCTGTTTTGGGATCTTTGATGCTCAATATTTTTATAAAAGTTCTCATAAAGAATGTGGTCACTTAGTTGACTAAAACTGTGAAGAATAAAGATTTATAAAGGCTATTGTATCTAAAACTCCCTGCAAAGATTTGCAGCAGGATGTAACATTCAAAAGCTAGATGCACAAGTAGCACAAGTAACATTTAAAAGCTAGATGAGCTCAAAGGATGTTCAAAGTTGATATTTGCAGAATAAATACATATAGAACAGATAACCTTAAAGGCAGACAGGTGCATGTGGCTGTGCCTGAAGGTCTGACAGTCAGAGAAAGGTCTGTGCAGTGGTGGTTCTCAGCTCCATGGAACACCAGCACGCTTGCTGGGTGCTACCCAAACCAAAATGAATGGCAGAGGAATGGATGAAATAATAGAAAATATAAATTAGCCATTCTTTAAAGCTGTGGTGAATCCTGTTTGCAACTCGCTGACCTCATCTCAAAAATGATAGAGCTGGAAGAGGTAGAGAGAAGAGCAGTGGAGGAAACAGGCATGATCTAAAGGCTACTTCCGGTCCTGGAAGGTAGGAAGGTATGTTGAGGAAGGGTTATTCAATAAGTGCCATGATTTTTGTACTCTGCCTACACATGCCTAGGTGTCCATTGTTAGACAGAAAGTGCAGAGTTACATGGACTTCAGGTCTAACTAAGGATAGGAATTCTTGTATAGTGCTTTGATTTCTGATAAAATTATGTTTTTGAAGTCCATGTGTCTGTATCTACTTTATGATGTTGAATGTCTGATGATAAAGTGTGATCCCTGGTGATGCAGCACCATTATTCAGTGAAGTGAAGGTGTAATTATATAATTACCCCAGCTGGGTAAACCAGTCTCTGCTAACAGTGCTGAATTGTGGAAAGTGCCCTAATGCACACCAACTGAGTCTTTGTTGGGGGTTCACTGCAGAATTCACTGTAGCAGTTGCTAAATAGAGTTGCCTTATTTTAAATGCCTGATTTTGAAAAATATTAGCCTTAAACTTCTACAGCTGGAAAAAAGATTAAGTTCTCTTTGACAGCCAGAGAGCTAAACAGAACCTGACAGAGCTGTGGCAAGAGTGGGGTGGGAAGGGGTCTTGCTTTGGGAACCCATCTAAGGAGGTCACCAGATGTTGGTAAGAATACCTAAATCCTGCCAGATGCTGCTACCACCTAGGAAGAGGGGCTGCTGCATGGCTGGTAGGAAGCAGGAGGGGTAAGGCTTTGAAAGATTGCCAGAGAAGGGGCAGTGTCAGAGGGCAGGCTGGGGATAACACTGAGTGCCAAAATGTCCCATGCTGGCTTATTCCTGGTGAAGCTGGCAAGATTCATGCAGGTAATTTCAGTAGCAGCAGGTTTAGGCTTTTTAGGGTTCACTGGAAATTGATTGCCCAAGTATAACTCAGATGAATATAAAGGCAGTTTGAGAATTCTGCTGGAGAAAATACAAAGGTGTAGCAGTGGAAGCAATTGCTGTGTGAGTTACACTCAGTGCACCAGAGGTGTTGGTGGGTGTAGGGTAAATAATAATCCGGTGACATTCATTGTGTGGGTGTAGCTGACCCAAAATTGTTTCCTCTGAAAGTGGACATGCAAATTTAGCCTCTGAAATAAGGTAAAGTTCTAGTGAAGTGCAGAAAAATGTACTTTGTGCCAGCACAGTTCTGCCTTGCTCTTGAATGGGAAACTCAGAATGCTTTATGAGATTGTACGTAGCTGGGGGGGAAATTTCTGAAGACGTATCCAGTGTTTTAGAGCAGGTAGTTAGTAGGCCAAGGTTTTTATGGTGTGTAATATTTCACAGGGCTTTCAAGGTGGAGGAAATTTGTTTTTGAACACTGAATATTTTAAGGGCACCCTATAGTGCAGATTCCTTTTTTCCTCTTTTTTTAAACACGTGTTTTGCAGTCCCATCCGGAGCTAGAGCTTTTTTTCCATAACATTTGCTGTCCCAGGGCCACTCATGGTAGAAAATGACTTTTTTCATGGAACATTGAGTATTGTAGAGCTGCTCCAGTGCAAGTGGAAAATAACCTGTGTTTGAGGTCAGAAAAATAGATTAAACTAATTTTAAAGTTTTATAGCCACTTAGGTCTATGGAAGAACTTTTTAAGAGGATTTAGATCCGTTGCAAGAGTAAGATTTGCATTTTCAAGGTTTTTCTAAGACTAAGAAGGCCTGAGTTCAGGAATGCATCTTTGTTCATGAAGGACAATTACAGCCATCCTGAATTTTAAGTATGTGTTTAATTGTATTCCCTGATAGGGATGGATTTAGTCTCATGCCTTAGTGATTTCCTGACTTGGAGCTGTAGGATATAATTGTTTGATTCTGCTACTCTCTGGATCCAGTGAAAGAGCTCCCATTTGAATCCCATTTGGCATCTTTACTTTGCCCGGGGATTCTGAGCCTTTGGCAGTTTGGGGGAGTTGAGTCTTTGGGCTCACCCTCAGCTGCATCTGCGTGGAGATGGGGTAGGAAGGAAACAAAGGTGGCTACAGGCCATCTCTTCCCTCTTCCTCCTTCCCCTTTTGGTACACTCTGGGATCAAACCAGGAATTATTTGGCTTGTAATTGTTCTTGCTTCAATTCTGTAATGAAAAAGGCTCCTGAACACAATGTGGAAGTTATTTTTGTTTATTTAAAGTCCCTGTGTAAATCAATCTTTAAGTAAGTGAGAGTCAAGCATCTGCAGTAAAATTCAACCTTGTGCACAGGACAAAATTCTCCATGAAGTCCTACAAATATATCCCAAAGCTTGAGCAATTTCAGCTTCTTTAAGGGAAAAAAAAAAAAGGCGCCAACTTGGTTTTGGCTTATTTTTGCTTAGTTTCATTTCTACTTGAACGAGAAAACTGCTTAAAATACTTAGGTTTTTATTTACATGAGTTCTAAAGGGTAAAACAGAGGTTTTAGGCCTTAACTATTTGCTTACAAGGAAAAAAATTGAACTTTTTCTTGGTTTCAATGGTACACTTGAGCTCTGTCCTGCAGTTCCTGTGTAGGAAAATTGTTGCTTTTCACAGTGCAACTGGAAGAGCCTTGTCACAAGAGGAATGTGGGAATTGTGTAATTGCCTGCTCTTTCCCAAGAGCTCCTAGCTGAGACTCAGCTCAGTGTGCAGTGCTGCATACCAGTAGGGAAGGGAAATCTTATCTCAGGAGCAGTAAATATGGAGTCTAATTTCTAAAGAGGAAGCACTGCAAATCTGCACAATGGAAGGTCTTGCACCTGAAATTTGCTAATACTGACTGCATGCTGGGGTTGTGATGGGCTATGAGATGGAGTTTTATGCAAGGTACTCCTAAGCAAAAAAGTGTACACCTAAAACTAGTTTTTCTAAGTGTCCTCTAACAGTAGGAGTTTCTCTTGATAGGAATTCCAGAAATGAAAATATAAACAAGAACCCTGTCTCTCATGAGATGTACAGCAGGAAAGGATTTTTCACTGGCAAAATGAACATACAGATAAAGTGAAGCTGTCCAGAAGAGCTTGAATTGCATATACTGCTTTGCCCAAGAATGTGAAGGAGCTGGATTATAGGGATGTCTTTTTCTTCAGCTTTATTTCTTTAATCTGTTTCTAGCATGTCTATTAGGATATATCAGCCTTTTTTCTGAGTGGCTTCTCTACTGCGTCTCTCTGGATGCCCAACTCTGAAAGCTTTTTATCACATTTTGCCCTCCACTTTTGGGTTCCCCTGAAAGGCAGGGTTAGAGGGCCTGAATTCTGGCATAGAGTTGTGTCCTGGCTGCAGAGTCCTCCTGTCTTCTCCTGTCTTCTCCTGTCTTCTCCTGTCTTTTCCTGTCTTCTCCTCTCTTCTCCTCTCTTCTCCTCTCTTCTCCTCTCTTCTCCTCTCTTCTCCTCTCTTCTCCTCTCTTCTCCTCTCTTCTCCTCTCTTCATGCTCTACTCCAGTCTGTAATAGGTCCCTGAATTCCCTAAAGCAATCTTTTTTTTTTTCCCCTTAGCTCAGGACTCAGTCTGAGCATTTGCCTTAATACTGTTAATGGCAGCCTAACCAAAAGCCAGTGAAGAGGTGAGAGAAGGAGCTTGATTACAAATACCAGTTGTTCTTAAGCACATAGTCCAATATTTCCCAGTCTCACTCTCACAGAGTGAATTGGTTTCCATATAATACTAAGGTGGGAAAAGAAATGGAACCACAAAATGCAAGAATCTTGAAGGGTCCTCCAAATGGTTGTGAAGAGGCCAGCTCAGAGGGGCTCAGCACACAGTTCACATAACAATCATTAACTCCTAGATAAAAATTTTACTCTTTGATAGTTTGGGGTAGAATACAGTGCAGGGGTGTTGTGATTATTCCCACTGCTGTTTTGAGCTCAAAGAGCTCCCCTGAATGGGTGCACCCTGAGGGTATCTGTGTAACATCAGCTGCTGGAAAACAGCAGTGTGCAAAGCACTGGTGCTGCTTTTAATGTGATCTATTTAACTGCTTGTTTTCCATGGATTCCCCCTCACACACTCTTTATCTCTGACTGCCAGCACCCCTAGGATGGCTTGGGTGGATTCCTGGTGCATGACAGCTGGACTGGCTGCTGGCCTGTGGTGCAGGGCTCTGTCTGCACTTCTCCTCAGACCTACAATTTATGTTTGTGTGCTCACATTATTCACTTGAGTAATGGTCTGATTTACTTGTGTGTGTGGTATTACTCACTTGTTTTCCCTAAAGAGAAACAAATACAGCTCTTTGGAGAAAGAAAGAGGAATCATTTGCTATAACTTGAGTTTAAGGTGTGTGACAGATACCCAGTTTTGAACTTAAAATGAGTGGCAAAGCTATTCTGCAGATGTCTTCTGCAAACTGAACTCCAGTTCACATTTTAAAAGGCTCTTCATGTCTCTGAATAAGGCACACATAGAAGAATAGAGACATGGCAATTTTTCTGGGACAGCTCTAGGATATAAAGTGTTTGGAAGAAAAATATTTGACTTTAGTTAAATCCTGGGAATGAGCTACATTTCTAAATGCTGTCATGAGAGCAGAGGGAGGACTATCATGAGGTGATACTGCACTGATGTTTGATAGAGGCTCAGGTTAAAAGTTTAAATTTGAGCCATTCCAAACGTTTTTGTGCTTCGTGGAATTTGACTTTAAACCTTTTTACTTCAGTCCCATCTCAGCTGTGCTGCTTCTGGCTTCTTTTTGCCTCTGATTGGCCTGCTGGGTTTTGGTGCCAGTGAGGGTAGTCTGGCTGCAAACCTCTAGGCCTTAGAGTAAAACAGCTCAGATCCTCACACCACCTCCTCAGCCCATCTGCAGAGTAAGTATATATGCCTGAATGGCTGTGGAAAGTACACTGTAAAGGAAAAATGTCTGAGAATTATACACTTTAGCCAGAAATCTAGGTAAAATGGAAAAAAGACCCTTAAAGCAAAACCTCATCCTAATTCCAGATGGATTTTTCGAAGTGGCATAAAGCTTCTTCTAGAAACTTGAAAAACAACCTGGTTTTCGGACCACTGTGCACTCTGCAGATCTTGTTTTAATCAGCTTTATTCAGTAAAACACAATTCTACATGAGTTTAAAAGCATGGAGCAGCTGCTAAATTGCCTAGAATAAAATCTGTGATTGCCCAGAGAGTGTTTCTCTTCACTGCCTTTCTAGACAAAATGGCGGGGGGAGCTTTTTCCTTCAGTGAAATAGCAGGTTCCAAAAAATATGTCTGGTTCCTATTACAGCAAAGGAAAAACTTGAGGTGTGCATTGGAAGTGCTAAGCCAGTGATTGAAATGTTAAAGTTGTTCCTAAAGGCCATTCCACATCATGAAGACATCATCTGTAAAGTAATACTGCACAATGATCTGTGAGGAGAGGAGGCTGAATTAGCATTCAGTCCGGCTGGAGCTTCCAAATGTCCCACACTGGGGTCAGCTCCTGCAGCAGAACCTACTTGAGGAGTCTTCAGTGAGCACTCACCGATTTATTTAGTGAAAAAAAAAAGGGTTCAGGTGAAAGATTTTATTCATCTGTGACCTGCCCCATCCCCACACCTTTGTGCACGTCTGTGGCTGCTCAATGTGCCACGTGTGCCAACTTACCCAGTGCCTTCCCCGGGATTTTGGAACTTGGAAAGAGCATTTCTGCTGCAGCAGCTCAACCAGAGCACATCAATGAGGTGTCTGATTTGCCAACTTGCAAAATCTCTTTTTAAAGGCAAGTGTTTGAGGAAAATAGTTGAAGTCTTCCCACTGGTAGTGTGCCAGTGGAAAAATAATTTCATTAAAAATAAGCATTCAAAGTAATTTATTGATTAAAATTGAAAATGACAAGTTATCTGCAAGAGCTGAGGCTCTCAGAGTTCAAGCACTATAGCAGCATTGATGATAGACCTTTAGCTTCTGTGCCACAGTAACTGAGATTGCTTAACAAGAGAACCCCTCTTTTCATTATTAATAGCTCTTTCTGTTCCCTTCCCTTCACCCTCTGTCATTACAAGCTGTACAGATCACATCTGCAACTTGGAGAAGTTGTCACAAGTGTTTTGGCATAAATTGGCCACATGTATTTTCTAATCTATTTTTTTCTTCAAGACAAATATTATTACCCCAATTTTTTTTCCTAATTTTTGATTAAAAATTCAATCTTCCTTCCCTTCTGTCCTTCCTTCTTTGTGGGAGGCAGGCTGAATGAGAAGGTGCTGTGCAGATCTTTCCATCAGCTGGTTCCTCAAAGATGTGAGTGAGAAGGGTGAGCACATTGCTTTTGTAGGACTGGTAGCAGTTTGTAAAGCTGTCTTTGAGCTGGGCTTGCAGTATTTAACCTTTGAGCTTTATTTTTAGTGGGTTGCTGAATTATTAATAGGGGTCACAACTGAGAGGTTTTCTTGTGAGTGTGAAAACTGCTTGTTTTACTGCAATGTTGTTACTTAGGTTTTCCCACTCTGTGAAATGACAAAGGAGCTCAGGATTCTTGCATGCTGTGGTAGCAGTTAGCAACATAAACTTTATGGCTTATCTCTCACAATAAATGTTTTAATTATTTTCATTTTAAAGGCATTCCCAAACCAAATGTAACATGGCTGAAGAAGAAGGATGTTTTGCAAATCAATTCTTCCTTGGTTTTGAATGGGTCTTTATTTCTGAGGAATGTTTCCTATGGAGATGCAGGAACATACACTTGCAGAGCAACTAATGCTCTTGGAAAAGCTGAGGCTGCATCTGTTCTCCACATAACTGGTAAGTGCTAAATGAGAATTCCTTACTGATAACAAAAGCCAGCCAATTTATAATCAAAGTTTAACCATAAAATAGTTGGGGGCATATTTAACACTTTATTGGAAATTTGAAATTTTTGATTGCATCTGACTCCTGTTCTCTATTTTGATCTGTTCTCTATTTTGTGTTTCCTGTAATGTGGATCTAGGCACAGATGGTTTGACTTGTGACTTCAAGGTTGTTCCATCTTGCTTCCAGGCGACAAATAATCAGCCTTTAAACCACCTAACACATTAGGAATTAAATCCACTGTCATGTTACAGTGAGCCCAGTGCTTCTAACTAGAGACACAGGGCAGGCTTCAGTATTCAGAAAATCTTCAGGAAAATGCAGGAAAATGAAAGCAAAAGGTGGTTTTGGGCTTTGATGTTCAGTTTGTTTATTTTTTGGTTTTTTGTTTTTGTGGTTTTTTTTTTTTTTTTTTTTTTTTTTTTTTTTTTTTTTTTTTTTATTATTATTATAGAGGCTAATAAAATGTAGGGGAGTGGAAAAGAAAAAATTCTGGTTATGAACCCCAAACTCCCAGAATAGAAAATGTAAAGGAAAAGCTCCATGTAAATACCTCTATACCTCTATAATTAATAATGTAATTCAGTATAATGCAATCATGCCTTGGAAATCACTGCAGTCGTTGGATCCTTTGGCTCTGGAGATGAGCTGTCTCACCCCTTTGCTGTGCAAAGTGCAGCACAGCTTTCTGTGACCAGTCCTGCTACAAAGATCCCTTTCTTGGGCGCACACCTAGGGCAGGTTGTGCATGTTTGGGTCTGTTGGCTGAAGAGGATGTTCTAGAGACACAATAGGAGCCTTTCTGTGAGGATGAGTGTAGACTGAAGCTCCTTTCCTGGTTTCAGTTTTCCTGGAGTACATCAAAACTTCGGATGTTCCAGAGAGGAATTTTATTATAATGATGTGACTGGAATATTGCTCACAAGAGTCTAAATTTTGTTTCAATTCCTGGTCATGTGACATTAGTTTAAATAAATCTGGAGTGGATAGGAGAGGGCCAAATTCTGCAAGTTTTTGGCTGTGCAAGACTGCAATGAAATGGGAGGACTTCTGCTGTCAGGACTTAGAGATTGCAGTGGCTCAGAGTTGTCTGAAAGATCCCATCAGATTTTTGGCTTGGCTACAGGACTTGCTTGCCTGATCAGGGGCAGTCCAGCAGTAGCACAAAGTCTGTGCAGCCTTTCCAATAAAACTCCCTAAGGGCTGACAAGGCAACCAGTCCTTTGCCTGGGGAACTGGCCTCACTGTGGTTTTGTGGAGACTTTTTTTGTCCTGGTGTTTACAGACAGGGAGGAGGCTTTGTACAGAAATCGCACACTGAGGAAAAATGTTGAGCCAATGTAAAATGACCCAGAGAAGTTAGAATATAGCAAAAGATTTAAACCCTTCTGGAAGGAGAGACATAGATGTTTTGTACATTCATTAAAACAGAAATGTTGACTAAGTGGTAAGAACTGTGTGTTACTGACAGATTGCCCACATTTTTGGCAGTTATTCTGCCAGCATATGAGAAAAAGGAGGAGTTGCTATAGTGATGGGCACTTGACTCTGCATTCATTATGCTATCTCTATGCATAATGAGGTTTTAAAAGATGTTCTTTTTTCTATTATAACACTTTGTCATAATTCCACCTAATGGAACAGAGGAATTGGCCAGATTCCACTGAGAGAATTATTTTTCTTACAATTTCTGCATGCAATGAAATAATAAATAATGTTGTAATGAAAAACGGGAAATACACCCTCTAAGTCTTGTTTTTACTCTGTTACAGGCTTGTTTTTCTAACAAATTCAATAAATGTATTGATTTATTGAATTATTCAGAAAGTTGCATAAACATAAATAATTTCTGTTTCCCTGTACACATGTAGCTCATTTCTTAAACAGATAATTTAACTGCATAAATGAAGTTGATCCTAAAGAATTCCAAACTGCTATTATCCTTCTGCTTCATAACTAGCATGCTGGATGTTTTGATATGAAATGTTTTTTGGCATCATGATTTAATTCTTGCTCAGAAGAGATCTTATGCACTGTGTTACAGAACAAAGACTTACAGAGAATAGCACTCAGTTATTGAAGGGAAGCAGAAGAAAGCGTGTCCTGATGGCATCTGGGACTGGTACAAGTGTCAGTGTGGCACCTGGCGATCCACTAAGGATAGGTGTGTTGTCTTTTCTGCTTTTTCATTAATATTATATATTTTTTTATTTTATTGAAATAGAAGGAGCCCCATGAAAAAAAAGTGAGTGCAATTGTGAGGTGAACCACCCTGACACTAAAGCCATGCAATTATTCTTTGAGCTTCACTTGAAAAAATGGAAGAGATTCAGCTGGGCTCTGTTTGTGTTTTTTCCTGTCTAAATGAATGCCTTTGTTTCCATCTCTGCCTGTGCCCTGTGCAGTGAAAATGCAGCAATTTCATTTAATGTGTTTATGACTCCTTTCCCAAACAGATAGAAGGTCTTTAATTGCAGACCTATTTGCATATTGTAGAGTCTGGGATGAAATCTTTGTTCCATTTAAATCATTGCTCCCCCCTTCCACTTTGTTCCTATAGAAGTTAAGTTTATAAGGACTTACTGAAAGGGAAAGGATGGAGAAGTGTGGTAAGTACTCATCAGCTTACAGAGCTCATACCTCTCAAGGGCCAGTCAGGATTTTGTCCTAGCTTGGACTTCAGTGGATTTATGCATATTCTTGTTTTTATTTAGGATGGTAATGTCCTTTATGTCGAATCACACTTGTACATACTTGTTTACAAACGTTTCCATGTGCTGAGAAAAACCTGCTAAAATGCTGTTGATTTTTAGGTTGCCCAGTGCTGCCCAGTCACAGGAGTACAGTCCAGTGGCTCTTTGGAGACAGCCCAGTTGAGGAAGTTCAGACCTTGGAATACAGAACCCTGGTTGGGGGTCGTATCCTAGAGGTGAACACCAACTCTGGTCAATTTGCTGGACAATTCCAATGTCGGACTTCAGCTAGTGCAAAACTAATGTCAGTTTGGGTAAATGTCAAGAAGGAAGGTTTGTTGAAAGTTATATGACAAATTCTTGAATTTTAAAATATGTTCTTTTGCTCTGTAAAGACTTTCCTGATAACTAACCTTCTTTTCTGTGTTGAAAGTAATTCAGAAATATATAGCTTCACATATGGGAATGGTCTTATTTAAGCCAGTAGACATTGCCCATACTCAGAGTTGGATATGGTAATTAATGTGCATCCAAATATCCTGTGGGGGTTCTTACTGCTTGCCTGAGAATCTGAGAGAATGTGTCTTTCTGCTTAAACAGTTTTAAATCAGACAGGTTTTATCAACTTCCCCTTCAACAAACTTCTCCATGGTAGCCTTCCAAACTGAAACAATATTGACTTCAAGGTCATCTTTGGAAATATCTTCATATAATAAAAATAATTTTAATGTAATTGTCATATTCCAGGGCCATCACAATTAATATGGTAATGATCTTACAGCAGACGCCCTTAATCACATCAATATACTAGAGCACACTGCACACTCATGGATTTCAAAATTGATGAATTTTAAAAGAACCTTGTATATGCACCAGCAAGACAATCAGCTGTATCTGCAAACATTTTGTCAAGTTTTAAACATTTTAAGTGTTTAGAAAAGAATTATGCCTTCTTTTTCTATAATTCCTAATTATAACCAAATTATAATTAGGAATTCAGATTTAAAAACAAGCATCTGTTGACACTGTAAGCTTTTCTATATGTTTTATCTCTTCACATATCAGTTTGATTTGGCTTATGACTGATCTGCAAGGGACTCAAGCAGTAGGATCAGATCCCCTGTGCTCTGTATGACGATGTTCTCAGGGACTGTTCATGGGTGAGGAGGCCTCTGGAGTGCCTGAGGTTATGAAGGAAGTTACATTTGCAAAGGAATCTTACTGAGACACATCTATCATCAAAACATTTACTTTTAAAAATCTAATGTAAATCAAAAAATACCCTAATAGAATTTTTCAAAAACTACATCCAGCCCTAGATCCTAATCTCATTACAGTTAGAATTTCTGCCAGTTATTTGAACTGTCCACCTGCAGTCTTCAGCTGCTCTGCCTTTTGGTTGCCCTCTCCAGGTTGGGCAGTATTTTGGGGTGATTCTATTTTCTAGTTCTGAGCTTTAACTGTGATTGACACTTCAGTAAATGTTTCATCACTGCCATACCCATGCGTTTGTGAGGCTGTAAAACCCCCTTTGGTGGTTTTTGCACAGTAGGCATTTTGAGGGCACTTCTGAGCAGTGTCATCCTAGTTAAATAAGCAGTACAGTCTCTCCATCATAGCTGCAGTCAGTAAATTTAACTATTTCTACTTTGAAAAAGGCCCTTTTGTATTATTTTAAGAAATCCAGAAGTAATAAGGAAACATTGAAAAACAATAAGTTAAAGAATTCATTATGTGCTGCAAGAGTGAGTCTGTGGACACAGCTGGTAGCTATCAATTATTCTTGGTTATTATAGAAAAACCTGACTCCTTCTGTGATCACATAAAAATCTGTCAACATTGCATAGTACTTCATCTTTTACCAAGTGTCAAAAAAAATTGTGGAGGAAGGGGTAAGTGTGGAATTTTGACTAAATATAAAGGTAGTAATTGTTAGAGGTGATCGGTTTTTAATATAAAACGCCCTTTAGAACAAATTCCTTTTTCATCTTGCCAAATGCCTCACTGGCAAATTATTTTTACATTAAATACTTCTCTGTAGTTTAGTACAGGACTTTCTTAAATCCTAAAATTATGTGAGGTGTCTGGAGTAAGATGAGTTTTGTTCAGGACAAACTTGCTGTAGAACAGCAGGAAACCTAGAGAGCCTGATTTACAATTTCCTCTTTTTAATGCTCATTGTATAAAAATGTTATGAAAGTTTTAAAGGAAGCTCATCAGTTCCTACTGTGAGCCAGGTTCTGCCCTTCATGTGCTGATCTCATTTGCCTTCTAGAGGGCTTCATGCTCATAGGTAAGGGCTGAACTTGAGGGGAAGCTGAGCAGAACTAAATTGTACTTTGGCCCAGCGTCCCTTTTCACAGTACTGAAATATTTGCTTTTCTACAGAGGATGTCTGTCCAGCCTAAAGAGCGTGCTGCCAAATCAATCAAAGTGTGACACAGTTCCAATGTACAGTGCCTCTCTCACACTGCTTCCAATTGTATTTCTTAGGTCACACCTGGGAATATGCTGAGTGGAGTCCTTGCTCTGCCACCTGTGGGCATTCAGGAACGCGCTCCAGGAGCCTGCAGTGCATGAACACAGAGAAACAGAAAGTAAATGAGTCCCAGTGCAGAGAGCTGCAAAAGCCAGGGATTGTTTACCAGCCCTGCAACAGAGAGGACTGCCCTCCCAGGTAAACTCCTGCTCTATTTCCATGAGCTCTTTGTGTATTAAAATGCACTCACCACCTCCTGAAATTGTTTCTGTGCTATGCTCTGAGTGTGGAATGTGGGGTTCATTTCATCATGAACCTTAAAGCATGAGAGATGTGGAAATGGATCACAAGCAAGTAAGGAAACGCTTGATTCAGCTGAATAAAGACCTGAGTGTGTCTCCATGCTGCTGCAGCAAGTCTTGCTGTGCTACCACACCACACCTCAAAAGCCAAGCTGGAGAGCTCCCCAAGACACTGGGATGTGCACTTTTGTGGAATCAGTGGCACCCCAGAGGGAAAACATGTTGTGTTTAGAGTGGCCAGGGTAACTCTGTGTTCACCTGCTCTCCTTTGTGCCATGAGAGCTCTCAGTAAGATGTTTTCTGAGGAATGCCTCATTTCTCTCTAATGCCCCTCACCACAGTGCTCCTTGAATGTCCTTCCCTGGCAGTTTTCTCACTGGATCAACTAGGGATCACAGGGCTGAAAATATTTATATCACAGGCAAGTGTATCACAACATCTGATTCCAAAGGCCAAAACCATACCTCTAGACTATTTGGGCTGCACTGAACATTCCAGCTCAACAGGTTTTCAACAGGAAACCCCACAGAATCCTCAAAATAAGTGCTTTTTGTTGCTTTAAAGAATTGGCCATCACCATCAGCAAAACTCTGTGAGGGATACACACACTTTAGAGTTGTCCCTCACTGGAAAATGTTGGCAGGGAAGTGTTAGTACCTTAGCTGACATTGTGAGAGTGCGTCTTGCCAGTATGTTCTAAATTCTGTTCTAAATGCAGAAAACCTAGCCACAGATATGTATCAAGAGAAGTTGTTTATATTTCAATATTAGCAGCCAAAAAACAGATTATCTTAAATTGTGATACTGAACTCCAGCCAGCCCAGAGAAAGCTAACATTTTGCCAGTAGAAAAATACTGAAATCAAACTAATAATCTGAAACACAGCTTCAGTTGCAGGTTTCCCTCTTAAGCTCCAGCACTGGGAGCAGATGACAGGAGGGTGCAAGAAGTCCTGGGGCTCCTCTGAGCAAGGTCATGCCTTTCAGTGGATTGCAGGGCATGACTAAATAATCTGATTATCAGCCTTGGGAGTATTCACCACATAAACAAACTGGTTCTTTCATGTGGCTAAAGAGAATGGGAACTGAATCGTCTTTTTATATGCTTAGATTTGTTCTGCTTTTAATTTGCCTTTATGCAATCACCAATGGAAGACAATTGTGTATATGCTAACATAATTAACTCTGCCTTGAGCCATACATGTATGCTAACATATTAATCGGTTTTCTTTTATGGAATATTCCATGCTTTCTCGACATGAAGAGCATCCCAGATGCCTGGAAAATAGCCCTGTGTCTGTTTCTTGGTGCCTTTAGCCTCTCTCCTTCCCTGTGATTTCTGACCTGGGAGGGAAGTGCAAAATGTCCATTCCATTTTCCCACTTACACTGATTTCTGCACAATCTTCTCATCTCAAGGCAGCTCTTTAGAAAGCATCCATAGAATTATAAAGACTTTAGATGTATGGTCAGTGGCACGGGACCTTAATTATTGAAAGAGTTTTGCATGTGTTTAGTCACTTCTCTCTGTCACAGTGGAGAGCTACAGTTAAGCAAATATAAGGCCTTGAGTACTTAACTTGTGCTTTGCTGTGCATGCACTGCATTAATGTTTGCAAAAGTACTTCAGCTTTAAAAGGGAGAAAAAGACAAGGGTGCAGACTGTAAAAGATTAGTCTTCCTTGAGTGGATTTAAGCTGTTTGAGTGTAAGAGAATGAAATAATTGCTGAAGAAAATAGATTTTTTTCCCCTATTATCACTGTTTTGGTACACATAAAGTCCATTTTATATTTCTAGCCTAGATTTATGCAAAGAGCAAGTCAGCTTGATTTTATTACCACCTGCTGCCTCCCCAGTATTGTTCCTAGCTGCCGAGACTGACTAAATATTTGCAACTTCTAATCAATAAACAACATATTCTGTTTGAGTTGTTGTCTGGTAAGATCTCAATGTAATAAATTTGGATGAATTATGGCAGCTGTCACTTTAGTACCAGAAAAATTGTTATCATCCATTTTATAGTAATGGAAAAGTACACTCTCCTTCCTCCTGGAATGTCACATCGAGCAGGGTGTGCAGGGCTCACCTAGTAACAGATTCTGATAACAAACATTGTAACCTCTGTTAGCAAATATGCTGTCATTACTTAACCAGGTTAAGAAGACCTTGCTCAAGTGAAGAAGAAGCTGATTCTTACTATTCTCACATCTGAAACTTGCAAGGACAAGTTCTTTTGCATTTTCTTTGCAAACAGTTTCTGCCAGCTACCAGCAGGACTGCTATAATTGCTATAAATGTGTTTGTGCATCCTGTAGGTGGGTAGCTGGGCCCTGGTCCGAGTGCTCTGCATCATGTGGCAGTGGATTTCGGCACCGACAGCTGTCCTGTCACCAAGCCACAGCCAACGGCAGTGCCCTGGCCCTGCTGCCAGGGGCCTGCACACCCAGGGACCGGCCTGCAGCAAGGAAACCCTGCCCAGGGCACCCCTGTCCCCTGGGGCCAGCACAGGCCACAGCACAGGTAAGTGACAGCATTTGTCTGCAGCCTCCTTGCGTTGTGGAACTGGGACACTGCCATCGTCTGATGAACTGGCTGAACATCTGTCCTCTTGTGCCTGAACATCTGTCCTCTTGTACCTGAACATCTGTCCTCTTGTACCTGAACATCTGTCCTCTTGTGCCTGAACATCTGTCCTCTTGTGCCTGAACATCTGTCCTCTTGTGCCTGAACATCTGTCCTCTTGTGCCTGAACATCTGTCCTCTTGCACAAGGCAGGAGCTCAGTGGCTGTAATTTCCTTTCAGACCAGACCATTAGAAATCTTGGGTTTTTTTTCATTTTATGCTCTCTGAGCAACTTTTTTTTTTTTTTTTTTTTTTTTTTTTTTGTTGAAGGCATGTCCTGAAACCAGAGTATTAGCTTTGGTGTATTTTACAGACTAAGCCATTATGATGTATTCCTATTGTAAATGTAGGTGAACCCGATGGGAAGAAATGATAATGTTTGACTCTAGTTCAGAAGGCTAAATGATTTTTTTATTATAACTATACTAAAATACATTAATATACTATTTAAAGGAGGTACTAAAACTACAAACCTACTTGTTCTAACTATCATATCTAACTCACAACTCGTGACCCTCTCTCGAGAGTCCAGACATAGGTGGATTTGATTGGCCATCAGGCTCAAACAATCCTCACCAGAATCTAATCAAGCAATCACCCCAGGTAAACAATTCTCCAAACACATTCCACATGAGAAAAACAAGGAGCAGAAATAGAAATTGTTTTCTCTTTCTTTTCTCTGTGCTCCTCTATGAAAAATCTTGAGAGAGAGAAGAATGTGCTTGCCACATATTCAATTTTTCAAGCTAGTTTATTGCTTTTATTGCAGTCATATTAGTACACAGTTTGTCTAGCTATACTTGTGAAGTCCCCAAAAAAGATATATGAATGTGCTTCAACAGCACATTGAAGAAATTGTTCAATTCACAGAATGCACAGAAGTCTTGTTTTCCTATATTTTCTGTTTCTTCCTTCATGCAGCAAACTTGTGTTCATCTTGGTAAGATTTGTATTTATTGTTCAATGTGCGAAGTAATTCATTAGAATTGCTATTGCTGCATTCCCAATACAGGTTTTAGCAAGGCAAGTTTGTAATGGGCAGAGCTACAAAAAGAATTCTGTAGCAGTAGGGATGTGGCACAATGAGAGAAGATAATGGATTTAGCTTTAGGAACAGGCAGGAAAGTCAGTGTCTTGGCAAAATTGCACAGAGAGAAGCAAAAATACATAGGCCTTATCCAAACTGAGGTGTGACAGGGCTGAAGAAGGCAAGATGCAAAAAATCATGGCTGGGCTGTGTAGCTGGGTAACTCCAGGAGGATAATCCTGTTCTTACTAACTTGGCTGTTTCTTTTTCTCTCCCCTCACCCTTTTCTCTCAATTGTCAGTGTTCTGGTCGCTGTGTAGGAAACCCTGCAGGTTCACAGCACCGTGAGTTTATATGTCAGTTCCGGAATGGATCTTCAGTGCCAAACTCTTCTTGTGATGAAAGAAAGAGGTAAACAGTGGGAAGAAGTTACAAGTTAGATTCTTTAGATGATCATATTGAAGGTACAAGATTGTCACTGCAGTACAAGTAGGCAAATTCTTTTGTGTCAAACAAAGGAAAGGAGGTAGAGACAGTCATCCCTTTGTGGACACTGGATGAATTCAGGAACCCAGGAGAGGTTATGCCTGAAGAACACACAGTATCCAGTATAGAGTGTTTCAGGGTCAGTTAAGTTTTCTTAAAGATAAAATACCTTTTCTATTCCAGGGTTAAGAAACTAGTTTAAAGAAACTCATGTTTTCTCATGAGTGAGAAGGTGTGATGAGTGAGCACAAAATTAAATAAAGAGAATTCAACTTAAATATAAGAAAAAATGGAACAGGTTACCCAGAAAGTTGTGGTGGCTCCATCTTTGGAGATATTCAAAACATGGAAAATCTTGAGGATCCTGGTCTAGTTGTCTGGGCAATGAGCAGGGGTTTGGGGGCTGATCAGTTCTATTGTTGTGTGAATAAGGGTTTAGCACAAAAGTAAACATTTCACTGCCATTTATTTCCCTGCACAGCCCTCCTGCCAGAAGGAACTGTTCTTCAGAGGGGTGTGATGTGTACTGGCGGCCAGGCCCCTGGAGGCCCTGCAGTGTGGGCTGTGGCAGTGGGTTCCAGTCCAGACGAGTGTCCTGCGTGCACAGGCAGAGCAGCAAACCCGTGGCTGAGCAGTTCTGCAGAGGGAGGAAGAGACCAGTGACCTGGCAACACTGCAGTGTCACATCCTGTGGCAGTATGTAAATGTTTATTTAAATATGAGAATAGTAATAGTTTGTAGCAGTTATATTAGAAAATGACTCACAGTTGTACACGATTGATTCTACAAGCATTTGATTGTACATCAAAGGTAAAACTATCCTCTCCAAGGAGCACTTCGTAATCCTGGGGTTTCTTTTCTCTAACTAGGCCAGTTTGATATTAAAGCCTCAAAAGCACTTTTGGAAACAGGATATTTAGGAAGTTTTTTTGCAAACTTCCTTACATGACTGTGCCAGTTGTGACTCAAAATTCTCTGAGTGAGCTGTTAATGCATCCTGTATGGGGTTGTGTTCTGAAACAGACAATGAGTAAATGAGATCACACGTCTTACTTGTGCCCTTGTCTAGCTTTGAATCCACTGCTGCCAGAAATGCACACTAAAATGATGACAAAGCTAGCAGGAACCTATCAGTTGTTTACAATTAGTATGGCAAGTTCTGCTAATTCTCTTTTGCTCATTATAAAGCCTTGTAATGTTTAAATATATTTTTCAGAAGGCGAATGCAAGGATACAACTCACTACTGTACATTTGTAAAGCAACTAAAGTTATGCTTGATAGACACCTACAAACAAAGATGTTGTCAATCATGTCAAGAAATATAAGTCCTCTATGGCAAGTTCATGATGCTGCAGTGAAGAGATGAGAAGAGAGGTTCATTAAACTAACCTGTTTGAAGTATATTCTTGTAAATGAGACATTAGTTGTAACAGTTAAATGGCAACATGGGGCCAGTGAAAACACAGTATTGTGGATTGATGTGCTGGATAAGGTATTGTTTCTGGGAGCTTTCATTTTTCATTCTTTGCAATGGAACTTCTAATGTTTTAAACATGTCTGGCTTAGCAAGATAATATCATGGCATATCATCTGTAAAATTTTACAGGCTATAATTTATAATTTTATCTGTGAAAAAAAAACATTACCTAAAAGCAGCAAATATTGGTTACTGTCCTTCACTTATGAGGAAGAGTCACAAAAATACTTCAAAAAATTTTGGAAATGCAACAACTATTTACTCCCAGGATTTTTTTTTTTTTTTTTTTTTTTTTTTTCCCATCATATTTAACACCATTTTTAAATTTACAGAAGCTGTGGCTTGTAGCTGTAAAATTTTGGCAACAGCTTCATTTTCATAAACAGCTTGAGCTTAAGGGTTGATCTCACAGGATATACTTTACGGATACTAGTTCTCAGATGGATACACAGAAGTACATTGAATTTTTCCTGCTTGTATTTCTGTGTATGCAGTAAGAAACTATAGATCCTAGGACAATTTTCAATGCAGCAATAGATCTCTTTTGAATAAATGAGGTGTCATTTTTTATTGTTTCTATTCTAATTCCAGTCTCTGAAGTACAATCAAAGTTCTGACATGATTATTATACTTTCGTACTGATAGTAAATGAGACAGAAGCTTCCTTGTCAGAGCTGTGAACAAATACTTGTGAGCACTGTTCTCTTGCACATCAAGTCAAATGAGGAGCCAGTAACTGGCCAAAATAGCTGTCAGATTTCTTGTCTTGAATAATCATTCTATTTTTCTCCATTAATGGGGAAAAATGTCCAAGGAAGAATTATTAATTGTGAAGATAGACAAGTGCAAGAAATCTATTTTGAGCATTTTTCCATCAAGATGATTTTTCCATCATGACCATTAACCATCTGAGTCGTTTGCAAGTTGATAAATTCTTACTGTAATATTCCTGGGTAAATTATCTTCCATATTGCAGATTGTCTGACTAGGGTTTTAAGCAGAGAGCTCCCCACAGGAGGCAGAAATTAGATGTTTTTTGCTTTTGTAGTTTCCAAACTACTGCTCATATTGGAGGCCTGAATGCTCACTTTGACTTGGCTCTGGTGTTCCATCTCTGACCTGTGTGACAGGCAGAGGGCTGGGAGCGCTGTGGGGCAGCTCAGACACAGCATCCTGCACAGAGGGTTTGCATCACTGAGAATTAGGGTAGCACTACTGTATAGAAAATGTTTAGGGTGGACTATCGTGTCCAAGGCTGACTGCAAGGAGAGGATATTCCTGATCATTACCTTTTTCATCAGCAATGGGTCTTGATTGTTTAAGCAGTTTTTTAAATTAAACATTTGTAAGATACTTTTGTAGATATTTATTGTCTGATTTAAAAGTGCAATATTTTTTTTTGTACAGTGTTTAATAAAGATTTTTGGACATATATTTTTTCTTATTACCAAAATTTCTTATTCATGTTTTCCCTTTATATTTAAAGTTTTCAAATGTTAACACATAGCATTTTTTGTTGCATTAACTTTGGTTAAGTATGCATGCTATACCAAAGCAGTGCTGTAAATGTTTGTGATGGCAATTGGCATGACATTCCTCTGTAGATTATTTTATTGCTTCTCCAGTACCTGAAGATTTTAGCTTCTTGAACGTAGTTTTAATTTTTCTGAAATAAAGTATAGTTTGATTATTCACCACTGTGATTACCCTGGGATTGTTTATTACCATGATTTGCATGGTAACTGTGCTTTCATTCTTTGTTATTTTCTCAGCCTACTTGGTCCGTAATTCTGAGATGTTTTCAAAGCCGTGGATTAGTTCTTATTTTTAACAGTCAATCAGACATACTGTTAATTTTCACTGCAATCTGCTTTGCATTGCTATTAAGAGACAACATAGATGTAACCTGACTGAAAAAGTGGGAACATAATTTGCCAAGATCCAAATGTCAGCTCTGATTCACTGAAATCTAGGATCAGGATTCTTTAAAAGGTGGAATAAAATTGGATTTATTTTCTGGGCCTTCACCAAGCACAGTTCATTTAGATCTGTCAGAACAGCTCCATGCTTTGTATTTAGTGAGTGATGGGAATACCTCCATGAAAAAGAAATTGTTTCAGAATATCCACTATGTGTAAATAGTCTTTAGAAAGATTAGTCTAAGAAATCATAAGAACAATAAAAGACTTAAATTTTTTTTATTAAATAGAAAATGAATGTATAACAATTTAATGGTGGTGTTTCAAGAGTTATCCTAGATAACAATATTGGCAAAGGCTTAATTTCCTTTTGAATTCCATTTGTGCAGTCTTTAAAAAAAGCAAAGGCTTTGTACAGCAGTGCTGTGGAGCCTGCTGCTGGATGGCAGAGTGCACAGAAAGCACTCTCAGAACAGCAACTGAATCCATGAATAACTTTGCTGCTTTTACATCTTGGTTTAGCATGACATCATGAAATGCTTTTTTAACAGCTGTTATTTTGGAAAAATATTAGTTTTCCAGCCATCTCTTCACTTGGTCTGCATTTCAGTAATTTGTTGCTTATGAGAAGGTTGACGTCAGGTATTGAATAGTGTCTGAAGGTTTATAATATCATTCGATGCTTTTCCTGGAAGCACAGTGTGTTGGGGCTTTTTCAATTGTGAAGTAATAAAGGCTTCTCTCTTTCACTATTAAACTTAGGGGAAAACATTATGGACAAAATGAAAGAAAATATGCCCCTCCACCCTAAAAAAGCCTTCAAACACATCTGCAGAGGAACTGTTAAATGTATCTGAATATGCCCTCCACTTCCCTTCCTCTCAAAATGTTTGTACCGGGCTGGTAGGTGGCAGCAGATGACTTTCCATAACTTAAGGGAGGGAAGTGATTTCAGAACTGAAAAAACAGCTGTGAAAATTTAAAAAAGCATCTGGGCTCCCTCACAGACCCAGCAGAAGAGCCATTATGAGCAGAATATGCAGGCACATGGAACTTCATGAATTCAGACTGCATTTCTCCCTCCCTAGAGAGGAGAGCTGGAGGGCATTGGGATCTTCTGAAAATGGCTCCAGAGGTACCAGGACTGTGTATAACATGAGGACCTGGGTAGGTGTGACTGTGCAAAGTTTTGGTTTTGTTTCCTCAGTTGTGGCATGACAGAGAATGAGTCAGTAGAGTGTATTTTTTCTTTTGTGGTACAGAAAGATGACAACAATTGGACTTTTAGGATCTCAGATTTACATTGTCCTTGTTCATTCACAATCTGAGGGAGGTGAATAATTTTCAGACAGAAAAGTAAAACTGATTTGCCATGTCATTAACAGAGTGAGTGATACTACAAAATCACAGTACAAAGACAAAAGTTCTGTAAAAGTGACTGATGCTCTAATAATGTCTGGATGCATCTCATGCAATGTTTTTGTGCACAGCTGATTTGCTCAGTTCAGCTTTCTTGCTTTCATATGACCAATTTCCTGCTTTAAAAATCTTCCCATCATTGATCTTAGCCCTTTAGTAAGAGACTTTGTTTGTGAAGTACAGCCACATGATTCTGCAGAACTCAAATACTGTTCTACACCAATGGATACAAGATATGCAATACTGAGAAAAAAAATCATACTGGAGTAGTGTGGTAGAGCATGACAATACAGTTAATTATAGAACTATTAATTGCTACTTGCTTAAATCATGACTGCAATAAAACTAAAATTGATTCATCTGGATTTTTCAAAATCAGCTAAATATACATAGAGAAAATATGAACTATTTCATACAGAAGCAATTTCATAAAAAAATTCTGTTAAAAAAATGGTGCTTGTGTATTTGGAACAAGCAATTCTTTGAAAAGCAAACAGACTGAAGCCAGGCTGCCCACAGATTTCTCCATCTCAGCTGGTATTTCTTTTTTTACCTGAGTTTAGTCTATTTTCTGTAAATCTGTGCAGTCTCATCATGAGATTTGACTGAATTTGCACAATGCCTTTAAAGATGATTCAGCCGGGAAGGACACATGCACTAAGTCTGTCAGTGTGTCCAAGGTGCATCAGTTTTGTTTCCTTTGGAAGTAAGGCTGAAAGAGCATGATCAGGGAAATTAGGAAACAGAGTCTAATGACCTGCTTTTGGTGGTTGAGTGGTTTCAACTACGTGACCAGAAAAAGAGTGAGCTTACCACCTGTTAATTGCTACCAGAAATTACAGTGGGACCTTTATACTCACTTCAGATGTGAATGAAGTTAAAGTAGTGATGACTAAAGCTAAAACCAGATTTTTAGAAATGCCTGGGTGTCATGGCATGCTATCTTGTGATCTGGGCAGTAAAATATAAAGGAAAAAAATCTTACCAATTACTGACGTTATTACTGATTTCTTAGATTATTGTAAATAGCATTATTTGCTTACTGTGTAAAATATTTTATCAGCAAAAGATATTTGTTATTTCAGAAATACAATCATCTGAAAATATCAAAGAATTAAATATGTTATAAAGATGCTTGAGATGGAGCATGAGAAATCTGGGGAGTCAAGGAAGTTAGAATGCACAATCAGAAAAAGCACAGATGCCATGTAGGGAGTAGTGCTCCTTCAGCATTTGGCAAAACTTTATTAGTCTTGTAATAAACTTTGGTTTGGCTTTGGTTTTCTTCAAATTTCTAAAAGCAAAATGTGGAGTATTTAATTTGCTTTCAGTGCTATTTAAAGAGAAAATGAACAGGTTGGTTTCCAATTATTTTTCTATGGTGCTTGAAATATTGCATGTAAGTATTATGACACAGCAGGCACTTCCTCTGGAATAGGACTACAGTTTGACCCAGAACGTTCTGGGGACACCTGGCGGTAGAATCTGTGACCCTGAGAATCTGTGTTTACATAGACATAACCCAGAGCATCTGGATTAAGTCCTGGGCAGACCTCTTTCTTCTTTGGCGTATATTCAGTGCGATACAAAGTTTCATCTTTAAAAGGAACTCCAGTAGCTACAGCGTGTACAGGTTTGAAACTTGGAGGTGGATTGGCCTGATGTGGTATGTAATGGGACCTGAATGTAGTTAAACTAGCAAATTTTCCTGTGGGCTTTTGAATTTCCTCTTCTTTCTTAATAAGCCCTTGTGGACACACTCTCCAGGGTTGATAGTCTTCTTTTGTAGTAGTCTTCCCTTGAAAAGGGCCAGTACTTTTTCTGCCAGGAGCTGGTTTTATGGGGGCTCTGGGAGCAACCTTGTGTTTAATGTAATCAAGACGGTTTGAAGACTTGAGGTCCATCTTGTCTGTGGGTGGAACGTATTCTCTTGGTTTGTGGAAACTGGGCGCAGTGACCAAATATGGCTGATAGCGATCCTGGAATTCAGTGGTTCCTTTAAAAGGATCATCAGATCCATGTTTTCTACTTTCAGGCTTGCAGCTTTTTGCTTGTTCCCCAGGCATCCCTTTAAAATCTCTCTGGTGGGTTGTGAGATCTTCAAAGGGCTGGTCGCTTGGCTTGTACTCTTCCCTTGGCCTCACGAACAAGGGCTCCAGCTCATGGACAACGTACGCGGTGCGATGGATGGTGTTGCCATCAAAAGGCCCCTCTGGCAGCTTGCTATCACAAGGTTTACAGCTTGGGGGGGGATTGGGCTGCCTAGGGATGTAGTCATCTTGAAACGTGGAAGGATTTCCAAACCTCTCCGAAGGTGGCTCGTAGTCACGCTCCACCTTACAGGATTCTGTTCTTTGACTTTCCCATAACCTATAGTGATCTGCAAGGCAAAACCAAAATTCCGCCACACAGGTGTTATTACTTAAAACCAGTCCTTTAAAATTAAGACAAAGTCTTCTGGTATTAAATCTTGCAAAACAAAGAAAATGGATGTAAGTGAAAATGATAATTTTATCTGCATGTTTGTGATCTGACAAAACTGTCTTCTATTATAGTGTGTGATAAAAACAGACCCCCAAAATGGTACCTGATGCCCCAGGTACAGAAACTGTACAGGGAATAGCTTTATACATGCTTTAAATACTTAAAAGATTTAGCACCTTTGCACTGACCATCATAATAGAATAATTTGTGTCAAAACAGATCATTACTAGGATGATGTATATGTAAGCTATACCATACACAAGCAGAAGCCTAAACTCCACTTTTGACTTACTCTGTGGAAAAATAAGTGACATGAACTAAAACTAGCTGAAAAATACACTGCACCTTAATTTCCATTGAGTTTTACCTGAGATAGCCCAACCAAGTGCATGTTGGAATTTCCTTGTAGCAAAGTAAACCTCAGAGAGAGCTTTTAATTTAGAAGCAATAGGTTTCCCTTCAACAACTGAGGTGCTGAATGTTTTAGGACATCCTCACCTGCTTCCTAGTATGTTTTACTCCCTGTCCCAAACCAACAAATCCAGTTTCTAACATAGGTAATTCCAAATGCTACCTTCATCTTGGTTGTTTCTCTTTCTGTAGGGGGCACCTGTTATTACCTCGGTAGGTTGGGATGGTATCCACTTTTGCATCTGAAGTGTGTTTCCTCTCTCGAGGCCTTACTAATGTCACTGGTCCTACTTTATGGGGATTGTAATCTCTCTGGTAAATGGTTCCCAGGTCAATCTTCCCTGACTTTGGTCTATATTCTGTTTGTGGCCGAAAAGGTCTCGTAACAATTTCATACGGTAAATAATCAGATCTGCATTGGGGGAGAGAAAACAGTGGTCAAAAAATCTTTTCTTCCTTCTGAAGCCACTTCTGTATTTTTTGCACTATTTGGAAAAATAATAAAAATGTTTACTCTCAAAAATCTATCAGACACCATTATGTTGGAGGGATAGCACAAAGGAGAGAAAACCATAGTACATAAATCTAGGGTCTCTCATGCATTATACAGTCTTTGTTAAAAGGTAGATGGTTTTTTAACACTCCCAGTCCCATTCACAGTTTAACAATATTATTTAAAGTGTCTAAAAAGAGACTTACAAAGTTGCTATAATTTTGCAAAGGAACTATCAGAAAGCAGAAGCAGAGCAAAGCTCAAATTACTACAAGTGGTAGCATTTACTGATTGCATGAGGAGAATGGAATATAATCAGAAACAGCATTTCACTCTTTTTGTATGGGCACATTACATTAAGAGGATGTATATGCATAAAAGTTGATGCCGCTGTCACATCACTGACAATGAAGGGGTGATATTTTTCTCTAATTCTTTGAAAGATGCTCTTTAATTCTGTAAGCTTAAAATCAGAGTGTGTGCACAGAGAGGACAGATACACTGAACCCTTTTACAGTTTGCTTTCTTAAAATGAATAATTTTCTTAAAACTAATAATCTGAATATTAAAAAATCAGTAAAAGAATTCATGTTCTTTTTTTCTTAAGATTTCATTTTCCCACAATCTTGGATTCTACGTATGTATTACAGAAAGTTCTCCAGCTTGCCAGGTTTTCTATAAAATCTAAATTTCCTAACAGGCTGAAAACAAGACAAAAAATTCTGATTCTCTTTACAGGTTAAAGGCTGCTGTAAAGAATGCAAATCTTGCTGTATGCATGCTTTGCTATTTTTTACAACCTTTTTGTGGTAACTGTAGTTCTATACTCAACACTTACACTTTAAATATGCAAAAAGTGCAAAGGATGCAACGACTGCATTTTGAGAAGATTGCAATACAATGTTTAGCCCCAGCTTAGAAAAACAAAGAATGAAAAACTAATTATAATATAATTAGTATTAGAGTCTAATTAGTATACATATAGACTAATTATAAAACATAGTTTGAAAATATCTACTTGAACGTTGTGGTGCCGTCCATTCTCGCCCGATTCTCTTGGAGCTCTGGCTTTGGCTTACAGCTCTCGGGAGGGCAGATGTTGCCATAGCCAGGGTACTTCTCCAAATACTCCGTTTTGTGGCTCGGCTGCACTCCATCATCATAAATCTTTGTGGGTCTGTGGCAGCAGCGGTGGCGTCTAGTTCAAACACATCAGAGCAGAGAATTTTGAATCGTTTCATTTAAGAGGAAAACCCATACTCTGTCTACTGGGAGTGCACAACAAATGGGAAAGATTGAACAATGTCAGTAGTTTTTGTTGAAAATCTTTTCTGAGTGATAAAACCACAAAATATTGTGCTGATGGCACAGGTCCCAGAGCACATCATACTAATACAGCAATAAAAGCAGTATCAGCTGGGAGTTAGTCCTTGGTGCAGAATACAAAGGAGGGACAGAATTGATCTCAGTTCTCTAAATTAGACTACCACCAAGATGCACTTTCCTCTTGTCTGTAATGTTTAATGAAATTACTCGTTTTATTTGGAAAAGTAACTAACTATGCTTCATTTCCTGTCTCATATTGTCTCTTTTTTGCTGCTATTACTGTATCACTTGTCTTTTTATTTCTGTACACCTCACCTATTTTCACTGCTACTGATTAACACTTTTTTATTAAAATTTGAGTGGTATGGAATCTCATGTGCACTTCTAGTGCTCTGCAGGCCATTTATGACTTTTCAACTCTTTTTTTCCTCCATAGACTGACTAAATTCTCTATCCAAAACACATATTTATTTGAAAGTAATGACATCTCTTTTTCTTAATAGGTTTTATTTCAATTCCTCCTGCTTCTCATTATTGCCTATATCAATGATACCATTGTGCAAAAAGGTGTTGGGAGGTATATAATGACAATTTTTTATTTATACCTTGCTGTTTTCAATTAATGATCCATGAAATTAAAATTTAAATGTTGCTATTGTTTTGAAAATCTTGCTATATTAATTCTAATTTGCACAATGCACATCTCTGGCTGACCTCAAGGAAATATATAATGACAGGTTTTCCTCCTACTTACAGCTGACAACTTGCAATGCAAAGGGAAAAAAACAATAAATAATTTTTCAAATGAACAAGTATTGTAAAATTCTGGTGAAAAGCAAAAATATCTAAACCCCAAGAAGAGGAAAAATGCACTGCTTTTAGTAAGTACAAATAAATTCAAGTTTCAGGAAGCTAGATATCCAAAGAACATTTCAAAGGTCTGCAGAGAATTTTAGCTAGCACTGAATACCATAAAGGAAAATAATAAATTAAAACAAGGTAAGATAGAATACAGAAACAGACATGAAGGACTCCTGCTGGGAAAATGAAAAAAAAACCACTGAAAGAAGTTATTGGATTGGAGACTAGAGATCCTAACGCTTGTATTAGTTTCTGCTGCCTGATTTTGCCAGCTCAGTAGCTAAAAAAAATGAGAAATGAAGTAGCTCTGTCTAAGAATCCAGATCCTTTCAAAGCCTCAGGTGTTTACTCCTTTTCAATCAAATCAATCAACAGTTGAGAGACCTTTTCAAAACATAGCAGGGAAAGGAAAAAGGAAGAAGAGGGAAAGAACAGGAAAGGTAAGAAAACAAGGAGGTAAGTGTGCTATTTCTCACTACAGTGTTTGCCTGTCATTACATTTGTCATGAAATTCACTTTCACCTTAGTAATCTTTTTTCAGCAAGTACAAACAACGCATGCTGTGTCACGTAGCATCTAAAAGTAACAGCTAAGCAGAAACAAAAGACATTGAATGGATGGTTTGAAAGCTGGTTGGAATACAGGTTATCAATTTGTAATGTTCTTCATGTATTTTTTGGCATACAATTCAAAGGAGTTGGAAACAAACATTACTCATCTGCAAAAGCTTCACTTTGACAATCTTCAGTTTGCCATAAGCTGGTCTGGAAGACCAACCACCAAACAAATCACCTTCTGTGTTCTGGGGTCAGCATTCTTGAAGGACTAAATTCTGAATATTTTTAAGCAATGTTGTGAGTATATCCCATTGCTGAATGGACATGCTACAAACTGAAATAGACACTAGAAAAATAATTACTGCAGAGTGAGCCTGTAGTTCTTGGTAAATACAAAACAGAGGTGACAGCCATCTACTCTTATCTTTTCAAGGAAAGAGATGGTTGGAATTTTATTAGAATTCATTGTTGATCCAAAAATATTCTTCAAACCACTCATTTCTAGTGTATAAAATAATTCTGAACACACTCTAACTGTGCACAAAATTACTTGGAATCAGATGATATTGTTGAGGAAGTTCCTACATCCTACTCTGTGTTGTGGAAGTGCTTTCAGTCAGCCTGAAGGGTAATGTAAAATTACCTCATGAGTTTGACTTAGAGAAGAGATTGGGGGTTTTTTGGTTAACTGATAAATCTGCTTTAGAACGCTGTCAAATTTAGAATGTTGTCCAATTGCTAAACCAAAATTTTTCATTTAGATAATAAATTTATAAAATTGATTATATAAGGCATCACAATGCTAGAAATCATCAGAGAATACAGATGACAGCTCTGATAAATTAAATATGTTGCTTAGACTTTGGCCTGCACTCTTTGAGACATTGTTTATTT
Source organism: Vidua macroura (assembly GCF_024509145.1). Lineage (NCBI taxonomy): Eukaryota > Metazoa > Chordata > Aves > Passeriformes > Viduidae > Vidua > Vidua macroura. Next base: position 13,160,669 of record NC_071582.1, read on the forward strand.
TTAACTTTTTCCTTGTATTTATCTTTATTTCCACCCCAGAGTTACGATAATTCAAATGAATTTGGTGAGAATATCCCTTTTCCCATGCCTGACTAGCACTTGCTTTGATGGATTATTGTTCTTTCCCTTCTTTGAGGGAGACTATCTTGTGTTTTGCATAAGGTTTGAACAGAATCTCAGCTAAATAAAAGTGACAGTACATCAGCTCTCTTGTGCCAAATGCTCTTGTTCTGGTTATTTTAACAGAATGCTGATGATTTTAACTTATTTAAAGCCTGGCATAGATACTTTTTTTTTTTAGTACAATGCTCGCAAGGCCCTTGAAATTCTACCACAAAGCATTTTCCTCCCAGGGAACTAGACTAATAATGAGAAAAACTTAATATTTGTCATAATAGAAAACTTACTACCCCTCCACAAACACAGCTCAAAGCTTTTATTTTTAATTTCTTTTTAATTTTGCCAATGTACACACTATGGTCTGGAAGACAGAAATGATGGATGGACACGGTTTTTGAGAGTCATCTACTTTCCTGTTCTTGACAGGAGAGCTGGTAGTTTTTACTGGGTTTGTATTTATATGTGGTCAGTATGATGGCTTAAGTAGCCCATATTTTAGAGAAATCTTTCCTTGTAACTTACATTTATTCAGGAATATAGATTTTTTATGATAATGGTAACAAAAGGCATGAAATGGGGGAAGGCTGACAAACTGAGAAGGAGATAAAGCAGTAGTTTATTTTTGTGTCTCAGAACAACTTTTATGCTTTTGTAGGCTGTGATTATATTTATAGCAGAAAAATACTATTCTTGAGTGCAGAAAGTTCATCTACCACACAGGCTTTATTCTCTTTGGAAGCCAGATTTAACATCCTGTATTTGAGAAAGCAGAATGAAGTTCTGCCTTACTGGCTTTGCTCCCCTCTAAGTTTTTTCAGTGTTTTTAAAATTCTGTTGATAGGGGAGATTGTTTCCATCTATTTTATTATTTAGAATTAAGCAGTATCTTATGGCAGTATTATCCTGCCATAAAATTTCCTGCAGATAGCTAAATGATAATGTCTACAACACATTAGATATTTATAGTTGCTTTGAAGTCTCTGCTAAGCTGCATTCCAGTGTCCAGGTAACACTGCCAAGCGACCAAGCAGCCTTCCCCTGAAAACAGAAACTCTGTGTACACTGAAGCAAACACAGTGTGCTGCCTAAACCAACAATGGCTTAAGATTTTATTGAGTGTAAAAACTTCACTGAGGTTTATTTTAAACCACAAACTTTATGAATATTTAATTATTATTCATATTATTGAACTCAAGTTTTTGGATTGAGAATTTTTGGTTGAGTTGAAGCTCATTTTGTGCTGCCTCATTGTGTTATCTCATCATCTTTGTACTTGAGCCCAAGCCAGCTTTGTTATTTCATCATGAAAACAATGTGTTCCAACTCTTCATCAATCTAGGACTTAAGAAACAAATTTATGGGGCAAAATTCACCACAGGCTTGGCCAAAAAGAACATGAGGAGCTTTACTCATGCCTGCCTCATACCTCTGTCTACAGATGAAAAAAAAGTGGCTGATGAACAGATAGACAGACTTCCCACATAGAAACACATAGAGGGGGCCTGTTCTGCAGACCTTGATATGAAACTTGTGGGTCATGGTGCACTTTGCAACCATAGGGTTTGGTATTGGTATACTTCCAAAAAACATTGAGCACATCTCTGGGATCTTATGATGACTGTTCTTGTATGTAGTTGTTAGATATTTTTTAGTATGAAGTGAATTTTTGAATCCTAGAGTGATTTGTGATTTTTTTAAAAAGTAAACAGAGAAGAAATTGAAAATATTAACAGTTGTGATTCCAACCTGTAAATTTATATCTGAATTTTGAAAGGTCCAAGTCCCTTATTATTTCAGGACACCTGATTTGTGTACTTTTCTTCCACCTATAGCATTGATAATATTGCTTATAGACCTGTAACAGTAATTTTCCATTAAAAATTGCCTACTGTACCCTCTTGTACCAGCCTCCCTGGGTCAAAGAGGCTACAGGACAATGATGAACTGTTTGTCTCTCTGTGGGATCATGGAACGTAAAGCAAAGTGACGAGTGCTACTGGATGTGATGGCAGAAGGGCAGATAGATTAAATCTCTTTCAAGGGCTGCAGTGCTTGCACAGGTTTCTGACTTGGTTGCCAGAACTCTTCTGAAGGTTCTTTGGTGCAGTCCTTCAATGGGAGCTGGCTCTGGTTTCTGGAAAAGCCTGATTCTGATTTAGTCTGGGTGGCTTTTAAAGACTCTCTCCATTCTGTTCTATTTTAATCTGTTTAAGACCTTCTTTTACCCTTAGCTGATTTAAATGTACACTACTTCACATTTACTGAGAACATGCTCATACTTGGGTGCCACTCCCCAGAGGCCCAGGGTGCTGCTCATGTTATCAGTGAGGTTGGAAAAGGCCTCTGAGATTATCAAGTCCAACCTGTGACCAAACGCCAGCATGACAACCAGACCATGGCACTGAGTGCCACATCCAGCCTGAAACACCCTAAGGGACAGTGACTGCACCACCTCCCCGGGCAGCCAATTCCAATGCCCAATCACCCTTTCTGTGAAGAAATTATTTCTAATGTCCAGCCTAAAGCTCTTCTGGTGCAGCTGGAGACTGCGTCCTCTTGTCCTGCCACTGGTTGTCTGGGAGAAGAGGCTGAGCCCCGCCTGGCTGTGATCTCCTGCAGGGAGTGAAGAAGCCTCCTTTTCTCCAGGCTGAACACCCCCGGCTCCCTCAGCCACTCCTTACAGCACTTGTGCTCCAGACCCTTCCCCAGCTCTGTTTCCCTTCTCTGGACACGCTCCAGCCCCTCAGTGACCCTCCTGAACTGAGAAGCCCAGAACTGGACACAGCACTGGAGGTGTGGCCGCACCAGCGCTGAGTGCAGGGGGATGGCCACTGCCCCGGCCCTGCTGGCCACACGGCTCCTGACACAGGCCCGGTGCCACCGGCATTCCTGGCACTCGCTGGTCACGTTCAGCTGCTGCTGACCAGCACCCCGGGCCCTTTTCTGCTGGGCACTGTCCAGCCCCAGCCTGTAAAGCTGTGTGGGGTTGTTGTGACCCAAGGGCAGCACCCGGCCCTTGGCCTTGTTGAACCTTACACCACTGGCATCACTCCATGGATCCAGCCTGTCCAGGTCCCTCTGCAGAGCCTTCCTACCCTGCCGCAGACCGGTCCTGGCACCAGCTCGGTGTGGCGGCCGAGCGTGCCGAGGGAGGGAGGCGCTGGCTCGCTCGGTGCCCGCCTCACTCACCCGCAGGAGCAGATCTGGCAGATGCAGCGCGGCGGCCCCATGCCCGGCCCGCTCGGCCGCCCGGCCGGTAACCAGGGACGCCGCCGCGCGCGGCACCAGCGGCGCGCGGCACCAGCGGCGCCCGGCCCGCCCCGGCCAGGCTTCCGTCCGGCGTCACGGGGCGGGCTCGGCAGCGGCGGAGCGGGGCGGGCGCGGCTTTCCGGGAGCGGCGGCGGAGCGGGCGCAGGTGCGTGCGTGTGCCCCCGCGCAGAGGGCTCGGCCCCGGCGCGGCCTTCGCCCCGCGGGCGAGCGAGAGGGCAGCGCCGTGCTCCTCCTGGGGCCGCCCCGGGCAGCGCGGCCGTGCGCGCTCGGGGCGGCGGCAGGGGAAGGCGAACCGGGGCCGGGCGGAACCGTGGGATTTGTGCCGCTCGGTGCCCGCTGCCAGCCCGAGCTGCGCCCGGCCGCGCTCCTGAGCCGCGTTCAAAGTGCAGACACGGCCCTGGTTTCTTGCAGGTGTCCCCGCGGAGCGGAGGGTTCGTGACGCGCTCCACGTGTCGCGGAGGTTTCCCTGAGGAGCGGCTCTAATCGCAGTGTGCGTCATTAAAAACCAAAGCCTTTCCTCAAGCTGACTGACACCTCAGTGAAACACTTCGCTCCGCTCGCAGAATTAAATTAGCCAGCCATGGTGCTCACGAGCGTGGGAAAGATGGTTGGCCTCCAGAAGAAGGCGTCCGGCATCAGGAATATCTGTATATTGGCCCACGTGGATCACGGTAAGGCAGGGGTTGGTGTCCGCTCCTCTTGCGTCTGTCTGAATGGTGGTGACATACTTTGTTCTGAAGTAGTAGGATTTTGTCTATTTAGCTTTAAGTTGTCTTGAATGTGATTCAGAAATCTCCTTTATGTACTTTTTCTTGGCCTGATTCAGCTTGTCTTACATAAAAAAAAGTATCAATTTCAATAATTTGAAATTGAATGAATAGTTGAAATTCAGTGTTTGCTATGATGGTGAATGCTGGTGTGAATTTAATAGAAGTTTGAGAGGCAGAATAATATTTTTCCATGTTTTCTTAATAGAACAAGTTTGTTTTGCAGGTGGAAATAGTAAGCACCCTTTTTAGAACACAAATGCTTTGTCTAATTGCATGTTATAATGAGGTCCTGATGTACTGTTTATTATTTCAACTGCTCTTCTGGTCATGACAGGTAAACTTGCATCCAGTCTTCAAAAATAAATCTGTGTGCATGTAACAGGAGTAATTTGATTTGTTTTTTGAAAGCTAATTTGTACTTTTCCTGGCGTTTTATAACCTTTATTAATGTTGATATCTTAGAATACTATACGTTGCATCTTTTGCTATCATTTGTATTCATTTAGTCCAAGTAATTTATTTTTCTTTTCAGGCAAAACCACTCTAGCAGATTGCCTTATATCTAGCAATGGAATAATCTCCAGCCGCTTGGCAGGAAAGGTAGAGTTACACTGTCACTTTTAATAGAATTCTGGTCTGGACGTGCTGGGGTTGTAAATTCTTGATCATGAAGGAAATTCCATCTGTATTCTTGCTAAACCTCATTTTCTCACCATCATACTCTGACAATTGATAAGTAAATTGTGAAGATGTTTCTGCAGACTTACCATTTTTACTTTTGTTTCTGTACTCAGCTGAGGTACCTTGACAGTAGGGAAGATGAGCAGATCCGAGGAATAACAATGAAATCTAGTGCAATTTCACTGCACTTTGTGAAAAGTAAGTTGTTGATGCTGGCATGTATAAATTTTAATATATATTTCTGTTAATTTTCCCCGTCTCTTCGTTGTTGCTGTTGTGATCTTTGTGTACAACTTTTACTTTTGTGTTTCTCAGTGTCAGGCTGTAATTCTGCAGAGACTTAGGCAAGTAAGCCAGCCAAAATAATTGAGTTCCATCTCAGGGTCAGGAAAAACATATCTCCGAGTGGAGGCCATGAGAGAGCAGTTACCTCATCTTTTATTTTAGATATAAATATGTATATTTTGATCTTAAGTCTTGAATGAATGTCACTTAAAGGCAAGACTTCCTTTCAAAAAACCTCAAGTTTTAGTACAGTTGAGGTACCTGTTGCACCAAAACACCTGTTATACCAAAACTCAAGTTCTGTTGAAGTACCTGTTACACTCTACTGTAAGGGTTTTTAAAGTGTAGTTAATGTCAGGACATTAAAAAATAATAGCTGATGGGTGGCTGGAAGAAATATCTCTGAAAACTGTTCTGAAATATTAATTTGTTTGATCCTAGGTGATCAGGAGTATCTGATTAATTTAATAGACTCCCCAGGGCACGTGGATTTTTCTTCAGAAGTATCTACTGCTGTCCGACTCTGTGATGGTTGCATTATAGTGGTGGATGCTGTTGAAGGAGTCTGTCCACAGGTGAAATAAAGTATATTAAGTAGAGAAAGAGGGGAGTAAGCAAAGTCTGAAGTGGGTTACATAGAAATAAAAGATGAGCTGTTTAAGAAGCTTTACAAAATTTTTAATAAATGACAATACAGTTGAGCTGTGAAAGTGAGTAGTAAGAATCATAGTTGTGCTGAAAAACTGAACAGTGCTGGTGAATGGGTGTAGAGAAGCAGGGTTGAAACAGTGGGTATGCCATTTTTCAGGTAATGTAATATTTTGATAGAGAAAAGTCTTAAGGGAAATAATTTTGTATACTTATGTGGGCTTTCAGGGTTTGGAAAAGGATACACAAAATAATGAGAGTGCTTTTTTTCATGGCTTTTCTAAATAGTTTGCTTTTTGTTATTTTGGGTGTTTTTGCCATGAAATCCCACCATTCTGCAGAATTCTTCAATAACTAACACTGTACATCGTGGGAGTCAAACTTCTGGTTTGAGCATCAGCCTGTCCTTTACTATACGTTTATTAAATTTTAGAATTGTATTTGATTTTTTTTTTAACATTCTGTATTTTTGGTGCTATCAGGCTTTCTGTAATGGTTTTTTTTTAAACTCTTTCTGTCTCAGACTCAGGCAGTCCTGCGGCAGGCATGGCTGGAAAATATCCGTCCCGTCCTGGTGATTAACAAAATCGACCGCTTGATTGTGGAGCTGAAGCTCACCCCTCAGGAAGCATATTTGCACCTTAAAAATATCTTGGAACAGGTATTCGTGCTGAGGTGTCATTTCACACAGCAGATTTTGTGACCCTGTATAGCATCCAGTCTGATTTTTAACATTGAGGTGCATCTTATTCCTGATAGGTTTTGAGGTTTATTCAGAATGCCTGTGATGGAGAAAAGGGTGGTAAATGCCTCTTGACAGGTCATCAGGAAAAGTCTTCATTTTTAGAAGTAATATGCTGAACATTTTGTTCTTCTCTTAAATTGCTTAAACTTACTGGAGGTAGACTGTCTCTGATATTGATGGATTTATGTAGGAATAATGTTGTTTCATCTTTTGAATTGTAGTTTAAGTTGCCCTCAAAACTTCTTTCCCCCCCAGGCTCACTTGGGAGCATTTATATGCCTGGTTTCCCTTTGCCCTTTGTTGTTGTTTGCTTTGTTGGCAGAAACAACTTCCTATTTCACCATTCCTTGTTCTGAGAGACAAAGTGTGTTACATGTGATACTTTGATTCTGTTCTGGTGTGGCTGATTTGGAAACTTGAGGGTGTTTATGTCAAAACATAAACTCCTGTGGTCTTCAAATATGTAAAATTGGGTGTGTTTTAATTGCCAAATGAATCACAGGCATGCTAGCTTGTTAACACAACTTCTCTTTTTATGTTTTTGGGGGTGGGAAAATTACATTTTAATTGCAAGGGTTGTGAAAGAGTGAATGAATCTTGAGGGTGTTTTTACATATCTTTCTCTAGATCAATGCAGTCACTGGAACACTTTTTACCTCCAAAGTGTTAGAAGAAAGAGCTGAAAAAGAAACAGAAAGTGAAACCCTTTCAGATGCATCACCAGGAGATCAAATTTATGACTGGAGTACTGGATTGGAAGACACTGATGATTCACATCTTTATTTTTCACCAGAACATGGAAATGTGGTGTTTGCCAGTGCAATTGATGGCTGGGGTTTTGGGTAAGTTTGAGAATTAATTAGTGACATTTTTTTACAAATTGATTACTGACATTAATCTTAAAGTATTTCAGTTGCTTCTTATTTCTAAAGATGTTGGTTAGATTTTTCTGTGATATGTTGCTATGTGTAAATTACCTAAGTGACAGGGATCCCCGTTTTATTTAGGAGCTTCTGAGCCCACAGTGGGGCCCAGCCTAGCCTGGTAAACATTATTTTCTTACCTGCTGCTATTGAATAGACTGTAGCAGGCAAGGCCAGAAGCTGCAAGCCCGGCAGGAGCTGGTGCTCCTGCAAGCCAGGCAGGTTCAGGGTGCTGTGGTGTGCAGGGCAGCAGGTGTGGGAGCAGTGCCCGTGTTCTGGTCGCTGGCCACGAGGTGGAGGCGTTGTCTTCGTGCTGAAACTGTAATTACAGGGATATGCTGGGTGGTGACGCAGGGAATGTCTTGAGTACTGCAGAGCCCTTACAGAAAATCATCCTTTTTTATGGATTTTTAAATCCGAGTCAGACTGTAAATAAGGTACCATGTGTAGTTTGTTGTCCAACACAAACAGCTCTTGTCCCTTCAGAGAGAAGGGAAAATAAAATGGGCTATTTTAGGTTATTGTCTTTCAAGACTGTTTTGTTTCTTCTGATGAACTGTCAGGCCCTGGCTCTGACAAATCATATAATGGAGAGGGTAAAAAAAGAACATTTTTCTTAATTACTTCAAAGAGGCTCTTCTGGACTGCCAGCTACAGTACTGTGTGCCGAAATATGGATCAGTGGAGCTTTTTCTTAATCATGGAAAGACTTGACTGCTGTTTCTTGGTTGTGGGTTCATTTCCTGAAGGTATTAGCAGAAAAAAATTAACTTATTAGGCAGTGTCAGCCTTATCCAATGTGGTAAGTACATATGCTTTTCTCACAATTCTCAAGTGTTGAAAAATGCCATTAATATATATGCAGGAGCTGCTGGCACAAGAATCTTGAAAGGTCTCCCTGAATTGAGAATTAAGGTAGTTTCTGGAAAATAAATGTCTTTGGGCTTAGTTCACAGCTTATGTGTTGCTGACATGGATAGGTCCTTTTTTTAGCTGTCTAAAAACTTAAGAATTCTGAATTTCAAAGAAAAGATTGTCAAAAGCACTGTTATGTAAACAGGATTGTTACAATTATAACTGTGTGGTTTTTTTCTGCATGCACAGGGACCAAATATGTGGAAAGATTTTTTATTACTGCTCACTGAACATTTTCAGCAAGGAAACCATAGCATGCTCAGGACTCCCTCTCTGGGCTAAGCAGGCTGCTTTTGTTAACTCATGGGGACTGCTGAACAACAGAATTGGCTTTACAACATAGTTATGGCATTACAGTTCTGTATCATTTCCTGGGGTTTACTCATTATTAAAGTAATGATTCAAACAACAAGAATTTTCATCAGTTGTTAATTAAAAATAATTACCACCATGTGATGGCTCAAGTGTGACTCAAAAGAATGCTTGGTTTTTAACACCTAATGTTCTGGTCCTAGACCATAGTTAAATGTGTCATGGGAAGTCTTTCAAAGAATAAGTTAAAGAGTCATAACTAATGTATTTATTTGTATTATGCTTTTGAGTTTTTGATGAGGGGATAGGACACAAATGTTTATTTCAAGTAAAGCCTTGAAGCTGACTTGAAACAGAATGAAGTCTTTCAGATACTGTTGATGTTTTTTATCTGTTATGACTAAATATTTTTGCAGGTGTAAATGTTAAACAATGTGAACTAACGTGAAGACAATTGGAAAAGTGGGAGTAAAACAAGGATTTGAGATTTTTGTCTGATTTTCACATAAGCTGTTGCTGTAAAAAACATTACAGTTCCATCAAAATATGTTTTCTTTGCTTTCAGAATTGAACATTTTGCCAAACTGTATAGCCAAAAAATTGGAATCAAACCTGCAGTACTTCTGAAGACTTTATGGGGAGATTATTATCTAAATACAAAAGCAAAGAAGATAATGAAAGGTGATCAGGTATGGAGGGTGTCAAAAATATAACCTGATTTTTATTTTGGAGCTCAATTTTTTTCTTCCCTAATTCTGTTCCTTGTAGTGTATTCTGAAACTTGACCTCAGTGCCTGTTGACTCGGGTTTACTGGAGATATAAAGTCACCAGGACAGCCTTGCAACAACTCTCAGAGCACAGAACATTCCAAAATCGACCACTCAAATGCTGCATGAAGGAAATCTCATCTACCAGTGCTCACTAAATAAGGGACATTGCAGCTTCAAGGTTTCAGCATCGAGTGAAACACACAAGATGAAAGGAAAATTAAGAGTGTAGAAACAAGAGTAGTGACTCTCCTCTGTGAAGAGCTCTTTCACAGCCAGTGGTTTAGGATATTCACATTTAGCTTGAGATTTAGGATTTAAATTAACTTTTTTTGCTGTAGGGAATTTCCATTGAAGCCCTGATCTGAAAACTGCACTTCCCTAGCATTAAGCATTTCCACCATTAAAAGTTAAGGGAGGAGAGAGTAGTTTCCTTATTTTCATGTAATCATGATTTTTTTGCTGTTTACATAGGTGATGATTAAAAGTTATAAAAGGGGTGATAATCAGGCTTCAAGGTATCATGTGCCATATTTATCAGGTTCTTTTTCTGAAATTGAAACTCTTGCCCTCCACTTTTTAAATTTCACGTTTATTTTGTGCCTTGTACCATTCTTATAAGACAGACTTCTTGATTCTGAATAAAGGTTTTACATGTTCCTAATGAAAAGTGCAGTCTTAAGCCTATTGAAAAAGTGAGGAATTGCTGGTAATGAGCTGTTTTTATCTTCTACCAGTCAAAAGGAAAGAAACCTTTGTTTGTACAGCTGGTGCTGGACAATATTTGGAGTCTGTATGAGGCTGTTATGAAAAGGTGAGAGCATCTATAAAGTTCTCATGGCATCTCTTTCCATGTGCTTTGGTGATTTTTTTTAAATACTCAAAAATAATAGATACTGATGATATATTGCTTCGGTGGATTTTTAATTTATTTATTATTTTCCTTACAGAGACAAAGAAAAAATAGAAAAGATAGTTACCTCTTTGGGATTGAGAATTGGTGCCCGGGAGTCACGGCATGCAGACCCAAAAGTTCATCTAAATGCCATTTGTAGCCAGTGGCTGCCAATATCTGATGCAGTCCTCTGTATCCTTGGAAAAGATAAGTTTTTTTCCTATTGGCAGTTCTCAGACTTCTGAGTGTGCTCACATATTTCACTGTGTGATTTGGTATAATTTGGTTTTGTTTGTATTAATGTATGTGCCTAAGCTAGCTGGACTTACCTTCTTGCTTATAACATTACAAATTACGTATCTATCCTTAATTTTTACATTTCTGCCAACTTTGTGCTTTTGCACATCTTGTTTTTAGGAGACAAAGTTATGAAACTGGAGGTAATTCAACAATACACCTTCTTCATGGAGTTCTGTATTCAAGTTTTAGTGTTTTCCTGAGGTAGGAACTGATCTCCTGTTTATAGCAGTGTTATAGGTCTTCCATCCCTGAAGTTCTGTACTGTCTGGTGTTATGTTATAGGCATAAAATTTCTTAATTCAAAATCAACCTTTGCTATTTGTCAGCTGTGCCTATTATGTATAATATGATATATCTTATATTACGGTAGATGTGCACAAATTATTGATGCATCAATACTAATTACTTCTGTAAATCTTGCCCCACTTGTGCTGTTTTTGGCTTCCCAGCTGTTCTTAGGGTGGGCCACCCCTCCTTAACTCTGCCCCTGATAAATGGCAAAGAATTGTTGCTGACTTGAGAGGGACCTGAGTGTGCTGTGACAACAGAGCTGGATTTTGGATCTGCTGCTGCTGGCAATTAGTGCATGGGGCTCAATTAAAGAAGCATTGAAAGTATTCGTGTTATTGGTTGCATTCAATAAGAAAATTAGAAATATGTATCCTTAACAATGTGTTTTAGCCATGGTGTGTAATAAAATTCCCAGTCCTCTGGACATCACGGCAGAGAGAGTGGAAAAGCTGATGTGTGTTGGAGCAAGAACATTTGATTCTTTGCCACCAGAAACTCAGGACCTGAAAAATGGTGAGTAGCTATTCTCCCATTAACATGAAGGTTGTTTCTGTCCTGGTGGTTTTGTTTGTCTTTGGATTGTAAGATGTGTAGTAATCTGTGTGTAAATTTAGTAAATACTCTACTTCCAGTAACTTTGTTGATATTTATCATTGACATGTCATAGTTTTATGGCTGTGCATTTTTCTTCCATCCCATATATTCCTGGGTTTTAGACAACTTAAGCTGCAGATGATGTAAAGTCCAGGACTCTGAAACTGAGAGTTCTACAAGAATACAAGGTTAATACTTGCTTTTAGTTCTGAACTGTAGAAGTCATTATGTAATTGAGAATTGAATATTTTGCTAACTAGTGTATAAAAATCATTAATTTTTAGCCAGCAGTGGTTTGAATTTGGATTTAATTTTTGCAAGTGTATTGATTAGCTTTTAGTAATTAATTATTAATCATAGCACAGTGTTTTGAGGAGAGCTTAAAGAAATCTAAGAGGATGAGATATCAAATGTCAATTAAAAAAGAAATGTGAACATCAAATTGACAGGCTGTTAGGAATTGTTTCCCTGGTTAACAAAACTGGCTTTTCATCCTTTATTGAACATTTAAAAACATGGTATTCTCCAGACAGTATTCAACACTGTATTAGGGTAAGTTAATTGGAAGAAATTTGCCTTTGTAAACTTGGATCTTACTGCTCTTGGTTATGAACAAGTAGTGGACTTCCACATTGAGTATTTTGCTAATTTTTAGTAGTAGTCTTGTGCTTCTGTTTGCCTTAGTTCTGTGGTCTTTTTATATTTCAGATAAACGGGAGAAGTGTAGGAGAAGGTGATTTAGTTTCTGTGTTAGAAGTTTTGCACGGTATTGTCTGGTTTGAATTTCATATATTTCAAATTGGATAAAAAAATGGTTAATGGGAATTTTCTACATATTGAACGAGTTTTGTGTGAATCTTTCACCTTTTGAGGAATATCTGTGAAGTTAGGGTTTTGTGAGCATCTGGACATTTGCAGGACTTCCTCCTTTAGTTTGAAAGGAAAGAGAATACTTTGAGGTACTGAATAAATAGTGTTCAGTCTGAATCCTGTGCTGCTCTCTGGTTTCCATTGTGATCTAAATCAGCCTGTAGACTCAAGTTGTTTAATTGGGGTATATGTACTTTTTTATCAAGAGTTCTGTTTTTGAAGTCTTGGTCATTTTATTGTGAAGATAGAGGAAATGTTATCAAATTACTAGACCAGAGAAATTTTCTACTTCTTCCTGTTGATTTGTTCTTGGCATATTATCTATTGAAACTGGGACTAAACAGTAGTTCCTACTAAATTAATGTAAAGTCATAGCTTCGTCCATACTTTCAGGGGAAAAAATGTGAAAATGACTTGTGTTTATGTTTTGTTTCAGCTTTTATGAAATGCAGTAGTGAAGGAACAGCCCCAGTTATTGTCTTTGTTTCCAAAATGTTTCCTGTTGATGCAAAGGCATTGCCACAGAATAAACCAAGGTAGGAAAATGTGACATTTAATTTCTGGTCTGTGTTAGTTACTTCTGGGGGAAAAAAAATTTTGTTGAAGGCATGGGTAAGTTAGTTTAGACCTAAGAAAATAATTGATGAATTCTTGAAATGCAATAAAGTCTTTTCTGCTAGTATAGATTTCCTGAATGAGTTCAGGAGTGATTTGTTTAATCATAGTAGTTTAAGAAGATATAGCAATTCTGTTGGAGAATAGTACTGTTGTCCAAAGGTATCATCCTAATGTGTGCAGTGTAAGCAGTTTCAGGATGTCTGGTGGAAATGATGGAGTTGTAAAACTTTCTTGATTTGTAAAAAAGATGAAAGTTTTAAAACTTTCAGCAAGGCTGTGTTGTCATGATCATAGCAGCTTGTGTTTGTACCAAGGAATACTTCCCATCAAACTGGGGATAACAGCTCAGTGATCATCCTGTCCATTGCAACAGCAAAATAAAATGGGTTGATTAAAGTAGTTCAAATCTTGACTGACTTTTTACAGAGATCTGAAGGGCATTAATGCACTTCCAAGAATTTTCTTTTTCTGGGAGGATTGGAAGATTTTTTTGTTACAGCCTTTTGTTTTTTAATAGCCATCCTGTTACCTTTGAGGAGTAGATCCTTCTAGATCTCATTTTCCTGGCACACTTAAATGTACTACTTTAACCACCAGCTTTTGTGCAGAAGAAATATACTTTTCTGATTACTTCATGAGAATGAGGTTCATCTTAACCTTTCATTCCTCCAAGCCTCTGGAGCATTTTCAGTGGGCAACTTCTATGTTAACTGGCCTTTTTACGTTTTTGGGGGAATTGTTACTGTACAGCAAAGTAATACAGAAAATGATAATTTTCCTGCTAAATTAGACTGTTTAATCTTTATGTGAAAAGCAATTCGGCTACTGTAGTAATATTTGAAGGCTTTACTACTACCTTAGCTTTTTCTAGATTTATCTCAATTTTATTCTTACTGAAGTTATCTGCTATGAGTCTTCCAGCAGAGATCTTCCTTGCACTGTTTGCACTCAGGGAGAAGATGCTCCGTGTGCATGGGCTGAGCAGACACTAGATGGTGCAGTTTTGCTTCGAGTGCTGTCCTGAAGTGTCTCTAGCACAGGAGCTCTCGCTCAGGTGTGGCACAGCAGCGCCATTCCTGCTTTGTCTCCTTTCCTGGGGATGGGCTGCAGTTATCAGAGGCTGCTGCACTGAGGCCATCGCCTTTTGGCTGTTCTGTCACTGATAATGACCTGGTTTTTTATTTCTTGGGAGAATCAAAAGTCTTTGAGGTTATGAGTACGTGAAATAGGGGCAAAGGTGGCTTTTACATACGCCAGAAATTTTTAGCATTATAGTTGTTCTTTCTCCCTGTTTATTCAGTGCATTGAAAATTTTAATGTCTTGCTCTGTAGTTTTTGTGAAAAGTATCTATTGCTGGCCTTTGTATTAAATAATTCAATTACTTACTAATTAGCTAATATTAAAATGAAATCACATGTGTGTTTTTCTTGGAGAGAATCAGTCATTATTAGTACTATGTGATTTTTGCTAATTAAATAATGTTTAAGAAGTGTTTTGAAGTGACAGTTGGCTTCCATTAATTGAAAAACAGCAGTGAAGCTAAATGTGTGTTTCTCAATACCTGATTTGTTAAGATTCTACAGGTAAGCAGTTCTTGAAGAAATTGGAAAAGGAGGTTAGGTCTAATGAAGGAAGCAGTCTCAAAAATTCAAGAATTTTAAAAACACAGCATTTTGTACTGTGGTTCTTGAGCATATTTTTAATTGTATAGGTCATTGTGTGCTACTTACAGTTACTCAGTGAAGATTGTGCTTCATGAAATAGAGTGATGGTTGAGTGAAGCATGTGAGATGCAGTATTTAAACTAGCATTCCATGAAGGTGCTCCATAAGAATGTCTGAACATGGGGAGAAACAGAGAATATCTACACTATGTCTATTACCAGTTGTTTCACGTTTTCCTATTGAAGAACATAAATCCATGTTGTGTGTTTCACCTACATGTTAATTTTGAGGAGCCATAACTGTGCTCTTGTGCATCTTGATGTTTGACTGCTGGGCTGACCTAAGGTTATTTGCATCCCTTGGGAGTGGGGAAGTACTAATTTTAAGCATGTTAAAGCATGTAAAAAAATCTAAGAGTTTTCTTCAGATTTTTTTTTGCAAGACTTGTCTTCTACTTCCAGAGGGAAAAAATGTAGATCTATGCTATATTTTTCCTTTTGTGAGGCAGTATTGGGTAAGGTTACCTTTTTGTAACTTTGTTAGAAGATTCAAACTGACTTTGTAATTTTTGATAGTCTGCCTTATTTCTGCCATCTGCTTGTAATACTTACTAAGCATAAGTTGGGAAAAGCAAAAATCTCTTTTAAGTCCAGGGTGTACAGTAAATGATAACAAAGGATGGATTTTTAATTAAAACAATCTCCTTTGAGACTGCTGTTGGCAACTAATATCTCCTTGAAGGTCACCCTAAAATTAATAGATTCTATACTAAAGCTGGTATGATTTTGCTTTTGCTGTTTAAATAGCAGAATACATGGGAAAATTGTTTGTTGTCAAGTTAAAGCAGGTTCTTAGCTTATATTTATCTTTCCTTAGAAAGATTTGTAAATTGACTTTTTGTACGGTACCACTATGTCATTCGTTTTTGCCAGGTTTTGTAAAGAAATGAGAATTGCAAGTGTTTTGTCTTCCAATTTCTTCTGTCTGATCTTCTGAAATTATTGCTAATTCCTACCAAGTCAGGCAAAAATGTAAATTGTTGGTTGGGCAGAGAAGATGAACAGATTAGGGCCTCTCCTCCACTTGCTTTATGTAATGGTTATTTGATGATGCCTGTGGTTATTTATTCTAAAGTATTGCTGTGTGCAATATGAGTGTTCATTCAGCATATGCTGTTTCTTTCCCTCTTTTCTACTGGTGTGTGACTTTGAACCCAGGTCTAACACAGAATGCTCGAGTGTAGGTGTAGGAATAAAAGCCAAGCTTGGCATTTAGGTACAGGGTATATAAATGTACCAGTTTGCTTTTCTTGAGATTCAGAGTTCTGTCTTCATATAACCCAGCGTAAAAGTGAAATATCTAGTAGTTAATTGAATTGCTTCCAACTAATTGCTAGGGGTATTTAATGTAGAATGTTAAGAAAATATAAACTGAATATCTTATGTTTGTTATGATGAAATCATCTACTTACTTAGTAAAGCTTTATGTGTAAATCTTGCAGTGGTGTAATGCCATGTGAGCAATAGGAAGCAAACCTTTTATGTTACCTCAAGTCCATCTTATAATCCTGAATAATATAAATAAATAAAGTGTACTGAAGAAATTCTATTTCTGCTTTCCAGTGGTAATAAAGGAAAGTCTATTGACCAGATAGGGTAGTGCACTAAAATTATATTTCTTTACTGCCTGGGGGGTATAAAACCTATAATACCTCTATTTTCCTCCAGATAATATAAAAGGTTCTTCTTCCTCCTCAGTCAGCTTGAAATCAGGGATTGTTTTTTCCTTAGGTGTCACCCTGAAAGACACTTCTCCATACAATTCTGCATGAAATTACGGTGATAGTTGTTTCTTTGTTTTGTGGTACAGCTTGTTTGCATCTCCTAAACAGATTGTAGTGTGCTTCATTTATTTTCTTTCTAATGTTTTATTAAAAGTGTATTGGGAAAAAATAAATCCCGTGATTTTTGCAGATCTTCAGCTGAAATGACATTGATCAAAATGAGAACCTGTATAAAGCTCCAAGCTCTGTAAGAAATTACTATCTACTTGCAAGTAAATTAATTTCTATGTTCAAGGCAATATGACTTGCATCAGCTTCAGTTGATCAACACCCATCATCTGTTTTCACTAGTAGTTTGTTCTGAATTGTAGTTTGTGCATTAGAAATGAATAGGACATGTATCATCGGAGTGAGCTGCCAGATTTACAGGTTAGCATCTGAATTAGGCATCCAGTTGCATAACTAATAAATGCTTTTCAAAAATTAAAACCCCTGTTATGGTTAGCATGAAATAGATTTCAGTAATAGTATACATTTGAATCTGGCTAAGGCTTTGGCAACTGATCCAAGAAAGAAATACAGAGTAATGGTTGGAATTTGAATCTCTGGACATACTGTAGTTTGTGTAATGGTGATCTTAAGTGAGTAAAGCTTGTAATGTTGTGGAAAGTTTTGCTTCAAGTTTCTTTTTTCCTTTTTGTACATTCAGCATGTGAGATAAATCAGAGGTTGCTCTATCAGTCTGGAGTGTTTTTCCAGACAGAGTGTGACAGCTTGGGATTGATACCATATTTCATTACGTGTCTCAGATTGAATGATAACTGCTATACAATGTGATACAAACACTAGAGTATTCCCTGTTGAAAGAGTCCTGTAAGACTATTGCATGAATTTTTGTGTAAGTTGTGATTTGGATAATTTTCAGTTGCTCCTTTTGTGTTAACACATTTATTTCTACTGTAAATTGTGTACCAGTCTCATTGCAGTAGAACTGATAGTAGATGATCTTAGTGCATGTACATTAGTTTGTGAATGGAAATTGTTCCATAGACATTAAGTAGTTTAATCCAGAAATTAATGAGCTTCTAAAGAATTAGGGAGACCACTGGACTTACAGTGTGCTGAAATGTAGCAAACTGCACTGGACCAAGCTGTTCTTAGAGATGTTGCTGACAGGATTCTTTGAGTGCCAGGTGAGCAGAGCAGCAGCCAATGATTTCACTAGAGCTTAATTCTGAAGAGCAGAGTCATGAATAGGATTCTCTATTAATTACATGGATTTAAAGATGTTATCAGAAATTACTCCATCCACACCTTGTAAAGTCAAACATCTGTCCATGGGCTCATGCAGTTTAAACTGGAAAAAGCTGTATGGAGAGAAAGCATTCTCAGAGCTTAGAAACCACTGTTCATGGCATGAGAGATGCATCACAGACATTTGTTGGCAGTACTATTAGTCTTTCAGAAATCAGTTGATGTTTTGACTGTGGTGTTTCCTTTTTAAAATGGTCTGGAGGTTAAAAATATAAACCTAACACTTCAATAATCAAAGACAAATCTATCTTTGGCAATTCTGTTCTGATTATTCACTCTTTTTAAGTGAATTTTTGAAGTCTAGTTCACATTGAAGTTCACATTTAATAATGTGAAAGAGTAGAAACCTGTTATGTTCAGAGGATTGATTGCATAAGGAAGTTTAGTTTGAACTAAATGTGTTATCCTGGGGGAATGTGGGAATCAGAGAAGTAGTCAGCAGGAGCTTGTATACATTACCTGAAATTTAATGCCCTTAATCAGCAATCTATTAAATGTCAATAGCATGTACATGATACCCTTTCCCATATTACTATTTCCATTTGTTTACCACTTGTTTGAGTTTAAGATGAGTTGGTAATGATGTGGTCACCCTTCTGTGCCAGCTCCATTTCATTACTTGTGCCAGGCTCCCATGTCTGGGTGATGTAGCATTTCTCTGGAGTCAGGGGATCTCTCTCTTTCTTCTACAGAATTTTTATTTGCTGGTTTTTGTGTGACTGCATGTTGCCATTTTTTCTTTCTGCCAATATTATGAGGCTGTTGTTCCTTTCTAATGGAACAAAAAAGGGGAAGGGGGGAAGAAGAAGAACCAAGCTTTCTTTTGGTGTGGGCACCTTTTGTTCAAAATTTATTTTACTTCTGATTGGTTTTGCCAACTGGAGAAGTTGAATAATTCAGGGTATAATTTGAAACTGATTTTGTTGCAGATCCAGTGCTTTATGTGCATTAATCTTGTTCTGTGTTCTGCTTGATTGTGTTACAACTCTATATAAGGATTTATTTGGCAACATTATCTTTTTGTCATTTCTAATGATAGTACTGGGAGTGATTAATTTTATAGAAATTGATGGTGACAGAAACCAGGATGGAAGTCTAGGTTGTACCTGCAGTAAAAGTCCCACTTACGCTCAATCTGCTTTTTTATCAAAATGAGAATGTTATTAAGTGTGTTTATACATATTGTAACTCTGACCAGTGCATTCAGAATCTTAAGGTACCTTTGATAATTGTGGTTAGGGCTATTTGACAGCTAAATATACTGATATTGAAAAATACCATATAAAGTGGAAAAAAGCAAAGAAACTTTTCTCTTTTGCTCTCAGGATTATTTACAGAAATGAAAGGTATTTTTGGACAATCAGATATGTTGGAATGCATATGTAGTCCCTTTATGTATACTATGCCATCATATATAGACTGTGTTTATGACACCCCTGATGGTCTGATCTGTACTTTCCCTATCAATCTATCTCCTTTAGAAATTTTTCTGACATTCCAAACCTTTAAATAACTTTGAACAGCTGCCTTCAGGAAAAAAAAAATCATAAAAAAGTTTTCTACTCCACCATCTGTTTTGCATTTTGTATTGTTAAGTCTTGCTCTCTTCAGCAGTAAAATAAACAAGCCTAGCAGAAATATCACAGTATCTGAAATTTTAGAGATACATATTCTTAATTCTGTCATGACTGTTTAAGAGACAATTTTTTCCTTTTTTATGAAAAAAAAAAATAAGTTGCTAAGAAGTTTGAAGTGGTGATTTTGTCTTGCATTCTTCTTTTCTATACCATGCAATGTGTCTGTCCCAGATCCTGTGTTCTAAAAGTCTGTGCTTCAAATTCTGACATTTTATCCCAGGGGCCTCTCTTAGGTAATTTTTATAGAGATTTAAAACTTTTATATAGTTTTCTTACTCTTTCAAATTGAACCTTTGGTTTCAGGATAAGTGTGATAACTGTTTCAAGTGATTTCTTCAAGTTCTTTGAAGAATTTTGATCAATGAAGTGTCTCATTTTTTAAATTGCAGAAGGTATTATGCAGAAAACAATCCTGATTATGATATAAATAAAAACCTTACTGGCAGTGAGTTGGTCTCAGCCATGTAATCTCTTCAAGACTTCCTGCCCCTAATTAATCCAGTTAAGAGCAGAGTAGGTGTCCAGTAACTCTTTTTACTGACTGCACATAAAACCTCTGACCTGTGATTAATAGGGTTTTTCCCTATTTCAAAGCGTGCAATAGTTGATACAGCAAAGTGAGTCCATTTTTTAATGCTTTTTAAAAGTAGAGATCATATTTATATGGTTTTTCTGTAAACAAAAATGACTGTACTGCTGTAGTGCTTCCTGTGGTTTTCTTCCCCTTATAATTCATTACTGCTGTTGCTGTTCAGGAAATCTTGACCTGTGTTTCTAAGTGTGGAGGTTGAAGAGGGGAAGTAACTTGTCCAAGGCTACTCAACAAGCTAAAACTACTAATGGGGCATTTCTTGTTTTAATGCTGTGTGCTTGATGCAGTTAATTGAAAAAATCCTAAACCATCTTAACACTAAGGACTTGGTTTTGTCTCCATCATGTGAGCAAATGCAGGACAAATCATGTGGGTGAGGTTTTGCTGTGGGATTATTTTCACCTTCTTCAGCTGAAGTCATGGTCCAAGACTTGGGATTAGTTTGTCCAGTTGTGTTGTAGAAATGCATCTTTTATGCATCCACATAACTTCATTATTTCTTCTGCTTTTAAGTTACAGCACTAAAGATTATTTTTTAATG
Organism: Vidua macroura; assembly: GCF_024509145.1. Taxonomy (NCBI): domain Eukaryota; kingdom Metazoa; phylum Chordata; class Aves; order Passeriformes; family Viduidae; genus Vidua; species Vidua macroura. The sequence continues at coordinate 13,181,206 of NC_071582.1, forward strand.
TAGGCACATAACAGCACATTACTTCAGAATTTGTTGATACTGAAATTAGTGAACAGAATAGATTATTCATAGAAGTATCTGTAATGATTAGGTTTCCCTTGTTTACATGGGAAATTAATGGAAAGAGTAATAATGGAAAAGAGAAGATGACTAGTGTCTGAATTTATTTTCATTTCTTAAAATCATTAAATAGAAGATAATATCATATAATTTATTTTTATTTAGGACCAGATCTAAAAATCAAATGGGAATTTTTGGGTAATGCTCTTGGATTTCATATGTGTGTAATGAATGTCACTTTGCTGTTGAATCTGCTTGCATTGACAAACAAGTCTCTTTATATTGCCTTACGTAAGAATGTTGATAATATTCTTTATCTTTTATTATTTATTGCTCTAAATCATACTTTGAAGCACTTTGCTTTAAGGCAGGGTGTATCAGTGAGTAGATGGATGCATCAGACTATTAAATTATGTTTTGTTGCTGTTGTCGGTTTTAAATCTTTTGCCTTAATGGGCTTAATAACTTTATGAAAGGGAGCTTTAACAAGCAAAGACTTTTCCCTGCATTTGAGCACTTGCTGTAAAGATTACCTTAAGGTAATAAAGATAACATGAGTAATTAAAAATGACAGTATTTGATCTCTATGAATTTGGAAGAAAAATGAAAGTCTAAATATGGTAGAGGAAGAGTTTGCTAATTTTAGCTGACTTAAAAGTGTTGTATTGGGGGACAAAAGGCATTCTGCATGAGTTTTTACTTATGTCAAATATAGTATTCTAATTACTGTTACTCAATTTATTTTAAAATAAATGGCATTACCAAATTCTGATGTTTTAAAATACAATGTAGGCCATTAACTCAAGAAGAAATTGCTCATCGGCGTGAACTTGCCAAACGACGGCACGCAGAAAAGTTGGCAGCAAGTCAAGGGAAAGAGGTGTCAGAAAAAACCCCAAGTGAAGAGTCACCTGAAGTAACTGGGAACACTGGTGATACAAAAGGTGTGTGGTACCTGAATACCTGATTTTCTAGGAAAATGTTAATAGTGTTGCAAAGGGGCACCTTACAAATCCATATTGTGAGCCATCCACATGCCAGTCCAAAGTGCAATACATGGAGCTGAACCAAGAGAGAGGAGGGATTTGTGAGAAAGCTGACAGGTCATAAATGGTGAAATAGTGCCATAGGTTGGTGTTCCTTAGCCTGAGAATGTGCTTTGAGTCATTGAAGGGAGATGATGCTTCAAGGAGATGCTCTGCTAAAAACTGAGTCACTTTCAACACCAAGTAGCCAAAATTGGTACAAAAGCAGGATGTGAACAACCAGACTGGTTTATGGGTAACAGTTGTGGGGGGTTGGTCTGTTCTCCCACGTAACAAGTGGTAGGACAAGAGGAAATGTCCTCAGGTTGCGCCAAAGAAGGTTTAGAGGAAAATTTTCTTTACCAGAAGTATAAAGCATTAGAAGGGGCTGCCCAGGTCGTTGAGTCACTATCCCTGGGGTATTTAAAACATGTTACACTAAAGAACATGGGTTTGTAGTGCTGGGTTGGACTTCAGGATCTTAAAGGTCTGTTTTAACTGGAACAGTTCTGTGATTTGTCACATATGACAATATAATTATATTTTTTTTTTCTCCAGATGATGAGGCAGAAAGTGTTTGTATGCTTAATATATTTTTTCTGACTGGTTAGGTGAAGAGCAACAGCTCCCTGCTCAAGAAGATAGTGTGACCTCAAAGGCAGTGAAACAGGAAGCAGACAACAAGGAGTATTTCATTGCTTTTGCCAGAGTGTTCAGTGGGGTGGTGAAAAGAGGGCAAAAAATCTTTGTTTTAGGACCAAAATATGATCCTGCTGAGTCTTTGCATAAGGTAAGTGCTGACTGTGAACTGTCACAGTAACTTGAGATTCTTTTGAAAAACTGATGACTTCTTACACCTGACTCACTCAAAGGAGAGAAAAAAAGTGCAAGTTAATAATTGCAAAAAGTATCAAAGTAATTTGGGTAATTGTGCCAATAGCTGGTTGTGTCTGCAAACTCATTATAAACCGTAACACTGTACTTTAAGTACAGTGTTTTATTAGCTAACCATAAATCCAATATGTGTTTATTTCTTAAAAAAATAAAAAGAAAGAAAAAAGCAATTTTTTTAGGGAAGAAAAGGTCCACAATAGTATTGGAAAAAAACTGGTGTTAAATGTTTTGAGATTCTGAACAAAGAAGTTAACTACTTTTGAATTTACTTCAAAACATTTGTTCTTTTAGTGATAATGAAAAGTGAGTTAGAAGTAGTACACACCTAAAATTTGCCAAAGAAAGCATTATTTTTTATCTTCTTGGTAACATTCACATGTTTGCCTTAAGCCTGGATTTTTGGGAGTGTACGTTAGTTTCTGACATTTGAGGTTTGAGATGAAAATGCTTTGGATTGTATTATTAAGCTTTGGAATGCAAGGAGGTTTTGTGGAAGAAGTTTTTATCAGAGCTAAGTGATGAATGTCCAAATGCTGGTTTTGTGCTCTGTGTAGCTGTCATCCCAGTGCTCTGCCACTGATGATCTGCCAGCAATCCCTCACATGACGTGCTGCACTTTGGAGAACCTCTACTTACTTATGGGAAGAGAGCTTGAAGATCTTGAGGAAGTGCCTGCAGGAAATGTTCTGGGTAAGAACTAGGATTTAATTTCCTAGAGCCTGAATCCTTATGTCATGTAAAATACACTGAAATTGGTTTAATGTGATTAATAAATAAGAAACCTTAAATCCATTAATATTTCTAAGCATGTTGTATGTGCAAAAAAGGAAGGCAGTCTAATTAAATTGGGATTTCTGTACACTTTGAATAGGAGAAGAGTACAGATTACATTAGTCTGTTATCTTCAGGTTGGATGATTGCCAGGTAAGCATTGCTGCCAGCAATTGCCAAAGGCAGTAGTAAATTTTCATATTTCATAGATTGCAAGGATTATTTATAATATTTTCCCGACAGTGGAAATTCTTTAATGTGCCTTTACTAGTGATGTGGATGAGTGTAGTTTTATTTATGACTCTGTTTGAACCCTGGTGCTAAAAATTGTTTCTTTTATGGCTGTGGCAATTTTTTCACTTTCTCTATGGACAAAGTTATAAAAGTCAACCTAATCATTGAATTATGCTCTTTTGTGCCAGATTCTGAGCTGCTTTGCTCTAGAATGAGTACTGCCTAATTTTTTGAAATTTATGGTGTTTATATACAGTAAATGAAAAATAGGTGTATTCTGTAAGGATTGAAATATTTTCATTTAGGCAGCTAACCATGCTTTGTCTCTTTTATCATGGGTCTAGCATTCAGAACATAAGCAGCTGCTGAATTACTTTTATTTGGAAACTTAATATTTTTAAATTCTGAATTATACCTTACTGAAGCGTGATTCTATTTGACCATTTGCAGTATGAAAACAGTGAGTGAGTGTGTAACTGTGTGACTGTGAGAAAATATATTAAGTATATGGTCTATTTACTTCAAAAAATGATCAAGAGTTTAGAAAAAAATAGGGAAACCCAATCCAAAACACTTTGCAGTAAAGATAAAAGGATGTGGTCTTTGTGCACAGCAAATGGTAAATATTCTTAGAGCTGCCTCCAGCAGAGAAAAAATATATTTTGAGGGTTTGTTGTGTCTTTGGTGTTACGAGTTGGACCAAATTCTAAGAAAGGTTTTTGTAACCATCAGATTCTACCAGAATTTGTTGGTAGTCTAGTGCTGAAGGCTGCTCTTCAGTGAGGTCTAACTTTTCCATAAAGAAAAGCAGTTTACTTGAGTAGTAAGAGTTCTAAATGGGCATATTTGGAAGAACTCATTAGAATTTTAAGGTCAGAATTCACAGTCAATCTTAGCCAGACTGTGTTTGGTATTTCATCTTTTATCACTGCATCACTGTAAAGTGATCAAACAAAGCAAGTTTGCATTTTTACCTGAAGCATGTAGGCTCAAGTCTGTATGTTGGGTTTTTAAACCTAATGTAATTTTAAAGATTTTTTTTTAGACTAAAAATATTAAATGCCTTTCCTTTATTTCTCCCATTTCCCTGTAAGGCTGCACTGTTAATTTACATAAATTCAGTAAGCTGTTTAATGATTTGATGATGATCTATCACACTCAGAAGAATATGCAATGCATTTATATGAAAGCAATGTGTAACAATGGTGATGCAAGACTTTTATTATTCCAGTTAGCAACAGTGATTTCTGTTTGTGAGGCCATTTGTCTTGCAGCTTTAGTGCACACAGCAGTGATTTCTCTCCAGCCATATAAGGAAATTGCTTGTGGATTATCCAGTAAATTAAGGGAGCTTTTCTGAAAGCTCTGTGGTTTCACTCTGTATAATTAAATTATTGCTATAAGGAATACACAGTTAATCATGACTGCCTATTTCCACTTTAAGACTCATGTTATAGATTTTTTCAGATTTTTTCACCAGGGTTTGTGGGGTTTTGCTATTATTTATTTGTTGTTTCTTACAAGGGAGGATCTGCTTGGTCCTTTATGCTGGCTTATGGAAAGGTTTAGTGATCAAAGACAAAGCTTGATACAGAGGTCATTTTACTGAAGATGGGAAGATTTAATCCCTTATTCCTTCTGCTCAATTAAAAGGAGACTAATATTAATATTTCCTTAAAATACTACTCTCCTTTTAATTGATGAAAATCTGAGATTGCAAAACACCCCAAGGAGAAAGGGCAATGAAGCATAGTGTGTTTGAACAGCAAAGCTGTGACAAACAGAATTAAAGTTGGAAAGAGATATTATGTCATTGTATAATATGTGTAGCCATTGTGGAAACTTTGGGAAGTTACTTTCTGGTATTGAGTTCCTGGAAGTTAGGAGAGACAAAATGTTTTGCATTGGTTAATTTGTGCTGCAAGTTTGCAGCTGGAATGTTTTGCCAAAAGTATTTGTCAAAAAGCTTTAAGCAGTATGTCATTTTCAAGTAATATGGCAAATACAAAATAGACCCACTTCCATAAAGCTGTTTCTAATTCAGAATTTTTCTTTGCAAACTTGTGACTATTGTGCATTTTTGTAGGCCCTGAGTAGAAGGTGAAATATGATTGAAAACAAAAATTTCTTGGGGACAGAGGGTAATAAAGTCTTTGTTATAAATCTTCTTTTAAAAATTGTCAGACTATTCTATGAAAATAATAAAATCCTTGTCTTAGACAAATAAACCCAGTTTGTAGAATCTGTAATTTAGAAGGACTGTTGATTTCTCTGGGAAGTAAAAAGGTGTATGTGAGCAAAGTGCCCTCTGGGAAGAGAGTACTCTGTTACTTTTCAGCTTTTTATTTGTCACCTTTTTCCCCACCAGCACCTCTGCGAGATGTCCTGTGCCAGCAGACAGGATATTTTACTTTTTAACTGGCACTGCAAGGGTGTGTTTTGTGCTCCTTTGAATGAACAGAGACCTTGCAGGAGGAGAATCTAGTTACTGAGGCAGCAGATAAGGTTATACTAGATTAGGCATGTGCCCTGGGCTTCCAAATGGCACTTGTATTGAGTTGGAACTGCTGAATGAAAAACATGAGAGTCATTGGAATGGGCCTTGGAGGTATCTTCAGGCTGAATTGGGAAAAATGTTGAACTGCTGGTCCAAAAATCCATTGTGTGCTTTGGTACAGTGTTTCAGGAATGGCTTATTTTCCTCTGTCACATCGCATGCCTTTCCAAGGTGTGCAGCTGCTGAAGTGGGACCTCCCTGTGGGCATCAGCTCTGAGAGTTCTGGCAGTGAGACCCTGCTCTTGCCAATGGCCCACCTGCATGTCCTGGTGGCAGTGCTGGCTGTCTCTGTGGCACTCTGTCCTGACTTCAGGGCCATATCAGCTTTGGTATCAGCTTCACATGGGCTGAGGCCTTGTTATCTTAACAGAAAGTGCTCTGCTCTCTGGATTCTAACTAGGTATACCAGAACCATGCTTAAATTCCAAATAGAGGAAATTCCAATGTCTTCTTGCAGACATTAAATGCAACAATTATGTGTGCCACCCAAATCCCTATCTCAAAATCAATTGGGTTTTGATTCGAAGACATCTCGGGCACATTTTGTGCTCCCTTTTTAGAAAACTGCCTGAATACCCATTGGAAAGAAAGTCCAGTATCATAGACACAATATGTGCTCTTTTGATAATACTGTCCTTCTGGAACTTTTAGGAAAGAAATTATACTTAAATATTATTATTGTCATTAAATATTATATTCCAAAGGCTGCTTGACTGATGTATGTTTTTAGAGACACTGGCACTGGCCTTTGTTTCCATAATATCATCTGTGCAAATAGCAAGCTAACTGTCCCATGCTCCTTAAAGGCTTGTCCTTCTTTCCTACAGCAAAAATATAACAGAGGAAGGAGCTTGATGTAGACAATCATCTGACTATCCAGAGGTTTTGGCTTCTTCAGTTTAGTGAGTGTTACAGTAGCTTAGGTTCTTGCTGGGACACTTCCCTTGGGAATATCAATGGCACTGGAGGTTCCTGGTGCCATGCAGGCATCTCCAGAGGGGGTGTATTTGACAGGAGGTGAGCCCTGGCTGTAGCCTGAAATCCACTGCTCTCTAATTTGATTATCATAGCTGTTCTTGCTAGTGCTTGGTTTCTATTCTAAAAGGAAAATTAGGAATGGTCCAGTTAGAATACATTAATTAATTTAGTTTGAATGTTGTATGTAAGACCTTCTGTTTGCTAAGTAATGTTGGATATTGTTTAACAAGCTATAGTGACTGATAATGCAGGTACAAAAATAGAAGAATTTACACTACACTACATTTTTTTTTCTTTTTTTTATTATAATTAAAGTTGTGGGGAAGCAGCACTTACTAGGTCTTTCCATGAAAGAAAACAATGTTGCTTGTTTACCAGGAGGCAAAACAATAACTTAAATGAAACAGTGTTGAAAGCTCCACAAAGGAGATTATTATATGCAAGTTTTAAATAATTTCAATTATATTTCTATGTTAAGAATATTTAGTCTAAATTAAAACTGTCTCACACCAGTAAGTGTCTTGTACTATTAATAAGTCTGAATTATGGGCAATGCAAGAAGATGGGATGGTTGATTTGCTTGTTCCCATGCAAAACTCTTTCTCCCTTTATGTATATAAATACATTTATTTATGTATTTATTTACTTTATTTATTTGCTTGAACCAGCCAAAGAAAAAGAACAATTACAGGAAAAGCATCACTTTGCAACAATTGTTGTGAAATTCTTGTGGTTGAAAACTATAAAAAGAACTGAGTGATCCCCAAAGTGACAAAGGAATAATCATGAGGCAGTATGTGAGAAAAAAGTAATTTGGGCTCATAAGTAAAGATTTAACAAGTGCATGCCCTCCAGATGTACAGAATAATAGCTTCTTTTTTTCTCCCTCCCTTATTTAATTTTTTTCTTGTTTCTGTCCTATAATTGAAAACAAAATACCTTTTTTGTTCTCTGCAAAAAAAGGGTTGTTGGAGGTAGTGTAAAGAAGTATTTAAAAAAAAGGGAAAAGAGGCAGTGGTTTTTTTGTGATCATATTATGCACAGATGAAGGGCTTAGGATTCCCATGCTGGATATTGATTACCATTTCTAAGAAATGTAAACAAGTGCTGATGTAAAAAAAAACACATTTATTTGAAAACACTGGTTTAGATACCTGTGTAAGTGAATAATCATGTGTGATTTTTTTAAAATTGGCTCAGTCTCATGTTTTTCTTGAATGAATAACCAAAGGATCGTTCAGTGATATATTTTTGTTAATTGGAGTGCAGTTCATCTCAAGGTATGTTGTTCATAATGACATGCACCTGAAATTATTGATCTGTGTGCTGCTTTTTGTCCACAAGTACCAGAGCAATGGACTTGTGTTTGCTAGTGTACAAAACCTAGATGTTCTTAGAGCTGCCTATACGACTATTGAAGTGCTTTTTGTCTTGTTGAAGCAGAGCTTTTCCCTTGCCACTAGATTTGTAGTGCTTTAGTGTAGGGCTCATAGGAGGTTAGATGATTTTCTGAATGTTTTCAAATGCGTGCAAATGTTTTCAATAGCTATGTGGATATCAAGAGTTCTACCAAATTAAGAGCATTTTGTTTTTTAACTTACCAAATGACATTGTTAAAAGCAGCAATCTGGAAGTCCCTCCTGTTGCCAGCTCACTGTCAGACTTCCTACATGACACACCGTTGTGTACCTTGGTGTTTCCATTTCTAAAATGCCAGTTTTCCCATACAGTGTTCTTTCATGTTTTAATTATTTATCAAGCACTTATAGGATTCTTGACATGGGAACAATGTGGTGCAGGAAATGTGGGTGATGATGGATTAATTTCTCCGGATTTTTTGGTGCCTTTCTGAAGATAGGTGCCATAGAATTGCAGTAGCATGAAGAGCTGGTGTGAAGGAGTAGAGATAACCTCATTACAAGGTGTCTAACAAGCATTTTATTCCTTTAGGACTTCACTGAACAATTTAGGAGCTTTTAATAAGCAGCCTCTGTTAAGAGCAAAGAGCAGCTGCAAGCAGCAATGCCATTTTAAAGGCCCAGAATGGCTTTCTAGGCCTGATGCCAGCTAGCAGGCATTGCCACCTTCTGTGAGAGCACTAGGAACAGGCCTGCTGTTCACCAGCCTTGTATTTCTGTGCAAACATTTGGTGGGCTAATTTCACTCTCTGAATCAGTAATGTGATTATTTAAAAAAAAAATTAAATAAATAAAATCCATCAGCTTGAAGTGATTCCAGCTGCAGGGGCTGTCTCAGCCCAGCCTGCTGTGGTGGTGAACACAGGAGGGCAGTCTTCCTCCAGAATATTACTGAACTTAGCCCAAAATACTGAATGAAACAAAGAAAACTCAAACCTTTCTCTTCCGTTTTGGAATACTTACAATTTTTATCTCTAACTGCCATCTTATAATGTCTATAAAATAGCCTTTTAAGGCTAAAAATAGCCTTTTAATACTTGTTTTTAGTAATCCAGCACTGTTGAGGAAAAGGTATATAATTGAATGGATTTTGTTGTTGAATGATGTTTGATTTCCATGGGCTCTTGCGTTTACCTGACACCATAGTATTTATATTATTTTTCTACCCAGTTAGTGTTTTATTAATAGTTAAACTGTTGAAAAAATTGAATATGTTCAAGTTGTTTCTTTGAGCTAAAGACATAATAGTTAATCTGTTGCTTGGCCTCTTTCAGAGCTGGAAACTGAAACCATTTTCTTTAACTCTATTTTTGCTGTACTGGATTTAGTCCCTTTGCAGTTCCTGCTCTTTGCTGTGTGTGCTTCTAATAAGTGAGGCAGAGAAGTTTGTATTGCTTAGAGGGCAATGTAACATGACATAGTGCACAGCTAATGAACTAGCACCAAATGAAATCAGAAGTGTATTTTGCTGATCATCTGCTGAGATTCCTGTGCCCTGTTTGCCTTACCATTTCATGTGGCTTGTTTGGGGGCTTTGACTTCACAAACTTTATTGCAAAAGAAATAAGTGATTCATTACCATGTTTTCAAATCAATATCGAGATATCACTTGAGAGGAAAAAAATATGCCATGTCTTAGGTCAGAGTTATAGCACTGACATGTGTCTTTATTAACTCAGCTAAATTTTTTTTGGAAGCATACTTTGAATGGTTAATAGTTTCCTTATAAAGCCCATTTTGTTTAGTGGTCTTTTGGTGGGTCTTTTTGATTGGGTTTTAGGTTTGTTTTTTTTTTTTTTTGAGAATTTAAATTGCTTTTTGAGTATCTGTATTTTTTCTGTTTTTCTAACTGAAGCTTCTTAAGACTATAAAAGGAAGTCATAGGTGTAGTAATCCTTTGTGAGGAAAAACACTTATAAATTCTCTAGTGCTTCTGGAATGTTCTCTGCTCTAATTTTTGGGAGTTGATTATGAGATCTTACAAATGTTTTTAATCTTGCCACTAATATACAAGGGGCTTATGAATCATATTTAAAAATTTGAACTGTTTAAACTATTTAAGCTAAAGTCATAATGCATTCATCTACCAAAGAATGCATGTAAATTTGCTCTTGACTACTGCTGGATTATAATGTCAAAAAATGCAAATTATTACGTTTTTGAGGAAAGGGGAGAATGCCATGAAACATTCTGTGTCAGTTTTATAGCAACTTTTAATTTTTATAATCTGTAAAAACTGAGCTTTTGTGTGAGTGGAAATTAGATTTCTATATAATTTCCTGAATGCAAGGCAAGCACTCCTGGTTCTTTGGGGTTTGTATGCAGACAGCTACTTGCTGCTGCTTGAGGTTTCTCAAATAATACCAGAAAGAAAACTGCCCAGACTTGTCGGTGTTGGTTGTTGCTGCCTGTGTGCCTGTGGGCAGCAGTGGGACTAACAAGAATCAAGACAATTTCATAGCACTGCTGCTTGAAGGAGCTGAGCACAGCAGCAGGCACATGCTCTGCAGCTCCTTAATATAAACATCTAGAAATAGAGTGGGCACAGGGTCTGAGGTGCAGGCAGTTGTCTATCACCCCGGGGTTTATTGCAAAAATAAATGATTCTTGGTCACGAGACTACAAATTTGTCCAATGCCTATTCTCACACTGCTGTTCATTGTTCACAATTCAGGGCCAGTGGTAGAGGGGCCTGACTCCTCTTGTGTCCGAGTGGACAATTGACTTCTGTAGTCCCTGCCCCTGGGCAGGTGTTACTCAGCCTTTCAGTAGCTAACTGCGGCTTTAGGGCACAGGTACTGCCTGGCTTATCTCCAAAATCTCCAAATCTTCTCGGAGTGGTTGGATGGGTGTGATTTTGCAAGCCTCTTTAAAATGAAAAGACAGGGATTTCCCCCAGTATTTCACACCTTCCTGTCTTTAAGTCAGCATCAGTGTATTATTTTCAGTCTCTCCCTCTGTGAAAGTGCATGTAAAAATAAAGGGAGAACAGTTATCTGCAGAAATAGTCATATTTTATTATATGGCTAATGAATCTCTTTTCCAATACTGTATAAATAGAAGAAGTTAAAGTAGTTAATGTAATCTATGTAAAATGGTAAGAGAAATCTTAAGGTGAAGTTTTGGGATTATTTGCTGAGCTCACATCTCCAGTGGGATTTTTTACAGCACACTGAGATACCTCAGTGATCATTTGGGGAAATGACCTCATGCTTTCATTTGAAGAGCCTGAATGCTATTGCCCCTCAGTCTGCTTATAAAAATTGCTCGGAGCATGCTTTTTTTCTTTGGTGTGTTGTATTTTTTTTAAGCCAGTATCCTCTTTAAAACTAGAATGTCAGCATTTTTTAGTAGGTGTCTGTAGTGTAGCTGTTTGCTCCCTCCTTTCCTCTGATGTGGTTCTAAGGGAAACCATCCAACTTGCCTTGATTGGTGGAAAATCTTTAAAGAGACTTTAGTATCCATTACTAAATGAGGATCTATAATAGGGGAACCACAGTGGCTTCAGTCTTGTACTCAAAGTTAATAGCATTCCATTTCTAAGAAAATCCTGCCTGTTAGTGCAGGTAGGAAGTGGTGTATCAAAAGTGGGAAACATCAGTTTGGGACATCAGGGCATTAGAAGAAATGTCTGAGAGATTCAGCAAACAGGCCTCATTGAGGAGGTAGCATTTGAGGCTCAGTTTTTAACAGAGGTGTACATTATCTGATTTAACAAGGCTCTGTATTTAGACTATATAATTGAAACTATATAATTGAACCCTGATCAAAATGGCATTAGGGTTTTCTTCCTTCTGAATTAAATATGCTAGAGAATTCCCTTTCCAGAAGTTGTTGCTGTAGAACTCAAACTTTCAGAAACCTGTTTTGAAGGAACATTTCCTTTTTTTAATGTGAGCATGGTTTTCTAAAATTCAAACAGAGCATTCAGTGTCATTTCAGAAAGAGGTGTAAAATAATTGCTTTAAGCACAAATGGGTTTGAAAATACATGCCTTTCTGCATGTAAATTCATGTATAGTCATTCAGACATGAAAAGGACACCATAAATAAAATCTCTTTAGGAATGTGTCCAATTACCAATGCAGAAAAGTTCTATACTAAAAGGATTTGGGCCTTTGCAGTGTTATTTATGGAAAATGCATCTCTCTTGCTACTGTGATGGTGTACATGAATTGAATCCTGAAATCTTTGAAAATATGTGTGTACTTTTAATCATCTGGCTATTCCTTTATCTGTTTTTGGCAGATAAGAGTTCAATTTCTTTCAGATGAATTAAGTTGCAGCTCCATTGCACAGGTAGTCAATTCATATACTAAAAGGTAGTTGTGAAATGTAGATGTTTGTCAGTATCAAGTCATAGTATACTTGGGAGCAGGTAACTAAATGAAATTATAACTGGAATACTGCCTTGTAGGTGTCATTTAAGGTGGCCTTTTACTCAAATGTGCAGTTGCAAAGATACAGAAGGCTGTAAAAAATGACATTAAATCATAAAGATATCGATATGAATTATCATTGTTTTCTGTATTGTAGAGGTGTTTTCCATATGTGTGTGCACCTCTGTTGCTAAGCTTCTCTTGCCAGGCCTCAAATGCAGTCCTGCTTCTGTATTCTTTGCAGTCTCAAGCACTGTGTTTTTCCCAACACAACCTAAATAACTCAAATAATTGTATTAAAGATAGAAAATATTCTCATTCCTGGTGTTTATCTCTGCTGAAATTTACCATGTGTAACACTTTGGGCAGGGGAGGAGAAACTTGAATCTAGAAGTTAGTTTAGTTGTCTCAAAATGTTATCCTCTCTGTGCCCTCAAGTGATGGATAAATAAACATGTTTTTTTTAGGCAGTGTAGGCTTTGTTAGTTACATCTATTTGTCACTACTTTTGCATAGTTCTTCACTTCTGAGTATTTTCTTTTAAGTCTTCCATTTTTCACCTTTAAGACACCAGGAAGTTGCTCTCTGTATGTGTTTTTAGCAATAAAAATTTACAATTCTCTTGAATATCTAATCTTCTCTGTTTCTGTATAAAATCTTTTCTGAGGTTCTGCAAATTTGAAACTTCTTTATGTGGATTTGATTGAATAAGGCTTTTTCCCATCTTTATTCTTTAAAGAAGTATTCTGTGAACAAAATAGTTTTAAAGAACAAATTTAGTGGTCTGTTTTTCACTGAGTTTCAGTTTCTTGAAACACATGTACAACAGTCTGATAAGGATTATATTTTAATTTGTATATTAAATATCTCAATATTCAGGGCATCTGAGTTATGATGATTCCTTGACAAATTAGGGTAATTAGAGAATTGTCATGTAATTTTCCATGTTTCTTTACAAGAACTGGCTGTAGGAACCAGTTATCTTGTTTTATTCTTATACTGTTTTCTTACTTCTATTTAATGTGAAGCCAGAGGGCACTGTTTTTCATACTATACAAAAAGTGCTGCTATTTCAACTTTGGATGAAGGTCTCTCATGGATTCACAGTACTGTCAGTGTAGTGAAAACTTTGGATTATGGTTTTTAATATACATTTCTTCATGCAGAAAATCTACAAATGTTTTGACTCTAAATTAAATTAATCTCACCAAGTAGTCTGAGAGCCAAAAGTCTGCAATCAGCATGGCTCCTATTTATTAGCTCAGCTTGGAAATGTACAGGTTTCAGAGGCAGTGTAGTGTTAAGTAAAGCCACTGCCATGAAAACGTCTTGTTCAGCTTCTTTTTTTTGACACTTTCTTTGTCCTAAGAAAAGCTACTGTTTTATAGAAAAGGAGCTCCTCTCTGAATGTTTCTTTAACTTTCATGGCTACACTAATTGGCTTCTGCTCAGGTTAATAGCCGGACTGTAGAAATTAGGCTGGACCTCCCTCAGCTGTTTTTGGAGTGTTAACGTGGCTCTGAAGTTGACCCTTTTCCCCCTAAGCTCCCAGCCCAAATCTTACTGTTAACCTCTTCTATTCCACCTTTCTCTCTGTATTTCTGTTTTTCTACCTCTACTTTTAATTTGTATTACCTTAGTTATCCCATGTCAATAAAGTAAGACTGTATGAGAATATTTTAGTTAACCACAGCCTAAGCAAACGAAAAATCTCTTCTTTTAACTGGCATTGGTTATGCAAAACCACTAATCTGTGAGGGCAATTTACTTGAATGTGTTCGAAATTCCTGCTGGAGCACTTCCTAATGTGAAGTGTAAGGGGGAGAGGAGCAGGATTCCTGCTTTCACACCTGGTGTGGAGAAGTGTTCCTCTTACTGTGTAGTAGCCCTGGTGCCTGCAATGCACAGCATCCTTACAATAAATAAATACCATCTGTGGCTGTGAAATGCCTCTACTTCTACACTTGGACTAGCCACAGAAGCCTTCATTTATTCCTTTGGATGTGTCTGCTTTGCTTCCATTGTCTGTTGTTACCAGAGCTTCTTCGAGGAGTTCAGAAAAAGCAGTGAGGGGTTGCACTGAGGGCACGGGAGTCGGAGTGGGGAAGACCAGTTCGGAGCCATTTTTGCACATAACCCTCCTGAAGGGACCTGATTCACAGAGAATCACAATAGCAAGGTTAAAAAGTCAAGAGACTGTTAACAAAGGCTGTGTTTCATGACTTATTTTCTAAATATTATCCCGGATTGTGATGTTGTTTCGTGTCCTAGCTGAAATTGCAGGAGTGTTGTGAGGGTTGTTTGGCCTGTGTCAGGCTGTGACTCATGGAGCTGGCTTTGTCTGGGCTCTGAACTGTGGGGGGGACTTAAGGCAGAGCTATATTTAGGATTATCAACTGATGTCAAACCATGGAGCACTGCTAAACAGCACTGTTAAAGGGGCAGCACTGGATAGTTTAGGCTCAAAGTTTAGATTGTTTTGTAGTGCTTTTTGATTTAGTAAATAATTGGGAAAGCTGATATTTACTAGAAGTATTCTGCAAACCAAGCAGTGTAAGTTTCAATTCCATCTATATTTAGCTAGTAAAAACGATTGTAATTTCATGATCAAAGTGGTATGATTTGAAAAGAGCAAGCCTAGATAGTCCACTAGGTTTACATGTTTCAGAATCTGAATGAGTACATCTCAGTATCTGAATGATACATTATATATAAAGAATTATTAAATTCCAGTCACAGACAAGAAATTATATTTGAAGGGCTGTTAACATTGAGTTTATGACTTAAGATGCAAAACACCGGCTCACCTTACTTGATTGTATTTTAAATTTTGTCATTAATGCCTGGAACCTTTTTCCATCTAGTTAAGACTAAAAGAAGTAGGGTTCTTTTCTAAACTTTCTTGCTCCTTACTACCTAATTCCCTCCAGTGAGATCTGTTATGTATAGGGGCAAAATTCAAGAGTGATTTTTAAAAATTGTAAGTTCCATTTTCCAAGGCTGCTCCTCTGTCGTGACTGTCATGGACTGTAGCTAATGTTTTTTCTGGGGTTTTACATTGGTAACCTTCCTTTTAGATGCATGTTTTGGTAGATAATTCACCTAATTTGGTGGAGAGAATTTCACATTGGAGTCTTTGCTTCTGGTCCGTGTCTGTGTGAAAACAGTGAGATTGCAGTAGGAAAACTGCAGTGAGTATAAGGACCCCAGCTGTGATGTGAATCAAATATGTTGTGACAGAATAGAGGTAATTTCTGCCATCCTGATAAATTTGAAGTCGGGAAGTTTTCTAAGACTCTTTATGTTGGTTTAAGTGCACTAATACTGACTTGAATGTAGCCAGACCTGTGCTGAGATAATGTACTGATGGGAAAATAGAAAAACTCCACTCTGGGTGTGTAAGTTTAGCAGTTGTTTAAGTTAATGTATGGGACATAAGTCAGTTTATCTGTTACTGACATTTTAAACTTCAGTGAAATGCCAGTTTTGATACAAGACTGTTTCAGTGACTAACTGCATTTCTGAAACATAATACTGAGCAACTAATTCTTGTCCAAAGGCTTGATGTTTTCCAAGTGTCATATGTTAAGATTTGTACAGTATTGAAGTATTGGGTCACCAACTGGTGTGAGCTGCATGGCTGTGAACTTGTTACTGTAAATGAAAATGCAACCTGCTGGTAGTTCTTGTTCCTTCAGTTACTGCACTTACACAAAGACATTCATGCCCATTCCCCGCTCTTTAGCCTGCTGGAGCTGATGAGGACCGGGCAGTTGAAAGCACACATGATTGAGAAGCTCTCAAAACAGGATGTAAAATGTCTGGAATCCTGATGGTTGTATTTTTTGGAGCTTTTGCACAAAAGAATAATTGTTTTGTGATGTTCAAAGAGAAAGTTCTCTGAGCAGTGTTACTAACAAAGCCTGGATTCCTGTGGACTGATGTCCTTAAAATCCTCAGCTCCCCTCTCTGCTGCAGTTGTGTCCCAGTTGGCCGCCGGGATGCGCGTGCTGGTCGCCAGGCAGCTGCTCCAGGCGGGATGTATAATGGTCGTGTTTTGCCTGCCCTTTCTTCAGTGAGATCACCAATTTTGGTCTCCCTTCAGTACTTAGCCAATGATTTTACATAACTTGTGGAAACTTAATTACACCTGAACCCTCTGCTCTCTCTCGCTGGTGAACTTAGTGGAAGTTGACAACATGTTTAAAAGTTGTCGAGGGGAGCCTGTGTGATTACAGGAGTTGCGTTTACTTTGGAAATGGGACTAAAAACATACTCCATTTTTAACAGATTCTTTTGTGTCCTCAGTGCCATCGGGAAGTATGACATACTGTGTTGAAAGCCTTGCCTCTCAACCAAAAAGAGTCATTTCACTGCTTAGGCATTTTTAGCAGAAATGCCTCTCATTTTTAGTAAAAAAGGTTTATCTATCTGGAACTCTTCCAAAGTGTTTAACGCTGATACAGAGCAGAGGCAAATGGCCACGTTTCTTCTGTTCAGAAAAGCAGCTGACTGTTTTTTTTTTTTGGTGTGTTTTAAGATTTTGCTTTGTCTTGAAGCAGCAACCGAGCCACTGCTGTTGCTTGTGGGTGATACCAGATACCTCATCTGTGGGCTTCGCTGCTTAGGCAGCACAATGACAGCCAGCCCGGCCTCCTTTGGGAGGGCACAGAGGTGGGGCATGGACACAAATGAACCTTTTTCACAACCTGGAGGTGTTAACTGCTCCCTTACGTAGATGGGAAAGAGGGAAAAGGTCTCTCAACTAGTTTTTGGAGATGCTGGTTGTTTAACCTGGTGTTGTGGTTGGTGTCATCGTGCCATTGGGGTTTCACTAGGATTAATATGTTGAGTTGCCTGTTCTTGGACAAAATGTCAGAAGCAGCCTCTTAACGGGTGGATAGTTGAGGGAGTGCAAATTGGGTGAGAGGGAAAGTTACTTTTTATTAGATTAGTTTTACTCTGTTTATTTAGTATCCTCAATTGTCTCACCCAGAGTCTGAGAAATGCTGGTGCTGGGGAGCCAGAAGTGGAGACAGGTTTGGTTTTTCAGGGGACAGCTGGCTGTAGGTCATCCCAGCGGTATTTGAGATGGTGTTCTCAGATTGCCTTTTGGGGTGGGGTCTCTTTTCCTTTTATCCTTGAATGCAAATGAATGTGACCGGTGATATTCCTGTAAGAAAGGGAATTAAAACACAGGGTTTTCCAGATGTGGAGGTGTTAAAGCTCCAAGCTCCCTCCCTGGAATCTTTTGTCACTGTGAGGTTCGTGCCTGTTTGTACCAAATGAAGACAGCAGTCTTGGGGATGTTCGCAATGCATATAGACTCGTGTGATGTAAATAAAATTAAATCTTATTAGTTGTTGTGTTGGGTTTTGGGTTTTTTAGCAACAAGGCATTAAAAATCAAGATTAGTTCTATTTAATATCTTCATTTTAAAATAGAGGAATGTTTTAAAGCTCAGTTTAATTATGTGGTCCTCTGCACTAGTCCTACGAATTCTCATACCTTTGGAATGATCTATGTATTTCTTTCCCCTTTTTTTCTTGTTCTAGAGCTAATGGAAGTTAATATGTTGCAATATTTTAGGAAGTCAAAATTATGCAGACTGCAAATTACAGTAATAACTCTCGATGATACATTAACTGAAGTAATCAGAAATTAGGGCGAAAATTACAGTCTTCTTTCCTTTGGGGGAAAAGGGTTTGGAGGGATATGGAGGATAAATAGCATTCCTAACTTTTAGGGTTTTTTTGCATTTTAAATATACGTGATTTTGGTATGCTTAGTTTACTCAGAGGCAGACTGGCGGTGCTACTTAAAGTGAATCTGACTTTTAAAATCCATTAGTTAAATAGAATTTTGTGGAAAAATAAGAATTATTTTCAATCTCAGGTCAGTATTAATGGCTCTGTAACAGGTTTTCATGTGGCAGCAACTTTTTTCATTCCTTTTTTTTACCATTTGAGTGCATTTTCTGTTTATTTTTTAATTAGTTTAGCTATTAAACTGGAACCTGTGATAAATAACTCATTATCAATAACTTCCTAGGCTGCTGATATAACAAGTGTATTTAAGACATCCCTGTTCCCTCTAATGCCATCTGTTTTACACTCATTATGTCAAATAGTCCAAATCTGAGACATTTGAAAGGTGCTTTATTTGGTTAGAATCCTTCTGATTAATTATTTCCCAAAATATTATTGCTTGTGTAACTATAAATGAGCTACTTAAAGGTTTCTTTTAGCTTGAAGTGAAATTTTATATTCTTCTTTATCCATCTTGAAAATTACTATATTTAAAGTAAACATCCATTTCTGTATGATGCAGACTGAAGCAGTCCATTATTCATGGTGCTTTGGACGACTCTAAGCCATATTTCCCAAGGCAGCAAAATCAGGCAGCATAAATCACTTATAGACAGATGTGTTGGGGGGTGGGGAGGTTGCCTTTAAAAGAGAGCATTAGGCATTGGGTCAGGTCTTGGAAAATTGAATTTTAATTAGTTACTTGCATGTCTTACAAGTTAACAGGGTAAACGGTCAATGGCTCAGGCATTTCCCCCAGGATATGGTACACATTTGGTAGTCAGTGTGCTGCTTCTGCCTGTGCTATCTGGAATATCCTCATAAATGCTTAGTCTGTATTTGCATTTATCTATTTATGTATTAAATGATGAAGGCCTTATGTTCTTTCTTTAAGTAATGAAATATAAATCACATATATTGGGATTCTACAGTTAAACATAAATCAGCGCATGGATGGACGACATTTAATGAGCTCTTGAACTAACTGCCATTGTCCTTTGTAATTGACACTTCTAGTAGTAGATTTTAAATTCCCTGTGTACCTGGGATATGTAATGCAGGATTTATAGGAATATGTTCATGTAGCTTTTCCTAGGCAAACATGACAAAACTTCCAAGACTTCTACAGATCAAAATTAATTCTTTGCAAGATCAGTGCCTGAAGGCTTAATTAATTTTAACATCTTATAATTGATTCTGGGAAATAACAGATGATAGTTATATTTTACAATCTTCTTAAATCTGCTGTTTAAGAAAACCATATATACATGAAGTCTGCCCATTTTCAGGAGACATTGCTAGAACGGAATAAAGCCTAAAATGGCATTTGCTCTTTGGGTAGTTTGGATCTATGCTATAACTAGTCTGATTTATGAAGAAATCATTTGATGTTATTGATCTGTTAGCTGATGTTAGGTATTTTGCTCTGTTACGGGAAGCATTTGATCAAGAAATTAGAAAGAATTAAGTTTTCTATTGTGCTGAAACCCCTAATGAATTTTAGATCTTTGTTCATTTGTGTCTTGCCTCTAGTACTCTCATAAAAATAGTAAAATACTGTATGGGGGTTTATGTCTTCCCATTTTCTACTTAGAAATAAATATCGAACTTTGCTATATGTTCAAGCAGAAAGGCTTTGCCTCCATCTCCTGTCTTTTAATGTTAAACAGTTTTCATGCTCAGTGGGATAGAGCACAACTGATGCCATGCTTCCCTTCTCAGCCTCAGGCTGCTGCCTCCCTCTGCTCTGCCTTCTGAACATCCATACCTTCCAATGTAGGTGAAATATTTTAAAATAATGTTGAAATAAATTGAGAAGTGATTGTTTTGATTAATACTTCTGATATCTGTTATCTTCGTGGTCCCATAACATGCAGTCCTCTTTTAATAGATTTCTGGAACTGAGTATGTGTGCACAGCTAATGTTTTGATGGTGGTCCTGCAAAATATTGTTCTAATGTAACTAGCCAGAGAAGTTGGTTTTTAAATAACTTTGTCTCCTTTTTAAAGTCCAAAATAACAATATCAAATATGTCTTTGCTAGGTGGCTGCTAGATTTGTGTTTTTCTTCTGCTAGCTTGAGGGAAGAAATTTGGATCTTTTGGTACATGTTCCTTTTACAAACTTAGATATTCATATCAAGCCTAAGTCTAAAGTATTTTACCAAGCACTTCAATGTTTTCTTGAGTTTTGTTCATGGATGAGAGTGTTGTTGTTGGGGGTTTTGGTGTTTTAAGTTTTTTTTGCTTAATAGTTTTCTCATTTTACCAGTAGGAACCAGCAGTGGATGGCCAACATGTGTGAGCAATGCAGGGAGGCCTCCAGAGCTACACCTGAAACATTTCTCATCTTCTCAGAAAGATACATAGAGTCTTCAGAGAGTGTAGTTAAAGCTATGTTGACTAGAAGACTTTCTTTTTTCTTAGAGGATTGCTGGGCAATTTTTTTCCCTGCATAGGATGCTTCATAGGAATTCAGCTGATCTGTTTTTCAGTACAACATGCAATTTCATTTGTTTATTTATAAAAGCACATTTACTATTACTAAATAAAAACCCTCAACAACAAATCAGCCTTTCAAAAGACTTGTAGATTATCAAAGTAAATATGTTGAACAACTATTCCTAAATTCCATGTGCTTGGGACAGCAACCGTTCTGAACTGGTGCTGAAGTTCTGGTAGTAATTTTTTTAAAAATTAAGTAAATTCGGATGTGTTGCTGTTGGGTCAAATTAAAATAATCTATTTAAAGTATTTATAAATCTAAAATTTGGTTTGTGTTTCAGAAACCCTTGCAGAGTTTTCTATGGCACTAAATGCTTCCCACATGCAGTAATGGAAGCATTAATTTGACATACAAGCTGTAACTGAAGTGACTTCCAGTGCCTATGTGGTCACATTGCACAGAGATCTGTCCACATATTTACTGTTGTTCAGGATTGCTGCTTTCAAGCGATGTCAAGTTGAACTGGTGTATGGAAAGGAATTTTAATGTGTGGGCTAAGGCAAAATATATTACATATATACTGCTGAGGACAGCTACTGACCATTTTATAAAACCACAAAAGGTGCTGTTCAGTGCCTTTATCAAGAATGCTTTACAGTTAAAAGGTTAAAGTAGTTTTAATTGGAATAAAGATTTTTTTTTTCCTTTTTTCTTTTTTTTTCCATGGAGCTACAAGTGCATTGATTTCATAATACATAAAGATGGATGGGGGCCTGTTACAGATCTAAGTATGAAATTCCTAGGTTTCTGTGCTAAAATGACACTTAAACATAAATGTTGGAAAATTGGAATAATTTTCTTCAGTCTAAGCTCCAAAACTTAGTATGGCATGATAAATGAAGTAATTGTGTACTGTAAGAAGAACATGATTATTTGAAATACTTTCTTCTTCTGTAGTTATTGGTCTCATTAAGCAGCTTAAGGATATCAATATTTCATCTTTGACTACGACAGTTTGTAAATCCAGAAGCCAGATTTGGAATGTTAACAGATTTTGGTTTAATTCTGTTTACTTTAAAGTAAATTTGTATTTTAGCAAGCAAATTTCTGACTCAGCTTTGATGTCAGCTTTGTCACACAGATTGATTGCAGGTAGATCTCAAGCCATTCACTGTAACATTTTAAAGATGTTACTATTTAATGTAAAGGATTTTTTTTTTTTTACAGTTTCCTTGAAATTGTTTGTAGTGTCATCTGAAGAAGTATAGGAATGTTCATAATTAGAATTGTCAGCTCAATCAACACTTAGGGAAATGTGTGTTATGGTGCAGTCTAAGGGCCTAATGAAATACATTTTTTTTCCCAAAGAATACTCAGCAGAAGATAAATGAGGCTGGTTTGCTCATTATGTGTGTTTGCAATC
Organism: Vidua macroura; assembly: GCF_024509145.1. Taxonomy (NCBI): domain Eukaryota; kingdom Metazoa; phylum Chordata; class Aves; order Passeriformes; family Viduidae; genus Vidua; species Vidua macroura. The sequence goes on from NC_071582.1 coordinate 13,203,196, forward strand.
CTTCTAGAAACTATAATCTAATCTAGTAAGAGAACATTTTAGTGGAACTTGCTCTTAGACTGTATTCTTGCTCTCCTTGCAGCTCTGAAAGCAGACAGCTTTGTTCTTTGAACTGCTGTTTTTTTCTGAAAGAACTCAGTGGGGTGCTCCAGCACTGTTTCATCTTCCACTTCCTGAAGATTCAGTAGTGAAGTACTGAGTTGTTTCTTGTGTCAAAAGCTGCTTATTGCATTCAGTGTCTTACCACAATTGTGCCCCTTGGGAGAGGGAGTTTTGTTGTAGCATTATTTGTAATATGGCTGAGTTTACTCCCATCTGATCAGAAAGTTAGGCTCAATTTCCCCGCAACTGCTGTGAACCGAAAAATAAAATTATATATTAAAATTACACCTGAACACCTTGGTATTGAGAAACTGAACTCATGTTAATCTCCAGTGCATACTCAGGTAGAACTTGTGTTTTTGAAACTCAGGAAGAAACTGGGGCAAATGATTCTACAGTCTGTTGAATACTGGTGATTTTTAGAGATTCAGCTCAAGGGAAAAAATTGGGAAATCAGAGAATGTTTAATTAACTTTTCTGTAAAATTATTGGAACTGAGAGCAGCTGAAACCATGCACGTACCTTACAAGATTAGTTTTTCCATACAAACAGTTTCACTTGCCTAGAAACAAGTAAGAATTTAGGGGGAAGTGCACAATTAGAGATGCGGAGGCTCAACAGCAATCTGTGCTAACATGTGGTGTGTATTATGGAAAAAGTTGATGAAATCTCAACTAGAATGTGGTCTGTGTCTTGACTTACATTCCCTTCTCTTCTAGAAAGAGTTTCTAATATAGAAAGGTCAAATTCTGCCCTCAGATGTCTCTTTGGAGTGCCCATGAGACACAAGAGAAACATGCTTAAAATCTGAGGTGATAAATGTATAATACAAGTTATTCTTAAGCCATAGTAGCTACTTGTCCCTACAGTTACAGTCATACAATCTCAGTGATTAGCAAAACCTTTTAAGAGTCCTCAAATGTAAAAGGCATACTATTGTAACTGAGCTTAATCCTACCAAAAGATTTTCCTTACAAAATCCCTCCTTTCCTTTTTTTTTTTTTTTTTTTCTTAAATTAGAGACAGTAATGAAAGGCTGGAGGCTGATGCTTGAAGTTTATCTGGCTACAGTGAACCAATGTTAATCACCCTATAGGTACCAGTGTGCTAATGGTAGATTTGTAGCCTTAAGCTATATACTGTGAAAAGGAGAATTATTTGCATGGATTTGAGGAAGAATGATGATTGATATAGAAGCATGTTCCTTGATTTTTTTATTATTTTGATATTATTTGGAAAATATAGTTTGTTCTTCTTCTTAGTTTGTTTTGGTTGGCCTTCAGCCTATTTACTTCAAGAATGAACTGTAGGCATCTAAAGCCAATCATACTTTTAAGGTGTATTTGTGAATTTTCTTATACATATTTTTTAAATCACTTCCTAAAGATGTTTCTTTTTAAATGGCTCTTACAGGGCACAATAAAAGTGTTTGTATTACTGCTCAAAGAAAATTATAGAGGTGTTATTGTGTTTGTACAGCCCGGTTGAAACAACAGGCACGTGCTCACTTTGAGATTTCAGATTGTGTAGATTTACAAAAGTTTGGCTCACACATACATAATTCCCACGAATTATGGAGGAGCTTGCGTGGTCTTCACTGATCCAAAGTGAAGTGCATGGAGCATTTAAACCAGGAGGCTTTACATATTGTAAGGTCCTAATCTTTCTAAGGAGGCATCATTGATAAGAAATGATAGATTTCAGTGGAGACAGAGCCTTACTGGGAAGATTAACATCAGCTCTCTGCTTTACTTAGCTCCTTACCCTGTTAGTCCAAAGCCTGACAAGTCTCCATTCCCAAGCAGCCCGGGATTCTTAAGTGGTGATATCATCAGTGAGAGAAGATAAAGATCGACTGAACTAATGTGCTGAGGCTAGTAACAATGTGGCAGAAGTTAAAATTTAAACAGCTTTCATTCTTCTTTGTTTGATTTTTCACACTGCAAACTAAATTATTCCCTTATCTGATTGAAAAACTTTAGCGTGGTGGTGGTGTCTGCCTCATTTTTTTTGCAGCTTGAAAGAACGTTAAATGCCTAAATCTTTCTACATCAAGAGAAACTAATTACATATACCTTGAAGTTGATCTTTTATGTGATCAGATCTTTATAGCTGAATTGAGGTGGAAAATTATTGTGTAAGGTGTAGTGGTTACCAGCAAGACATAGAAGTGAAAAGTAAAATGAGACTTGTCTTAAAACTCCTACTCCTTTTGAAAATTTCAGTCATGATGTTCTTATCTCTTTTTACCATTTAGCTTCTATCATATGCTAATATCTGGTGATATAGGTAGGTATATACTTGATTTAGTATTCTTATCTTCTAGGGCAAGTCAGAGAAGGGACTCAATAAAAGAACCTTTGTAAATCTCATAATTCACCACCTCTGTAATAATTCTCCCTGAACCATCATTTGGTCTACTTTTAAAAGCACAAACCACCAACCTCTTACTATTATCTCACAGGCTTTTTTTAAGGCTTAATTTTTGAGTGATTTTTCTAAGACCTTTCAAGTAACATATTGATACACATCTGAGATCTGTGATCTCAAGTAGTATGTGCAAATTTCAGTGGTCTGGACAATAACTGAGTTTTAAGATTTATGTATCATCATAATTAGTGGAATTCTTCCATTGATACGTCATGTGGTATTAGTTATGTTACCTCTTCCTCTAAAATTATGCAGAAAACACATTAGCAGTTACTTAGTAATCACAGTATGCAAAAAGAGTATCCAAGAATCTTTATTGATTTTTTTCCAACATTTGTTTATAAGAATTTTTAAATTAAATAGATTCAACATGACTGGACACAGCTCTCTGCTAGCTCACACACTTCATCAATTAAAACACTCAGGTTGTAAGCCTAACAGATTTTGATGAAAACTGAGCATTTTTTTATTTTTAGTGTTTTACTGATGCCAGACTCTTATATTTCATATATTTCTGCCTTCAAATGTGAAACAGAAGAGCAAAAAGCTTCAACTTTTCTTTATGACAGTAAAAGTACAGGAACGTGTTAAGAAAAGAGTGAGTCTGTCTGAAGTAAGATTTTGTAACTTTATTTCTCTGGTTCACATTACACTGTGCAAAGAAGCTGTTCGCCTCCCATTCTAAATCATTTTCATTTTACCAGCTGGAGAAGATCAGAATAAAATGGACCCATCCCTTTTCTCAGTCCCTGGTGGTGATGATGATCTAGCATTTGTTTTTCATTCAAACCACATGTTGAATAAGTGAAAAAGAGGAAATACATGCTGGTCATAGGTCAGGTGCAACACAGAGTTTATACAGATTTATTTTCTTTGTAGCATCTGCAATCCTGCATTTAAAGCCATTGAATGTTGTTCTGCTTCCAGTTATTTTGAGGCAGGTTTTCTGATATAATGACATTTTGGGTTTTGGATTACTCTGCTGGCCAGGCATCCAGCCTGAGAGCTGGAGGAACAGCCTCATTCTGCAGCTGAATCTGCAGCAGAACTCAAACTCCAGAGCTCAAACTCCTGCATGATCTCATAGGGTGGAAGCTGACCCTCTTTGTTTCTGGCCTCAAATGAAGAAAGCTAAGCCAAAAAAAAAAAAAAAAAAAAAAACTTGGAAAAAGTATTAGGGTGATAATGGGGAGTTGGAGTGAAGAACTCCCTGGGCATGTAGGAGAGAATAAGGAGGAAGGAGCACAAATATACTACAGTCTACAATGTGAATTTAATTTTTAAGGAGATACAGATTATGAGCTGAAGGTTTCAGTTTTCTCATAGCATTACAAGTTACATGCTCATTTAATTTATACTCCATTAGAACTGCAAAGCTCATTGCTTATGATTGAAGGAGCATCAGGAAAAGTGATTGTACAAATTGATATCAGCTTTATTTGTTGTCTTTATTATTCACACACTTCTAGTCATGTTTTAATAGCTTTGAATTAAATTATGAATGATGTGCAGTTGGTTAGGAATTTGAAGGCAATAATTTCACATTCTCTTAAATGTGCCAGCCAGCCAGCCAAAAATCAGTATGCATTTACAGCAGCTATTTTGCAGATTTATAGCTAATATTTTTTTCTATATTTTCTCTTATCACTACAATTTAATCTCACTTTTCTTCAACTTGTCAGCATTATAATGTATAATAGAATGAGAATTAATAGCTTACAATGGGATGAATTAATTTTTACAAGAATCAAGTTGGACAAAAAGTGAATCCCAAATGGGCTTGAGGGGATGGGAAGGGAAAAAAAAAGCATTCTTCACAATAATAATAATGATGGAACACTGGAGGAGGTTGCCAGCAGAGGCTGTGCAGTCTCTACTGTGAAAACCTTGAGAAGAAGGTCCTGAGCAACTTGATCTAGTTGTGAAGTTTGCTCTGCTTTGGCCTGGATATTGGACTGGATGACCATTGCAGGCCTCGTGCAATCTAAATTTTTCTAAATTTAAACCACCAGAATTAAATCTGAGCTGTACAAAGGCTTGGACATATTAGAAGGGAAAAAATTCCTCATGTCCTTTCTGTTCTTCAGAGCTATAAACATGCCTTTTAAAATACTGAGGGAATGCAATGGGAACTGTGAGACTAAATATCAAATGTCATCCAGAGACTTAAGAACCCAGTTTATGGACAAGTATCTTAACAGATACTTTATATGAACAGTGAAGAATTCTTGAATCCTCCTTTTGTAATTAGAATGATTTTACCTGTTTTAACTTAATGGTCATGTTTTTAGTCTCATTTAATATGACAGTTGGTGATCTTTTTCTGTTGCTTTGCCTTTTTTTTCCCCAATTTCTATTAGGAATAGGAGGCCTGCAAGATTTTGTGCTGAAGTCTGCAACACTGTCAACATCACCTGCTTGTCCACCGTTTACACCTCTCAACTTCGAAGCTACCCCGATTGTGCGAGTAGCAGTTGAACCCAAACATCCAAGTAAGCTTCCAGGAGAATGGGGATGGTAACACCAGCTCAGTGTGGCAGCAGTGCAGCTTCCAGGCCTCAGTGATTTGGCTAGTTTATGAGCTAGCCACTGAATCAGAGACTTGCCCAGTAGAAAATAAACCTGTAGGTTGCCCGGAGGGCAGTGTGAGTTGTTCCAGGTGCCTCGCTCCTGTCTCGGTAGGTGAGGAGACACAGGAGAAGCTGTTGTGCCCTTTTGTGACAGCTGTTCACAAGTCAGACACTGCATGGGCTAACAGTTCAGTGAAGGTGAGCAGATCTGTGGGTTCTGTCTGCTGCCCTTCTTTTATGGATGTCAGTAAGCTTGTAGTACTGCTTCTCCCTGATGCCCCCACCCCACTTCCTGCAAAACACAGTGGGATACCTCAGGCTTTATTTGAATTTCAGCCCAATTTCCATTTGTTGTTGTAGTGTTGGTAGAACCAAAATAACTGGCTTTATGTTCAGTTGCACAATACTCTAACAGTGAGATTACATGTTTTTTTAGAGAGCTCTTGGACAGCTTTGCAGCTCTTTGTTTCATGTGTTTGAGTAACAGATAATCATATATTGTACATCCTACATTTGTTAAAGCAGTTTTGAAAGTACTGAAATTATGGGTTCTGCAGATTGTAGCATTAAATTGAGAATATTAAAGGAATGTAATTCTAGAACTACTGACCAGTTTGGGGGTAATTTTTGTTCCTTAAGAAATGAAGCTGGATCATTCTTGCACCATTACTTAGTTTCTCCTCCTCAGTAGCTTCTGAGTTTATGATCTGAACTAAATTTTTTAGGGGGACAAAAGCCTGAGAGGTGGTTATACGTGCAGAAGTTTCCTGAAAATCCACTGTTGCTCACAATAACAGGAAGACAAGCAAAATGTGGCCACTGCAGTTGCCCAGAGAGCTGTGTGTAGTCTTGAGGTGGTCCTCACACATTGTCACTTGTGTGCATTGCACTGCCACATCAGACCTGCTTCAAAACTACATCTGCTTATGTTGAAAAATGACTCATATAAATTATTTCCCTATGTACATTTTATAAAATTACTGCATGTCTTCACACTCAAGTCAAAATCTTCCTGTATGCCTGCCATAAGCTCTGAAGGAAAAAAAAACTGCTCATCACTCTGTGACCTTAAATGCAGAGACAAAGTTGAAAGTCTTTGTTCAACTCTGTTGGCCATGTGAAATAATACTGCAGTTTTTCCACTTTTGGTTTATTTTTTTGTTTATTTTTCAAGGATATTTTTCTATTACACACTTACAAACTGAGCAGTAAATAAACAATATCATATTTCTTTTAATAGTCTCCAAGTGAATGACAACTTTAATGTCACTCTTCCTTCTGAATATGAATATACATTCCTGGAAACCCCTGGGGTATTCTCTACTGCCTGTGTGAAATAAAAAAAAAAAGAATTCATAATTAATTTCTTTAAATTGTGTTCATTATGAAAGGCTGCTGACATGAGGTGTTTATGTGTGGCTTTGATGTAATCTAGCCAAATTTGACTCAGCTGTGCTTGTTCATTCTCCATTAACTTTAAGACAGCTCATTTTAAACACCTTCATTTTAAGGACAGCTGTGATTTGTTTCACTGGAAAGCTCTCACATTCCTGATTTTTCCTCTTTTCAGATTTTAATTACTTTAAAGCCTTCTAGTGGCTTACAGCTACTTCAAAATCCTGCCTGTGCTTTATTTGCAATTATGCCTTCTAAGTAATCCATATAGAATACTTCTATTTTAGTAAAGTTAATATTATTATTTATTTATTTGGAGCATTTTAAGCATTAGCAATTTAGAAGTTGCTACACTTAGTTATAAAAGATGGCAAGGAAATGAAATTATTTACTGACAGATTACTTTTAAAAGTTGTACTAGATAAGAAAGGTTATAATTCGATAATTTGTGAAAATGAGGAGTGAAGTCCTAAATTTTTTAATCACTTCATTTCGATAAAATCAGGGGTTTTATTGGGTATGAGCTGTTCATAAGCTGTATCTGAAGTTAATTGTTTATAGGAAGCAATATAGCACAGTCCTAGTCAATAGGTGACTTGTTCTGAATAGGTGATTGAACCTGCTGTAAAGCTGTGTAAACAAAAAATGTGCAATCCATTGAAGTGTGGTGTTATATGGTTATATTTGTATGATGTGAATTTTGTCATCAGTACATAAATTGTTGGTGACAAATGCTGAGTGCAGCTTATGTTTTCAGTTGGTGCTCTTAAACCACGCTGCTCTCTGTGACTCATAAGCAGAAAATTGCCCACTGAAAGTTTTTGAGTATTCCTAAAATACCTTCCATAAAAATGAGTGTTACTACTTCTCAGTTTAAGTCTATCCTATTTTGGTTATTTTTTTCCCACTATTCCTATGTTAATAATACCCTAATTTTGCCAGGTGATATGCCTCAGCTTGTCAGAGGGATGAAACTTTTAAACCAAGCTGATCCATGTGTGGAAGTTCTGATCCAGGAGACAGGAGAACATGTGCTGGTGACAGCAGGAGAAGTTCATCTTCAGCGCTGCTTGGATGACCTGAAAGAAAGGTTAGAGGGGCAAGGAGGAAGAAATATTTTTAGTTCAGTAGGAGTCTGTTGTATTTCTCTGTCAGATGGGTATCTTTGATTTATATTCTGGTAAAATAGAGCTTTATCCACAAACAGTCTTTACGATTGAGTCATAAATGTACCTTTTTGGAGCTATAAAATTATCTGCAGTTTGGCAGAAGGCATTAGTTTATCACTTCTATACATCTAACACAGACTTGGGGCACTTTCTAGAAAGTACAAATTGCAGTACTTTCAAGAGTCTAATTAAGAACGTAATGTGGCATTTATACAAAATAAAAACTGAGGAGAATTATGTCTGATAAGTGAACTCTGAAAAATCATAAAACACCAAGACCAAAATTGTACGTGCACACTCTATCCTGTGCCTTTTCTCACTGATTTTTTTTTTTGCAAATGTTAATCTGTTCTTATTCATGAGTAGTATTTTTTGCAAGCACACATGCACATCTTTAGTATCCTCTAATGTTTCTTCAAATGGCAGAAGAACAGATGTCTGAGACAATCCCTTCCTGTAACTTCATTTACTAAAACATTTCTGATGCTTCTGCCACATACATTTACTGGCATTTTCTTCCTAAACCAAAGAGCAAACCTGATGAATGGTTGAATGTTTGTCTTACTGTACCCATACTCATTTTAGTTAATATTAGAGAACTGTAGTTTCTTATGAAAATTAGGCTGGATCACTTGTAAAACTGGATGTGTTTTAATGGTTATTCTCATTACAATTTAGTGCAATGTATTTTTACTGCTTCTAAAAATGTAGTATTATTTATTGATACATTTTGCTCAAATGTGATGCCTTTAAGCAAAACTGGTTGTGCCTATCTTTAGCTGCAGTTTGCATAGCAGGATTGTATTATTGGCAATGGTCCAAATCTGAAAAAAAGAAAGTTAAAATAATACTCCATGACAGGGTAATAGGATTATAGTGAGCAGCCAGTAGGACTTACTTACATACATTTATGTACATTTGCATCCCTAAACTTCTGTTTCATGTACATGATTTTGGAGGTTTTTATGAGTTGTCATCTAATTTGTCTTTTGTTAAGAGAATGATAGCCTGTCAAAAGTGACCTTTTTGTACCCCTGTGCTTGTGGCATTGTGAGCAGAAACAAGAAACACCTGGACACACAGATGAGCAGGGCTCCCACCATTGTCCTGCCTGACTGTGGTTCATGATTTCTCAGTTGGGTACCAGCTCCCAAAAGAAGTTGGGAGCAGGTGTGTTCACTATGGAGCTCATGCTCCTTCTAAATCTCCTGGGATTTGGCATATTTTAGTTGCCATCCCTCACACACCAGCTTGTGGTGATGCCTTGAGAGGCTGCCTAGAACAGGGGCTAGACAGTATTAAAGAAATAAAGTAGGTATTTATTGAAAAGGCCTTCAAAGCATACCCCTTGGGCAGTACTAGAGCCTGGCCAAGGCTACACCCAGATGGACTCTGAGTCATGAGTTTTCACACTTTTGTAAGTTTTGGTCCATTTTCATATTGGAGTTAATCGTCCAGTTACAGCTTCAGGTAATGAAATCCTCCCAGACTGCTCTCCCCAACTCACTGTTGTTTGTATTTTTTGGGCCTGAAGCTGCAGCAGTGTCCTTGGTTCTCAGGCTGGAAAAGGATTGTTTTGTCTAACTAAACTGTGAGGAGAACTTGCTAACACTTTATATGAAGTTCAGAGTTACATACTAATGCAGTACAGAATATGGAAAATATGAAAGCTAAAACTTAAGGCATTAGTGGGACAAGAATGGTCCCTTCCTTCTCTCCTCCTTTTGTAGAAGAAAAATTCCAGAATGGGATTCTTGTCTTGCTCCATTCTTCGTGGATTCTGTGTTAATTCTGACAGTGGTAAAGTGGCACTACTTAACTATTGAAGTGTGAAGAGGAGAAGTTGTGCTCTGAAATGTTAGTTCTAATTAGCTCTCTTTGTTTCTGCATAAATGTTTAACTTTTTCTAAATGCACATAATTCGGAAAAGCAAATGATGAACTTGGGATCAAGACAGCATATAATAACCTTAAAATGTGACCCACAAGTTTTTCCTCCAAAATATTGGCACAGGTTGTTCAAGATGGTTGAGTCACACTTGAAGTAAGGGGGCAGGTCCTGATATTGGCATCTACCACAGTTGCATCAACTGGGTTTTGCAGATTTGGTGCTTTTGAACTCGTTACAGCAGCTGGGGAGGTTCTGCTGAATTCAAACTACATTGCATTGTCAAGATTTTATTCAGACTTTTTCGAAGGCTCATATTTAATTTTAGCTTTCCCACTGTATTTAGAAGATTATGTTCAAGTAACACTTATTGTCAGAGATGTGGAGAGACGTGGAAACAACTAAAAGATTAGTCATCTGTGTTCCTCTAAATGATTAAATATGAATGTTCTGCTTGATTTCACAAAATTTATATTTTTTCTTCTCAATTAGTTCTTTTTGAATGGAGTAAGAAATTAGACCTTGTAACTTCCAACATTTTATTTTCTGCATTGTACAATAGAAATTTTTAGAAATTTCTTTCCCAGGAGCATTGCAAATACTAAGCATGGGGAACATTAAGTTACCCTTTTCAGAATGAAAAACAAAGAGAATTAGGGTACTGGTGACATGTGGGTGGGTTTGTGTTTGGTTTTTTGGTATAATGCAAATTCTTGAAAGAACTGCAAAAGAGATAAATCTCCTGGTTCTGAGTCCCATGGAAATAAATCTTACAATTGTATTTGCTTTTCTTCTGCAACTTTGTTTATCACTGCCAAAATTTACCGGAACATAGGAAATTTTGGTTAGTCCTTCCATTGTCATTTAATGAACCTGCTCAGAACTCATGGATGGTTAAGAAAGATACGCAGCTCTGATCTTTGAGTCTGTCAGATAATTAATAATTCCTCCTTTTTCCTTGCCGTCATTCACATTTGACATACCTAAAATGTTGCACCTGACTTCGAAGCATCACTTTATAGCATCGAGCTTTAATAATAGTGATTATCAGACAGAGCTCTGTTAAGCTTTCCCAGTGCTTCATCTTCTCTGGGCATCTCCCTGTGTGAGCAGATGTGCTGGCTCACACCAAGTGTCCATCTCTGTACTGTGTCTGTGCAGTGCGGCCAACAGCAGGGATAGGAGGAGTAAAACTGGAGTAACTGTGATGCTTTCCCAGGCCTCTGTCATTTTCAGTCCAGGGCCCTTTGTGGTTTGGTTGTCAGTTAATCCTGGTTGGCCTTTCCCATACCCCACGTGGTTTTGTAGGTCTCTGTTGCACCCTTGGAACATCTGAAGACTTCTTGTGCTTGCGTTCCTTTGATCATCTTTATTCTCAGTTTTTTTCTAGTTCTCTCTTGTTTGAGGGCAGAGAACAGTACATGCTTTCCAAGATGTGGGTGAACCAGTGATTTATGCAAAGGCATAGCAGTGCTTTTTGCTTTTGTTTTCTTGAGTTTCTTTCCAAATATTTCTGAAGACATAAAAGGCAGTGCTTCTTTTTTGAAGTACGTAAAATTTGGGTTTGAAATGCATTACCTAGTATTCTATGTTGCAATCAGATTTCTTCATGAACATCTGTTCATGTTAAGGCCATCGCCCTACCTCCCACCCCCAAGTTTAGAACTATTTTCAAAATTTTAAACTAATTCTTAAACTTCATTTTGCAGGTTTGCAAAGGTGCAGATCAGTGTATCTGCTCCTATTATACCCTTCCGAGAGACCATAACAAGACCTCCCAAAGTCGATATGGTGAATGAAGAAATAGGCAAACAGCAGAAAGTTGCTGTCATACACCAAACAAAAGAGGACCAAAATAAAATTCCTGAGGGAATTCAGGTTGATTCAGATGGGCTTGTTACAATTAATACTCCAAATAAGCAAGCTACTCTCAGTGTGAGAGCAATGCCACTCCCTGAGGAGGTAACTCGACTTCTTGAAGAAAACAGTGACTTAATTCGAACTATGGAACAACTCAACACATCTCTGAATGAAGATAAAAAAACACATGAGATAAATCAGAAGACTCTTGATAGAATCAAAGAATTCAAGCAAAAGTTGGAGAAAAGTCTTCAGGGAAGAAAGTGGAGAAATGCTGTTGATCAGATCTGGTCATTTGGACCACGGAAGTGTGGGCCTAATATTTTGTTACATAATTTTGGGGGCTATAAAAGATGTGTGTGGCAGTGCCTTGGGAACTCTGTGAAAGAAGTAGGTAAATACAGAGACTTTGACAATAGCATAGTAAGTGGATTTCAGCTGGCTACGCTTTCAGGTCCCATGTGTGAAGAGCCTCTCATGGGTGTTTGCTTTTCAGTGGAAAAATGGGAAATAAATAAAGCTGGAGATACTCTGTCAAATAATAGGCAGGACTCAGGGGAACTTGATACCACAGAACATCAGCAAAATGAAGATAATACTCTAGCAAGCAGTTGCACTGATGAAGGTCCCAGTGCAAGTGAACACCAGGACAGGAACCAAAGTGGCACAGACTCACCTGAGAAAATGAGTAAACACAAAGGAGAATTACCACTTGCAGATTGTTATGGCCCTTTCTCTGGACAGCTGATTGCCACCATGAAGGAAGCCTGTCGTTATGCTTTGCAGGCAAAGCCACAGAGACTCATGGCAGCAATGTACACGTGTGAAATCATGGCTACTGCAGAAGTTTTAGGTAAGACTGAGAAAATAAACCTTTGCCAAGAATTTGCCTTCTGATTTCCAAGGTAAGGTTTTATAAATGAGACTGAATCAGAAGGTATAACTTCATTAAAGGTTTTGTCAGGAGTCTTTTATAGTTCTCCAGTAGATTCTCCAATGACTTTCTAATGCCTGTAATATTTACACTGTTCTGAATGAGAAATCAGCATTCTTCTTGCTTATATGAACCGTAGGCATAAAGAACAATGCTGCACCTTTTTGAAATGCAAGATACAAAATGTTGCCTTTCTATGAAGTTTTTGTAAGACTAGCTTCAGTACCCATGAATATCAGCACTGTGTCTTGTAATTAGCGTAAGTTCCATGAAGAGAAGGGAAGCCTCTCCTGTTTATTAAGGGAGTGCAAGATCTTAGCAAATGCCATATCAAGATATTTTAATACAATAGTACAAAAATAAAATCAGGAAAAGGAATATTAAATTATTGTTGCAGTCCAGTTAGTAGTTTTTTGTTCTTAAGTAGCATCTGTATCCTTCTGGTATGCAAGTTGCTCAACCCAGTGCATGCCAAATGGTGTCACTTATATTACCTTACCACTTACACCTACTTAAACTTGTTTTTATGACCTACTTATGACACCACTTAACTGTATTTGTTCTTGGAGTTTTCCATGGTAATTGCTTGCACACTGAATCTCATCCAAAGCACTGAGATTTTCTTTAAAATGGACTTCCAATGCATTTAAGCCATCAGCAATTTTACTTTGACTGTAATAATCATGGCACAAATTACAGCATATCCCATGTACAATAATTAAATACTTGGTTACTTGTAAAAAAATCTCAGCTGTTGTGCACACAATCATACTGATAGCAGTCCAAAGACCAAAAATTACAGTTGTAATGAAAATAAATGCCTTTGAGTGAGCAACTGTTTTGTGCAGATGCATGATCCTGTTCTTTGCTGGAGGTACCCTGTACTAGGCCTGGTAAAGGGTGTGCTGCCATGGGCTTATGGGCACATTACCCTAAATATCCCCTATGACAGGGAACTTTGGCATTTCAAACTCTTCTAATGTGTAAGATTACTAATAGCTGTCAAAACTGGACTGTGTATTGCTCCATGTTGCTGTACCAGAAGCACATTGGCACAGTACTTCTGAGTCTCCATATCAAGCTATAAGCAAGGTACCAATTTTTAAATCTGAAAAACACTGTATAAATTGATGTTTTCCAAACTACTCAGTACCCAAAAAGCATGGTTGTTTACACTGAAGTAATAAACATGCATTGGCTTATTGTGCCATAAACCCAAATGGAAACATGGCTTTTTAATGCATATATATATATATTTAATGAGTGTAATTTAGGACTCAGACATGCAAACGAATTAGTACAGTCTAATGAATGTGAATTGTGTTGTAATAGCCATGGGCATGCACTTAGTTCATTACAAATTCATGGGTTTAATTTTTATTGTGGAAACTTCAGCTAATAAATTGCATCCTCATTAGGAGGAGTGAAAAGCAGGCCTTCAATGCACTCAGGCTTGGCAGTTGACATGTGACAAACCACTGGCTTTGTATCTTTATTCTTTCCTTTGGCATTCCATACACTGATACCCTGGGAAGTTTAATATATCTCCATATTGATCTGCTTGTTTCTAAGATGGTAGCTTCTGCAAAAGTGAGGTCTTCTGTGTTCTCAGAATATAAAACTTTTTCCATCAGACTTTTCTGACAATATGTAACTTGAACTGTAGCTGAGGAGAGGAACAGGACAGGGGGATGCAGTGTTTTTAAGTGTTTTTCTTGTGTGTTTATGATCTTGATCAACACAAATGTATTTGTTAGTTTTTGTCTGTAAAATACTTTCAAAAATATGATGCCTACTATGAAGTCAAACATGGGCATTTTCACAGCTACTTTCATGAAATATACACCATATTTCAATAGATTAAATATTAACTTGGGAAAGAAAATTGAAATTATCCATGACTAACTTAAGAATGAATTTATTACCAAACCAACTGAACTCATTAAACATAATAAATATGTAGTATTTCAGATAAACTAGTTTTTTGTGACTAGAATAGCTCTGCACTATCTGGGACAAGTACCATGTAGGGATATGGTGATCCAAGCAAATTTCTACCAGTAGCTTAAATACAATTCCTGAAACACAATAATATTTCTTAGTAATGATTCTCAAATATTTGGTTATAAGAAGAAAGCAAGTTAGGCACATAATCTGGCAAAGTGCCTTTTTGAAACAGTAATATGTTTGTATGAAATGGACATAGATGGATTCATCCAGCAGTAATAATGTATTAGATGTTACTCAGATGGTTCTGCACATTGTATGGCAGGCTATGTTGTTTGAATTTAATGTGTCCATTTAATTGACTTACAAAAAAGAATTTTAGCCAAAAAAAGTTATGCATTTTACTTAAAGGTGAACTTTCCTGAACAAATATTGATGTATTTCTCTTCATGGCGTATTCAGGATGTGAATATGTTGGTAAGCTGATGAGAATTGTGTCTCTGCAGGTCGTGTGTATGCTGTGCTGTCCAAAAGGGAAGGCAGAGTGCTCCAGGAGGAGATGAAAGAGGGGACGGATGTGTTTATTATTAAGGCAGTCCTGCCAGTAGCAGAAAGCTTTGGCTTTGCTGATGAAATCAGGAAGAGAACCAGTGGCCTGGCCAGTCCACAGCTGGTGTTCAGCCACTGGGAGGTAAAAATATCTATTCATTCCATCTGTTTTGGTGATCTATTTCCTGTAGATGTGGCAGACTGGAATAATAAGCAGAAAAGGTTAAGTTTTGGTCAAGACATTTGATTAATTCCTTTTTGAAATGAAGAAAAAAGCCTTATATTATTTCTTTTTGTAGACATGCTGTTCAGAAATGTATTTATATTTTGTTTAGATGGGATGCTTTTTTATTTCAGTAGCAAGTAAGTCTTTCATAAATGAAACTGTTTCTTTTTAGATGTGTTTTCCTGTATTTATGTGCCCTTTTTCATGAGTTCTCTGGTAAACTTGTTTGGGGAATGGGAAAAAAATCAAAACCACAAAACAGCCCCAACCTACCACTAACAGAAAATAAATGTATCAGCAAATCTAAGGCACATGAAAGTTAACCTCTTACGATCTAGCAGGCATCTTCCATATTCCAAGCCAATATAAATTTTCCTGCTTAAAAGGCAAATCGAATAGATTTCATTCTCTCAAAATTAAATATCTTGATAGTAAGTAGTGGTGCCCTCAAAATCATTCCTTTTGGCCATCCTGGTCACTTAAAGAAATGAAGAGTTGAGTGTGAAGGTGTAAATCAAGTAGGAAGTGGGAAAACTGGTCAGGAATGTCATCAGCTGAAAGTGCTGTGTAGTTTGTTCCTATGATGTGGAGAGTAGATATTCAGGGGGAAAAATAAAAGCTGTAAATCAGAGCTCCCTTGTTCAAGACAAACACACCTGCATTGTCAGGCTTCTCAGAAGACTCCACTGGAGAGGCTAAAAATGGCTTCAAGGGCAAAAGTCAGTGGGTATAAACTTTTCACCTTAAATTTTTAAAATAACTTCAAAGTCCAGGTTTTTCTGGATTTGGTTGGGGGTGTTTGTTTGTTTGTTTTGATCAAGCCTTCCTTTATTTGGTGTTAGAAGACAATAGAATCTTTTGTAAATGGATGAAAAAAATCTTTGTTTGATCCTTGATTTATTTTGTCACCTCAAATGTCAAGTCTCTGAGTACAGCCAACTGTAGATTTTTGAGGTCAGTGACACTCCCTGCAGTTACCAGCTATGGGCTGCTTACCAGTGTTTCTCTGAAGTATGTGCTACTTTTTCACATGGTGTGGATTCTTCATCCACAGCTAAATTGTACCCCTAGGTGGTATCTGTAAAAACTCCACTAACTGTCTTTCTTTTAACTGTGTCAGAAATGTAATATGGATGATAATGGAAAAGGAGGACCTCTGCAAACTGACCACATGCTAGCAAAAGAGTTGGGAAGAGTATTTGAAAGAGTACTTGAAACAGTACATTGGAAAAGTACATTTTGTCTTGCTTGGCAGTGGTGCCTTACTGGTGTTAGTAAATGCAGGCACCAAGGACTTAGCTCTCCTCCCTTATATTGATTTATTTAATCTTCTTGTAACTAAGTCCACCTGCACATAGAACCACAAAAGGAAAGACAGCTGCACAGAATGCAGAAAATAATAAAAAAAAAAAAGGATAACCCTTCTCAGATAATGTACACACATACACAAAAATAGATAAACTGCATCTTTTGAGTATAGGGGTTTTGGTTACAGCCAGTTACAGATCAGGTACCTCAAACCAGTGAGTGCTGGCTGTACTGTGTACAGTAATCTTGTCAGTTCTGGATGGTCTCTTCTGAAGTGCAGCTGGTGAGGTTTTGTGGCTTTAGTGGTCTTTTGTCTGAGCTTCTGACATCTATGCCCTAAAGGAATATCAGCCACTAGGACATCAATTCCAGCTAACCAAATCTAATGCCAGCTTCTTTAGGATTTGTAGCTCCTGTGCTCCAGCACTAAGCAAAAACATGAACCCTGTGGCTCTCAGGCCTCCCCTTCTATCCCCAAGCCTTGGTGTGTGCATTCACTCTCATATGTGACGAATTTCACATAAGAAAATATTCACACATGATTGTAGATACTCATAGGACAGAGGGATTTGAACAACTGGCAGCATATTCTAAAACTGACCTCTGAGAGAGATTATAATTGCAGCTTGTATGTTAAATGCATTAGTAGTAGGAAAATCACTACTAGTGTAAGCAGTCACCTTTCCACCTGGGAAATCTGTCAGTGGGGGAGGATTGGGTTTTTTATCTCCATGAAAGCCATGCTCACGTATTTTTGTGATAAAATAAGCCTTTTACTAATCTACTAGTAATGTTATCTCTGTGCAGTGATGGCAGGAGTGCACGTTACTCTTACACCATCAAGACAATTTCTAAATAAAAGCAATTTTCAGACTTTCTAGTTAGTATGACAGAGAAACCATGAGAATTGTATCTCAGCTCCTGTTTCTTCTTCTCTTTGAATTCTGCACAAAGTTGCACCAGGTGTTGGGCATGACATTGACATTATCACTTTACTGATGAATTATGGTATATGTATGTACCTGAGAATCACCAGCATTTTATTTGAATCCCAAATTTACTGCATCATTGTGTAAGATAATATGATGTGAACTTTGTGAAATCTTACACTATTTGTTCCTTAGTGTTAGAACTGTGTTACTGAGAATGTGGCTGCTGTTTTAATTGCACACTCTCCAAACCCTTCCATGGCATTCTGAATGTTCTCTGTGCTGCTGCTGTTTTCTCAGTGTGCTCAGCTCATTAGCTGAGTGCCTGGGACATGTATTTGTCTACACAAATTCCTTCTAATGTGTTATTAACCCCATTTTACACAAAGTGAAATAGACAGTTTGGGGGATTTCTAAACTTCCAAACACTTTGTCCCATGGAAATCACATGCATATAGTGTGTTAAAAGAATTGAAGTTTGAGTTCACTCTTTTATTATATTTCTTTACCATAATTTGTAGACTCTGAACACAGGAAAGTCAGTGATAGAGCCTACATTTAAATGAAGCCAATTTGGTCGCTGTGGAATTGATATTGCCATTTTTTTTTAATTCAGTTAATGAATGGGTTTTGTGTAGTTCAGATTGTTCCAGCCCCAAGGGATGGAGCAATACATATATCGAGGTCTGTCTTGTCAGATACTCCTTTTTTATTAATTTCTTCTGGCATGCTTATGCAATTTATTCCTGCCTGTAAAGGACAGCACCAAGGAACCTTGAGGTCAGTGACATTAATGGGAGCTTTCAGTTTGGTCCCAGCTTTAAAAACCTAATTTTAAAAGTTAGGCAAATATTAGGTGTGTTGGGTTTACTTGGCAGTACTTTCTTAGATTTCAATATCAATTTTCTTAATTAATTGTTAATTTAAAATATTTAACTTTCAGATAATTACAAACTAGATGTATTTTTTTAAACTTTGAATTAATACTACACCTTCAGTTAATGTATGTTTTTGTTTGAGCCTTTTTCTTTTGTTCTCAATTCTTTGCAGTTAAATCTTTTACTCAGTCATGTTATTTTATCTTAATCATAAGATTTTGGGCAAGAAGATATTTGTGATTGCACAATCCTTAGAATAATGGAACTCTCATCCCATTTGGGAAATCTGTGTTAAAAGTAAAAAGAAATAATGCATGTGGCTCTATTCAGATGCTGATTGAATTTTCGGCAAGAATTGTCAAAGACATCTACTAGTTATAAAGTTGTGAAATGTATAGTATTCCTGTTAAATCACATATTTTCAATTGCATGAAGATTAACTATTAAACATACTTTTCTTCTTGAGGGGGCATGAGTGAACTGTAAACACATTTAATCAGAATTCTTTGTCATTATCCCTTCTAAGTAGAATAGTGCCTAGAACGTGCCTCAGGGCTGTGGAGAAAGGTAAGAGAAGGGCTGTGTGTAATAATTGCTAGGAATATGAGACTTGTGAATGTGAAAGTTTTATATTCTGAATTTCAATTCATGCCTTTCGAATTGGAAGTCATTTTACAGCTCAGAAGATGGGGCTTAATACAGAAGTTGCTGGATGAGATTGTTAAGCTTGCATTAAACAGGAAGCAGGCTGAGGTAATGAGAGAGAATCTATTCTAGGTTTGAACTGTAATTTTACATACATTATTGCACCAGTGACAGTTTGGGCACATAAATGAATTCGAGGAGTAACCTGGAACCTTTCAAATATAAAAAGCTCATTGTTTTAACAGGAACGTCTGAAGCTAATTGAAACAGTAAATAAGAGTGGTAGGGGTGTGGCTTTAATTCTCTTTCTCAATACATGTTTTTTAAGTAACAGGAAAAAATGCAGCAGTAGAGTCACACATCTCCTTTTATTTCCAGTTACCAAATTCCCATTAACAGCTCCTGACTGAAGTCAAGGGTAAAGCTTAGCTGTCCCTGTTAGAGACACAAACAAGGATGATGCTCCTGAGCCAATATAAACTTGTATGAGTTTATTTTATAGCTAACTGTGTAAATGTTCATTATTACAATATTTCTTGGAAGAGGAGTTCTTGTATATAACCAGGCATTTTCAGGCCTTGGCAGCAGTCCCCATTATATTGTGAGTGGAAGCTCTGAATTACGGGATAGTTTTGGATGCTTCTTTTATTTGCAGGGTATCCACATCCAGCACATTCACGTGGGGTATTCTCTGTTCTGGAACCACACTGCCAGTACCCAAGTGGCCTTGAATTTGCTTGTGCTCAGTGCAGAACCACTTGTGCAGCATTACCCAGCATTATTACATATGGTTTTCTTGAAAAACAGTAGGTAAATATTCACAGACATCTCTGTATTCTTTGTTTCTCAAGGCTACTTCAGATGTCTCAGATTCTCATGTCAGCTGTACCTTTCTCAGTTGCATAGTCTGTGTCCATGTCATTGGCATTACTAGGTGATGGACACCACTTGAACTGTAAATGCTCTTGAAATACCTTTCTGCCATCAAATTTTCAAAGGTAGAGAAGATTCTGATCCACTGGAGCCCATATCATCTTTGAAATTGTGCATAATAGTTACTTTGATTTTTTTTTTTTTTAAGACAAGAAAGAACTTCTGGCATAATGTTTTTCCTGGCTTGCTGATGGCTGCTGTGCCGAGTCAACACTGAATTTAGTGTTTCTTGGGATTTCTTATTGAGCAGTTCACAAAGGCCATAATGTTGCTTGCTGGTCTTAAAATCTCCATCAGACAGCGTAACACTGCTCTTTCTATTCATGGTCCAGCTAAGGCATTTTCCACATTGATGATATTTGGCTCAAAAGAAATTTTCTGTCTTCATCAGTCAGAAAGGACCAGTAAGGGAAATGCTACCAGGAGCATGGCTGTATTCCCAAATCTGCCTGACCTTTTGGATGAACTAGGCAGATCCCTTCTGTTTGCTTCTGGTGCTTTTCTCAACCTTGTTTTACATAATTAGGCTGCCTTAGGCAGAAACTGTTTCTTACCATCATTTTGTGAAATACACTAGACAATGGGACCAGGATCACTATTGGAGCCATCTGGGTGACACTGAAATGCAAATAATAAATCATCCTCAAATTAAGCCTTAAAATTCCAAGTCCTCTTGAATTGCAAGTGGTCTGCTCTAACCCGTGTCTTACTGAAAAGCTTGATTAGCTTACATAATAATTTGCAAGATTAGTGCACACTCTATCATTTATCAGCATTGACACAGTGTGCTCATAGTATCTCTATTTTTATTGATTATTATTACAGGTATTCAGATTATGTCTCTCATAGAGATACAAGCATTTATAGCTTGAATAATTAATGTGTCATTGCTAAGCTAAAAGAGAGTGACATCTGTTTTGCCTGTGCTACTCTGCATGCTCTTACTAAACAAGTCTTAGGAGATTTCATTGTTTGGGTGTGTTGGTTTGAATAGTTGTTATATTTAATAAAACATCTTGCTTTAGAATGGTTTCTTCTTCTGAAGAATACTCTTCGCTTACAACATTTGAAGTAATCTATTCACTTCTTTTGAAATACCTCATCTCAGCTGACTTCATTGTAAACAGTTTTATTTATACCTAGAGTGGGTTCTGCAGTGAGCAATGGGACACACTTCATGTATTTGACTGGGAGCTTTTCTTTAAAGCATAGTGGAATTCTACAGGTGTGCTTATAGTCATACTTTAAACAAATTATATCACTCAAGACTTCTAGAAAATAAATCAATGAAGATTAATTTTAAATGTTCCTTAATTTCAATGCTCCTTTAATAGGAACATTTCCATCACTTAGGCATTGTGTTTACAATAACAGATTTAAGAACTGTATCAGCTGCTGTGCATTGATTCATTTTCCTGTGTTGCCTTGTATATGGGCTCATTTAGAGAAAATGCTTGTTTTCTAATAGAATAAATGCTGGTCCAGTGATCCACTGCATGGATCTTGATTTATAGTTCACTTTTTAAAATAAATGTCTTTCAAAAGAGCCTTCCAGATGTATAGAAAAACTTTGTTGTGTTAAGGAGGAAGCACTTTGTTGTGTACACTTGAAGGAGTAATCGTGTGTGTGCTGGGCTGTTTACAGTTAAGGCTGATGCTGTCCCTGTCAGAGAATTCTGATGTTGAGTAATAAATAAGCACAGGCCACTGGCTAGTTCATGCTGTTAAAAAGAAAAATTCCCAAGTCCTAGAAAAATTCCTGGAGAAAAGGTGTGCTGAATTTGCCAGTTACCAAGTCATGCACAGTATGGTGGTATTTGAACTTTATTTGTACTTTATCATAATGCTAACAATATCATAATATCATTGGTTTTGCAGAGTCTTATTCCTAATATTAGTGCCGCTTGATCTCTTCTGTCTATTATATTGGGGCATAATATTTGCCTGTGGTAATTTTCTTTTCCCCCATGCTCAGTGGTTCCCAGACACACAACACACTGACGGAGAGAGAGGCAGACCATTGATAGAAGGTTAACTGAATTGCTTCAGCCCCTTAAAGATTTTTCATCTGTGGAAGGCATATTATTTTGAATATCTGGTTCTCTTTTGATTGACGGTTTTGTTTAGGAATGTAACTTTTTGAAAAGGTGTTTTCAAGATGCTTCCACATTTCTGATTTTAAGGGGAGTCTTAGGTTATATGTTTTAGTTTTGTACTGAAAAAGTAGTATATGGAAACATTTAAATAATTTTAAATTAAAAGTGGCATACAACAATAATGTTTCTGGACGTCTGCTCTATTTTGATCTTATGGATTTTTCAGGATTCAAAGTAAATGCCCTCTGTGAAATAACTATACCATATTCCAGAATGAATGGTCCATTTAGAATCTAATTCATCACTGAGGGCTTCATCCAGACAAAAAAACTCAATTCCTGTTACAAATTCCAGAACCATCCCTGTGTGGTTCCCATGAATACAAACAATAGCTCAGGACCTAAAAAGCTTCTTAGGTCTGATTCCAGGAAACCCAGACCCACCATTCTGACAGTTCCCATTGTAAGGAAATTGATGACAATGCTTTGGGACTGTTCTCCTTTTGCATGCTTGCACTGTATTAACAGAGCAGGGGAATGATGGATTCCACCTGCTGTGAGCATTTGCCTCGATGCATTAATGTGATATGAATAAAGAGGAACAGGCTGGTTTGTGCCTTTGCCTTCACTCGCAGATTCAGAACTTTCAAAAAAGAAAAACTTCCTACTTCTTTGTTTGGGTCACTGTGTCAGTAACACCCCTGTGTGTCATAATAGGGTTACAGTGACTTCTTAAAGCTGATGGCCCAGGTTCCTCTTTCCCATTGCTTACTATGGCATGGTAACACGTGTGCTGATTAATTTATCTTTTATAGTGTATCTGTACCATTTAGGTAGGTGTAGTCCTCTAACAGAAATTTTCTGATAGCACCAGATCTTGCTCTAGAAGAAGGGTACAGTGGCTGAATTATTTAGACAGGTTGATGAGCCAAGCTAACTCCTGAGGTAGTTCTTTGAAACCTAATTAACCTCTTTACTGCACTGCTCTGCATCATGTAGCAGTACAAGGTTCACCCAGGATTCTGTAACCCTGTGCTGAAATAGCTTTACCCTTGCTGGCTAATAAATACTGAATAGTACATTTAAACCTGCTGTTATGCTGACTTCCCTGAGACCTGTTGAAGCATAAATAATTCTTGTCAGTGGAAGAAATATCCAGTGCAAAACTTCAGTAGAGCAAGTCTTTCATCAGTTCTTGAAAGAGCCAGTCTGTTAAACCTGGGGATTTTCTTAAACATCCATCACTACAGTATCTAAATATTTACAGGTAGATTAGATCTGTAAGTTCGGTTTTGTATACTTTGGGACCCCTCTGTTATATTCATTCTTCAAGAACTGCTCTCTCACTGCTTTTCTCTGGACATAATTTCTGGGCGTTACATTTCTTGCCAATTAAAAAAAAATGTCATCAAAGGGCATAGTAGCAGTCTTGAACTTATCAGTTTGTAGCTGTATAACCTCCCTCAGTCTGAAGCAAATCCATTGAGCATCAATCACCTTTTCTTCTTCATCTGTTCTTAGACTTGGAATTTTTTGTTTGTTCAGCTCTTTAGGCAGATCATGAAAGGGAAAGGCCCTTGTAGCTTTTCATCATTAAGATGTTCAGAATGAGCATCACTACAGCTTTTTCAAGTCAGCATGCAATCTTCACTGCTCTTTCTCTCTATTTCTAGTGCATAAAGTAACGGTGAAACTCTCATAGAGGGGGGACCATTCTTTTTTTATTGATGTAAGCTGTCAAGGAATCACCTTTAAGTTTCTATGCATTGGTTATAAGGCCCTGTGCAAGACATCAGAGTGAGTATGACTCAAGCAGATTCTTCTGTGGTTAGACAGTCCTTACGTTTATGGTGAAAAATAAACACAGAAAAATTTGGAAAGCTGAGTTTCAGACTGTTTATTTCTGAGCTCTACTTGCTTTTGGTTTTCAGCCAGACAACCCTGTGCAGAGTGATTTCCCATGTAAATAATTGAGATTGGCTGTCACTTTCAGCACGAGTAATACCCACTTAATTTAACAAGCCTGTGCATGTGCTTAACTGTAGCAAACTAGAACTATTTTTGTTGGTTTAGCTTTACATCCCATTTTTGCAAGATTAAACCTACAGTGTTGCCTAATACAAATTAGGCTGCCACAGTCATTCTCCTAACTCCCCATAAAGTGTAATTTGTGTGGTTGTGTTGGGAGTTATTTAACATGGGGTATTAAATTAGGACTCCACACTTGTCAGTGTTTCTGGGGAAAATCATCCATCTTCAGTCATCATTTTTTAATTCCTCTTCTTGCTAGTTTGTGTAACCTGAGCTTTAGGTTATTTTGCTTAGGTTGAAGTACCATATGGCAATTGAAAGGATTTGTCAGAAGAAAAAGTTTGCAATGGTAGAAAAGGCTTATAGCATTAAGCCAAAATTGGTAATTTAGGAAAATTTGTTCTCTCCTTGTCAGTTATTAGTGCTAGTGCTAATATTTCAGAAATTATTATTGTTACAACTATTGTGATTCTTGCAGTAACTAATACTTGTCTGGACTGCTTTTTCCATGAGGATTTTGTTTAAGAAATTAATACAGTATTACATTTGGGGTTTTTTTTTTTAGTGAAAGTCTATTACCTGTAACTGCCTCTTGTCAGGAAATCTACAATCAAGAAAATTAGTATTTTTGAAATCTGCAGTAGAACCTGTGTGACATTATGTAGTCAGTTCCATCCCTTCCTAATGTTTGTATTTAGGGTTCTCTGTAATACCCTCTATGGTAGTCCCACAAGTATGGGGTATAGAGGATGAACTAGAAATAAAGATATGTCCAGTTATTCTCTGATCATGTTAGATCTAAAATCTATTCTAGAGAAGGGCTACAAAGCTGCAAGAACAGCTCTGCTAAATGTGTTAGAACCAGAAACAGTGATTTTCAAGCCATCTGTCCAACTCAGGATTGGGATTGGAAAACATAGGGCACAGAAATGAGCAGAAATCTTCAGTTCTGATAAATTCTAATACAGTTGTTGTGTGATAATATTCTAAATAAGGAGTTCACTCTTGAAAGTTGAGAGTTTTCTGAACATTATTGGCACTAATTGCTGATAGACAATTGAAATTGCTTTTAGAAAAACGTGTGCAGGTAATTGCAGCTGAATTTGAAGTTATTGTGGGCTTCTTAGGGCAAGAGCTGCAGAGTGTGTCTTAACTCTTGTTTTCTGCTTCCATAGCTAATTGCAGGCTTTCCAGACAACCTGATCTGCTCTACTTTGGTTTCTCTCCTTCAACAGTTATTACTTGAAATATGCTAATAAACTTTTGTACTACTTTACTCTTCCTTTGTTTGTTTCCTTTTGTAGATCATTTCAAGTGACCCGTTCTGGGTCCCAACGACGGAGGAGGAGTATTTGCACTTTGGGGAGAAGGCAGACTCGGAGAACCAGGCCCGCAAGTACATGAATGCAGTGAGAAAGAGAAAGGGGCTCTATGTGGAAGAAAAAATCGTGGAGCACGCTGAGAAGCAAAGAACTCTGAGCAGAAATAAGTAGCTGTGTCTGCCCCCTTTCTCTCCTGATGTGTGGGTGGAGTATTTTATATGCAGCAGATGCAAAATTTCATCTGGACTTTGTTCTTTGATACCATTTTTCTTACATGCTTTGTCTGTGGCTTATGTTTTAATAAACTTAAGCCTTTCCAACTTTTGTACAGAGAAAATAGTTTATTTATTGAAATAAAATAGAAGCGTATTCACTGCAATTGGTCTCAATTTTTAAAATTTAATGCCCTATTAAACGTCCTGTCACAAGGATTAGGAACACCCAATTCAATTTGTTTCTTTCTGATTTGTCAGATGTAATTACAGTAAGAGCTGGTTAGCTAGCTTCTCGCAAATAAACCATGCACTGAATTTAGCTCTTTAATGGTTTTGACTGTTTTTTAAATTAATTTCTGTGGTGTATTTGTTTCTCACCTGTACCTTTCATAGTTACCTGTATGTAAATAGATGTAAGCCTATTAGGAATTTCTAAACTTTTTGGCTTACTCCATTCCTCATGTAAGCAGTTATTAAAGCAGTAATATATCTTTATATCTTATATCTTTTAATGTATCTTTAAATCAGAGGGCAAAAATAGCATATGTGGAAGACAGCACTGCAGAAAGCTGAGCAAGATTTGTCTTGTTTTCCCTCCTTAGAACACACCTTATTAAAAACTTCCGTTTCCACAGACTAGGTGAGGGGGAGTGAGTATCTCCAGTATAAATGAGAAACTGGACATCAATTTTCTTCCCATACTTTATGCAGAAAGTAAAGTACATTGTACTTGAAAACTCTGGAAGTACAGCACTCTTGATTAGAGAGGGCTTCCTCAGATATATCTGTCTGAAACGTTTTTTCATATTTAAACCCAGTGCCAGACAAGTACCATTTACAGATGGGACTAGAAGCTTGCAGGTCTGCTTAAAACCTCCCACAGTGTGACTTGGCAGCAGAACTCGAATTGGGAGCTCATGTGACTTTTCTCCTGGCCCTGATCATATCAACCTAAATTCTTCAGGGAAGGTATCTGATAGTTTTGCTTCTTCTATTAGGCTTTCTCCTTTCTAACTTCAGTTTGGTTCACAATGCTGTGTAAATTTTTTTGTGCTTCTTGCTAGTTTCCTTTGGAAGCAGAAACAGAAGAGCACATGGAGGAGAGGATGTGAATGAGCTGGACTATTTTGTCAGCACCATTTTTTTTAATGCATAATTTGAATTCTCACATAGCTTCTGATTCATTTTGGTTCTTGATCATACCAGACTGCCTGTGAAAACCCAAGAGTTGAAACTAGGCAAGAGAGTGTAGTTTTCTTTGTTGACTCGTGTATAGGAGAGGGACAGTCATGAAAACAGGGATCAGGGCTTTTTAGTACCTGTTGTAGTGTTGGCATGTTGTCCTTTGGTATTCATAAAATGTTTTGAAATTGGTCCTTGGAGTAGAATCTCTTATTTTAAACCATACATAGATATGTTGGAATAGGGATAAAAAGTGTGTACTTTTCATATTGTGTTATTCTTCACCAGTTTTACTTGTCAAATCTGCAGTATCTATGATGTGCTGCTTCAGTACAGCCCTGAGAAAGAAAACACTTCCAGAGCTAACATGAGTTGTCTGTGTAGGCTTTGCTGATCTTACTGGTGTTGAGACAAATAGTTTACATGCAAGATAAAATATTTACATGTAAATACCAATTTGATTTAGCAGCATGTCTGAAGTTTGGGCTCTTATCTACTTGATGTGGCTTAGTCATATCCTCTGTTGTGAGAGTGTGCTTTTTGATTTGTTTTGTGCTACTTTGGATCTACTCAAAAGTAGATAAGATAAAAATTAGTATTTATTTTTATAGCATCTATTAATAAACTGAAAAGGTTTTGGTTTTTTACAGCTGCATCATTCCATGGTCATAAAACTCCTGCAAACCATGACTAACGGGGGGAAAAAATAGATACCATGAAATAATGTAGTTTGGGCTGTTTGACAGATATTTTCTATTTCAACAGATGCTGTTTTCCTACAGGAGCTTTATTATTTATTTATTTGTTTGTTTGTTAATTTATCCTTTCTTCTCCTCATCCCTCCTCCCTCATTTCCTATTTTAGCAAAGATTAACTGTATAACACCCCACTGGTTCTTTAGAGGAATATTTTTATTATCATCTTACTTCTTTTTACTGAAACTGCTTATCTTTGTAAAGACTTGCTGATTCTGGAATTTGAAAAAAAAAAGCAAAATTCAGTAGTGTTTTCCTGTTAGCATTTTCATGGCCTTGTAAAAGCCTTGTCCTTCACCCTTAGAAAGTGACATGTCTTACTGTTCTCCAGTGAAACATCTGGAAGCATTTTTTCTCCCAGAAAAGCTGCTGGTGTAAAAGGGTAACAATAAATAATAATTTGCCCAGGCAGCAAAAATAAAACTTCAGTCAGAAGCCCAGCATTTCCTATGTGCTCACACAGGTTTGCTACCCCCTGAGGAGGAGGGGAATTCAGTACTATTACAAGAGTTTTTTCTGAAGTGGCCACAGAGCACAGCTAAAATCTGCATCTTCTCAGGTGGAATTCCAAATGGAAGGCAGATTGTTCATCATCACCAGTTCAGTGCTGGCCTTTTCCCATCTGTGGAGAGCTCTTTCCAGACTTTTTCATATGGTACTTTTACACTGTAATAAGTAAGGTAATGAATAAATCACTGTTATATCACTGCTTTCAGAATGATTTATGCCAGTGAGAACTGCTACCCTGGAGTATTTTGTCTCTTTTTTGTTTGGTTTTTTTTTTTTTTTTTTTTGTTATAGCAGAGGCCTCAGAGTTAGAGACAAGCCTTAAGAAACTTCTGGGCTTTAGTGATGATTCCATGACAGTTAGATGGGTCATTATCCCCTCTGCCATATTTTCATGAAAACAGTAATTCTGGATTATAACTTTCTTAAAATAGAAGAAAAAGCCCACACTGTTTATCTAAAAAGATGGCTGTGGAGTAAGCAATAGGCTTTTCAGAGGAGTAGTACAAAATGATCCCTGGCCTTTTTAATTCAGTGTGATATTTTTATGGCATTTGGAAAACAATATCCAGTGGTCTTTCCATTGTAGGATTCAAGAAAATAGTTTGGAGTGGCCATCATGCAAGGCTGCCTAAATGCTGTCTTTGTGGATCTGTAAGAAGGTTGATCATGAGGAAGAGACACGTTTAATTATGCTTAAAGGCCTTGACAAAGTCCATGACAGCTTCAGGAATTCTAATCCTCTGCTGCATCTGAAGGCAGTGTATCTTTTTGGCTAGGCTTATCTCCTGAGCACTCTGAGATATTATTCCTGCTTTGTTCCAAGGGGAGGATGCAAAGTCAAGGTCAGTCATGTGGGAGTTAGAGACTAAGATGACAAAAATCCCTCAAGAAAATTTTATGGCAGGACTTATACAGCTTTTTAATAGTGGTTTTTGGTTGCCTCTAATACATGTGTGTTACTGTAAGTCCTGGGTTTTTTTTCTCAAATCTTTCTAAGGCTCCCTTAAATGATGATTTTATAACAATCAGCCTAATTTCAGAGGCTGGTTCATTTGCTAGGAGATACAGATACATCAAAAGCCAACTGGTGCTGAAATACAGTAGCAGGCATGCTATGGATCATTTTCTGCCTTTCATCTCTTGTCGTGGCAGCATTTACCTTTAGGAGATCAAGAGCAGGGCTCCTCAGTAGGACAGCCTGGCCCTGCTGCTGTGAGTGAGTGACAGCAGGAGCTGTGCACGCGGCAGCTGGGGCTGCGCTTCCCGGGAGGCTCGGCACAGAGTGTTCACGACAAGTGCTGCTGCCACTGCTCTGAGGATTGAAAGCTGATCCTATTTATGAATCCATGTCTTCTCCTTGTAATGTTGCTGTCTTGCAGTATGAACAGCTTAGGAAGGTTCTTTTAAATTAACCTTCCTGTGTTAAAACAATGTCTAGTCTGTTCCTATCACATCCAACATTGTAAGCATCAAGGCCAGCGAGTAGCTCCAGCTGGTGTGAAAGGGGAAGGCTGGAAGAGTAATGTAAAAATGTTGTGGGAAAAAACTCATTACACTTGCATAGATGCCTTTATAGGAGCTGTTTTCATTGCATAATGGGATTGCTTTATGCTCTAGAAGTGTTCAATAATAGATAATGTACAAGTGTGCTCCATGGAAGATAGGCTGCCTTGGCAGGCAGAGTGTATTACCAGTCAGAGCAGACTGGTAATAGTGTACCAGTGTACACTGTGTAGCCTTGCTTGTGCAAAGGACTGTGTGAAGAAACAAGCCTCTGTCTCCTTTGCTGTCCTGTAATTTCAATAAAAAGACTGTGGCAGGCTCATCATTTTGGGAGCTTGTTGGAAGGGAGCTGTGCATCCCCAGCAGCAGCAATTCCCCAGATACCAGTTCACTGACTACGGAAAGCAGCTCTAAATAACCTTTTTAAATCCCTTTTCTGCCAGGACCTCCCACTGTCCTGGGGCTTCTGTTGCATCTGGGATAGATGGAGCCTGAAGAACTGAATGGAAGTGTATTTTGCAGGGTTGGTGTTCTGAGATCCACTGGGGATGCAGTTCTGAGATTGCCTGAAGGTGGGAGGCCCAACTTAATGAAATTACAGAGCTTACTCTTTCTCAAGGAAAAGAATATTGTAAGGGAAATTCCTGAATTTTTTTGTTCTTGTGATTCTTGGTTGAGCACCCCAGAGCACATGAAGAAGCCTCTGCTAACGTGGGCTGGCAGAGTTTGGGTTGTAGAAAATGGAAATACAGTAACCATCCTGCTCTCTGATAGCTGTCACTGTTACTTGAGTTTATCAGCATCATTTTTTCCAAAGAGAAAATACTAAAACTGTGATTAACATCACTGTGTCACAGTTACTAAACTGTGTAGACAAAGAGTTGGTGGCTGACAAGCTGAGCTCTGCTTTTGCTCTGGAGCTTGCAGGCAACACATTTCTCTGGTCAGAAAGAATTAAGCTGTGCATTTCTTCATAGGTAACTAAAAAAAACTCAAACAGCTACATCTTCTAAATATGTCTGAAAGGTTTCCTTGCTTTTGTGTATAAACAGATTTCGTATTGATATTAGGAGTTAGGACTTGAGCAATGTCTTTGTCATATTATGTGTGAATCACTCTAAGGCAATCAAAAAAAGAGGCACATTCCCCAGTCCTCGCTGTGGGGTTGTGCTAACCCCCAGAGGGTGTCCTGTGAGCAGGCAGCCACAGGAACACAGGAGCCAGAAGGGTTGGAGGTGGATATTAACTTAAACCTCAGCTTGTAAGGAACAAAGGGGCTGTTCAGTGAAGGAAGTTAGTGAGCACTTTTGACAGAGTCACTGCAGAGTATGAAAATGACATGTACAGTGTCAGAGACACCCCTCAGTGAGCCTGGTGTGGCACAGGGGCCCCCTGGACATAGAGAGGAATGTACATCCCTCCCTTTGCTGCCCATTTCATGGAAGTGCCCTTTGTAATACAGCCAAGCCTTTGATTCTTAGAACTTTAGGATTTTTACAGACTTTTACAGAGTTTTAGGACCAGAATCTCATTTTGTGTAATTTTTTATGTGACTGCAGTTGAATCCTGTTTGATTTCTGCCAGATGAGGAGCTGGGTTTTGTGCCATTTTCATTTTGTTCTTAACTTAAAACGTGACAGTTATCTGTGGTAATTGTTGCTGAGCCCTTTTTCTTCCTAGGTTTGTTACTGGAGAGCAGAAATATGTCTGCAGACTTGTGAGTGCACCTATAAATAGCAGGCTACTGTACATAAGATAGTTACTGTTGCCAACCCTGTGTTTTGTTACGACAAATCTTGTGATACTTTGTTTTTCCTAAAAACCACAGGTCTTGTATTTCATCAGAGTCTTGGTTTTCATTTTTAAAAAAGCTTCCATTTGATGTTGGCACCAAATTAGAGAAAAACATGAAAATGTTTGCAGCTTCACCATGATGGCAGAAAAAACAAATGCATACAAGAACCCCCAAATATAGTATTTTACTTTAAAAACAACAAACAAAAAATCCCAAACCATCGAGTAAATGAAAGACCTGTGGTTTTGAGGGACAGACTCTTAATGTCTGTGTTGTGGTCTTTTACTGTAACTGTAAAATGACTTTTGTA
The DNA here is from genome assembly GCF_024509145.1 of Vidua macroura. Lineage (NCBI taxonomy): Eukaryota > Metazoa > Chordata > Aves > Passeriformes > Viduidae > Vidua > Vidua macroura. The sequence goes on from NC_071582.1 coordinate 13,234,676, forward strand.
ATACTTTTTATAAAGTGGTGGTGTGTTTTTTTCATTGCAGATAAGCTTCTTGCAAAATCCTTATTGAAAAAGAAAAGATGTTGCATCCTTTGGAAACATTGGTCACTTCATAAAACAAAGAGCTGCTAATAGTCCCTGAACAGATGCCTTTTTCCCTAGATCTGATTCTTGATCTGAGTCTGCATGATCCAAAGCAGAAGGGCTGGAGGCTGACAGTAAATCTGCTAAAATATCGAGCTGTTGTGGAGGGAAATGCCAGTCTTGGGTCTTCCCTCTTTGCTCAACGTATGCTGAGTTTCCCCTGCTTTTCATCAGAGTAAATGTTTGAGGAAAAATTTGTTCTATTTTCATTTTTAGACCTTGGATTTCACTTTTTGAAGATTTTCTCATGATACAGCCCTCCCTTAGCCCCCAGTCTGACTCAGCAAACCCCAGTGTGTGCGTGCTGTGCTTTCACTGTCTCAAGTCATCACTTCCTTGAAGTGCTCAGGCTGAATCTCTGGGTCTGGGCAAAGGATGGGGCTGCAAACTGAACTGGAGCTCTCTTCCTCGCACCCTCTCCTGTGAATTGACCATTCTTCTTTTCACAGAGAGAAAGATTAAATGTTTAAGTCTTGCATAACATAATTATTCAGCACTCCAGCAAAAGGGAGAAAAGTGGCAAGTTGTTGTGTTTGATATTTCAGATGTAAAAATCAATTTGAAATTACTCCAGATCAGATTTAATCATCCTGAATAAGTAATGAAAGGGCAAAAAAAGTCATAGAATAAGCTTTTCACTCTGCTTTTGTTGACAATAAATGCTGTTGCAGATGAAGCACTTATCAGGGCTGAAGAGAGAAAGATGATTATGGATAAATGGGCAAACTTCACTTTTGGGAGTTGTGCAACCAGAGGTAAGATTATAGAAGAGAAAATAAGAATTGGGTAAGTTCAAAGGCCTTTTTGCTACAAGAAACATTATTTTGGAAAGGTTAATGGAGTTGTTGCAAAGGATGTTAGCAGAAATAACGATTATCTGATACTTAAGAGATTGTCATTTTGCAACATTTGTTAATTTTGAAATCAAAAGGAATTTTCCATGACTTTGAGCTATGTTGGTTTTATGTTGTTATAACTCTAAAAAGCTTGTTTTTGGAATTATAGCAAAGTAAGGGGAGATAGTTTATTTTCTATCCCCTTTACTTCATGGATTTAACCAAATCTTATTAATTATAGGTATATTTTCAAGGCAAACATGTCGTGCCATGTTTCCTTTTCTGATAGTCCTCTGTCAAACTTCTTGGTGATGATATTCATCACTGACTTCCAGTGACACTCTCAAAGAGCATGCTGCTTTTCTCTGGAGATAGAAAAACAGAGGAGAACATCCCAGGAACTGACCAAGTCAGTAAAAAATGTATTTTCTCATTCTGCCCTGACAAATATCTTTCAGAACACTACATATTTTGCTGTACAATGTTTAAAAAATGAAACATGTACTTGGGGGAAGCGCATGATTCGTGACTCGTGTAGCAGTGGAGGAGCTGGTGGCAGAATCTGGGGTGTTTTTTCTGTGCTGATTGCTCAGGGATGTATTATATTATCTAATCAGAAGTCATTACCGGTCTGTGCAGCATTAATTCATGCAGCCTTCCATACATACCCTCTGTTTGGTCCCTCAGGGCAGGATGGTTCTCTAATGGATCACATTCCCGAGATCAGCTGATAGGGCTGCAGCACTGCCCTCACCCACACAGATGAGCTGCAGAGTGAGCACACATTGAACTACCCAGGGAAGAGTCCCAGACTGATTTTCTACACTCACATTTCAGCTAAAGAAACAACCTTGAGTTTTCTTTGCTTGTTTAAAAGAAAATAAATTATCCTGGTGGTCTGGAAGCCACACCAGGAATCAGCAGGTTTCGTAGATGATGGTTGCCTCATGATGGTTGTTCTTCCAGCACACCCATATTACTGTGATTTTACAAACTCGGGATTTCTGTGCTGGGATATGTGATGGCTTCAGGTGGGCTTAGGTGTGAAGTGTGTCTGCCACCCATCACTCACCCTGAGCTCTGTGTGCCATGGATTTGCCAGGCAGAAGTGTTGGAGTTCTGGGACAGGGCAAACAGGAGCATGAGGGTTGCTGCTAAGAAAACACGGGGGTTCAGAGGTGGGGCTGATTTTATTGATGTGTATAAAAAGAAAGAAATAAGTTAATAATTCCTCTTTTTAAGAATAATGTTTTGAATACTGAGAAAATGGTTCTCCACAGCTGTAAGATGCATTTAAATCACCCAGCAGAAGCACTGATCTATATTCATGTAAATGTGTTTTGATGTCCTCTTAAAAGTTTAAATGAAACACCCACGTCCAGGAAGCTGCTTCTCTCATGTGGGAGCACAATTGCAATTCTTCCTTAAATGTACTGATAGGACATCTTTTTCACTTCAGAAGCACTGAACTTTGTCAATTTATATTTATTTGAGATGAAAGAGGCGAGCTAACAACTTGACACCACTTCTAAATAAGAGGAGACCTTGGTTACAAATTCATTTTAAGCATACTTAATTTTTGATGAATTGCTTATTCCTATTGCAGATGATTAGCAGCACTCTCTGTTCTGTAAAGACAGATTTTCTTTTTACCACAGCACAGCAACTTCTACCCCCCACATCCACAGGAAAATATTGCAGAAGGTAGAACAATAAAACTGTGGATGTTTTCTCAGGTAGTATAAACTTGTGTAATTTTCTTGTCTTGGTAGCTAACATTAGTTAGCCATTGTTGCAGCTCTCGTAGATCAGGGAATTTTAAGTATTTATTCTGGTTGAGGGTCTTTGGGGGACTTTATTCTTGGTGCAGATTGGGATCTTGAGCAGCCTGTAGAATTTCAGTACAGGGAAAAGCTGTGTATTAAACCTTACATGAAAGGTCAAAGGCAAACTCCTTTTTTAATGAGCCCCTTTATTTAGGTCTGTGCAGGTATCAGTGCTTCTATTTTAAATGGAACCAGGTTTTTTATTCACATGTGTGTATAAAATTTTCTATGTAATGTTTTGGGGGGGGGGGGGGAAGGGATTGAGACCCTTGGCAGAGTAAGCTTTTTCATGAGTGAAGCTCAGAACAAAATCTACAATATTGTGCTGTATTACCTTGGGAAAGTACTGCCTCTGTAGCTTTTATCTAATGCTCAGCCTAGCCTGTACATGTAGGTCTGTTTGATTATTGCCCCTTGGAGCAGATAAGTGCAAGCAATGATCTCACTCTGTTGTTACGATAATTTCTCTTTGGGGATTCTGACCTTCTTCATATTTCAGTGACATCATCCTTTTTGCAGACTGTAAATCACTAATGTTGACTCCTGACCTTGCTAATGAAACCTGCAGAAATACAGTATGGAATAACAGAATGCTTATATTGATATTGTGAGATGTGTAGCTAGCTTTTAGCTGCTCAAAACTACTTTTTAAAGGTAGTAAACTTGGATAATTAGAGATAAACTTGAATACATAACCTTGAATAATCATTTTTTGTTCCTAACATTTCTGTTCTATGCCAACCCATGTAGTATGCACACGTGCATCTACCTCAGATGTAACTTCAGTGTTTCCTTTTAATTCTGTGATCTAAATACCTTTATTAATTAGCCTGAAACACAACAGCAAGGGGAAACACTTTCCACAGTGACTAACTTTTAAATTGCAGACACACTGTAAAAAATAGAAATACCACTTTACCCACAGCAAAATGTCCTTAATTTATAGAAAAGGCCAATTTTTGCATGAACCAACAAAGACAATTTTCTCACTTAACACAGCAGGGTTTTAGTGGATGCAAAATTGCTTTCAAATACCTCAGAATGGTGCCTATCAGTTTCTCTAGTAAATACCTTCATGTTGGCATCCAGGGTATTGCATGGGGTGCAAGACTGTGGGAGCTGCAGAGAGCCTGAAGAATTGAATATTCTTGCTGTGGTTTATTGCTGGATTGAAGCAGAGAAAGCCTCTTTCCTTTGTCAGTCCTTCCACGTGTTGATTTTTGTGCATTTTACTTTTTGAGCAATCCAGGTCTTCTGCATTGCTGGTATTAATTTTCAATGCCTCATATAATGACAATAAAATAACCAAATCAGGGCAGTGTTTTCACGTGATTTGTGTGTCTGAGATCAATTTGTGTACAGTCACTTTCAGTATTTCTCCTGCATGTTCGGACAATTTCCTGTTATGTTTCTGTGGCTTTTCACAGGCAAGAAGAAGAGAAAAGTTCCTACGACAACAGGATTACAAAGTACACACACTGGATAGTTTGGGAGCTAGTTGGAAGGATGCAGAAATTACTTTTTAATGGGTTTTATTTTATTCTAGGCTGGCACATGTCCTTTTTGGCTTGTTAATGTGGTCTGTGTCCTATCCTAACTAAAGGGCTAATGGACAAAAATTGAAGCTGCTTGGCAGTAGCTGTCAATCTGTACAGTGATGTGCAAATACAATTTCTGTGAAGCTCCTATCTCTGGGATGCGTTTGCACAGGAAAAGCATAATTTCACAAGCCCTGCACTTGTAATTGCTAATCATAATTTTAATAACTGCATCTCCCCTCTGAGTCATGTGTCAGCTCCAGGTCCCCAGTGGTACCATAAATGTTTTAAAAAACTTGACTGGAGTAGTGAAATCCAAGTGAAAGAGATGAAGTTTGGTCCCTTCCCTCCCTCTTTTCCCCTTTGCCCATTCTCCTTTGTTCCTTGTTTTCTTGGGAAGCTCCATAGCTATAGAATATAACTCAAAAGACCAGCAAGATTGCATGTGCCAGTGTACCCTGGATTGATTTCTTTTCAGTACTCTCCCCAAGCTAAAATGGACCTGAAATCATCATCCTACTATTTTTATTTTTAATGTCATTCTTTCTGTTTGTTGTTCTGTGGGACATATTTGCCACTTTTAACTTCTTTTAATGTTTTTTAAGGAAATACTGATAACAGCCTATCTTTGTCTAAAAAGATTGAAAGGAAAGAAACTGATTTTATTTTCCTCATAAGTTGACATTTCCGTTCAGAATTACATTTCACCTCATAGATATATTTAAAATGGTCTGGGATGTTTGTCTTTGTTTCCTTTGTGTTCAGAATTATGTGCTGTAGACAGTGACTTCAGGGCCTCTTAGAGCTGCAATCAGAAGGCAAATGGGAGAGAAATATTCTGAAAAAGGAACCAGACTGGAGTCTGTCGTGCTCTTTATGTACTTTCCAGCTGGTTTTGCTTCTAACGTTCAGTATTCCTCATGGGACACTGATGCAAATCTGCATTCACATTTTTCCCCTCTTTGTGTGTAACGCACAAGACCCTAAAGTAAAGCAGTGATTTGCAGTATTAGGAAATGAGGCTCGGTGTCCCTGTCCCCAGTGTGAACGTGCACATTTAAATATGAATGAAAGTGGGCCAGAACCCCCTTGAAGCCTGGAGTTGATGCACAGACTGCCTGTTCTTTCCGGTTTAAGTACTGTACTTTTTTTTTTTCCTTTGCTGAACAACAGCTACCATATGGGCTGAGCTTCAGCCAGTCAACTGCTAAATTACAAACACTCTTTTGACTGCAAATTGAATGGAAAAGGATGTCAGTTATCGCTTTCCTCCCGTGGCCACACCACAAGAGCACCTGCAGTAAAAAACTGGCATTCATGCTCTGAAAGGCACCACATGCTGCTATTGTGAGCTGAACAGGATCTAACCTTGGCTTTGCTTACCCTGTTCCTATCGCAGCGAGGAGATGGCAGAGATAAGAGCCTCGCTTCTGAATGTGAATTCACTCAGAACATGTCCCAGCACTTATCCACCCTATTTTGCTTCACTAAAGGAAGTAAAAATCTACTTAGGAAGATGGCTATCTGTGCTATCCTTCTGAGAGCAGTCTTTGACTTGGGCACGTGTTTACCGTATTGATTTTGAAGTTTGTTATGAAATTATAAATGCTCTCTCTCAGAAAGCTCCTCAGTGTGACCAGTTCAGCTCACTCACAGGATTACCTGGTCTCCAGCCTGAATGCCAGAACAAAACTACTCTGGTTTCTCACCTGAGCAGAGATGGGCTGGAACAGGACCATCCCTCCATGCCCAGGGCACACTGGAACCATAAACAGCACCAATGTGTGCAAGGAGAATTTGAGCAGGGAGGAAGAAGCTGCTGATGTCTGGAACAGTGAACTGGGCAGTCCAGTACAAGAGACAGCTGCTGGGCCAGGAGAGGTTCCTGTGCTGGGACATGTGTCCTGACATGAAATGTGGCAGCTGAGCAAGGCTGCAGCTGCTGCTGGCAAGGGCCTGCCAGCCCTGGGGTTCCAGGAGGGCCAGGGAAAGTCCATCATCTGCTGTGTCCATTAACTCTTCTCTTCCTGGACAGGTAAAAGTCATTACTGAACCAGCCCAAATGGTTATTCACTCTGTGATTCAAAATTACTGGGAAGAACGGGCAGTTTAATATTTAGGGTATTTCCTTACATCTGCTGGAGCCTACAGCTGCATGACTGGCTAAAGGATTAGTGTTTCTATTGAGCTCCCTGCTTATGGGGATAATGTTAGATGCATTATCTAGCTGTCTTATAGCTTTTGCTCAAAGAATCCTTAAAGTTCAGCACCTACAAACATAAACCCCACTCTGGAGTCACTAAGGGTAGTCATTAGGTCAAGGCTCAGTGTACTGAAAAAAGTATTACAGTGCTAAAGAATCTACGGGGCAACCAAATAACATTCACAGTGTTAATTTACAATTTTTTGGAGGTTGGAGACCTTGAGCATTTCTGCCAGTGTTAAAACTCACAATGCTTGAACACAAACAAATAATTCTAGCATTAAGCTAGCTTTGTGATTCTAGTAATTATTTGGTAGCATATAACATAAAAGAGATGATGTATTTTTATATATCATAATGTGTAGTTGCCCTTCTCCCCAGAAGTAAGTGGGTGAAAGATGCTATTGCTGTTTGAATAATCTCAAAACCAAGATGCTGATGTTGAAAAGTTGTTTTTAGAACATGCTCTGTATCTTTGGAGGTTTTTAAAATGCTTTCTTTTGAGATAGTAGATGACACCTTATATAATGAATACCATCAGATGTTTCATCCTTGGTTCCTCCCCTAGCTCTGGGCCAAAGCTCTAGCTTTTAGCATTCATGCATATTATGACTACTTTAACATTATAATACATTTATTAAGCTTAATTTAAATGTCATTTATGCTGTTTTTTGGATATCTATTGGTGCCCTTTTTTCCTACCATCTGTGCAGTGCTGCAGATTAACAGCCCACATTCCCACTACCTGTAACATTTATTAATGTTTAGCCTTCATTCTTTCTTTGTTTCTGATTAGAATAGTTTTGTACATAAATCAGGCATATGTATAATATTTGTTAATTTTAAATAGAACCTGTAAGGTTTTTTTGTGTGATTCAAAGAAAGACTGGGGAGATGCTATAGCATAGCTGGCAAGTGGAAATCTTGTAGCTCTTTCACAGTCAAGGTTGCATCTTGTCTCTTGCCTTGATGAGCTTGTTTTTCACAACATTCCTAGATTCTTAAAAAATAAATATAGGCTGTCTTCTAGGAAAGCAAGTCCAGGTTTGGGAGAGGTACATTAATTTTAAGCAGCATGTCTATTGCTGGCTTTTCAGCATTTCCTTCCTGACAGTCTCCCCATGGGTATCTCCAAAATGTCTTGAGTGACAAAATTCCAACTGATTTTTCTTTGCTTTCCATGTCTGTGTGGAAACTCCTGATGAATTGTTGCAAAGTTGTTTTCAGGGTTCACCTACATGGTAAACACCAGAGCATGGATATCAGAGCAGGGAATACTGGGGAAAAGAGGTACAGGACTGCGCAGAGGCAAATGAGGACAGGAGAGTGTGAAAAAATGTCAGTGTGGGTAAAATGCATTGTCTCCATGTCTGCTGTCCTCTGTCACCCACAGTGCTGGGCTCATACCCAGGGAATCAGAGAGTGGTTGTGGCTGGCAGGGACCTCTGGATGTGACCTTGTCCAACCCCCTGCTCAGGCAGGTCACCTGGAGCAGGCTGCCCGTGGCAGGACCATCCACAGTCAGGTTTTGAATCCCTGCAAGGATATCTCCAAAGCAGCTCCTTGCATTTGCATTTATGCCCTTGGCAGACAGCCAGAATCCTTCAGAAGGGAGATTTCTCCGGAGAGGCTTTGTAAGACCCATTGGACCACACAAAGTCCTGGATGCCTGTCCTAACTGAGGGTTGGAAGGGAGCAGAATTCCTAAATAAACATGAGAAAAAAATGCATTTGAGCAGGAAAGTGAAGAAAGTAGGTGCAAATGTGCAGATCTGTTAGGTCTGGTTGTACCTTCAAAGAAGTTTCTCCTGTTAACAAGAATTCTCAGACCTTGGAAAGTCTCTGAAACAAACAAGTTGAATTCAGAAATTCCTGTAGCTACTGGAGTCAGAGGCGGGAAGTGTGCTATTTGCTTCTTAACTGTGCTCTAGAAACAATATTAGGAGAGATGACAACTGTTCCTATCCAATGTCTTTTGATAAGGTCACTCTGATCTTATTCTGAATTTGCTTTTTCTGAGAAGTATTTTGAAGTTCTCAAAATTTGGGTTTTATGTGTGGCCATCACTTTCCTTAAGCAGCTGCTTTTATATCCTGTTTTTCTGTCTCTTGCTAGCTCTGTGCTTGGTATGGGACATCTTGCTGCAATCCTTCTGCTTTGGATGTGCCAGTTGTGTAAACAGAGAGTGGGGATAGGTGTAGCTTCCTCTGGACTGAAAATGGTGCTGGCAGCAGAGAAAGAGTTGGGCTGAAGTTACTTCCTTTCATTGGAATAAAAATCTGAAAATAAAAGTCTGAACTGCATCTAGAGGTAAGCTGACTGTTTCTTTCAAAGTCTCAAGTATGGATCCTTCCCTCCCCAGAATTCAAGAAAATGTGATTTGTCTTTGAAAATGGATGGGTTGAGTTTTTTTTAAAGCAAATATTTTTAAATGGGTGGTTTCTTTGGTATGCTGAAAGAAAACAAATACATTCAAAAGGGCTGAGACTTTAACCCCAGGGAAGTGCTAAAGGAAAGCCAGACAAATTCCTGTGCTGCCTGCACAGCCCTTGGAGTGGCAGGTTCAGCACCGTTTGCTCAGTGCCGCCGAGAGCCATCACAAGGCTCTTTGGACTTTTCCCAGGGCTGTTCTGTGGAGCAGGCAGAGCAGAGCCCGACTGAGCTGGAAGTCAGAACACCCTGATTCAGGCTCTACTGCCGCAAGAGGAGGGGAAAAGCCAAGCCTCTGACAAGTTACACCTATGCCAGCAGCTCCCACAAGGCTTTGCTTTTGCTTCTGCTTGCTCTCAGGGAGGCCTTTCCTGCCTTTCAGTCGTCAGCCCCTGAACATTTTTCCTCTCTGGCCTCTCCAGCTACCCCAGGGGATTCTAGCAAGTGAGTGAACAGCCTGCCCTGCAAGGGCCCCTTGCCAGGCAAACCCTCTGGCATTTGAACCAGATGTTACCTACATCTCCCTACTCACAATAAGTGTTTCCCCTTTTGTTTTCTTTTTTAAGCATAAAATACAGAAGTGGAAGAAACACTAAACAATTAATGAAATAATTTGATTTTTAGTCTCTGCTTTGTGATGTGCAACTCGTGTTGTCTTTAACTTAATGCTTTAAACAGGCTTATATATAGCTTTTCTTACAAAACAGACACCTAGCCTTGGAAAGAATAAAAGAGGTGATTATGGTGGCATGGGAGGCTCTAAACTTCCATGTTTCCTATTATGACATCATTGTTTCCTCAAATCTCTTCCCTTTGTGTTTACAATATTTCTCCTGACTGCTGAGAAGAAAAGTTTCCAAGGGCTCAAGGGTTTTTTTCAGCAGCACCCAGAAGTCTGGCACCTTACCCTAACCTTGTAAGTCTGCAAAACTGGCCTGGAAATTAAATGGAAACAGACTCTCTCTTGGGAGTCCAGCTCCCTCCTACTTCTGATTGGTCCAGAAACACTGTGAGAACAGACAGATTTTCTAGCAGTATCCTGGCACTTTCTTACCCATTTCTGGCCAAAACCAGAAAGTGTTTAAAAAAAAAAAAAAAAAAAAAAAAATATATATATATATATATATATATATATATATATATATATATGAAGTGGGAGGAGAGGAAAGCACTGTATATTTTTAAAGCACAAATCTCATCTGAGTTTTGAGAAGAGAGTTTTGGGTCAGTTATTTTATCTGACTGGTTCATTTACCCCCTCTCCTAATCCCTGTGTTTACTGCAGAGCTTTGTGGTTTCCTTCCTCTGGTCCCCTTGGTTATCTGCGCTGGCACAGAGCCTGGCTTCTGCTTCCCTTCCTCCCTGCACACCTTGTGTCCCCAGCCAGTGGATCCTGAAAAGGCAAGTCTTGACTCCTCACACTTCATTTTTGTGATTTGCAGCTACTCGGGGGCGCCCTTTGCAGGCTGTTGTGCTCAGCCCTCACTGCTTTGCCTTCAGCTTGGCCCGTGGTTTTTGGTTTCCTCCCTTTTTTGTTGTTTTTTGTTTTTCTGGCTGCTCGGAAGTGCTCAAAGAGCTGCTGACAGCCCATGGAAAATGCAGCAAACATTCCACGCAGACCACTTGCTTGCCTTTACCATCCTTTCCTGGGCCATGTTCATTTTTACTGGGGATAGTTGAGAAACCAGGACTTTCAGGCTTTGGCTGATCTGCTTGTGCTGCTCTCAGACAACATGCAGGTCTGGACCTAGCTGCTCTTGCTGCAGCAGAGGCCAGCTGGAACAGCATTTCTGCTGCATCTAGCCCAGCCTTTTAGTCCTGTGACTGCTTCCATTGGTTCCTCATCAGGAACCTGCCCTTCAATCAGCTGTACCAGCCTAGTCCAGCTGCTTCCAGCTTTCTCTGGTTCTCGTTTTCACCCGGGTTATCTAGGCAGCTAATCCCTCTCTTTAAGTTCAGCTGCTTCATTTTTATGGTTCCCACTGTCTAATTTGTTCCTTTTGTCCCTTGTTTTGAGAGGTCTGCCAGCAGAGCCTCAGATATTTCAACACTCGGACGATTGAGGATTTTACCTGGTAGGAAAGTCATGATTTTGTAGGGAGGTGAGGGGGCATCTTCTAACATGAGCATGGCTTGGTCCTTGCCCAGCTTGTCAGTGCTGCACCACTCCTAGGTAGTGTTAAGCACTTTACTGTAAACCACAGTTACAGGATTTTGCAGCTCAGAAAAAGGTGATCTGAAAAGTTGCTATCTCAGGCTGCCTTGTGTGACAAGCCAGGAGAGGGGGCTTCTTCCCTTATTAAGGAATTTCAGAAACTCATCTTTAATTAGGAAGTTTTGCTAAGTTCTCTTTATCTGCAGTTATCACAAGCAGCTCAATGTGGCCTCAGGCAAAGACAGCATGTGAACAACAGAGCCCATCTCTTTTCAAATCCTCCCAAATACCCTGGGAGGTCATTTTCAAGAGCTTGCTCAGCATGTGTTGAATAGAGTGAGGTCAGCAATCTCGAGGTTTTGGAAATCTTGCCCTTCATTTCTTGGAACCACACCAGCTGCAGGTACTTCTGGATGCTTGTTTTGGCCACACAGCTGTGAATCCCTGAGGTACCTTGTTTTAAGGTGCAGAGATGTCCCTTTATGTCACTTCCATGTTAGCACAAAAATTGCCTGAAGCACAAGAAGCCAGTGTAAAGGTGCACTGGCAATGATTTCAGAAGTAATTATCAAAATGAGGAGTACTTTTTTTGAAAGCCGGTGGGTCCTCTAGATACCAAACTCAGAACCAGGCGGCTGCCTCTACATTTCTTTCTACCTCACAATATCTTCTTCATGTGCTGGAACTGTGCTCTTCAGACCTTTAGTGCAATGGTAGAACTTGCTTGATTCCATCATTAATAACTGTATTGGATTTTATTTTGAAAATGTTTTCTGTATGTGCTCCCATCTCTCAGATTTTATTCCAAAGCAGCTTTAAGGATTGCAACCCCTGCAGGAGTCCCTACAAATCTTATGACTGAGTCTCATGACAACATCCTCTTCAGTGTTGTTGATTAATCTTTGTTCTCTTGAAGGTTAGGACATTTGCACAAATAAGAAAACCCTCTCTATTACTCAATAACCAGCCCAACTTACATCCTGACACTTCAGTGGAAAATCAGACTGTTGTGGGCCAGAAGAATCTAACCGTGTTACCAAAGGTCTTATGCAAGACTAAATGAAGTTTCATTTTCTTCAGACTATTCAACTCTCTGCATAATTCACATAGTATTTTAATCATCTTTTGAGGAGTCCTTACTTTGTGAAAGGTCAGAAGTAGCCTAAAAATAGTTACTATCATCTGATGGCTGCTTTGCTGGATATGAGCATTGATTCCCAGTGGACAAGATTTTCACGTCATAAACCCAGAGTTATCCTGGCAGTAATTAGCATCCTTGCAGATGGGCTGGTCCCGAAATGCAAAGCTTCACTCTGAGCTCTTTGCTTGCAGAAAGTGCTATTTATATGGAAAGCTCTTTGGGTCAGGGACTGTCTCATGTCCTGAATGCTTCATACAACTGAATCTTGAATTGGTTGAGGCCTGAAGGCACAAATGTAATTCCAAGAATAGTCTGATTGAGTGGCTGTGGAGACTGGGCAACTTTCTCAGTTCTAGACATGACGTCAGAACAAGATTGAGGTGGAAGTGGGAGAACTTGTACTGTGCAGGGTATCTGCTCCTTGGATGGGAACAGGACTTCATTCTCTGGGCTTGTCAATGGGTCTCTGTTAGTGAGTACTCCCAGTTCACTTCAACTTTTAGATCTCTCTGAGTACAGAAATTGCTCTTAAGATCTCAAAACAGTCTATTTCCTTTTTTTAAAATACCGATGAGAGAAACCTTTTCCTTGCTTTGATTCTGCAGTGGTTGCTGCTGGCTGTTGGTAGTGAGGATACATGCAATAACAACTGCGAAGCTTTAAGGTCACTGTAATCCTAGGATTAAGACATGAGAAGACACTAAGTGAGCCAGATCTGTTCAGGAAATGAAAAACTTTTTTCTATACTTGTTTTGACTAAGAGAATAAAATCCAATCTTACAGAACTCTTTGTTCCTTGATCAAGACATGTAGGAGAAATGAAGATAGACCTGGCAGGCAACCTTATGAACATTAATCTTAAGGGTTGAATGTTCAGATGTGAACTGGATCCAGAAAACTGATAAGTATCTTCCTGCTTTAAATCTGAAGGTTATTTCTATTGATCAAGGTCTTACTGTTCACCCATTACTAGGCAGAGTAGAGCATTAATTATGAGGAGCTAAGGTAGCCACAAACTAGAAAGGCCTCTTGGGCTCCCACTACCATCCTGCTCAGTCTCCTGCAGAAATGCACCTCAACATCTTATTCTTTGAAGACCTTTGCTTATGTCCTCACAGGCTGGAAGTTGTAATCAAGTTTCTGTTATTTATTACCTAATCTCATTGTAAAGATGCTATTTCCTTCCCTTTCTCTTCCTTTGCACTCAGCTTCCAGTGTGTGGTGGGAGGAAATCAGTAAAGCCACCTAACATGTTTTTAACCCTGGCCAGATAGGAAAATGAACACCCTGGCTCTGGCAGCTGACCTGTTTGGTTCAGAATCCTGGTCTGACAGTTAATGCTGCAAACACCCAGTGGGAAAGGCACCTTTCAGCAGGGCAAGCAGCTGTGCCTGCAGGCAGTGTGGGAAGAGAGGCAGAGACTGAGGCTGCTCACAGCCCTCTGCTCCACCAGCCCAGCTGTACCAGGACTGCCACAGGTCTGCCTGGACCAGCACCTTCTTTCTGATGGAGGACAACAACTTATATATATATATTTATATATTTATATATTTATATATTTTCTATATATATATTTATATATATATTTATATATATATATATTTATATATTTATATATATATATAAAAAAGAGTTCCTGGAGTCAGGCAGAATTTTCCCATCTGCCCATGATTTCTATACATATAAGTATATATTAAAAATGTTTTAAAAAATACAAAAAGAGAGTCAGTTTCCTAGCTCTTGTGTCTCTTTTGTGTCTTCTTAGGAGAAGGAGGAGGAAAGGAAGATGAACTCATCTTCCAGTCCAACCAAATACTAAATGAGGACATACAACCAGAAGGAGGTTTTTAGCCATAGATGAGTTGTTTATGAAGTTTGGGTTGTTGCTGTGGGGAGCTGCCAGCACTGGTGGTGACACAGCTCTAACAGAGACATCACCAGCCAGCAGGAGTAGCTGTAGGGAGGTAGTTTGACCATATTGGGACAGATATTTGTTACTGAGAATGTGTCTCTAGTACAGTGTGTACATCCTTGAAATAGGAATAAATAAGCTTGTGTCTGGATTTGGAAAAATAACATGTGTGTGTGTTTATGGCAGGAAGTTTGGCCTGGCTCCATCTCCTGCTCACCTACACATACAGCTTCTTGTACCTGTTCAGTGTCTCTTATTGCTGCCACAGGCTTTATTAGAGCCACAGTGTGGACATTTTCTGTACTCTGACTCTGTAAAATGGGTCATGTTTCAAAATGTATTAGTACCTGTGGGTTAATGAGCCTCCTCTCTTCTTTCCAGCTGTTTTCTGCTTTGAAACTCATGCTTTTTAGCACTTTTGAAAAATCTCTGCCTACACCTGTCTCTTGGCTCCCCTCCTTTCTCAGGCAGATCACAGTACTTCTAACACAGCTGAAATAGCAGTGCATTGGGCATAAAATTGGGTTTAATGCTGTGTTTGCTTCCATGTTTGGTTGTGACCTCTTCTAGTCTGGATGAGACCGCAGTGAGAATGGAGCTTAATAATAAAGTGAAATTACAGGCAGATAGAGAAGATGCCACTGTAGGTAATTTTTGTGCTATGCTTTCATCTGGGCAGGACTGAATATAACTGATTCCTATTCCTGACAGCCTGTTTGACATTTCTGTCTCCTGCAGCAGTTAGACTGGTCTGTACTCACACATTTTGCAATAGCTACTGCTCGGTTTAAAAGGAAAGGAAAGAATGGATAGGAGTCCTTGATATGCATCTAAGCAATAGCTTCCTCTTGAAGGCAAACCTCCTTGGCATAGGTCACTAGTCCACACTCAGTGTTGGCTCTTGTACATGAGCAGCATTTAAAATTTACACAGCTTTTCCTATGCCCCGAGCTAGCCAGTTTTCAATGACATTCATGCCTGCACCTTCTCCTTGATATGCAGTGGTTAACCCTTGTGACAGAGTCACACAGTGCCACCTATGCCAGTGCTGCTGGGCACTGCCAGGAGCAGATCTGCTGACACTTGCCAGGGCAGGAAGTCAGCCATGCACTCAGCTGTTTGCTTTTTCCTTGTTACTGTTTTAATTGCCATTAGTGAAGCACAAAAATATTTTTTTCATGGGATTTGTCATGGTTTAGGGTACAGGGAGATGGTTTTTTCCCCCCTCTGCTCTACAGCCATGCATGAATGGTGTGTGGGTATGTCCCATTTCTCCTGGAACCATCCTATGGAAGGGAACTGTCAGTACCTCTCTGGGCACTGGTGCCAGCTGGTAGTATATGGCCATATTTATCTTCATTTGATGCCACTTTCACCCCGCCCATCCTGTGGTTTTTGCTTGTTTCCTTGTGAAAAAGAGCCATTCCACAGTCTTGGAGGTTCTGCTGTTGCTGTTGTCTGGCAGTGTAAGGAGTTAGAAGGGTCTGCAGAAGAGGTTGTCAGAGGAGTTAAGCTAATGATCCCCTAGTAATGATCCCTGGCAATCTTGACTCGGTTTGGCAGAGGAAGCAATTTAGGGAGTGAACTGCTTATTACAATGACCTTTACTGCATGTGTGTGTACTCAGTAATTGATACAGATTAGCCAGGAGTTAGTGTAGCATTTTATAACGGATTAATCCTGGAAAGCTGAATTATTTTTTTTCTTGGGGGCAGCTCAGAACAAGTCTGTGGTTGCTGCAGGCTTCTGTGTTCTCTGTCCTCTGCAACATCCCCTTAGACCCACTCCTTGAGGGATCAGTGCATACAAAATCTCTGCAGGAGACATGCACTACTGTGCAGTTGGAATGGTACCTTTTAGCAAAAAATGCCCTCAAAACAGAGGCATAAAGCAACCTAACGGTTTCAAGGGCAGAACAGCTGTGTAGTTTAGAATAAAAGGGGATTTTAATTTAATTTCATTCTATATTGCACGTGTAAGCACACCAGGACAGGCACACACGCGATGTCCAAGGGGCAAGAGCAGCTCTCTATGTAAGACTATTCCATTTATGAGTGCTGATGTTCCTCGGAGTGCATGCATGTACCAGCAGAGGGCACGCAGACTTCATTAAATGGGGACACGTGCTAATTAATAACTCTCAGAAGCAGGTAGGAATCTACCTGCATCTGTGTCATTCCCAGACAAAGTGCTCATTCAGCTGTGCAGAAACTGCCCATTCCAACAGACTGGCGTTATCTGAAACAGGCAGGAAGTGAGGGGGCATAAAGCATATGTTTGAAATTACATAATCCGTAGTCAAACTGTGATCATGTTTCATGTTCATGCTTAGTCAGACTGTGGCAGTGATTAGGGTTGACTAAACAGTTACTGTAGCTCCCATTTTTTTCCATTGTGTGGCATCTGCTAGCTCTGTTCATCGTTAAAGTCTCAATCCAGGCAAGTGACGCGGAGTGTGGATCAGCCATAATGAACTAGAGAAAGTCAGGGAGAGAGAGTCAGCAGGTTTTGTAATATATTAGCACAGGATTATTGGGAAATGTGAATTTAAAAGGAAGGCTATCTGCATTTTAGAAACTGAATCAAAGCTAAACTGTACAGTAGACTCCTCTGTTCTATCCTGCCTATGCACTTGCAGTACATTCATAATCTTCATAAAGGAGAAAATGAATTGGTGAAATAGGCTGTTTTATGATAATATCCCATATGTTATCAGATTCATGCAGGCAGAATCACACTAATGAAGAGAAATTGCAGTTTATGTAGGGCTTGCAGGCCTCGCTGAGGCAGATTAACAGAGGCGAGGGTGAGAGGCAGCACAGTGCCTTGGCAGGCTGCCCGAGAGCTAATCAATGCAGATGGAGTCAAAGGGACTGCCAGCCTGATTCCCAACAGTTTCATCTGGGAGCAGGAATGACTGTATCCATCAGTGCTCCTTGATAAGACAGCCTTTAAGCTTGTGGTAAGAATGAAGCCATTTGGGGAGGCAGAGGCTGAGCAATACCAAAAGCGATGACTCCACATGCGGTGCAGGGGAGAGGTGGGTGTTTAATTTTAGCTGCTGACCTGATTTCATGCTGAATGACAAGTATCTATAGGAATCCTCAAGGGCCAATCAGTTGCTATGCTAGTGAAGCTTTTGGAGAAATGCATTTAATTTTATTCAAGTGATGCCTTTAAGGAAGCAATTATGATTTTACCTCTCAGAAGTTTGGACTCCTTCAGGTTGATTTCAGTTAGTGCTAAGCTGAACTTCTTTCATGTTTCATGTTGCTGAAACTGAAGTCAAACTCAGTTGTTTATTTAACATGGCACACACTAATGATCTGAAATATCCCAGTTTTCCTGTGCTGTTCAATCTTTTTCACCAATATAAGAGCAAACTTGATGCAGAATCAAAACAATTGATGTCCTTCTGCCATTTGCGTGCACATCCTGAAGTGAGGCTTAGAAAATCAAGGAACAACAGGGCTTTAACACCAAAGAACTCCTTTGCAGAGTGTTCTTTGTGCCTTTGTGCTTGAGGAAAGTGTACTTGTGGTAACCCAGGACAGGGCTTTCATTTTTTAACAGGAAGACTGGCAAAGATCTCAGTCCACATATCATGAAGTCCCTTGTCATAGAAGACACTCATGAAAAAAATATGAGAGTTGGGCCTACACGTGGGGCAGATGCTTCACTTTGCACTGGTGATAGAATCCTGGCCACTAGGAACATTAGTCACTTGGAGCCCTTCCCTTGGGGTAGTGTGTTTCTGATCAAAAATGAAGGCTGCAGTCAGCCACGAGCTTAGACTCAAATTGTTCAGTATCACTGAATGTGTAGATATTAAGTATTAGGGCTTTTAATACTATTAATAATGTGGTAGGAGCTCTGTTGTTATGTTCATACTCTGTTCTGCTGCTGTTACTGGCTTATGTAGGTAGGGTATGGATCCAGGTTTGGTCATGCCCATCTTTCCACAGTCATATTGATTGATTTGAAAGTTCCTGTTTGGAGATGACTTTGCATTATTCCCTCCCCAGTTTTGACTTCAGTGAAAAATGGCTGGGCCCAAAGGCCAGGCTTTGTGGATGGGATCTGTTTGTTTTCTGTGGCTAGTTGCTGACTGGAACCTCATTTGCATGTTTGTGTTGGCTTTTTATTTTCGCTTGTCTCTGAATCTGTCCAGTGATTAGTTTGTTGACAGATGGCTTTTCCCTCGAATAAGATACAGTGAGTAGATGTTCTGAATGTCCCAGAAAGGCTCTGGCATTTGTCCTCAGGACAATGAAAAACACCCTGGCATTTTCTGCCTTCTCTGAATTTGCCTTTCATTTGTGTATTGTATAGATTCCTCTAAGGATAAGGAAAGAAAAATGTTAAAATGTGGTTATGACAGGCAAAGTGACAGGTCAAAAAAGCCTTTTCCTCAGTATAAGGAAAAGGATTTTCTTGCAGTTTCTGTGTATTGCAGTTCACACTTCCTTGCTTCAGTGAATAAATGTGGGGTTTACCAGTTTTTGAGGTAACACAGCTAAAAGAAAGATAGGTTTGATTCCACTTGCCTTGTTCTGACTGAGTTCCCATCCCTTGCACCCATGCAAATGGTTTGAGGCTCTGAGTTTACACAAGCAGTGCAGGCAGTGCAGTGGGAAGACATCAGGGTTTTCACATGCATATAGTGGGAGCTGTGGGACATTTCCTTGGTGATGTGCAGGGAGAAAAGAACTTAATCCAACTCTCTCCAGTTTGAGATTGGAGATACAGAGTTGGCATCTAAGGGAGAGGAGGAGCCCTCTCCCTGTTGTCTCTATGTTGCCCAGTCTTGAAATGGAGCTGCTGAAATGCAGTCACTGAAACACCCTGAAACCAGGATCCTGTGATGCTGGGACTGGTCCCTTCTCCCAAAGGAAGAGGATTTCAAAATTATAATACTTTATATAATCTCTTGATCACAGCTTTTGTGAAACAAAAGCCTCCCAAGAGCATCCTTCCTTCAACACTTACAGATGAAAAAGCCTCATCTGAGCAATGCACTTGCTGAACCCCTGTGCTGCTGCAGCTGGGTGCTAGGGACAAGCTCACCCTTTTCCCCACGACAGGGATGTGCAGAAATCCACAAACCCAGCCTCTGCTTTTTCTTTTCCCCTGCACCAAATTCTTCAGTTTTATAGCATGTGAGTCAACTTGTAAAAATGACTCACGAGCTCATTCCAGCCTTCTGAATTGGGAGCCCAATTAAAATACTACTTGAAAATGCATATATTGAAGAGAATGAAAAGTGTCTGTTCTGAGTGTCAGGCATTAGCACAGTATATTTGAAGGCCTGTCTTGAGCTAGTCTGATACTTGCCAGCAGGAAACCTGGTGAATAATTAGGATTCAGCTAACAGAAAAAAAAAATTGAAAATCAACTGAGGTTTAAAAAAAAAAACTAATTATAAATTGTATTAATTGTAAATGCATACAAATTTATTAATTTCAAAATGCTGGTTTATTTATATGCCTACAATGCCATTGTAGGATGGATAGAATGGTTTATTTCTCAGATGCTGAAAAGGTGGTTTTCCTGCAGGGCTGCAACAGCTGGCAATGAGCTTCCCCTGTTGCTGGTTTGAGTTCTGAGTAGGCATTGTCTGGGGTTTAACCTGGTGTTGTGTGGGCAGGTGCCCGTAGAACTGCAGGGACAATTCTTCTCAGTCTCCATCTTTGGCCTTCAGGGATTGTTCACATCAGGGCCAGCCAGTCTTTCTGACATTGCCACCCACGTACCAAAGTCCTCTCTGGAAGCTGATCTCATGCAAGAAATGAGAGCAGCAGGGCTGAGATCAAGTGCACAGCAGGTCAGAGCGTGACTCAGTGGAGTCAGGCCTGGCTTTTCTGGCACATTTTCTTTTTGGTGAGGTGAGGGCTCAGTCAGGCTGCACATTGACATAGTCCCAGCATCAGATTTATATTCTGAATGATGTGCAAAATTAGGCATCATCCACAGCAGCACCACCTCAGCAATCATGCAGAGATCTCCACTGAGGGCATGGAGGTGAAAAACGTCACCGCAGCTCAGCCAGGGTGATGTGTGTGCTGTGCACACGAGGGCCTTTAACTAACACACAAATCTGGCATATAAATCACAGCACTTCTACCTCCAGGATGTTTCTGTGGCATTACTGTGAACTTTAGGGCAAGAAGGTGAGAACTGCAGCAAAAGGCAGGGAATCACCCAAGGAAAAGATGTTTCAGAGTGTCATCTTTCCTTCGTGTTAGCTCCTCAATCCAGGCAAGGTCCTCCTTTTCCCAGGCTGCTGTGTGACTGGGGCAGAAGAGTGCTTGCATCCAGGAGCAGCACTTGCCCCAGGTTTCCTCCCTGGTCCCATACCACCACTGTAATAATTAATGCCCTATTTCCAGGACAGTGGGTGTGAAAGAACCCAGGGAAGATCTGTAAGCCTGGTGGGACCATGTTACCAACTTATGATGAGCCAAAAATCCCCCATATTACATTACTGGCAAAAGCAACCACCTTAAATGGGAAGTGTTTCACTAAACAGCTATTCTGGTTTAAGTTCTTTTTGAAAAGAAAACAATAACTAGTCACATGCTGTGGGAACTACATCCACAGGAATATATTTTTCTTCAAGTCTAGTAATTGTAAAGAAGAATGATCTTTGTTCTAGCAAAGTTCATGCAAATCAAATGTGCACATATTGTTGCCACTTATCAGTATATAAATAACACATATGAATAATTGCCAGTAGGTGGTAGTGTGTATTTTTCAGATAAGTTTGTGACTTAGTACTGCAAGTGTTTCATGTTTGAGGTGACTTAGAAAGATCCTGTCATCTTTAATGTATGATCTCAAACCATCATTGCTTTGAATTTAGTCCCTGGTTTCCCTGATTTGATAGTTCTGTTTCACAAACATCAGCCCATCTCAGAGAGACATATTTTGATTTTTCTTTTTACACTTATGGACAAACCTAACTGGAAACATTTTGAAAAGTGCCAATTAGTGTGAGCCCAGAGAATTCAAATGCATGTCTTCATTGGAATGATTGGATTGCTCTCTAGTGTTTCATTTTAGGAGAAAAGCTTGTGATAAATAAGTGCATTATTTTAGTGATTTATAATTTTAGAATTGCTCTGTCATAGAAAATGTCTTGAGAATTCCTGAAAGAGCTCACTGGAAAAGGAGCAGTTCAGTTACTGGACATCAGATTCTCTTCAATGCCTCATCGTGCTTTGTAGAGAAAGGAAAGAAGTGACCATTTAGACAAGGGGTTTTGTTGGAACCTATCACTTCCTTGGCTCCTGTATTATTCCTTGCTGAGAGCAATCAATACAAAATCAGTGCTGTTCCCCCAGTTCCTCACACAGGGAGAGATGCCCACGCTCCCTCCTGTGAGTGTGTGCCTGGGCTGACACTCGTCCTTCCCCAGGTGAAGACCAGACCGCTCCTGCAGCCTGTCTGCTCTCCTTGCCTGCCTTTGCAGAGCTCTGGGAAGGGACTGCTTTCTTGTTTGGCAGAAGAAGGGGATGCCAGTGGTAAAGATTCTTTCTGTGGTGTTGCCTGCCAGGAAGCAAGGCAGAGGTCGGGAAAGGCGCTATAAATATTTCTGCAGTAACTCAAAGGCAGTGAGTGTTTTGGTTGATTTGTTTTTCCTGGGGTGTGTGAGACTGCTCTCCTCTGTGCAGGTGTCTGATTCATGTGAGGCTTCCTTTTTCTTTCTTTTCCTACTTGTTTCCTGCCTCTGCAATTGTTGCTTGCACTTGCAGCACTTTTACTCAGCCCAGCAATCCCAGAGAATGCAATTAGGTTATTTGTGCAAATGCTTTTCATCATGAATACGGTCTGCAGAGTCAGACCTTTTGCTTCTTCCTTCTGCTTCTAACCTGTCCCTCCCAAGTTTCCTTTCTCATTGTTTTTCCTTTCACTTATGTCTGCTTGCTGTTAGAGCAAGCTAGCAGAGAAGGAAGTGGGGGAGGGCTGTTTCTGCAGGGGTTTCAGTGCAAATAGCTGCATGGCTTATAATTTCTTGAGCAGATTAGGCTGTTCTTGGCATGCACTCAGGCTGAGAGAGATCTGCTTATTGCCAGGTGAAGTTACTGTGTTTGTGCCACCAGTGTCCATGAGCTGCACTGGCAGGAATTCCAGTGAATGTAAGGAATGGATCAGTACTTGGCCCTTGCCAGGAGCAGAACTGGTGATCCCAGAGGAGCTGTGCAGACAAGATCTGTGTCTGAGGTCAAACAGATCCCCACTGAGCTTAGGGAGCTGTCGTTGTCCTGTGTGTAGAGGAAGGCTTGGGCATACTCATGGCCAAACCTCCAAATCAGAAAGCTTCCATCTCTAAATGAGTCCTGGTCCCACTTTATTGCAGCTTGTTTTATATTTACTTCTTTACGTTTGTTTGTTTGTTTGTTTTGTTTTGTTTATTTGTTTTTGGTTTTGTGGGGTTTTTTTTGTTTTGGTTTGGGTTTTTTTTGTCTCAAAGTAATGCTTATCTCCAGTAATGAAAGAAAATGCAAAGTGATAGAAATAGGTGTTGGAGGTGATCACACAAGCTTGCAGCCATGTACAACCGCTCTAGGACAGAGTGAAATGTAGCTAACCTGCCTTGTTTGCCTTTCTGTGTTATCTGTTCTTAACCTGCTCCCTTGAGATCTAAGTTGACTGTGTAAAAGGTGGGATAAAATCTGATTTTGGGAAGAAATAATTTTTATTGACTGGAAGTGAGTGCTATCAAGTAAGCCATCCAAAGCTGGAGCCCATTTGGAAAATGCTGAGCTTAATATTTCTGTTCTGCTTTCAGTGGTTTAAATGGCAACTGCCAGAGGCAAACTCAAGTGAGAGACATGCATACTACCCACATGTATGTCCTCCCTAATTTATAAATATACCTGTGAGTATACTGATAACAGAAAACAGATTAGTGAGAGTTGGTTTCATGCTTGAAGATTGAGTTTCATGAGAAATGTAGATTGAAGGGAGGAAATCTCGGGGTCGGAAGCTGGTTGTATCGTGTGGAAGGCAAGAAACCACAAACTCGGTAGTAGAGAAGCGCTGCAGAAACGAGAATAGAGATGTTAATTTAGCAACTGAAATCAGACATGCCAGAGACTTTTAAATTGTCTCTGAGACTTTTTAAATAGTCCACCCTGGAGCAACAGGGTCTCTGGACCCCGAATATTTGTTTCTTCTTACTGGGTGCACTGGTGACAGCACTGTGTGTGGTGATAGGTCCCAAAACTCCTTTGAGTTTTCTGTTTGGAATGAAGGAGAGGAGTGGGAGGCAGCTTTACCTAAGTGCTCACAGTATATAATCTATGAATGAATACAGAATGAGAGCTAGATGGGACATTGTTCATTGTTCCATGACATTGTGTAGAATAAGACCAACACATCCATGCATCAGTACTCTAAAGACATAATCCTTCTCAAACTACATGTAACAGGGGCTTGTGCTTAGAGATGTACCATATCCCAAACTTCTTTTCTTTTCTTCCCATCTTCTTTTCAACATTTTCTTTCTGCTAGGAAGCAGGAAAAGCATGAGGATGACATACTTCAGTTCACACTCTCACTCCAGCTGCAAGAGCTGTAGAAGCTGGGGGCTTTGACAAGGCAGATGTGGTGAGGCTGGACTGGGACTTGTTCCATTACAACTTCCCACTACAGCTGTGGGGAAAATCCTGACTGGGGAGCCTTCAACACTGATGATGTGCAAGTCAGAAGGATGTGGACAAACCTCCAGCTCACTGGCTGGAAGAAGGAAAAATAGTTCTAGAAATCCCATCAACTTCCACCAGAGACCTTTGCTTTCTGGTGTAGACAGTGCAAGTTAAAAGTACAATTGAGGGTTTGGGTTCCTTATCTAAAGTACAATTTTGACTGGGAATTACTAAAAGGCAGTAAAAATGGAAGCATATTATGCTTTTTTCAGAGTCCCTTCTTGATGATTGTCATTTGAGGGATGAGAATGTCGAATTTGCCACGTTGCACAAAGTTATGGCAGCTGTTCCATATTGCTAGATTGGAAATTAAAATGGAGATCTATTCAAATTGTCTGACACTACCAGCAAGCTTGAAAGCAATGCTTTAAAACATAACAGAACTCTAATCTGGTCCTGAGGGGTAGTCAGTAACATTAAAAGCAAATGTCTTTTTCCAAATGGCCTTTAACTACTTTGTGTCTTTTCCTTTTTGTTGCTCAATTCTGCTTTTCATGGCAACCATTTGATGAAGTGAACAGAATTTCTGAGAATGTCAAAGACCAAATCCTAAGTGAGAACATTTCAGCAGGTCTAGTCTGTTATGATAATAAATATTTTCAGGAATGTTTAAGCTATGCTAACCTTTAAAAAAGAATGGATCACATTTCTATTTTCTTTCTTCATAAATGTCCGGTGCCTGAAACTTCTTAACAGTTTCTTCATCTAAAGATAAGATTGGGTTTATCTCTACCTGTAAAAGGTAATGCAATCTCTTCGTTTAGGAATTTCTAGAACCTTTGCCTGTCAACACACATTCAAATCCAACTTTTGATCCTAGAGCAGCTGCTTTAGCAACACCAATTTTATATAGACTAGAAAAACTCATAATATAGGAAATTGTTCTTTGAATCATGTGTAATTCCAGACCTGTGCTTCAGAACTCAGAATTACCCAGTTTGATTTGTTGTCACCATGAAATATTGGTTAAAAGCATTCATGTTTTTATCCAGTAATTCTTAATCCACAGAAAGAATGCACTGTTGACATCTCTGCAATTTTTTGTTGTCCTGAGTATGCCAGTTCATCTCACTCACACTGAGCATTAATCACTGAATGTAGCATTTTGTGTGTTCAGGAAATATTTGAGGAGGCTTTATAAAGTTACACCATTAAAAAAGAAACAAACAAGACCAAGTAGATTGTGTTGTTCCTTGTGGGTGAAATTCACCTGCCTAAAGCTGAAATAAATATGTGACAGACTTGTGCTAAGGCACCTCCAATTCCACTGCTCCCTGTGTTCTGTTTTGCTTCCCACACATCCTGTAATGACAAAGGTACTCTCTTCTAAAATACCATTTGCATTTCCAGGGGGGCATACTGGAAAGTATGAAGGGCACAGCAGACCCTGGAAAGTGCTATTGATTAATCTGTCCTCTGGATGAACCCTGGTAAAAACCTGCGTTTCCAAAATTCTGAAATAATCTGCATACAAATAATGGCAGGATGAGTTCTCTCTGGGATTATATGACTACATAAATAAGCAGTTCTTCAGTGCAGCATGTGGTTTTCTAATTTCCAGTAAAATGGAATGAGTCACACATGACAACAGCATTGCCACTAACCAGT
Organism: Vidua macroura; assembly: GCF_024509145.1. Lineage (NCBI taxonomy): Eukaryota > Metazoa > Chordata > Aves > Passeriformes > Viduidae > Vidua > Vidua macroura. Next base: position 13,260,176 of record NC_071582.1, read on the forward strand.
GTGGCGTGGCATCTGAAAAAGATAGCACTGGAAGGGTGTGAACTGCAGAGCAGATGATGGGGCTTGAAACATCTTGTTTGCTTTGGCAGGGCAACCAAAATCTTGATGCTTTCCCACAATCTGCTCCAAGGATATAGGTTTTGCTGTGCTGTATCAGATTATTACCCTGGGAATTTGTGTGTCCTGCCTTTGCCAATGGACAGCTCTTGATGCTTCAGATAAAGATAAATGCCCAGACTCCCCACAGGGGAATTCCAAAGTTGGATGGTGTGTCTTCAAGTAGGATTTACATTATTGCAGATTACCAGGGGAGGGTTTTTCTCTCTGGTACCAAATCTACTCAGGCAAAAAAAGGCCCAAGACAGCTCCCAAGTGCAGGCTCACATACCATACATATTATTTATATGTAGGTACATGTGTTGGTATGGCCCTTAGGCTGGGTTCACTCCAGAGGGAGAGTTAGCCATAGTCATATCTTAGCACAGGCCCAGGATTTTCTTCCTTATGTCTGGAGAGTTTCTGCTTGGCAGAACAGCTGCACAGGAGCAAAGCATCCCGTGGCTGCTGCTGCCATTGGACTCTGAGTCTGAGAGGAGGTCATGCAGAGTCTCAAAAGATGAAGGCCCAAATTAAAGAGATTGAAAGCAAAACCCTTCCCTTTATTTCTGCACCTCTAGAATTGGGGATCAAATCTTCTGGTGTTAATAAATTAGAAACTCAGAAAATTTTCAGTTCAAAAGCAAGATAGAAATGGAAATGACCTAGTACTTGGTCACTGTTACAGGGCATTAAGGTGGTCAGCTTTGTAGTCATGAGTGACTTCTGCCTTTTTGGATCTATTATATCCAAAGTGGTGTCAGACACTTTTTCCTTTGAATGTTTCTCTGAAGGAATACTTGTTAAAGGAGGGGTGGGAGGAGGATGCAAGTAATTCCTTTTCTGCTCCTGACATATCCCCAAACACAGCCATATTTAGGCAGAGTTAAGGGTGATGTTCTAGGTGCCCAACATTACATTTTCATTGGTTTATGCTGCCTCCTCCCTGTCAGTATTGTCCACACGAAGGGCTCAGGGAGCACAGTAGTTTAAGCTGCAGTTTAATTCCCTGTAGATGGAGATTTGCTGTGACAGAAATGCCTGCTGTCCTGGCAGTCTCTCACGTCTGCTGGAGGCAAGAGAGTATGTCAAACAATAACTCGGCCAGCAGATGTGGTTCTGTGGGGACAGTAGTGTCTGTGGTACGAAAATTCCCTCCCAAAATACAGATCTGTGGGGACAGTAAGCGTCTGTGTCAGTGACAACTTTATAGCATCTGCTGGGACAGTAATGCCTGTGATACGTAAATGCATCTCTGCATCTGCTGGGTCAGTCAGAGAGAGATGTATTGTATATACCCAGTTTTACATGTGAAAATCTCCTTCTCTTTACTTCAGGGGATTTGTTTGATTCCCTTTCCCACAGAGTTAATAAGAACGATTTTATGTAAGAAGAGCTGAAGGTATTTGTGAGTCTTTTGCACGTAGGACAGACATTGCCACATTTCAGCTGCCAAGAAATACTGCTACATTTTCTCCTACCATGGTATTAATCATTAATGGCTTTGTTCTCAATGAACAGCCTGAGTATCTTCAATGATGCTCTTGTGAGTGCTAATGCTTTGTGGTTGCAGTGAGAGCATCACATGAGAAATGTGTTTGTTCAGAGAGGAGGAGATGCATCACAAACACATCATTCTGACCCAGACCAGATTTCAAATATTCCTAAGGACAGGTGTGCACAGATAAAGATTTTTAATTTGGCCTCATCTCTAGGCTAAGCACTGGACCCACCTTAGGAAGGCTAGCACTGGGGATAGTCAATTTTCCAGCAGCAGCAACTCCATTCAGATGTCAGGGTATTTTGCTACAACAAAGGCTGATGTTGACATTTTTTCTTGGATAGAGACAGATGCAAGAGCTTCTGCCTCAAGGTTATCCATTATACTGTATATTAACTAGATGTTTTAACACAGGCCTTCCTGCAGAGACAGCAGTGAATGATGATTAATACTTATCAATTAAAATCTAATCTTTTTCCCATGTGTATTTATATGCTGAACTTCAACCTACAAGGCAATTCTGTGACAGGAATTAGATATTCTTTTGTTGGAGTGCACTGGAATTATGGTCAGGGAGGTATTATTCACTCGTCTATTAGGAGTATTGTGTTTGTGCCTGGTTTTTGCCTAGGCATTGTATATAAACATAGCCTCTATGAAAAGGAGTTTATAAACAATTACCATTAAAGGGACAATTATTTTCTCTTTCTTCATGTAGCAACTCTGAGTAGGAGGTGAGGGATGGAGGAGAGAGGAAGCAAAGGTTGTACATGTTTTATGACCATAATTATAATTAACTATTTGAGATATTAAAATTTTAATTAAATTTTAATTATAATTTACTATTTCAGAGATTAAAACTGATTAAAAAAGACTCAAGGTTATGAGGTACCTCACAGATCTATGAGTTATCTAGCTCAGCCTAAACATACAGATATAAATCTTTCTTTCTTTTGTTGTTTTTTTTTTTTTTTTTTCCTTTTTAACCCAGCCCCGTTGAACGGGCAGTGCCCACGGGTGCGGTAGGTGCCCCCAGCCCCGCAGCCAGCGCTGCATGGCAGCCGCGGCGCTGCCCCACGGGCCGTGGTAACAAAGAGCTCCAACCCCGCAGCCGCGGAGCGGGGAGCGCTCCACTGCGGGAGAGGGAGAGCTGCTCGCGGGAGCAGACGGGAAGGATGGACTCCAAACACGTCGTGTGAGAGCAAGGGAGAGGCAGAAGGGATTTTCATTTCGAACTCTGCTTGGCACAGTTGTTAAACACCACTCAATTCAGATGCACCTTGCGATAACCCTGGTTCAGAGCGAGAGGCAGGGCGGAACAATGACTGAAGGAGGCCACTCACAACCCTGGTGGAGAGTCTTAAAGTGGGCAGGTGATCTGGCTGGTTAGTTCTGATTTATTACAAAGGCATCTTTATGCTTTTTGAATTCCCTTCCATCACTCATGTTAAACAAAACTGCATTCTTATAAGGCACTTCATCCCCTCCATGCATGAACACGCTCATTGCTCATGTCACACTACCGGCAAAGGCAGATGAAGGAAGTGCAGTTAAGTGATGCCTATTACAAAAATCTTTTTTGCTTTATTATACCAGAAACAAGCACTTTAGTAAAGCTGCTAGGAATTGGTTCATTTTTATGGTACTGTATCAACATTATCAGAGACTGATAGTGACTGTTAAAGGTGCAAGACTTTTTCTGGTTTGCAGCAAAATTGCTTTTCACAACTTGTCCCAGAAGATCTTTGTTTTTAAAAAAATATTTTGCAAATGAATTTTGTAGCAGGGAGAGGTGTGGAATTATGGGAATGAAAGTGCATGTGGAAACATCATCTTCCCGTTTTGTATTTTTTGATGTGACATTCCTTATCACAAGGGAAAGAGGCACTTTGCAGCTTCCCTACCCCTGAGCCTCCTACCAGCTCAGAGAGGCATCACAAAGCCACTCACTACTCAATCTCCATTTCATTTCTTGTCATTTATTAACACAACTACACTGTTTTGAGAGGTCGGCCCATCCCTTAGCAAAAGCATTCAAAGTGGCTAGAACAAGTGGTGAAAAAATGATAAACGTTTTCAGCTGAAATTGGTCAGATTATGGATGAGTTGTTTATAAACATCTCGTCTAGAACTGTCAAGAGGTGGAGCTGACATCATTGAAAGATGATAAATTCTGACACAGTGCTCTGAGATTTCACTGCCACTGAATGTAGGTTAATATGGGATTCAATAGGAAATCTGGCTTGTGTATTGCTGCATATTACAGGAAACGAAGGAACTTGTCATTTGTCTGCAGATTGCTAATTGCAGTTTATTGCACATGCAAAAGGTTAATTTGGGTATGTTATCACAGTAATCACATGCACTGCCTCAGATTAAACCATACCCCTACACTAACTGATGAGCTGGCCTGTGGGATTTGGGACATTATTTTGTAATATTATGGCAAATAAGAATTTTGAGTAAATGCTGTAAGAGTGGGCAGCAGTGTCATTAAGTGCAAAAAACCAGGGTTACAAGTCTCTGGTATGAAATACTTTCCCTTAACCCTTAATTTAATTATTCCCTGAGATGCATGTAATTTATTCTTTGTGATAATTGAAAACAGAAGACTCATCTATTCTAAATGAAAATTATATCCTATTCTTATTATTGTTAATGCTTTGTATTTAGAGGAGTATTTAAAGAGCTGAGATGAATTCATGACCTCTTCATGCTAGGTGCTGTATATATACACACAGTAAGCTCACTGCCCCAAAGACCTTACACTTTAATTAAATAAAGGTTGGAGGAAGGAAGTTTTATTACTTCTGTCACAAATGGGAAATGATAACAGAGAGAAACTAAAAGGACTGAGAATTACACTCCTCCTGCAATGAGTCCTGTATTTGCCTGTAATATATCCTCCCTTCCTGCTTTTGTTAAGTTGCTGTAAATTGCTAGGTAGATGGTTGGTCTCTCCCCCAGAGATGGAGTTTAATTCTGTGCATGTTTCAAGGTTTTATGGAACGAAAGGCGTTCTGTAGATAGATAACACTTTAATTTAGACCTGATTAAGTTATTCTGAAGCAATATTTAGTGGAGGGAGTAGAATTGTACCAATCTGGTTGCTTGTTGCCATATGAACATACTGCTGCATAGCTGCTGCGCTCCCCGCGGGCTGTGCTCTTGGTGCATGCGGGTTTTAAGGTACACCAGTATAACTTTTTAATTGTTATTATTCCCTCTTGTTTGCTCTTAAATGTCTTCCAAAATAGTAAAAAAGTAATAGTGCTTGAGATGTTGGAGAATTCCACAGGCTCTTGGAACACCACACCAGTGCAGGCTTAGTCTCCCAGAAATGGATCTTCTTCTCCCCCTGCTCCCTGGAAGTACCGTGCTCATTCTGAAATGCATTTTAAGCGTTTTTAATTGGAGCTTCTAGCTTTGCATTAAAAACAAAGCCAGCTCTGCCTGGAATCTTGCTTTGGGAAATTTTTCTGTAGAGGAACATAAACCTGAAGATAACCTGTTTCCCTTTTTCTGCTTGTTCTGTACCGTACAGTGATCTGTTTAAGCAGATAGGATGGGAAGGGGAAGGAAGAAAAAAATGGACAAGTCAGGTGAAGAAACAACACAAAGAACAGGTAAAATCCAAGCACAACCCAACCACTCTCCTCATATCTTTGCATTTCAGTATTTTATGACTCTCACTGTTGGACTCCAATAACACTAATTCCCTGCACTCATGTGTCTTTCCCTCATCTCATCTCTGGTCTGTCTTGCCCCTGTCTGGTAAATGCCCCTGTCTGATGTTCTGTCTCACAGATTTTAGACTCATTGAATTAAAAATATTGCAAAGAATCAAACTTCAAAAAATTATTTTATTTAATAAGAAAGAGTATTATTTTGTTGTTGTAAGTTTTATGGATCCTTGAGCACTTACTCTTGTTTACCCTATGAAAACCAGCACTGCTGCCTATGGAAGTAAATCTGTAGAATAAGTAATCTTTTAAATATGAAACTTCAGTTTCCTTAGCTGATGGGACAAGCTCAGCACTTAGGATGGCACATCACCAGTGTATACCCTTGCTAGAAAACAATCCACTGGAGCTTTGTTATACAACATTCAAACATCCTGGCGAAGTGACAGTAATTTGCAATAAACACTGCATGTAAACAATTACCTGTGACTTGTTACACTTGTTTGTACAGGCAGCTGGCTAAACAGATCTGGGTGCACTTGTAAACGTCTGTCCCTGTCACACCTGATACTGGAAAACAATTGTTTATTATATGATTACTCTGAAAAAATCAGGGTTTTGTACCTGACAGCTGGCAAGGACTGAGTATAGATGCTTACAGAGGTACGGGAAAGAGCCAGAGAAATCAAATGTGATGGTGGTGTTTTTATGACAACGGTGATGGCACTTTCATGTCTAATCCTCCCATCAAGGGAGGTCTTCGTGACAGAGTACTTGATAAAAAAAACCCCCACTTTTGCTGTTTGAAGGGTCCTGTGGTGGTAGAGGTGAAAGAAAGTCGTTTGGTCATACAAGGTCCAAGGAAGAGGCAGAGGTGATTTATTTTCCAGCGGTTTAGCAAGGCGCTGTAAGGTGCTGGTGACACCACGCTGGAGCAGCTGTGCGGGAGGCGCTCCCACCCTTCGGGCTCTTTACGAGCGGAAACGCGGGGAGCTGGGACCGAGGTGTCCCGCGCTCCAGCCCCGGGGCACGGCTGCGCTCGGGTCACGGCCGTCACCCCGCGCCCGGGGCGCGCCGGGCCGGGCAGGGCGGGGCCGCGGCTCCCACCGGCTCAGACCCCGCGCCCGCCGGCGCTGCAGCGCCCGCAGGGCGGGCCGGGAGGCGCCTCCCCCGCCGCAGCACGGGCCAGGGCGGAGCGGGCCGAGGGCCCGGGCGGAGCGGGCTGAGGGCCCGTCCCGGCCCGCCCCGCCCCGGCCGCGGCCCCGGCCCCGCGCGGGCGCACTGCGCGCGCCGGGGGAGGGAGGGAGGGGCGCGCAGGCGCGGGGCGCGCGCCGGGCGGGGCCGCGCGGGAGCCGGCGGGGGGTTCCGCGCGCCCGCGGCCGCCGCCCGCGGGGCCGGTGAAGGGGCGGCGGCGCTGCCGGCGCGGGGCCGGGGCCGGTGCGGGGGCGGTGCCGGGGGCTCTGCCGCTCCCGAACCCGACGGCGCACAAAGGGCACCCCCCCACACCCCGAACCGACCCCCCCCGCCGCAAAAACGCACCCCAAGCGCGGCCCCCTCCGCCGGCGCTCAGGTGGGGCTGGCGGCGGGCGCTCGGGGGCGCGGGGCGGGGAGGGGAGCGGCGACCGGCGGGCCGGGGCCCGGCATTGTTCGGCAGCCGACAACAAAGAGCGGGGCCGGGCCGGGCCGGGCCGGGCCGGGGGGGCAGCGCCGGCCCCTCCGCGCCGCCCCGGCCAATCGCGGCGCGCGGCGGCGGCGCGCGGTGACAGCGAGCGGCGCTTACGCTGCGGCGCCCGGCGCGGCCCCCGCTCCCCGCCCCGCGCCCGCCCGCCTCTCCAGAGCCGTCTGGCTGCAGCAGAGCCTCAGACAGAGGAGGGGAGAGGAGGAAAAAAAAAACGCTGAGTGAGTGGAGTGGAGCCTGGGAGGGGCTCCTTAAAGAAACGCTGCCGCCGCTTGGCATTGTGGCCGGCGAGGAACTCGAGGGGGGGAAGCCATCGGAGCTCCTCTCGCTTATCCTCTTCCCACCCCCCCCACCCCACCCCCAGCCGACAAAAAAAAAAAAAAAAGGAAAAAAAAAAAAAAAGCCAACCGAAAAAAAACCTCGGGGGGGAGTCGTGGGGGGGGGGTCCTGAGAACATCTTATAAACCGGATTGCACTGAGAGGAGGAAAAAAAAAAGCAAAAAAAGATACAAAATATACAAGCAAAAGGCAACAATTCCCCGGTCTCCAGCAGTCGCCCACCCTCCCTTCCCTTCTCTCCTGCTGGCCATCTGCCTTGGGTTCTCCTTTGTGTCTGATCTCTTACTACTGAGCCGAGCGCAGGCGGAGGGTGCACCACACACAGGGACTATGCCCAGCTCGCTTTTTGCAGACATGGAGAGGAACGGGAGCGGCGGCGGCGGCGGTGGTGGTGGTGGTGGCGGGGGAGAGACCCTGGATGACCAAAGAGCCCTTCAGATCGCCCTGGATCAGCTCTCCCTGCTGGGGCTGGACAACGACGAGACGGGCTCCATTTACGACAACGAACCTCGGAAAAAGAGCGTGAACATGACTGAATGCGTCCCGGTGCCCAGCTCGGAACATGTCGCTGAGATAGTGGGGAGACAAGGTGGGTGCCTGCATGCGAGGGGGTGTGGGGGCGCGGGTCTCCCCTCCGCGGTGCCGGGCGGGCGGCTCAGATGCGACACTGGCCGTTCACAGGAACGCTGCAGCCGTGCGGCGGTGGCCAGTGCCGGCTTCCCCCAGACAAAGAAAGTGCAGCAGCAGACGTGATGTTTCCGAGGAGTGTTATGCATCAGTTTCGAGATGCACTTTCAGCTGCCGGGTTGGGGGAAAAAATCACGAAAATAATACAAATCTGTCCTTTCCTCCGGCTGCAAAAGTTAAGATTTGCAAGAGGAAACGGGAGGAAAATGGGATCCTCGGTGCTTTTCCCCTCTCCACCACCCCAAAGTTAGAAATCGTGGATTATTTTTAAGGAAGAGAAATGGAGTGGAGAAGTGGAACAATGGGGTTGGAATAAAGCATCCGCAGTGGGGAATATGGCTCATTCGGTACAGCCTCTGCTCCTCACCTTAAGAACTGATTTTATTTTTCCAAAAGGAAAGTGCTGAGCAGGAATGTGGACTGGCGGGTGTGTTGATTTGTGAGGGCTGCTTGCATTTTATTTTTTTTCTGGCGGTGCAGTTTTCCTGCACGCTTTTTTTTTTTTAATTTTTTTTTTTGTCGCTCTCTTTTTTTTTATTTTTTTCCCCCTGTGTTACCGACCCTGTGAACTGCACGTTGGTAGTTTTGGGGCAGTTTGCATGGCAGATGTGCCGGTGGCGACTTGCGATGCCTTTGGGCGTGTGCCAGGGCTGTGGGCTGACATTACTTTACACCGTGACCGAGGCTCCCGGACGAGATGCCAGCGATCACCCGGGGTTGGGGGCAATGTGTTTCGGGTGGGTGTGTATTTTTTTTTCCCCTCCCTAGCTGCACCCAAACAATGGATTGTAACCGGTTCTCCCCCACCACCTCCCCTTCCTCCCCCTCCCCTTCGCCCTCCATCTCCGCATCTCGTTCCCAGGTTGTAAAATCAAAGCTCTGCGGGCAAAGACCAACACCTACATCAAGACCCCGGTTCGCGGGGAGGAGCCGCTCTTTGTTGTGACGGGCAGAAAGGAAGATGTGGCCATGGCCCGCAGGGAGATCATCTCTGCGGCCGAGCACTTCTCCATGATCCGAGCCTCGCGGAACAAGAACACAGCCCTGAACGGCACCGTTCCCGGCCCCCCGAACCTGCCCGGCCAAACCACCATCCAGGTGCGGGTGCCTTATCGCGTGGTGGGCTTGGTCGTGGGGCCCAAGGGGGCGACCATCAAGCGCATCCAGCAGCAGACGCACACGTACATCGTGACCCCGAGCCGGGACAAGGAGCCGGTCTTTGAGGTGACAGGCATGCCAGAGAACGTGGACCGGGCCCGGGAGGAGATCGAGGCACACATCGCCATGCGCACCGGCGGCATCATCGAGCTGACGGACGAGAACGACTTCCACGCCAACGGCACGGACGTGGGCTTCGAGCTGAACGGCACGGGCAGCCTCTGGAGCAAGCCCACGCCGCCCAGCATCACCCCCACCCCGGGCCGCAAGCCCTTCTGCAACTACCGCAACGACAGCTCCAGCTCGCTGGGCAGCGCCTCCACCGACTCCTACTTCGGGGGCGGCACCGGAGGGGGCGGCAGCGCCCGCCTGGCCGACTACAGCCCCCCGAGCCCGGCGCTGAGCTTCTCGCACAACGGCAACAACAACAACAACAGCGCCAACGGCTACGTGTACGGCGGGGGCGGCGGCGACGTCCTCTCCTCCCCGGACTGCTGCTCCGAGCTGCCCTTCGACTCGCCGCCCGGCTTCGACCTGGCGCCCGCCCCGCCGCCCGGGGCCGCCCTCCTCTGGCCGCAGTTCGAGCGCGGCCCCGCCGCGCCGCCCTCGCCCGCGCCCTCGCCCGCTGCCGCCGCCGCCTTCCCGGGCGCCGCGCCCGCCAATGCCAACCTGGCGCTGCTGGTGAGCGGCCCCCGGCGCGGCGCCGCCCCGCCCCCGGCGCGGCTCTCCCCGCCCCTGCACGGCAGCGCGGCCGGCACCGAGCACCCGCTGGCGCGGCGGGTGCGCAGCGACCCCGGCGGGCGGCTGCTGGCCGCCTCCTACCCGCTGTACGCCAACGGGCTGGGCGCCCACCTGCCCGGGCTGCCCTCCGACTCCTCCGCCTCCTCCTCCTCCTCCTCCAGCTCCTCGTCCAGCTCCTCCTGCTCCTCCTCTGGCGTGCGGCGGAAGGGCAGCCGCGATTGCTCGGTGTGCTTCGAGAGCGAGGTGATCGCGGCGCTGGTGCCCTGCGGCCACAACCTCTTCTGCATGGAGTGCGCCAACCGCATCTGCGAGAAGACGGAGCCGCAGTGCCCCGTGTGCCACAGCGCCGTCACCCAGGCCATCCGCATCTTCTCCTGAGCGCCGCGGGGCGGGGGGCACGAACCGGGGGGGCCGGCGGGGCCGGGGCCGCTGCCCGCCGAGGGGTGCGGGCTGCGGCCGAGGGAGGGCTGGGGGGTGGTGTGACAGCGGGTGCATGCTATAAATAATAACGGGCGACTCCATTCTAGTGCTAGGCTAGTTTTTACACTGTACTTTAATACGAAGCTTCCAAAACTCCCCTTTTTTTATAAACAAACAAACAAACAGAAAAAAAAAACAGAAAAAAAAATTTGAAAGTAGAAGATGCTTATGATGATGACAATGGTGTGTGGACTGTTAGTAAAACGTGCTGGTAGTTCTAGGATGCTTATTACAAAATAATTAAATCTATGGGTGGATACTTTTCTGAATGTTCTTGAAAGGGCAAGAAGTTCCTGTGAAAAACCATGATACTGCAGCTTTATCAGACTTTAAAAAAGAAAAAAGAAAAAAAAAAACCAACAAAACTGTAACATATCTCTTATATATATTAAAAACGTTTAAAGGTTTTAAAGATAAATTGCATTAATACAGATTGAAGTATTTTATTCTTTTTTGACTTGAAAAATTATATTTCATATTGCAAAGATGTTTACAAGTATTTTAATTTAAGTTCAGTGAACTTTTTGTAGCTGGGTTAAATCTTTTTTATTTTAGTATGGCCTTATGGCAAAGAACACTGTATTATTTTAATATCACACAATTGTGAACGGAATTACAAACCATAAAATGTGTAATGCTTTGAACAGTATTCTGTTGGGATGGAGATTTTATAGGTTCAGAAAAAATCTTTTAAATCTGCTTCACCCAGCATATTTTCTATTCAGTGATATAAAGCATATTTTATTCTATATTATTACAAAAATGGAAATGTATAAACATATGTCAAAAGGAACTGTTGAAGCTTTCTAACATTTGTATAAATAGAATTCAGTGGAAATTACAAAAATTATGTTGCACCACTATAGTTTTAGTATTTCTATTTTAATACATTTGTTTACCACTTGTTTATGTATATGTAGGTGACGTTACTTGAGCTTAAATGTACTTTACTGAGCAAAGTTTAAAAACAAAGTATATTTTATTTTATGATAAAGGGCCTTTAACCTCATGGTCAAATACTAATATTATATTTGCTGAGACAAGATTTGAAATTGTATCAAGAGTTTTATTTTTCTGACATTTAAAGTTCTACATAATAAAAGTAAAACTTAAGTAATGGTGCTACTTCATGTTTTTTTAAGTATTTCTATATAAATAAAATAAAATATTACAGAAAAAAAAAGGTACTCTGTGTGGTGATTTGATTTCATGTGCTGAGAGTTTTTTTCTGGAATTTTTGTTTCCTGCTTGTATCAGTGAAACACGTTGGGAGTTTGAACTGTGTCATGCTAATGTTCCTGGAACTTGTACAGGCTTCCAGAATAATCCTGCCAGCTATCATACCTTATAGCATGTTATTAATGAAACAAAATTTGAGTTTTTTTAATATGTGTTATATTGCTGGGGTTTTCCACAGCACAAAATACTATTTTTTAAATGATCTTTAGTCATGAAAAGTACTTGGGTTTGTGTGAATTGTTACTTTTGGCAGACAAAACATAGGAAATAGGAAACTGAAAAGGAGCTAAAGAGGGAGCAGGGGAGGCTCCTTTGTTGCACTGTGCTGATGGAGGCTCCTGGCTCTGCCGTGCCCAGGGACCTCATCCCAAACTTGGCACTTCTGGAGTGGAGCAAGGGCTGCAGTTGCCTCCTTGACAGTGCTTCTTGGTATTTGGCAGTTGTGGCTGGGGTAATTGGTGTTGACAAGCTCATTTGAATAAAATATTTATTGCCGTGTAAAGTTGGCTTGGCGTTGCTGGTGGCTGAGTGGCATTGGGGCGAGGGAAGCTGAGCCGAGCCCACGGACACACCGGGCAAGCCCCGCAGGACTTGTGCTGCTCGGTGGAGTCCGTGGGAACTGTGGCTGTTGGCTGATGTGTGTTAGAGGAGATTGCAGAAGGTGCTGCACATCCCTAAATGTTTCTCTTTGAGCTTGCCATTGCCCTTTTCAGTGGGTGAGTGAAAACAACAAAGGAAACGCAGAGTGCGTAGCGTATTTCATATGCTTTACTTTGTGCTTAGCAGTGCATGGGCAGAGCTGCTCTGCTCCGATCTCCTTTATGGACTCCAGAGCTGCTGGTTGGGTGGGAAGGGGGAGGAGGGAAGATGCGGCAGGGGATGATGGGATCTCTTTGTTTGATTTGATTTGATTTTTGCTTCTTTCATTGAACTGTGGTTGTGGTATCATCTGATTTATAGAGCTAAAATCCCTCACTGAGTGTTGAATCTATCTCAGGAATCTTGAAGGTTTTGATGAGGGGCAGAAACCCCCCACCCCAAGGCTGTGGAAAAGAATCCAGAGAGTGGCAGAGAAGATGTGTTTAAATGCATAAGCGGTACAGACACTGAAAAAACCCTTGGCAAAATCAGTTACTTCAGAGATGAGGAATTTTAAGTCCATGTGTATATTTTCTTGGTGATGGGTGTTTAGGAAAAGCTCTCAAGATGCGTCAATCAATTTCTCATGTCTATATAAACATCCTGTGGAGTTTTCAGGGAGAAGTTGTGAAAATGACTATAAATAAAAAAGTGAATTTGATCACTTTGCTTGGTTTTCAAGCTTAGTGAAACCAAAAGGTAAATAAGATGAACAAAAAGTGAAAACTTAAGTCTCCTTCTTTTCTTCCCTGTGATGTACAATCCTGCTGTGTCCCCGGTGGTGGCAGTGGTGTTATGGATGGCTGTGAGCAGCCTCTGGAGAACAGCCGCTGGCCAGCAGCTCGGGGAATGCCCTGGCCTGGGCTGCCCAGCCTGTCAACTGGCCAACTGGCCTCGTTGTCCATGGTCATCTTTGCAGGACTTGCTGTTTCTTTACCAGGCTGTGGTGGAAACAAAGGCAATGCTCTCTTGGTCCATGGCTCTGGCTGCCTTTTCAGCCTCTGCACACTGTTTCAGACCCTTTACATGCTCCATGTGCCTGTTGTCTTGAGATGGAAAGATGAGCTGTAGTACCTTAAAAACTGGTTATGTTCACTCCTCCTTGGGAATTATTTTGCCTGCAGAGGGAACCAGTCTGGATTACTCTTGCTTTGTCATCCAATGAGTGCCTTTTTCCCAGCCTTCCAAACGTGATGCCCTGTGGTGGTGGCAGAGCCAGGGGGCTCAGCAGCATTCACCCACCTGAGGCACCTCCACTGCCTGGACCCTCCACTGCTGGCAGGGCTGGTGCATCCCCCTCTCTGTTGGAGGATGTTTCAGGGTGTACTGGCACACGTGGTGTCCATTGTGCTGGATCTCATTGCTTGCTGGGTTGCCCTGGTGTGCCCTGAGCCCAGATCTGCTCTCAGTGTGGGCTGTAAATCCCCCATCCTCGGCTGGCAGGGACGAGCGCACGGGAGCAGGGACAGTGTGGGGAGGAACATGCAGGCTGCCCATGAGCTCTGCCCCCTGGATTTATGCCATAGGTCAGTCCCTCGGACTGCAGAGGCCATAAATCAGTGCAGAATTTGTCCCAGGGTCGGGAGCCATATGGTGTGCGGGAGCAGGAGAGGAAGAGGGATGCCCACACCAAAGGAGAATAAAGGCCTGTGTTGGAGGCCGGACTATTTCAAAGCCTGAGAAAGGGGCAAAGTTCAGTTTCTAATTGAGTGCTTTGAAATATATAAATGTATATGGTCAATGTTTATCTTCCAGAACAAAGCTCACTCTGTTTGTCCAGTGTTTGTGTCGCTGCTGGGAGCTCTTCCTGGGGGTGTCCAGCTCAGAGCTCCTCGAAGCTCTGGGGCTGCTGGGGGTGTGGGTGCCCCTGGCACGTGCCTGCTGGAGGCACTGGTGAGGACCTGCACATTTGTGGGAGTTTCCCGGCTTTCCCAACACATTTGTATGGTTCCCAGCACATGTACACATCATTATCTCAAAGCAGGGTACATTTACATATGTAAGAATTATTATAGACAAAGTCCCTAAGCTTAATTATTCCTCTGTCCATATCTTGTACTTCACAGAATTTGCATAACAATCAGACATCAAAGCCAGAACACTTTACTGGAAGAAATGTCTTTCTGCTATATTATTTTAATAAAATAAATTATAATGATCAATTAAACCTAAATTTACTCTTTAGATTTCTTCCTGTGAATCCACTGAAATGAGAGTTAAAAGCAAACTTTAAATTTAGCAATAAGAATCTAACACACTAAGGCATTCAAATTGCTTTTTGTTTGATATTTCTCACTCCTCTCTGCCAACCTCCTCACCCATCTTTTTTCCTCCATTCTCCTTGTCTTGCCATTTTGGAAATTGAAATGATGCTTTGCTGTCACTGAAGTGAATGTGGATTCTGCTGCTGGAAGGGCATGCTGGTGAGTATTGCATTTAATTGATCTAGAAATAGCAAAAAGGAATTATTCACCCTGCCTCTGCTTATTTGTGTTTCCTGTAACTCGAGTTGTCTCTCGAGTAACAATGATTTAATTAGAGAACAAAGACTATTTTAAATCGAAGGTAGGCAAGGGAGGCTTCAGTCTGTGTAATCATTTGCATTTCTGGTTTACCTGTTTATGACAGTCAACCTGGCAAGCGCCGAAGGGCCCAAGTTTGCAGGTGAATATGCACTCTGCCCAGCGGTGAGTGATGTGGGAAGACACTCCTGTGTTCTCTTGCTTCATACTCAGGAAACATATAGACTTATATATAAATGTGATCATAGATCTAATATGTACTTGTGTACACAACTGCCTGCATAGAATCATCCAGAGAAATCACCAAATAGAAAGTCTTTCCCTTTTTAGTGCATTGGTGTTAAGAGAAACTTGCTGTAATTATGGAAAAACTTTTATTGTGGTTTTATTACTTAATAGTAAGGTTTTTAATGAAGCTTTCACAGTTGGATATATGAAATAATTATATCTCATCCAAGTTTTAACTTTGATTAAAAAGCAAAAAGCTTATTCGGTCTTAGTGAGATAGGCTCTATCAGGACGTGCTTCTCCTGTGATGAAGCTGTATCAAAACTATCCAGGCACTCGGTGTATGGATTATTCTTTAATGTTATCTGTGCAGGTAGAGCACAGCAGCTCTGACTGTGCCCCAGGTATGTACATGCATACATGTACAATACTGGGAGCACCACAGAGCCCTGATCCTTTAAGATTTGTGCAGTCTTGAGAAATAGCATCTATCATGAGAAATTGAATTTGTGGCCTTAAGGAATATCAGGTGGGGATGTGGCTACAGAAGCCACAAGTATCTGTCCTGGGTTGCATTTTTCTGAGTTTAGGGCTCCATGAAATAGTAGGATTTAGTTCCCCTCATAAAGTAAACTGGCAAGTAAGGTTTGTTTGCATATATACACTTATCCAGGGTACACAGGCAGTATTTCTCCCTAATGTGGGTTCTTTTTGTTACAGCATTTTTTTTGCCCTGTCTTTTGTAACTACTTACAGCTCTCCATTGTTGATTATTGTTTAACAAAATTAGTCAGTTAAATACTTTCATATTAAATGCATCTTTTACCTCCGCCATGACAAATGTGATTGATTAGCTGTCTTGAGAAATTTATAACCTTTGATAAGATTGCACCAAGAGAAGTGCTTTGTTAGTTTTCAGTGGAGAATGGAAAGAGATTTTTGATGTTCCTCATTACTGGTTTTCCACTTGTGATGGAGATAAAATACAGTAAAGTGCTTTTTTCTCTTATGTACAAGGGCTCTTCTGCCTTTCATACCTGGTAGAATTGTGTGGTCCACTTTGTATTAGTATGAATGGCAATTGCCTTGTAAATGTGATGGCCATTAATGGGTGAATAGTCTGTCATCTCTTATTTTGTCCTTTGTCTTTATGTTTTATTCACTTTTACACTCTACAAAAGAGCTTTAATTTAGACCTCAGACAACAGTAGCAGCGCTCCAGTTCATTATAGATCTAGTGGCAGTTTTATTTCATTTTGATGTTCTTTATATTTTGATGGGTGTACTAAACAGTAGAAGCCATTTTAATCAAAAGAAAATTTCAATGAGAGCATGACCTGTAAACAGTGGTTTTGTAAGAGTCACAAAAGTTTCTGTTACACATTTGAAAATTATATCCATGATTTAACTGCAAAGGGCAAGTAAATCACCTCCCTCTAAGAGTTAGAAAAATGAGTGTTTTTCAGGATCTTTAGTTCTGTTAACTGACTCATTGTATCATCTTGGCTAATTAAATTCACCTTTTCTGTGCTTCAGGATTTCCATCTGTGAATGAACTAATGACACATACTTACAGGCAGTACTGTGAAGATTAATGAATTGACATTATTGAAGTATCCTCAGGTAGAAGTCCTGATGTAAGTACAAAGTACTATTACTGATGCTTCCTAATTAATCAGTCTACAATCCAGCATGTGGAATACCATTGGTCTAGAGCAAACAAACACTGGATTATATTTGCAATCTGTGGGGGTGGTTTTTTCCCCCAGATTTCTGGTTTTAAATATTATTTGAACCATCTTTTTTGGTGAGTATAAGAATCTCCCATCCTCCCATGGCGTTTAGAGGTGAGATGGGCTTGACTTAGAAGAAATAGGTGATCCCAGTGATACATGAATCGTCCTGGCAGGCTTTACTGTGGATACAGAAAGGCAACTTCAGCCTGTGATTTTCTTGCCTCCTCTGGTGTAACATTAGTAACACTTTAAATGCGCTGCCCTTTAAAATGGGGATGAAAATGTTAGTGCTACCAGGAACATCCAAGGGGACCCAGAATCCCAGCAGGGGCTGGATGTTCCTGCAGGTGAAGGTGGGTGGGAGGAGTGATATTGTACACCAGGAAATGTCAGAAGGGAATTGATGTTGTGAAATTGTTCGCAATTTATGCAGATAACAAGGTCCATTCTTACGCCTCATGGCTGCGCTGCTGTTTCTGTAAAGATACAGCTACAACTGTGCAGGTCTTACACTACATGTTTAAAAATGGAAAAATAATTTTTAAAAAAGCTGGAAACAATTGAATTTGTCTGAGCCTTGCTTTAATTAAGTAGTATGAAACATAATAATTTTGAGTACATAGTTGACAAAAGAGGTGAATGCAGTTGCTGCCTGTATCAATTTCCAGAGACCAGTCACATTCCTAAATGTCTTGATACACTTCTTGTTGGAAACTGAAGTCACAAGATATTTTTTTGAGTTATTTGTAACTGCTACAAAGTGCAGACAGGGAGGTTTAAAGTTTCACAAACATTTGTATTTCTTTCTACTTATGCCACTTCTTTAAAAAGAAGAGTCTATCACATGCAATTATGAAACTGCTTCATGTTTGACACAGTTGAAGATGTTTTCAGGCCACAAAAATGAAATTTTCTATGACTAATTTAAATTAAAACCCCACTCTGGCAGAACATGTCCTCAATCTTTGGAGTCACATGGTTCTTGGAAAGCTCTTCCTTGGCTGTGCAGGGGGTCAGACTTTGAAGGAGAGAGCCTGTGCACAAATGTGCAGCGCTGCTGATGAGAGGAATTTCACACTTCTCTCCTTTGCCTCAAGCTCTGTGTTCATCCTGCTGGCTGCTGCCTCAGAAGCCTTTGGAATTAGATGTTATAATGAGTGCTGGGCCATCACTGGGACAGTGCAGCCACATGCTGGAACTCTAGCTGGGGACATGGCTTCCAGAAGGTAGGGTCACCCACTCTGCAAAAACAAGTAGTACTTGAAAGTGGGGTCTCCTGTTTGTTTCTGAGAGCATCCCAGCTCTGTGGCTGCCCTTCCTCTCCCCAGTGGTGATTTTCAAGCCAAACAGCCCTTTCATCATTGCTCTGGCTTAGCAGCAAAGTTGTCTGTTGATAATAGCAGGCTTCACTTCTTCCCCAGCTAACTGGTAGTCAGGCAGCCAAAGAATGGCCTATCCAAAATTAGGATATGCTCAATGCACCATCCGCTGGTGTTGTTCCCATCAGCCTAATTACATGACTTTTGGGTCAGACAATGTCTCATTGTGTGGCCCTTGGCAGCCAGGGGATGCCTAATGCTGCATGAATGTCTAATGTGGAGTTTGATGGCTATGACCGAGGCTGCAGTTCCACACTGGAATTGAAAACATCCGTGTAGTTTCCATAGAAAATCAGGTCAATGGTGCTTCCATATAGGATTAGCCCCAGGGAAAGCCATTGCTTGCTTGTTGCCTATACAAATCTGTGCAGGGTGGGCAGTTTATGGTGCATTTCTCTTTCAGGTAAATGACAATTAAGGAGTCAGATTGATTTAGTCTTTAGTGACCTAATTCAGAATCCTAATTTATGGCAAGCACCATCTCTCATCCATTTATCTCTATCTTTTCTTCTATTTTGTGCATTTAAGGACACTTGTGAAGTATCTTATGAACGCTGCAAGCATAATGAAGGTGGCTTTGTACATATTGGTTAAAGAAAAACATTTAATGGTTTTTTGACTGCAAAAATTTTAGGTAGAACTACCCTATCTTTATGCTTCCTGTAAAACCTTCCTTTTTTACAGGCAAAAGCAAGGTATGAATGTAAAATGCAATTCATTGTAGATGAAGGCTGTAATATGCTTGTTCATTTCAAAGAAGAATGTATAACTAATTACATTTTAATTGAATCTCTAACGTCAACAGCTGTTTTTAAAGGATCTTTTAAAGCTACATTTATTTTTAGTATTAGATCATCTTTCTTTGCACACATCTCTCTTCATGCATTATTGCCCTTTAGAAAGTTTTCCTTCTTTTAAAGTATCATTTAACACTAGCATACATTAAAGACTAAGCTGGTAAAACTTGGTTTTAAGATGCTTGGTAGGACTTTTCTGTGTCGAGAGGGAAAAAAATAAGACATCATCAAAATGCCCTTTGTTCTCTTTTTCTCCCAGAAGTAAGAGGTTCCAGTTGCAGCCCAGAGTGCCAAGGCCAGTTCTCAGCTGCTGGTGGTCTGTGTTGGCTGGCTGTTATCAGTTCCTCCTCAAGGCAGCTGCTAATTACAGTAAATAGCACAACCATCTCTTGAGAAGGTGAGCTATACAGCATCTGTGAGTATCCTTTAACTTAGAGGGATTAAAAACCAACTAACTGCTGTTCACATGAAAAAACTTTGTTAAACTTAGGGTTTCACGTATCAGGCCTTGGTTCTGTTGATTTCCTGGGACACGAGTTGAAGTTAAACCCACCCTCCACCACCTTCTCTCTGCTCTCACCAGAGGGGTTGGTTCATGTCCCAGTGGGTTTGCAGGAAACCTGTGTCTGGCTGGTGATGAGCAGCTCTTTCCCTACACACGCTGGGATTCCTGCAGCTATGGAATTTACTCAGACAGAAGATACCCTCCTCTGCCTCTTCATCACCTCTCTTCTGGAGAACTGGATGGTTTTGTATGTTTCAGGGTCTTAAGCACTCCAGAAATGGAGGGAATTATCTGAGAGATGATTGCTGTATTGCTGTGCAGGAATATGTAGCTAATATCAGTTTACTGTTTTCTGTATAATTCCACAAATTCTGCTCTATTTTTCTGTAAACATCAAAGCCTAGTAATCACAATGTGTTGGTTTTGGAAGGTAGTTTCATTAGAGATTGAAATGGCAGTGTGGTTGCTAAAATTTCATAAGCAATAAATAAAAATTCATTATCTCTTGCAGAAAACTAGGCAGTAGGCTCAGAAAGACTTGACATCTGAGGCTAGGATAGTAATGGATGTAGCGGCAGTAAAATAATTGCAAATCAGAAAAAACAGTGAATCTTCTAGTTAACACCTGCAAATGCATGGTGATTATGCTTTCACCAATAAATGGAGATTTGTGAGACCCATGATTTGCAAGAGAAGAGTTGACCCCTAGTATTTTCATGTTAAATCTCTCTTCTCTCCTTATAAGTGCTCTGCTTCTAATTTTGATTATGTTAGGCAAGTGTAAATCACAGTTAACACTGGCGACATTGCTGTAATTGCAAATATCTGGAGTCAGTGTATTTGAGAGAAAATCAGACCAGTTTGGTCAGATTCTTTGGAGGGGGAATCTCTGAAAGCAGAGTAAATTCGTGAGCATGACAGGAGCTATCCCTATCCTGATGCTGCTGTAGATGAGAGCTGAATCTGACCAGCTTAGCACCACAGCTTAAGTAGGATTTTTAATGAAGCATGCAACAGCTCTCACAGAAAAAGAGCTGCTTTTGTTTCAATAGTGTAAAGCAGACAGAAATACTAAGATGTGTGGTGTTCCTTCAGCACTCCAGTGTTCACTTCTAGTTTATGGGTCAGCTATTCCTGGAGCAGCTCAAACCATTTTAATGCACTGGTGGGGCAAATGAGACTAAAAATGATCCCTGGGGAGTTTGATTCAGCTCTTAGATAGTCTTAGCTTGATGTATTAGGGTGCTGTGAAGATAAGTTAACTGCCATTAAAACATGTTTAAAATTCTGGATTGGAGAGCTCAATAGAAATGTGAAGCATCTTGTTGTGTTAGATGCTGTGGAATTAGCACCATGGTTTATCCTAGCATTCAGCAGTCATTTCTCTGTGCTGGGGCAGAAAAACAGATCCAGTAAGAAATGTGCCACAGCTGGGCTGATGGAGGCTGCAGTGAAACAGCATTTTGATTTGTTATGTTCTCAGAACTTTGCTTAATGTGTTACTATTTCTTCTTGTTAGAACTGATTGAATCACATAAAACTGAATTCCAGGAGCTGAATAGCTGCATGGCTTTGTACTAGGAGACATACCCATCACTCCAGGACTGCTTTCGTGGTGTCAACAGCCTGTGCTGAATACCAGCAGCACCCAGGGAAGTTCTTCTGTATGGCTGGGAAAATGCACAACACTTTCTGCAAAATAAACCTGTCTTGCATGCCGAGTTGTTGGACAGTTGTGTAACTTGACTGGTGTCATTTTCAGTAATATTTATTAGTGGACTCTATATACTGACTCTCATACCTACTGCCATGTTGGATTACCATTTCTATCAGATAATGCAGTTTTTATTTGTTTGTGTGTGTGTGTTTTCATAGGTAACACTTGTGTAGCTCCTGCATGGTGTTTTATCTCTCTCCTTTCACCTCTCAGCTCAGGGTTGTGTGCAGATGAGCTGCAGCAGATGGGCTGTGCAGAGAGACAGTGAGGATTTGCCCTGCTGCACTGAAACTCTTGAAGTATCAAAAGTCACCCCAAGGTACCTGAACCAAGTCATGCTTTCTCTCTGATCTCAGTGGATCCAGGGTTTTCCTGCCATGTACATTTGCTGCCTGGACAGCAAGGAATGTTTTGTTGCCTGTGTGCTCACACAATGAGGATACATGGAGCAGGTATGTTGTGTGTGGCTAAGAATGCAGGCAACACGTGTTGCCCCTGTCAGAAACATGCTTTTCCTGCTCTGAGGGCTATTCAGGTTATCTGTGTATAATATCATGAGCTGGAAGAGAAAAGGGCATTTGTGCTTTTTGAAGAAACTCCTCCAGTTTTTCTTCTGTCTCTTCAATGTGATACCACTATTTACTTTTTTTTTTATTCACCTTTTTCCCCTACCCTCCTCTTGCTCCAATCTTTCGGGCAGTTAGAGTTTGGCTTTGGGCTTACTGGGGGTTGCAACTTTTCATTTCAATGTGTTACTGGATTTTTTGGCTCTGGAGCAGAAGCCAGCCTGTCTCACAATGGCTCCTCTTTGCATTAGACACTGCCAGGTTAATAAGCTCACTGATGTACTTATTAAAAGCTTGGTTATTTATTCATTTCCTCTATACTATCTTTAGGTATACACCTGGACTTGGAAATGGTCAGTCATGTTTTTTCATGTTGCCTTGCTCTTTCTATTCTCTTATATCAGCATGGAAAACCATGGTGTTGGTACTGGAAACCACTGTTTCCAACCAATTTATCTGTATGAGTTGTCTTTCTGGATTATCTTCTCTGCTTTTCCAGTGAAAACCTTGAAGATTCCACAGCCTTTCTTTTTTTCCTTCCCAACTCACAAAGATATAGCAAAATTTTCCCAAACCTGGCAAGCAGCTACCTGAGTGTGTCGAGCACTTGCAGGCACAAAGTGAGAAGTGAGAGTCAGGGAAGAGAACTGGGTGGAATAAAATTTTTGAATCCAGACCTTCCAGTCACACAGTGAGATGTGTTTTATTTCAGAGAAATGAGCATTTGCAATCATCTGAATAATTTGCTGGTACCTATTTAAACAGGTGTTGCTAAACCTCCTAAATTCAAATTGTTTAATTTTGAGGGAAAAGCTACTGGTACAAACCAGTCTGGAGCCACTCTTCTGCATGCAAATGGGAGAAGGGAAGGCTTGTTTAGAAATACTAATGTAACAGACAGAGGAAAAAGGGGGAAAGGGAAGAAAGGCTGGAAAAGCCAAGTGTTGGGTAAAAAGCCTTCCTTGGAGAATTCATATCATTGTAGTGACTGCACTGAGGACCACCAGCACTGCTCTCTAAAAGCTGCTTCGTTATTGGAAATGAATGGGAAATCCTCTATCAGATCAGTTGGTGCTTTAGATGGCACAAAACTAGGCACTTTCCATGCTGTAAATTTAATTTGCCTTTTTTTAGCATAAAATTTGATTAGACTCCAGGAAATTCCTTAGAATTTCAAGAGAAGGGATGTGATGCACTGCTGGGGCATGGCCAAGGTGCATTTTCACAGGTGCTCTGATCATTAATGAGGGGCTGTTCATGATACAGGTTATCACCTGGTGAGATAAATGTGATCTGAATCAAGAGGCAGTGCAATCACACTTCTGTCAAATTAGCCCAGATGAATGATGCAAAGTTTATGCAGCTTTATGTTTTCAGATCAGTTTTATGCCTGCTGTGGGAGGACAGCTGACAGTGAGCCAGGCAAGGTTAGCAGCTGATTTGGTGTAAAGTCTTCCAGTACAGAGACACCCCAATAATTTTTTTTTTTAAATAAGTTAGCAAAGGCAAAGTGCATTTGCATTGGCTCAGTGCTCTCCATCCAGTGGTTACAACGTAGTGTAATACCATAAAAGCAGATTTAGCTTCTCTTTAGGTCACCAGCACATCTCCCTGAGGTACAATTTTCTAGACCTAAGCAGGGGCTTAGGTGACCCCAGGCTGAGCTGAGCACATCGAGGGGCAGCCTGGCAGGTACCATAAATACATGTGTGTGCAGAGCCTCATACTGCATCCTAATACTGATGCTTTTTTAGAAGACTTCATGCAAGTTGTAATTCTGAAAAGCTACCTGCAGATGTTTCCTGCAGGTACAGCAAGCTGGAGAAGAATGAGCTCCCCTGAAATGGCAGATTAAATCTGAGTTTCAATGTTTCAAACCAGTATCAACGCTGGTTGCATTCCCTGGAGCCAGCTGTTAAAATCTCTGCTGATTTCCAAATGAGTGTTAAAGACTTCCTCTACCCAGAACCATCTTCCCTCTGTGCCTCCTCCAAGAAAGCTGTGGCTCCAAAAGGGGCCCAGAGTTGAGGGACTGGATATCCCATGTGGGATCACTGAGCCCAGCGTGTTATTCTTTATTCTCTCAAAGATTGAAAGTCATTAAAAGTAAAGATGATGGATAAGTGGTGTTTAATCGAGAGCTGTCTTTAAGTGGGTTCAATTGTGAAGTGGCAAAGGGTTAGAGAGGCTAATTTCCTTGTTATAAATGGGCCCACTTAAATGTGATCATTGGAAAGGGTAATCCAGGTTTTGTGGAATAAGGAAATATCACTGCTAAAAAAGCAGACCATTATTTTTCAGTGGTTTTCCCCAATTTTAATATTTTTGTCAGGACGGGAATGTCTCCTTTATGCGTGAAAGACAATTTGAAACAAATTGGTACAGCATTTTAACCTCTCTGAGTGTGGCCCTGGTGCCAGGTTTGTCTGTGGCTTCTCCCCTCAGTGCTCTGTCAGGATCTGACAGGAGCATGAGCTGCTGTGATCACCCAGTGCTGCACCAGGGCTTGCTGGGCTCCTCAGAGAAAGGGGCTGTTCTGGAATTGCACCTGAGGTACTTCCCATGGTGTTCATGCTCATTACTGATAGGAGTAACTGAAGAGGCTTCACAATCTTCTGTTGTGCAGCTTTGGTCAAATAGTTCCCTATGTCATTGGGTTAAAAGATGTTTCACACAAGGTTTGGGGCATTCCTTCCCCCACCTCAAAAAAAAAAAAAAAAAAAAAAAAAAAAAAAAGAAAAAATTGAATAACTGCAAGAGAAATTTCTCCCTACAGTTTCTCCTAGGAAAGCTTACCCAGCTGTGTTTTTGTCACATGGCTGCTCTTGTTCAAACCTGTAGAGGAAAAGGGGAAATCGTGGCCATGGACACACCTGCTTGGAGTTGCCAGTCTTTTCTCTTGGTTAGCTGAGAGCTGGGGGGGACTCCTGGTGACTCCTTTCTCTTGCTTTCCTCATCTTCATGTCACAAGAAACAACTGCAGACATTGTTACAGCAGATCTCAGCCATATGTTGTCTCAGTTCAGGGCGGTGTTGGCTTCCAAATTGTCTTTTTTTCCCAGAACATACAGTGATCATTGGTGACAATAGCTGAGCTGTATGGAAGACAGCTCCTTCCAGCTGTCAGCTGAGGAGTACCTTGTTCCATGGAGCTGTTCTGCCTGTTCTTCAGAGTCTACATGGCATCAGTGAAGTTTTCAGCCATGCTGGATGAAAATGGATTCTGTAAGAACAAAGTAGGCTCACCTATTAATCTACAGATAAACTGATGTTTAAACCTCATTTTCTGCTCTCTTTGAAGTGAAAGGAAATCATCCAAATAAGAGATTTGAATTTATTCAGTTGTGTTTTCATTTTCTTTGTGATAAATGTAACTTTCCCTCTCTGGAGAATGCCTGTCCCTCCCCCCATTGGAGTGAGGCAGCACTGGCATCTGTGCAAACCTCCTTGCTCGGGTTTCCCCACTGGGAGTTTTCCACCCTTGCTGCCCACACTGGCTCTCTAGAAACCACCTTTCTTTCAAAATCCCTCAATTAACTGTGAATGGTGCCAGGAAAGAGGCTGACCCCGTTATACTTTCTCTGTGCCAGACCTGGTTGCTGGCGGAGGAACTCTCCATATGGTTCAGCTTTTGCCATTTTTCCTGTTCCTCCCAGATAAGCTGACTGACCTGGGAGTCCACTTGGCCCTGGCACAACTGAAGCTGTACATAATCACACGAGGAAAGTAGAAGTGAAAAGGCAGTAACAGTGTGGTTTCTGGGCCAGGCATTAATTGGGCTGTGGCAGAGCTGTTTTCAGCTCCCAGATCTGCTGCAGGCATGGTCTGTAATTTTAGGAGGGTCACTTAATGCCTCCGTGTCTGCCTTCCTGCTCTGGCCAAGCAGAGGGAGCAGCGCTCCTGTTTGGTCCCACAGCTTTCTGCCATCCACCCTTTGGGGCAGGGCTGCTCTTTGTGCAAGGGCTGCCCAGCATGATGGGGATCTGATCTTGCTTGAGGTCTGTGCAGTCTCCAGTAATAGTAACACAGACAATCAGTTAACTGACTCAGAAACAAGTACTCCAACAATATGCCTGTGAGCTTTCTCTCTTCACTGGATTTTATTATGATGTGTTCTTTGTTTGATTCACTCTATACCTCTAGGAACATTTATTTAGCTTATTTATGACATTATGGTTTTCTTAGAAAACCAGGGCATGGTTCTGAGTAGTCAGATGGATAATGCCTTTATTCATGTTGTTTCTCATGTAATAATTTTAGCCTTTGCAAATACCTACTTCGGGCACTGAATGTATTAAAATTCTTGCAGTAATCTTCCCTCTCTCAGATAGGATGGAATAACCTCCTTCTGCTGGCTGAAGACAGCCACGTTATTCCACACTCAGTGCCACTGTGATTGCCAGACTTCCAGCATGAGTAAGAGAACCTGGTTAATAGCAATTGTATGCACTTTATTTTTCCCTTTCAGAGGTTATATCTGGTTACTGTGTGACTGGAACAATGAGACTAACCTCAGTTTTACTGTAACAAAGCAGCTATGAGCTTTCTGGGTAAAGTATATTTTGACTGACATACAAGTAGCTGTAGCTTTGCTGCACAATGGAGAAAATGACTTCATTTAACAGCTTTCTGTGCCAAGAAAGAAATAAAACAGTTCTGAGAATGTTGAAGATTTTTTTCCTGTTTTAATTTTAAACCTAAAAGAAAAAGCTGTTGCCATATAAGTCCAACTCAATGGAATGTATAAATCTTTAAAAATGTTTCATAAAGAAATAATGATTTTAGTATATGTACCAAATGAGATTAAAGAGCTACATTTGGTTCTAATACAGAGTTTCACATTCAAAAGGACCATCAGTTTCCTGTTTAAAATCTACTTATATTGAACTGAATGGAGTTCAAACATAATGCCATTGCATTTCAGACATTTATCTTAATTTAAAACAGCTGAAAAGCATTAATAATAGAGCAAGGAGATGCAGAGGTATAGGTGTTCCTCCCTCCCTTCTCTGCTTTTTAAAATAATGAACTCAGATGTAACATGGCCCTGCTCCTGCTGTTCTGCCAGTCTGCAGAGCACAAGGAGCAGGGTGCCAGCCCCCTGAAACCATAACAGGAACATTCCTTTGGAAGGGCTGAAGGACATGAGGGAATGTTCCTTCACCAAGCATCCCTTTCCAAACAGGGTGGGTCAAACAACAATTTATTGGAGCACTTTTTACCTGAGAATTTTCAGGAGGCATTTGCAGTACAGGCACAGCAAACTGGAACTCACCAGCCTGAACTTTCCCACCTTGTGGCTTTGCTCCCAGTCTCCTCCTTCCCATTGAAAATTCTCCCTCTGCCATGACTGCCTTTAAGCATGTAACATAGCAAATCATGCCACTGTGCATTTTACATGCCTTCTGTATGAATTTCATCTTATCTGCTGTAATTCCACACAGGACTGCTAATTCTGTGCCAGTCGGGCTGTTCAGAATTGTTCAAAATCTTAGAGCTCTGAATCATTGTCAATAAAAATCAAAGCTGATTTCTGTTTTCCTACTTGGTGTTGTTTCCCAGGAGGAGATGGTGAGTGAATAAAATGAATGATAAGGGCATGAGAGGTCAGTTTTAGCACACCTACTTCAAAAATGCTAATGGGGGCTGGGTCGGTCTTGTTTCAGGTGCTGTAACAGGGACAGAGAGGAGCCAAGTGCTGCCTCTGAAGGTCTGTAACATAAATAAACTTTACAATAATTTTCCAGTGAGTTTTCACATTAAAATAAATTACCTTGAAACCCCTTCAGAATGATAAAGGAATTATCCAGTTTGATGTTCCACTTTCGTGGGAACACCTTTTCCCCAAAGATGCCTGATATCCCACCAATCACCGTATCTGTCTAGTGGAATAATGTGAGAATGTAGTTTTTATTATCAGGCTCTTCCCAGGGAGCCTGGGCTACTTTGTAGTGCTATATGCTTTGCAGTTCTCAGAATCATGTGCATTAAAGGTTGCTTAACAGCTGGTGAGTCACACAGCTTGTTCTTTGAGCTCGAATGCTCCATTAGGGCACATCCACTAGAGGTATTTTAACCTTTGAAAAAATCAATACAAGTGGCTTAAGCATTCTAGGTTTTAAGGGGAAAAAAAAAAAGCAAAACAAACCAACAAAACAGAAGACTCTAAATAACAACAAACTGCCTGCATGATGTTTAAGAAATTAATCTCTCTCAGTGGATGTGTCTTAGGGGTGTAGCATTTGCTAGAGATCAGCACAGTTCTTGTCTAAAAAGTCTTGCTTGTCTAAAAGTCTTGTCTAAAAGTGCTTGGGCATCAGACAAAGCTGAGTCTGAAGGGAGTAAAATGTCTTCTGAGTTATAAAAATCTTTAGTTCATTTTCTCAACATTGCAATGGGGGACAGACAAGGCACTTGGAAGTGTACTCCCTAATTTCACAGGGGAGTTGGTCTTTTTCTTAAACCATGAACTGTATTTACTGCAGATAATTGCAAATATGGCTTATGTATAGCAATCCACAGTGCTTGACTAAGGAGTCAGAATGAGAGAGGAATTCTGTGGGCAGTGTGTATTTCCCTCGTGTTTAAATGTACCTGATGTTAAACGAGTTAAACCAGTCCTGCTTTAGCCAAACTTCTTGAGGAAATGAAGCATATGTTCCCACTTCCCTGGTCAGTGCTGGGGCTTCTCCTTTGTGATATAACTTGGTGGAGAAACATTGATTTGAATCAGATTTGACTGTGAGATGACGGGCTGAAGGATATTGCAGTCCTCCAGATTTCATAAGGTGAAGCAGTCCAGCAGAGGGAAAACAAATCAGTGCTTCCTTTAGGGAACACAGAGCAGAGTTTGCTCAGTTGATTATTAGGCTCCTGAGGATCCAACCCTTTGCCATCCACACACATGGCACAACCGAACAAAAACCAGATTTCTGAAGTGGTGCCTGTGGAATGAATCCTTTGCATAAAAGGGCAGTGGTTTGATTTTTCTCTTATGGTCTAACCTCAGTGATTTTATTTCTCATTATGCCCTCTTGGGATAAATAACCTGGCTGCATAATCACCAGCCCCCTATCAGAACTCCTGCACTGCTTCTGCTTTGGGCTCTTTGGCATCAATTTTATCCTCAGTATGGGGTGGAGAAGTCTCCCTGTGCATCCCACCCTTGGAGCCAGGCAGGCTGGGGTGTGGGCACAGCTCTTCTCCTTGAGTGTGGCTGAGGATGGGTTGGTGGCAGGGCTGGCTGGGAGCAGCTCAGGGTCAGCAGCCCTGCTGTGGGCAGGGTACAGCCCAGCAGGGAAACCCGAGCCACGCCGGGCTGGCTTTGGGATCCGGCCACAGCCTCTGCGTGGTGGGCAAAGCCAGTGACAAACCCAGACCGTGCCAAGCTGCTCCTTTTCAGGCCACGGTCCCAGGCTGCCCGGCAGGCTCAGTGTCCCAGGCCCAGCAGGGATGGCCTCTCCCTGCTGGGAGCAGAGCCTGGGCTGGTGCAGGAAGAGCCATTTGGCTCTGCTGGAGAAGGGCTGTGGAGTGGGGCAGAGCACTGGGAGAGGAGAATGTTCTGGTGCTTCATGCCACCAGCGTGTCAGAAGAGTTAATGGCAGATGTGGTTGTGAAAATGTTCTGTATTTTTAGACAACCTTTAATTAAGACACTCTGTATGTAGCAGCGACCAAATAATATGCTGCCACTTGAAAGCTGTCAGGAGGGGAAAACTGTACAAAGCTTCCTGATGCAGCCCTCTTTATTTTTATCTGAAAGTGAATTAGGAAACCTTTCCAGTAACAATAACTGTCCTTTCACATGAAATGATTTATTTAATGCACACTGTAAATACTTTGGGCATCTATATGGATTTATACTTAACCCCTTTCACTTCACATTGTTTAATCTAGCCTCATATTAAAAAGATTACATCTGAAGCTGAATGGGTTTTGTGATCCCAGCCTTTTCTTCTGAGACTAATGTTTTATATAATTATTTTGATACAGCAGATTTTTTTTTCATCCTTTTGTTAACCTTTGTGAGGGGTGAATAGGCCTTTCAGGGATTTCATTTGGATTAAATGAAGAGAAAAGAACTGTACAGGGTACAATTCTATTTCAAAGTTAAAAATGCCTTCATTAATAGCATATTTATTTGTCTATAGGGTTAGAAAGATGTAAGATGATAGAGGATTCTCTAACAGACCACTAGTTCTTGCTTTGATATCACAGAGATAAAGTTTGTTACATAAAACTAGCTTCGATAGAAAGCAGTGAGGTTTCAGTAAATCAAGATATAAGAAATCTGAAAAAAACTTTATAAATATCATTTTGACATTCCTAGAATTTTGATACCCATCACTGTTCAGATAATCCCACTGCAAGTAGTAATTAGATTATTATTTAGCCAAGATATCATGCACACTCACAGCATTAAATTGGTTAATATATGTAAACTGCTCCCAGCCTGCCTCCCAGGCTCTGCAGAAGGATGACCAAAACCCACTCAGGCTGGGAGTGGAAGACAGTCTTAAAAATTGCAACAGCATTAAATCTTTGTGCAGGTGGATGTTCATTTACAGACTTGCTTTGTCACCTGTGGAATTGCAAAAGCCCCACAAGGCAGAATCAGGCCCAATTTTGCTTCTGCAGGGCAGCTTATGTTCAGCTGGAAGTGCACCCGAGTGGAAATGCTGGCAGGTGTGCTTATTTGCTGGCTTTTCCATTCAGTTTCAGCGTGTCTCCTTCATTCTTGTGTTTTGTTAATTTTATTGTCGGTAGATGCTTTGATATGCTAATGTGCAAGGAGAATTTGCCAGCAGTTGCACAGAGGGAGGCAATGCCTAAGCCTGGAAGGCTGATCAGGATGTTCCTGCAAGTCCACATTATTCTACATCACAGCTAGCAAATGCCATCCTGCTCTCTGCTGTCTCCCCAAGTCACTGCTGCCTTCTGTAACACCCCCATCCTTACTGAAATTATGCAAAGCATCTAGATAACACCATTAATATATATTCTATGGCAATGCAAGTAAAGAATGCTAAGGATATCTGTAGTCAGCAGTAACGCTCAGAGAAATTTATTTTAGGTTTTCAGATTCTTGCTCTTCTGGGCTCTTCAGGTGCAAAAGCTCAATGAAGTGTCCTCCAAATGAGGGAAGGATGGTAGGAAAAGAGGTAAGTGTGGCAGGTTTTTGAAAACAGAGGGGCTGAGGTATGTGCAGGTCAGTTGTCCCTTGTGCATATGGGTATGCAGTGGTTTTTGGAGTGTCCTGCACGTAAAGAACACCAGGAAAAACCCAAAAAGCAGCAGAAGTACATGTCCTATTGCTAAAAACACAAAATCATTATTATTTTTTAATTCAAAAACTCTCTGTGGTTTTGTAAGCTTTTTTTACTTCTCAAACCCTTATATCTTTGTCAGGCAAAGGACAAATTACCTGATTATCCTGTTTCCACAAGTGATTTCTAACACACCAGTACTTTGCAGTGGATCAAAAACCAGAAGAGAAAGAAAATGGAGGATTCATTTCTCATGTTATTTTTTAGAGAATCTTCTCTAATATCTCTGGGAATGGTGCCACATATCACAAATATCAGCATCTGAACCAAATCTGATATTGTTGCTCACACTAAATAGCACTCAGTTCTGGAGTAGACCTACAATAACACTTGAAAGGTGTTAGCCACAATAATGCTACCTCCTAAAATAGTTCTCCAGGCAGTGATATACTAGAGGCAGAAACCAATGAGATGAATAGCAGTGCAGGTGATAATAATTGTTTCCAGACATGAGAATTTGACCCTGAAAGGCTCCTTTTTGAGCACCCTGTACTGGTGGTTAACAGAATTTAAGTGAATATTATTTCAGAAAGACACATTTTGCACAAAAGACCATTATCTTTTCTTGGACTGGCTCCTACAGAAAAGCCCATGGTCACAGCTGTAGGCACACAAGCCCTTCTTCAGGGCTGATGCTTGAGCCCCAAGAAGAATCAGTTTATAAAGTATGGTACTTTTCTTTCAGTGGCAAAATACCCAAACTGTCCTCAGCAGTTGGTGGGCCTGGACTCAGAACATGCTGGTTCCCTGTGCCACCCAAACTCAGTCAAAATCCATCCTGGAAGAACAACTGGCATATGGAAAGGAGAGGAAAGATACAGACACATCAAACACTGGAACAAAGGGACACTGTCCCTGCCAATTTTGGTAAAAATAAAACAATAGAGCTGTCAGTATCCTGGGTTGCTAATGAGTTGTGATGGATTGAGAGACCTTCATTAATTTTCTGTGGAGGTGAATAGCAGAGACCAGCTCCTGATGGGTGATTTCTGTGTAACCAAGGGGTGTTGCCTGTGCCTCAGACACATAGTAATGAGCTTTATTACATATTTTGGTGAGTTTGCTGCAGCTGTAAAACCTCCTCAAGGAGCTGGCTAAAAACTTGTCTTTTGTGAAGCTGCCACCATTGGGCTCAGAGCTGGCTGTGATAACATCAGGGGCAGCTGGGTGTGCAGTTGTTGCACCTTGCTAAGCTCTTACCAGCTGTGCCTGAGTCCCCACACCATGACTAAGGCATGCATTTCTCCTGTTGTCACCGGAGCTGTGAGAGCAGAGCTGAAGGAAAGAGGTGTTAGTTGGTCACGTTGTATTTTGGCTTCCCTAGCCAGCAGAGAGTCAAACAGCTTCTTAGAAGGTAGCATCTGCTCTAACAGCCTCAATTACCTAGTTAAAAATGACTTGCAAGCTTGCAGGCAACTTCAGTACTGAATAAAAAAAGCTATTTCTGCTTTTTTTCAGTATTTGTTTGATATCACAGAGTGCTCAGGTTTGACTCTAATTGCGTTTCTCCGCAGCTGGATATCAAGGGGCTTTGTGGCAGCTGAAGGTGATCTCTAGAGGGCCAAAGGCTTCATGTGCTTCAGCTGTGGGATGAGCCTGTACAGGGACCCCTAGAAGCCTGAGTGCTTGCTGGGTGAGGGGTAGAGGTGTGGGGTGGGGTTGGGTTAGTTTTCCTTCTTTCCACCCCCACTTCCACCTCCTTTCATTTTCTTCGTCCTTCCTTGCAGGGCTGTATGGTTCAGCTGGGTTTAAAAGTAATTTGCCATGTTCTTACTGCCTTTATCCAGGCTGCAGTATTCCTCTGAGGATGTGCTTTTTAGTTGCTCTTTATTCTTATCTCCAGGAATATTTTTCCTCAAAGAGAGGCTGCAGTGATTTTTCTGGCAGGATGCTGCTGTTGTAGCAGCAGAGGGCTGTGGGTCCTCACCAGAAATGTCAGCCCTTTGCCATGAGGCAGTGAGTCTGCATCTGCAGTGCTTCTGATGTGAGCTAGCATGGCTTGGGGAGGAGATTTTGACAGGAGACAGCACTTTAGAGGGTGAGTTAAAAGCATTATGCACTTGCTTCACTAAACTGGAAACACACTTTTACTTAGAGTAGCTGCTAACAAAGAATTGCAATGACTAATCTTCATTTAGAGGCTTCAGTCTGACACTGCACACAGCCTGGCATTTGAGATGTGTCCAGAGAGCCTGGCTGTGCCCAGTGAGCCCCTGCATGGTGCCACCCTGGCGCTCAGGGATGGTGTCTGTGACCCTGGGAGCATCACAGGGTGCTCACACTGCCTCCAAAAGTGTCACCTGCTCGTGCCACACTGCCCTGGGGCAGGGGGTGTTCTGCTGGGTCACAGTCAGCTGAGCTGCTCTTTGTTAGAGGCTGCTGGGCTGTGTTTGGGGCTGGTCCTTGCTGAGCACAGCTTTGGTCTCTGGCAGCTCTTGGGCTGGTGAACCAGTCTAAAATTTGAGACTTTGGTTGACAAGTACCAGGGATCTATGTCTTTTGGTTATTCCCACTGTTGCTATTGTCTCTTCCACATGAAACTTTTGAAATTCCCTCTAATGCCTGCCCTGTCCCAGGGTCTCTTCCCTGAGAGGCCTTGGGAACCAGTTCCATTAGGCTTTCCCTTACCCAGGTGGGTGGAACACACCTTATTTCCATGTGGAAATTAGCAGACCTTTGCTGAGCCAGGGGAGATGCCTTTTAGCTTTCTAGGGAAGCAACCACCAGGAAACAGCAGAGTATCTACCTGGAACTGGAGGTATCTTTATCACAGCTGGGTATTCTCTGTGTGGTTTTGGGGAATATGAGGTTGCCCATGTCTGCCCAAGGGATGGTACATACGTGGTGAGTAGGGGACAGTCAATGTAGCCTGTTCTTTATCTTTGCCCTTCAATTTCCTTCGTGTCTGCATCTAGTCAGCAATGTTTTCTCTCACCTTTTCACCCTTTCAGTGATCGCTTTATTCTGTTCAGGCTGCATTTTTAAAAAGTTTTTTTGATTCTCTGGTCTCCTTCTGCCCCATTGCCCACATGGATAAATGGTTAAGAATAGTTTGCATGATGCTGAACTGAACTTCTCCGCTTGCTGCTTGCACAAGGGCTCCCCTCCAGCCTCCAAACACTGTGGTTACAAGCACTGCCACCCTCTTCTATTGCTGTACTGAGTACCTTTGTGCTGTGAGCTCCTTGCAGCAGAGAAGATTTTTTGTCCTGATTTACCTGTCTGCTGCGAGCTGATGTTCACACCGTGTGCTGTAAATCCTTCTGCTAGCCTGGCTCACAGAATGGGACGTGCCATACTCCACACAGTGACACATGCTCTTCCATCAGCATGGAATCCATGAGGTCACCATCAGGGAGACAGAGATTGGCACTGCTCAGTGCCCGAGGAGAGGAGCTGAGCTGCAGCCTGAGCTCTGTGCTCCGCTCTGCGGAGGAGGGAGCAGCCACGCCAGTGAGTGTGGCTCCCTCCCTGCACTGGCTGGCAGCTGTTGGGCTGTCATCTTCCACTTTCCTCTTCCAAAATGCAGCCTTGGAAAGGAATTCCCATTAATTTTTTTTTTGTTTAATTGATTTTTAAAAATTTTATTTAATTTTTTAAAATCACATTTGGCGAGTGGTTAGTAGCCAGATCACTGGGACTGCCTCTCCAAACAAATGGAACCAGATTTACTGGTGCATTTTTCTTTTCTTTTTTTTTTTTTTTCTGCTTCTTCTTCATTTGATATGTACTTACTTTAATTTTTTAAGAAAAGAAAAATCATATATTTGTTTATTTTTAAATTTTCCCTATTTTTTGGCAGTGCCTGTACACCCCACACATGGATCTGTTTTCCTCTGTGCTGTAAAGACAGGCAATAGTGCCTGTCTTGGAAGGACTTCCAAGATAAAATGATATCTGCTACACCTTTCCTAACCTGAAATGAGCTTTTTAGGGCTGAAGCTTCTTTCTTCTGTTCATTTATCGGCGCTGGCTGCAGTGGGACCTCAAGCCTGTGTTTTACAGGAGCTACTGAATATACATCACAGTTCTGTATTGTTTCATGGGTCTCTTGACACATGAATTGCTGATTAAGACTTTTCAAATTGTTTGAAAGAGCTCTTAGTGCTGTGTTATCTATTTATGTGACCTTTCTACTTGCAGGCGAAATATCTGTTATCTCCTTTTAAAAAAAGCATCAATTTGGCAGTTAGGATTTTTAAAAGACTTTTAATTTTTCAGCTGCAAAATTCTCCTTTAAGGATAGTCAGGAAATAGGTATCTAATCAGAGGGCTTGGGAAATGCCAGCATTCTATGGCTTATGGCCACCAAATGGGTTCTGTAGGAACCACAAGTGTGGAATAGGCTGGGTTTGACTTTCAAGCCTGGGAAGGACATTTGCAATAAGGTTTTTCTTCTGGGAGGTCTCAGTGATCTTTGAGAGGTTACCATTGATGTAACTAATTAGAAATTTGGTGTTGCTTGGGGATGCTAAATGAAAATAGATTATTAAACAGGTTTTACTGGAAACAATTTATGAATAATTATCTCCTGAATAATCAGAAACATTAAACTGAAAAGAATAGATATGTCATTAAAAAGAGAGAGAGAGATGGGATAAAAAGGGATCTGGAATTAGCATTCCTCATTATTTTAATGCCAGAACATGCTTCTGTATTATTA
This sequence comes from Vidua macroura, assembly GCF_024509145.1. Taxonomy (NCBI): domain Eukaryota; kingdom Metazoa; phylum Chordata; class Aves; order Passeriformes; family Viduidae; genus Vidua; species Vidua macroura. The sequence continues at coordinate 13,295,855 of NC_071582.1, forward strand.
ATAGATGTTAAAGCTGCTGCAGATTTTTCTGACTGCATTTCTACAGCTTGAAGAATCATAATCATCCTAGGGCTGAATACCCTTTCTTAATAATGACACCTGTTTTACCTTCCTTAGTTTCTCTCTGAGAACAAAGAAGGTCCTCTAAGGTCACTTTTGACTCAATCCATAAGCAGGGCATTTTTCTGTAGTTTACTCATCACAGTGCAGGCAGACAAGCTCTGAAATCTTTTGAAAATTGAATAGTCAGATTATATTTTCCCCTCTCTTATAAGCATTTCACAGTACAGCATTTTATTTCTTACCTCTTTTAATGGTATTTCCTTCCAAATGCGTTTTTCTCCCTATGTAACATGTCATTAAACTACAGAGCATTTCAGCCTGGACTTTCCCCAAGTGTTATGGCCTATTCCCAGCCAGCCCTGTGAAGTCGACTATTATTCCTCATAGCAGGGTTTAAAAATAATTGCCCAGCTCCCTTCAGAAAAAGGCAGTTAGATAATGATTTAGTCCAAAAGGTGTATTTATCTCTTTCAGAGCTGGGTAATGATCAAGATTTATTTGCCTATCAGGTCACCACTGTGAGTGTGATTATTTCTGTGTGTTGGAGGGACTGGCAGCACACCCAGCACACCCAGGGGTGCTGAGTGGGGGCACTGGGGGTGCCCATGCCCAGCCCTGCCCTGGCACAGGCAGCTGGCACAGGTGAGCCCTGTGAGCTGGGGGTTCAGGTGGTGCTTGAGCAGCAGGGCTGAAGGCTGGGTGCAGTCACGGACACATGGACACACAAGGTAATGCCTTGTGGAGTGCTTTTGGGAAGGGGCATTCCTGGGGATGCACTCCTGAAAACCTCGCCAAAGAATGATGAAAAGGCTGGGGAAAGCAGCACTCAGCTGTGTGAATGCTCTTGGGGTTTTTCTGGGTTGCTGTTTAACAGCTCTATTTTATTTGAAAGAAATGCCAGCAGTTTGGATCTGATATAAAGTCCATTGAAGATGAAGGGAAGGCTAATGTTGCATTCAGTGAGCTTTGTTAATGGTTATTTTAGATGCCTTTTTATTTTCCTCTTGGTTTATAAATTAATTCTCTTGGTTTTCTTTTTAATTGGTGAGACAGAAATTCGATGGGCTGAGTGGCACTAAATCATTCAGAAGATATTTAAAAACTGTGTTTTCATGGAGAGGTGGGAGATACTATCCTTTCCTAGTGCACCGAACTAATCCTGGAAAAATAACAGAAATTAATGTAATAGGAAGACATAATCAGGCAGCCACAGTTGAGAGCAGGTTGTTTTACTTACTTGCCTTGCGATTCTGTGGTAGAAATATGGGATCAGGTAATAAAACCAGAACACACTCCCACTTAAATGAATGGAGCCATTCATTTCAAGGACAGCTTCAGGGTTTTTAAGCTAGCAGTGTAACTGACTGAATTCCCTACAGGCAGATGAACCAGTGAAGGAAAAATGTACAGAATAAGGATTTCAGGTTACAAGCTTTAGTCTGTTGATTTGGTATGTTTGTTTTGTTTTGGGTTTTTTACGTTTCTCCTTAAATGCTGAGGCTAATTACTCTGGTGGGGGTGGGGAGGTGGTGGAAAGGGCAGAGTTTGTTAGAAAGGATGGTCTTTGTGACCACATCCTTCAGTCTGCAGAAGCAACTGCACCACTAGAGCTTTGCAGTTCTGAAATTAACCTATATCCAGTAAAATGTAGACTGCCTTTTTCTAGGCGTGTGGTTGATCCAACAAGAAACTTCTGAGAGTGAGACCAAAGGTCTTGCAATAGAAACAATGGAACTATATTATTATGCTTTACTATAATAATATTTTAGGAAAACAATACTGAGCTGGTTTCCCTGCTGGAGGCAGGTCATAAAGATAAGGGTTTCTGGAGCACTTCACTTCTTCCAAGTGCTGCTTTGTGAACAGTAGCATCTGTGATGCTGAAAGCAGATACAGAGGGCTCTTAACTTCTGCTATTTCTGCAGGAGGCTGGTCTTGACTGTGGGAAGACTCCCACTAAAGACTAGAAGAGGCTTCACGTGACCCTTTCCCCATTCAGGATAGTGGTGTTTTTCTCAACAGGTTTTGAAAGGAGGTGAGAACACATTGTCAAAATAGACCATTGCAGGAAAATAAAGGTATTTCAGATAAGCACATCTGAACGAAGTGACTCTCCTGTGGGAAAGTCAACAGTAGTACAGAAAAATGGCATTATCCTTTAAAAGCCCAAAATGCAAGCAGTGCATCATCCTCCACACCCTTTAGGACCTTACTTGAATTTGCTTTTGTTCGTGGTTGTGGGGAGTGGTGGATAAGTGGATACTGCTTCACATTTTTGTCTGAGTCACTTGGTCTGTCCCCTTCAACAAGGGAGAGCAGAGGGAGTTGGCAGGGTGGTTTTTTTTGATCATCTAGAATGTGAATCAGGGAGAAGGCATCCCACTTCTTTTTCCTGGAGGAAAAGAAAAATTATCTCGTGCAGTGGAGGCAGAGAACAGGAGGTATCAGATGGGCTCTCTCCTGCTATTAGATATCACTGCTGCTTCACCAGGCAAGGGAAACACTTGGAGGCTCAGCAGTATTTATTTTTTTCTCCCCACACACCATAAACTCTCAGTGTTTCTAGCTCTGGTTATCTCATGTGCTCACTTTGTCCTCACTGAAGGGGTAGAAAGGGTCCCTTCACAAGTGAAAGGGATTGTGTGGGACATCAGCCCTGCCTAACGTGTCACAGGTCTGTTCCAGGGCTTAGCAAAGGCTTTCCTCCCACTGGTGCTGCTATCATCCCGTGTCCCTTCTGCCTGCCCATCCCTTTGTAGAGCTGTCTCCCATGCTTGTGGGCTGCATGATCTAATGTGGACTTGTGGCATCTTTGGAATTTTCCAGGAAATTCAGTTTGGACTTTGGTAACTACTTGACTTTTTACATGAAGCTTGAAAACCTGTGGGTTTTTCCCCTCTTCTGGGCACATTTCATTGTGTCTGTGATTCCTCTTCACTGAGAACCCTAGAGAGGTATCTTTACAAAAACGAGTGAGAGCATGGGGAAAGAGGTGCTTTCACTTCTGAGTGAGCTTAATCATGCTCATTTTGTACCTCCAGGCATTGTGGAAGAGCAGTGATCCCACCCAAAACTGAGACAGAGGTGACACTCCTGGAACCAGAAGAGTGGGAGAGCAGTTGCAAGGGCAAGGAGCTCAGCCTCCAGCTCCAGCCAGAGTCACTAAGTCAGGCCTAATGAAGGTTCAATGTGCTTTTGAAGCCATCCAATGTTGGTGTCACTCCAGCTTTCTCAGCAGCCTGTCCCTGAGTTTTCCCATCCTTATGTCCATAAAACTTATTTCTATAATATCTTATATTTTTTTCTGCAGTATGAGCCCATTACTCTTTGTTTTATCTGCTGCACATGTGGTGGAAAGATGCTCCCCTTCCTTTTGGAAACGTAAAAATTGTATGTACTTATTCCTATCAGTTTCTTCTCATTAACCTCCCTGTTCTCAGCCTTTTTTATGTCCCTCCTTTCATTTTCCTTTGTCTCTTGAAAACTAAAGTCCTCTTTTCATCAAAAAGCAAAACCAACTGGAGGAAAGAACCCTCTGAATGCCAGATGAGTTTTGCAAACCTCCGCGCAGCGTCGCAGCCCTTTGTCTGTCTCCTCTGTTTAGACAGCAAGCTCTTCAGAGGAGGGGCTCCTTTCCTGTGTTTGTACAAGTGCTTAGCAGGCTGAGGCCCTGATAGAGCTGGGCTCCTTGGGGGCTATCGTAATGCACAATAATAATGAACCATATGTTGGGTTAGTCAGGAAAATACTCAGGCAGCAGGCAGATTTTTTCCTTAATGAACCAGGTATTGCTGAGACAATGCAGACCATTTCCCCTCCTATCCCACTAATAATACATTTCACCTCTAGAGGAAGTAGTCCTAGGGATAGTGACGTGTTTTAAGCTTTGTGGGCCTTATTGTTAGTTCCTAAATGTCTACAATATATTTAGAAGAATATTTCTGGAGTATTTTGCAAAGCAGGTGCTCAGGAGTTATCTGTCATACCCCTCATGGGGCAGAAGTTGTGTGGGGACAGCCCTGCTCTCAAACCTGGCCAAAGTGGTGGAATATCTTGCCTTGGGCTCAGCATCCTGCCAAGATTTGATTACTTTTGGTTTGGCTCAGTGGCTGAGCAAGTTTTTGTCAGTCTGTGAAGAGCTGCACAGGGTGATCAACCCACTTCATGTATGGAGCAGCCTTGAAGTGATCAGCCTGTTTTAGAGGGATCTGTCAGGTGTCAGCAGAATTGGCTGGTTTTGCAACTAGATGGAAACTCTGATTTTTAAACTTTTTTTTTCTTTCAGATCCAGAGAGATATTATCACCATGTTTTATCTCACTCTTACCAGTTCTGTCTTATTATCATCTAAATATTTTGAGCAAAATTTTAGGTGTGTAATAACACTTAGAAATGTTGACATCAAGATGAAGCATTTAGACTTTTAATTTTTTGGAAAGAAAAAACTTGGAATTTTAATTTCATAAATGTTTTTCAAATTGTCCTGAGTTAAAAGCCAAAGGGATACAAGGTCATGTTTAAAAAGGTCATGCTTAAAAGTATTGGAAAGGATACCAAGATGGTGCCTTAAGTTTTAGCTCTCATATTTTTCAGATTCTGTACTGCATTAGTATATAACTCTGAAAGAGTGTTAGCAAGTTCTCTTCACAGCTTAGTCAGTCAAAACAATCCTTTTCCAGCCTGAGAACCAAGGTCCTCATAGCAGCTTCAGGCCCAAGAAAGTACAAAAAACAGCGAATTGTGGGGAGCAAACTGGGAGGATGGGACTTCATTACCTGAAGCTGTAACTGGACAATTAACTCCAATGTGTAAATGGACCAAAACTTATAAAAGTGTGAAAATGTGTGACCTGTTGTCCATCTTGGGTTTATCCTTGGCCAAGGTGTATCATTTGAAGGCTTTTTTAATAAATACCTACTTTATTTCTTTACTCTGCCTAGCCTCTGTTCTAGGTAGCCTCTCAAGGCATCAAAGATGACCCAGCTTTGAGCCAGAGGCCTTGTAGGACACTTGAAGTTCCTCACTAGCTCAGGGTGAGCCTGGCAAAGTAATGGTTGATGCTGATGTGGTCACCACAGCCACCCTGCCCTGGTCTGGCTCTACTGGGACAGGGGCGTAAACCTGCTGGAGCTGCCTGGGGCTGCACCTCTCTGCTGCCAGAGCTCACTTCAGCAGGCATCACTGGGAATGGGGGGAGGGAAATCGAGGATTTGCTGCTTGGTAAATCCTCCCACTTCCCTCCTCCCAGTGGAGACATTTGTGATAATCATGGAGAGCGCTACCACTTCAGCAGCAATAACAGGCACGGCGCAGCGCTGCGCCGTAATTGCCTGGTGCCCAGGGGAGGCACAGCGCTGCTTGCCTCTCATCATTGTCTTCGGCGCTGGGCTCGGGTGGTGCCTTCTTCTGTCACTTAAACATTGCTCCTTATCATCATCTTGATTTCCCTCACCAAGCAACACATGGGGTTATTTTTAGGTGGGAGAAGGGATGTGCAGGGCGCCATGAGATGCTGGGGTCGATATTTATGAGTAAATTCAAACAGAGCGTGATCTGCACGGTCCTGTAAAGTGCAGATCTGTCTGAATCGAGAGAACTATTTTAGTGAATTTATTGTTGCCTTTGATATGCTTTCTATATGTTCTTGTCAGAAGCTGAATTAAAAAGAAAAAAAAAGTGCTGCAGTTCAGTGTTAGGCTGTAAAAACATAAAAATCTGGCAGAGAAAGACCTGTCATCATAACTTTCATCATGTTTCAAATCCTTACTTTGCCACATCTGCTCATTACATGTGACGGGCAAGAATTCAGAGCAGCTGAGCTTTGAGAAATTCAGTTACAGAAGGTAACAACTGATTAAAAGGTCAGGAGATGGCTTCAAAAATATTCCTATGGCCTCTTAGCTTCATGAATTTCATAAGTGGGATGCTGGTAGACCGCATTGCTGCATGTGTTTAGATACAGATTAGGCTGAGGAACGAATTAGAGTGAGGTGTAAAATAACTGAAATGTAAGCTGTGCAGCAAATGTACTTTTAAAAATGGTTGGTGTTTTTGTACAATAAAACTAGAAAAAAAGATCATGGCCGTTTTGGGAGCACAGTGGGTGAGATCAAGTATGGAAGGGTAAAGTTAATGATGCTGTGGCGGTTCATCTTTGCTGATGACCCTGCCTGTGGGCTTTAACTCTGTTACTTGGTCAACAAATGCAATTGTCATTATTATGTTTAAGAGAAGCTATGGATTTTCAGTCAGAATGATCTTTGTTTTTGTTTTTACTATTATTCCTTTTCCATCTGAAATACAGTCTTGCTGCAAAAGTACTGTTGGGCTGCATCTCCCGTCTGCTGCAAGTGGCCTCTGGAGGCAGCAGGGCAGTCCCCGAGGAGGTGGCTGGGTTCCCCCCTGTGCAGTTGTGCTCCCTCTGGATGCTGCTCCCAGGAGCAGCGAGACAGGCAAAGGGCTGCCTCCCTTCTACTGCTCTGCCTGAGCAGCCTTGCCTGGTGCTGGAGGCTTGTAAAGTCCCTGCAAAGATTCTGAGATTAGAAGAATGTTAATTTTAGTTTGATGTATAATTTTCTCTCTTAAAAAGGTTTTAAGCAAAAGAAAAGAGGTAACATAATCCAAGGAATCCAGAAGGTGGGGATTTAAAGAAATAAAAGTCTCAAGCGTTGTGCTATTGGCTAGTTACCATAACAAAGAAAGCAAGGTGATGGTTGTGTATTTGTTTAGTCAGATGATTTCATAGGCACAGAGGGAAAAGCCTTTCTTCAAGGCAGTTTGATGGCTGGATTTTTAGGTCTAGCCTGAGTTACCTGGACAAGTACCTTCACAGCTGGATGGTGTCAAGGCCACTTACAGCCCCCCTGTAGCTGTTGGGTTTTAAGTGGTGCTGTACATAGTCCTGTGTTGCAGTATCCCCTAATAGATAATATTTAAAATGTACAAAGATACATTTGGTATAAATATAGCTCACAGCATGAGGCACTGAATAAAACATTTCTCTTCACTCATCGGGGAGGTTCATGCATAACTTACTCTTGGATCTGCTTCATCATTCAGGCATTGGAGAGTCACCCCTAATTTGTGAAAACATATGGCTTATTCCACCATTCCACACTGAGAATTCATTCGAGGCATGCTTGCCTGCAGTCTTGTGTTCACCATCTGGATCAACCTTCTGCAAGTCGAGGTAATTGGGAGTTACGGCAAGGGGGAGCAGGGAAGTGAGTTCCTCCTCCTCTGCTAAAACAGGAGGACATCTCTTCTGAATCTTGGCTTCATTACAGCCTGATAGACGGAATCTCACAAAAAAATCACAGACCAGGCAAATAGCCAGGTTACTGAAAACACATTTTGGCCAATAACTATGAACTAACAAATAATTTGACTTTTTTCAGACTACATCTTGATTAACTTCCTAGCAACAGTGAGTGAGGGAAGACTTGCTGTGGATCCAGTAAGAAACTGTTTGGTATGTCACAGATGTATTGCCTGTCACACATCATACCTCTGGTGGATGGAAGCTTTGAGCTCCCATTGCTCCTGTTCATATTTGATGGAATAGGCAAATCTTAGACTACATATGCCACAGTTAGACAGGAGTCTTTCTTGGAAAAGCAGTGTGTGGCTTGTTCAGGTTTTCCCACTTGTTCTAATGCTGGACACATAGTTCTGTCTCCTGGAGGGAGCCTGGGCATGTGGTCAGAGCCCTCCTGGGTGTGTGTTGCATTCCTAGAGCATCCCTCAGGCTGGGCAACCCACAGAGACCTCTGATGGGAATCATCAATGCAAACCACCAAAGTTTTGCTCAGTTTTACTGGAGTCCTTTTACTGGTGCCCTTGTTGAACTAGTAGCTCCTTCTGGCTTGGAATGCAGAGTCTGAAATGCTCAGTTCTGCTCTGAGGTGCTTAGTAATGCTGGTGTTTTCTCACTCTACCATGGACCTGACTGTGTCCTAGTATATTCTCAAGCAGAGAAGAAAGTTATTATTGGCTTAAGTCATCCTTATGCCATGGGAACTGGTTGCATGCTGTGTTAGTAGCAATGATAACCATTAAAGCATTTTTTTAGAAAACCAATTGCAGCTTTATCCTACGCTGTTGTACTGGTACAGAGCCTTTGTGACACAATCTCTGTTTCTTTCAATAACCATAACTTCATCCAGTTTCTGAAAAAAGATTTAAGTTAGTCCTGGGTACAGAACTACATGTCCATCAAAATTTAAAATGAAAAAGCTTTCCTATGATGTTGTAAGCCCCTCATGGTCCATTTATTGTCTCTGTGTACAGCACAGAGTCTGCTGTTAAAGCTATTTTCTGTGTCCAGCTTCTCCAACCTGTGTGGTTTTATCACCTGGAATTACCAGCAGCCCTTCTCATCTGCTACTCAGGTGGTAGAACAGTGTTCATCCAAACAGTCTGCATGGGAGTTAGACTGGAGTTTGCCCATTGCTTGTGGATCCAGCCAGAATACTGAAGCAGGAAATGGGTCAAACAGGGCTAAACTGAGGTTGGAGTTTGCATGTGATTGCTTTCAGGTAGGTGAATTCCTGTTTTTTATGTTGTAAAGAGTAGTGTTGTGTTGCACAGAGTTCTCTGTGGCCACGTGCATGTCATGATTTGTCAAGATCTATCAGATACACAGAAGTGGCCAATTTAACCCCACAGGTCCCTCTGGGGCAGTGCCTCTGGTTCCCTCTTCACCACAGTTGAAAGAGTTTGTGTGGATGAAGCCTGTCCTGGAGGCCACTGCTGTGGGCTTACTTTGAAGACATTCTGTTGCATTTTTTGGGCAAAATTTCACTACTGCTGCCTAAAGCTCCAGGCAGGTTTTGCTCTTTCAGGGCTGGCTTTCAGGTCCTTCTGGGTCTGGGAACATTGAAACAAGTGATATCTTACGTCATGTATGTTCAAAGTTGAGAGGGATATAAAAATACTCTGCACTGGCAATGCCTCTGAATAGCTTTCACAATTTCCTCTCCTCACCACCCCCTCGTATTCCGTCTCTCCTGTGCCTTTCTGCAGGAATGCTGTGCAGCCTTTTGCGTTGGCTGCAGTCGGCTGTGTCCTCCAGCACCCAGCTCCTCCTGCACACCACTGTGTGTCCCAGGGAATCACCCAGCACAGCCTGAGCTGCAGGCTGGGAGAGGGAGGTGAGTGGAAATATTTGGTGCCTCAGGACAGTGAGATGTTTCTTACTGCTCTGGGGATACTTGTATTTGAGCACAGTTTCAGCCTGGGATCAGTTAAGGGTATGTATGACAGGACTGTGCCTGTCCTGGTCTACCCTCTTAATTTACTTCTCTTTTAATCACAGTGTTTGAAATTATTACAAGAGATTAAAATGCAAGCTAGCACCATACGCGAGCAGAATGTAATAGATGGTTTTCATGAAATAGCATTAAAATAAAAGATAAATAATTTATGAGTAAGTCTCTCATCAGCTTTGGATGGCCATAAACCAACACTAACGAGTTACTGCCCAAACTTCAGGAATTAGTGCAGGCAGTTCTCCTCTCCAGGCCCCAAACCTGTCCCAAATGACAAGATGTTTCATATGCCGTTCTTAGACCATTTTATCTTACAATTTTTATGTGTAGAGTTTCAAAGTTTAAAATAGCCTCATTTATATGAATCTGAAGATTTACATGGTACTGAAAATGTTCATTATTTTGCAAATGTAAGTTTTTATTAATGAACAATTCTCACAAGCCACCTACATGCCTGGTTAGTCATACCCTTGGTTTATAGAGAGATACATCGGGGGAACAAAAGGTCATGCAAAGTAGGAAGGAGGACTGACTCTGGCTTGGCTACAGCCCAGGTTACCAAACACACAGATTCTGGATTATTGGTATTTCTGAAAGGCTTTGACACTAGCATTTTCAATACTTCGGAATACCTCTGAGACAGGTAGGTCATAGCAATTTAAAGTTGTTGGATTTTTTTTTTTTAAGTTTAATTGAGCTGTAAATAAGCATCTGTACCTCCAACATAGAAATGGAACCGAATAGTTTTGATGAGCCTAATGAATATTATCTCTAAAATGGTATGGGTATGTTCATATATGCAAATTTCATAGGCTGAATAGCCTGAGAATACTCCAAGAATGCTTGGAGAAGCTTCTCTCTGTTGAGATTATCAAGTTTTCTCTCCATATGGATGGGTGTAAATGGAGATTGATGGGAGGAGCTGTTATTGTACCCATTAGGATGGTTCCTTTGTTTCAGTATGTAGATTGCATTTTGAAGATGTCAAGCTAGTTTAACCAAAATGAGATGTATAGATTTTTTATGCTCTCCTTTCTTGTCAGCTTCTGCTCAGCCCCATGTAATTTTTCAGGAAGAGGTTAGTAGTTTGCAGGCATTACAGCACATATTGGTGCTGAAGAAAATTTCAGTCTTCACCCACGTTTTGAATGGAAACAGCAACATCTGACAAAAATATATTTACTGAGAGGGGTGATAGTTTGAAGAGTGTATTTTGATTTGAAACCTTTGGTTGGCTTTGTCAGGCAGTGGCACTGCTCTGGGGCCCAGGTGGGAAGGCCACAGCTCCCTGTGCTGTTCCAGGTGCTCGGCAGGGTGTGAGTGCAGCTCTTCCCTGCCCTCCCTCCTCCTGCTGCTCACACGGAGGGAGGTTCACTTCTCAAACACATTTGGTGAGGGAAGGTTTTATGAATTGGCCAAGGCAGTCGATCAGATTCAGTTTTACTCCTATGGGTGGTGTCCTGTACAAAACAATATTCTGGACATTCAGTTGAAACGGGGGAAGTTAGATTTTTTTTTTCCCCTCACTAGATGTCTTATTTGCTTCAATCTGCATGCTATTTATATTTGTAAAGTTAAGTGTTTGTGATCTGTTTACTTTCTGACTCCAGCTCATTTGCAAGCTGACACAGGATGTTGCATTCTAACTTGGGAAGCAATTTAATTTTGATACAAAAGGTAGATCGATTGTAATTCCCTGGATGAGAGCAAGGTCACTAATTCTATTGGATATCTCAGAGTCATTTCTTGGTAGTGAAATGCTGTATCTTTTCTGCCACAGTAAATTCCATACATTTTAAGGTCTACACCTTAATGTTCAGGTTTTTAAAATTTTATTTTTGCCTCTTAAAAATTCTTTGAAAAATACTGATGTCTCTGTTGGAGCACACCAATCAGTGCTAGATTTCTTGGCAGTGAAATGTTATTCATGCTGTGTACATAAGCTCCACATTGTCTTAAAGATTTTGCAGGTAGCTGGGAAAGACAAGACAGGCATTTGTCTTGTGAAAAAGCTTCCTGTGTGATTTCAGCTGAGCTCTAGGTTTTGGAGCCAACTTAGCATTTAAAGGCTAGGCACACTTAAAAGAAATCTAATTAGTATTTAGAATAAACGGTAGCATTAATTGCAGTCAGTTCTCTATAAAAGGAATGAATTACGACTTAATTGCATTTAAATACAATTATACAAGAAGATACAAAAAAGTATCTTGATTAGAGAAAGAAATAGTTCAGGTTAATTCTTTTCTTTGGTAATGAGAGAAATTTATATAGAAAAATTGCGTTATCCTGTGGAGCTGTCATTGGCTTCTTCCTGTGGTTGCTTCTCAGTCTTGAAATAGATATTCAAACACCCGTCTGTCATTTCAGCTTGGAATATTTTTCCTTCTCAGACAATAATTCTCTGCACCCAAAGTTGAAAGCCTTCCAGCTTTATGCTATCTGTGGTCTGTGGGGGTGCAGGTAGGAAGCAACTGTATAAGTTGGCAAGTATATTTCTTCATGGTATAGTTTGCAATCAAGTGAAAATGAAACTATTTCAGTTTTGGTTTGTTTTTATTTTTCTTTTTTACAAATGGTTCAAACCTTTGCTAAAAAAAAATTCCAAGTGCTAATCTAGGAGGGGGCATGAAAGAAAGGACATGTCCCAAATCCCTGTTAGGGAATGAAAGGTGCTGAACAGAATTATTTTCTGAAAGATTGAAACCTGGTGTGTTGTGTGAAGTCTAATTTTAGACCACATTATGCTGCAATATGGTATCAGACTCAAAGAGCAGCAGGTGTCAGAGAATCTGCTAGCTGACACTCCATGTTACAGCAGAAAAGCTTTATTAAATTCATTTTCTAAGCTGCAAATAGGACTCTGACATGGTGTGAAATTCAGCTAAACTGAACTTCTTCAGCTCCTGCTCTAGCATGTCATGGATTTTCTGTAATCGCCCACTGTGATCTGGCTGGCCCAAGTTTAGAAATGCTGGCTATTAGCCTTAGCAGAAAAATGCTTTGCTTTTAAGCACTGTGTGCTTCCCACCCAAAACCTAATGAATCCTCAAGGGGGTCTGAAATGAGACAAAACCCAATCCTGAACCAAGTGAGAACAGGAAAATCTATTTCATGCCATTCCCACAGGAGATGGGTCTAATTCACTGAGAAATATTTGGTGCTGTGGCCAGGATTACCTGGATGAAACAGCTACTTTTATTTAGAATATCTGAAATATGGCTATATGCTAATTTCAGTGGATGAGATGTTTTCTTGAAAATTTAAAAGCTTTTTCAGGGTAGAGAGAGAAAATATGTGGACACAACAATGGCAAAGTTTTTTGTTTGTTTGTTTGTTTTTAATGTTTTCTATATCAGTGCTGTGAACAGCAAAGCCCCCCTGGCACGGGAAGGGCTCTGTCACCTTTGTGCTGCTGCCTCTCCTGCCCCAAAGGGGCCGTGGGTGCTGGGTGGTTTTGGCAGCCAGAGCTCCGTCTCGCGCCTCCGCGGCGCTTGCCCTGCAGTTCTGCACTCCTGCTTAAGAACAGGCAGCAGAGGGTTGGCTTGGTGGCACACAGGCTCACAACGTCTTCCAGAGCTGGATGGAAGAGAAGTGGGGGAAAAAAAAAATACTTGCAGTGCTCCTAATTTTGTCCTGATTTACCTGTGGCTGTTGTGTAAGGGGAACTCAGTGCCCACACCAATAGGGACAGTGTTATCAGAAGAGTTGCCATTCATTCTGAACTGTTCTGACTGGGTTTAAGCATCCTTGAAAGAGTTGAGAAGCAGCAGAGAAGATAAAAAAAGAACTGTCAAAGCTCTGAGCCTGTGGAATTAATTTAGAGAGCTCCCCTCAGACAAAACAGTGTCAGGTAAAGATGGTGTTTTATACAGATCAGATGTGATCAGCTGGGCATTTCTTGCTGGCCATCTCAGGGAGCAGCAGAACACAATAAAAGGGAGATGTTCAGGCTGTGAGCTGAAGTTCTTTCTTTATTTTTTGGGAGGAGAGGATTCTGCACTACCTCCCTTTTGAAGATGATTCCATGTCTAATCTCATCAGGAGTAAAGATATAAATAGATAAATAATTTCTAGAGGTTTATGATTGATGTGTTTTCTATTCATAGTTTGGGTCCTAGTCCTTGTTGGGAGTCTGAACTGCCTTTAGCCTGTCAGGCTGCTTTGCTCAGAAAGCAGCAAAGGAATGTGGAATAAAAAATTATGCAGGGAACAACTGGAAAATTTAGGGTTTGCATACAGACCCCCTTCACAGTCTGGGTGGCTGTTTTTTCTATAAATTGTGGGAGATGATGGCTTTAGACAATGCAAGGCTTTGCTTTCTGTTATGTCATTCAAGTTCTCACCCAATAGCCTGATGATGCAAGTTGTACACTCACTGATTGCCAGAGCTAAAACAAAAACAACCCCAAAACCCCTCCACATAATTTTCAAATACAGTAGTTGATTTAGAGATGCTTGTCATGATGCATAGGAGGTGCAGCCAAGCAATGATCTGATGTAGAGCTGAAAATCAGCTCATGGGTGGGCAGGTGCACCGGGACACCAAGAAAGTGTCTTTGGCTTTGTAAGTGGTACAGGGACAGGAGCTGAGCTGTGTGGGGCCTGAACAGTTTGGATTCTGTTCCAGTGTGGAAGTAGGACCAAGTGGCCTTGTCAGTTTGTGGGCAAACACAAGCAGTAAGTTTATATGAGTGCAAAAGCAATAAGATTGTAATAGTGCAAACCATTCAGCAAGATTTTGAGGCTACTTTCAGTGTAACTGAAGTAGCTGTGTTGCTCCATGTGAATTACTGAATTTCTTTCTTTAAATGAACATGAAAATCTAACCAAATCCTCAACTGAAGCTTTAAATATGAAATTAAGAACAATATTTCTGGGTGAATCCTTCAAATTGCTTTTTTTCTGTATCTTCATGGGGCTTCTGCTACAAAATTCATCGGGGTACTTGCAAGAAGTGGTGGCCAAAAATGCCATGCAAGGGACTGTGGTACCACTTGATGTGTGCTGATAGGAAGGGTATCTGCTGGACTAAGAGCAATAGCTGTATTTTATTCCAAAAGGTAGAACCCCTTGTATTTGGGACAAGATTTTTTATTTTATTCATAATTTTTTACAAGAAAGCAAGACTTTGGACTGGACGCTTCAACAGTATTTTGGAGAAGGACAGCCCTAATTTAATTTCTGGCACTGCTGGTTTGAAAAGAAACCATCAATATCATAATAATGTATTTTCAGACCATATTATGTTGAGGAAATCTGTGACTTCATCTCAAAGGTGACCTGTTAAGAAAACTTTAAAATTAGGTTCTACCACTCCTTTTTATTTTGTTTTTTTCCCTTTGGGTCTTAAAATATTGTACAAAGGTCTGGGAAGCTTTGAATATTCCCAGATTTCTACTTGGAGATTTTTTTGTTATATTTAAAAATAACACTAAGTCTGCTGTTGCTCTACCCCTCCCCCTTTTTTCCCTAGACAACTCCTTGGGGATTTCAAGGATAGGAAAGTGAAACATGGCTCAGCAAGTCAGAGGCATTTAATTTTTAGAAGAATCTTTTTCCAAGCATTTGGATTCAACAGGTGTTAGTGCAAAAAGCAGGATATTGGACCTGGACCAGTCTGGCTTGACATTTCTTCTTTCATCTTCTTTTGCAGCTATAATTGTATGAGTTTTCATAGGTTTGGGTTTGAGTTTTTTTATGATAGACAAATTATTAACTTTTTAATATAAAAATATTTTCCCTCGTCTATAACTTATTTAGTTCTTTTACAAGTTTTTTTATGCATCACAGATAAGAGAAAAAACTAATTATTAAAAAAAAAATAAGAGAAGCCTCTAGAAGCTCTAGGTTAAGGCAAAAGTGAAAGGAGCAGAAAATCCACAATCTCCAGAATAAATGCAGATATTTGTGGTTTCCCAAGCTATGCCCCTGGTGTTATGCAGGATCCAGTCCTGGGCAGCCATGCTGCAGAAGGAAACCATCACTGTGTGACTGACAGGGCTAAGGAAAGTTGGTTGTTTACACTTACAGCAGGAACTTTAGATTTAAAATCATGGTGGCTTAACATGCAAATGTAGAGAAGTGAAAGCCATTTGTTGTGCCCAAGTGTCACAGCAGCGAGGAGCAGTGGATCCCAGTTACTCCTTGATTTTGGATCAGGCCAGCGGGGTGTGCACAGGAGGCTCCTGCTGCTCTCCATCTGCAGCAGTGTTTGAGGTGCCTGCTGAAAAGGTGCTGCCTGGGAGGTGTGTGTGAACAGAAATGCTCAGCTGGCTCAGAGCCTGCTTTCTGCTCATGCCTTGAGGGACTGATGGAGAAAATGATGTCTGGGAGGAGACTGACATGCAAAGCCCGTGGGTCATACCTGGCGGTCCCTCTGTGTTCTCTTAGCTGCCTGCTTGAGATGCTAACATAATGAATTTTAATTGAAAAAAAAAATCTTTTGGTGGAAGCATATTCTCAGATGGGGGAAGGATAAATTACAGAATAATTCATGGACTATTTGCAGCTCTTGAGAATTCAGCGGATCTAAATAATGTATGTTTATACATACAAATTGTGTGTGTGTGTCCCTGCATATTTTAAATGTTTGATTGTTTCACATTAAGGAACAAGTGCTTACTGTAGAATACTGGAACACTTGCCATTTTGGTTTTAATTTTTTGCTATTATTATGAATCTCACACAGATATTCCTTGGGATATTTTTCATACCTGCAATTATTGCTGACCTAAAACCATGCAGGCATGGCAGGCAGACAGCATCTATTTAAATCCTGAAGAGCACCAGCAGAGACAGGGCAGCCATCATCCCCCAGCTAATTAGGGATAAGACGAGGTAGAAGAGCTAGTGCTGCCTCCTTCTCTGCCTGCCTGTCTGGTGGGCTTGCTCCAGTGCAGGCTGAGCTGCTGGTCCCTCACAGAGAATTAAGTGGCATGATGGATTTGCAGTGCCTGCTGCTCTGGCTGCACTAATGACAGCCTGGTCCCAGCGTGCTGGCACAGCCACAGCACAGCCCAGCTGCCTGGCAGCAGGGGCCCCTTTCCAGCTCGTGCAGACCTTGGCCTCTGAAATATGCCTTCTGGTAGGTAAGGGAAGAGCTGCTCTCAGCTAGAAGAACAGAAAATTAAGTGGTGTGCTCTGCAATGCATGTGCACATGTGTGCAAATGCCCAATGCCCACTGCTTTAAACTTAGCATGGGCAAGAGTTAAGCAGATGACAGCAAGTGTTTGGACATGTAACTGAGCTCCTGGATGGTGAGAATCCAGTCACTGGGAGGCCCAAGCTCTAATGATTTGCTTTTATGGGTGTATTTAAACTTCAGGCTGTCATTGACTCAGAAGGAACCCCTGACGGTGCAAGAGGATTTCACTGTACAGTCAGGTCAGAGGATTCCAGAGGCTGCTGCTGCTGCTGCTGCTGTGTGAGCCCTCAGCCCTGTCTTCCAGTGCTGCCTGGCCTGGGCTGTGCTCATCCCTGTTCTGATCAGGGAGGACAGCACATTGCTCTATAACCATACCTACTGGGTTGCTCTGATAGGGTATCCAAGTAGAATATGTAATGAGTTTAAGAAAAATCATGAATTAATTGAAATTAATTGGAAAATCTGAAACAGGTGTGAAATGAGATCAGGTGTTCTTTACAAGTTCCTGCAGGTTACATGTGCAGGTACATTGATTGCATACATTCATTCTCTGGGAAGGCCTGAATGGAGTAATGATAAAGGATGAGCAGCAGGTAGGGAGCTCCCTCGTGTAGGGAAGCTGCACATCTCACTGCCCCAAGAACATGAACAGGGAAAGCTGCACCATGCACTGAGCCTGAGGAGGCCAGAGCTGCAATGCAGGGGCAGAAACACCCGTGGGGGATTCAGGCTGCCTTTGGATGATTTGGGAAGAGCCCTGCAACTGCTACAGTGGTTTTGCTTGGCCAGTGTTATAGGGATTCACAATTTATTGCACAGATTGAAGATAAAATGCACTTCTAGTGCAAAACACTGGGGTGAAGTGTGGGAACAGGGAGGCAGATTTCTGAGGTGTATTTCAGGTTTGATATTTTACAATGGTTTTGTTGGAGAAGGAGTCCACATTTAGGTTAATTTACTTCCATGTCAGGATAGCATCTACTCCTAACTGTAAGGAGTGAGTGAAGATGGGTCCTGGAGAGACCCCGCTGGCAGGGCACGGGCAGGTGACAGCTGTTGGTGCTGGTGTGGATCTCCTGCAGTGCCCAGCTGGGACATGCCACGCATGAAGTACAGTAGAGCAGGATGGACAGAACAAACTGACCCTTGGGGGAGCTGGGGGGAGAAGTGGGACTTGTTTGAAGAAACTAGTTTCAGGTAATTTCAGACTCAAGCATATGGGGTGAGGGTGACAGGCTCACAGGTGTGTGTCCTGGGTGCTGAGGTGGTGGAATGACACAACTTCTCTGAGGACAGCCACAGAGATGGACCTCAGCCCTGTGGCAAGGTGTTCAAGCCTCAGAGAGGCTGCACCTGTGAGCTCAGGGTGCTCATGTCACCGAGCATCCTTGCACAGTGACTGCTTTTGGTCATTACTGATTTGAGCCAGATTCAAAGCAACAGCCTAGAGGCAATAGCTGTGATTTTTATAGGGCATGATGGTTTATTTAAATGCAAAATTCTGGCAATAATGCCTTCATCTTAGCTCAGTAAACTATCAATAGCTGCCTCTTAAATAGCCTTGTATTTTAAACAAGATATTACTAGTAACCAGCATTTACTATTAAGTGTAAACAAGTCCCAGAAGCACTGCCAGATCTGTGTTTTTTTCTAATCTGCATAGCTATTAAAACTCTTTTTTTGCAACGCTGGCTAGCTACATTTTAGGGTTATATTTCTGTCACCACTGCTGCTCCTCGCAGGTGCAGAGTTGCTTCCCAGAGAGATGGGTTTGCCACAGCACCCCTTGTGTTGGCCTACCTGGTACCAGCCCTGCCAGGGTCCCACGAGGTCCCAGTTTGAGTGCTGGCTGTGGCTGCCTGCAGATTGCACACAGAGTTCAACTACCAGATGGGGGACACTAAATCTGCTTTGTCTAGCCAAGAGCTGGCAGACAGAGCACCACTGCTGCTGTCAGCCAGAGAAATACTGAAAATTGCTCAATCAACATAATTCATGGAGCTCTGTGGCAGGTCTGCAGCCCTGCTGGGCAGTGGGGAGTGCCAGGTCAGCCATGGAGCCGTGCGAGCCCCTGGCCCTGCTCCCTTGCTTGGAGGACACACAGCTGCCTGCTGCTGCCCAAGTGTGGTGGCTCTTGCAGAGGACTTTCAAGGGGAAAATGCTGTGAATGACACTATTGCTCAGTAATTCCTGCTTTGTTTGCAGAGAGGGGTCATGGCTAAGAGCTCTGTCCCTGATCCCTTTTATGATGCCTTAAAGCACTCTGAGGACCACGGAGATACTGGGCTACCCCCACCCTTTCTACCATCCCTGCTTGCCATAAACTACAGACTCAAGGTGAGGGAGAAATAGCAAACAAGTCTAAATCTTTATGGGCAGAGCTGGGCAAATACTCTGGCAAGTCTCAATCATTCTTTCAAACAGAGAGAGGTTTAATCTGTGGTATTGTATTTCCAGCCCTTATTTGCTCTTCATGCTCTGTAGCAGTGGGGTTTCCAACAAGAGAGCCTTGAGCAAATGGAGCCTTCAAAGGTCCTGGCAGCAGTGAGCAGTGCTGCAAGCTGTGGAAATGGGCTGCCTCATGGTGCTGAGCAAAGTGGGCACTTGTGTGGTGTGCTCGAGTGCCCAGCTGAAACATCCTCTTTGGTCAAAAAGTGGAATAAGGGGCTGACTCTGAAGAGCAAGCTCCTGGTGTGCAAAGGGGAGCAGCTCACCAGGACCAGTGACATGGTCAAATATGTGCAGACCAAACCTTGAATCAATTTAAAATAATTAAAATTGTACTTTCCAATCAGTAAGTGGTAGTATACTGTACTTTTGTACCAGTCTGCCTGGTATTTTTTGTCTTAAGCTGTAAATTATGTAACCAGGTAGCTCCTCCTCTAGTCCTGAATCCTCCTGGAGATATGTATCCAGCATATAAGTGTAGGGGTGTCAGTGTTTGTAAACATGCAGGTAAATCTGCATATATGTGTTTGCATTTCTGTGCAGCCCTGCTAATGGCTAGCAAAACTGCTTTTTAGTATACTGTATGGAATATGTCTTGCAAATACCCTTAAAGGTTCAATTACAGAGTCAATTCAGTAGCTATTAGTAATGAAACATAAATGCAACTTCACATTTTTGCCAGCTGGCTCAGGTAACGTGCTCTCATCATCTACAGAAGCACAGCATTTTTCAATTCTCTGGCTGAATATTAAAATCCAAAATTAGACTATAATTACCAAAGGGTTTGATGCAGTCTGTAGCCAGACCAAAGAGGGCTCCTCCCTCCTGTGTGTCCTGCAGGAGCTCTGTTCTGGAGCCCAGATCTGCAGCTCATCACATCTGCTCAGGTGGGGCAGACAGTTGTCAAGAAATCTGTGTTTTTGCAGTACCAGCAGGAAACTGGTCAGGAGATTTCATCAGCTGCTTGATTTATATGAATGAATGCAGATTTCTGTGCCTTAGGTCATGGCAATAGTTTTGAATCCATTTTGACATTTTTTGCACTTCTGTCAATGGCAGCAACTACTGTTTTTGACTGTATCTATATTACTAGACCTTGTGGGGATATAATATTTTCATCTGGTCCTGTGTCCATTCCCAAAACCAGTGTGGTTTTCTCTCTTTCTGTCACCTACATGTCATACTAATGTTTTCCATAGTGTAATCCTCTGCTTGATGCCATAACAGAGGAACACAGTGATGTTCTGTAAGTAGCAGTCCAGAGAACAATAGACTACTGCCATGCTAATAGAGTATTTCAGTGAATAGAGTGCTAGTACAGTGTATTTTATGAGGTGATTTGTTTCTGTTAATGGCCACTGGGTGGAGAAAAAACTGAAAAAGCTAAGAGCAGGAGCACAGCCTAAAGTGTCCTGATTTCCAGGGCATTCAGGGCACCTGCAAGTCCTCCTGTACTGCTGACAGTGCACAGCAGCTCCTGAAAAATCAGAGGACTTCTTTAGGTGCCTGATTTTGAAATATGGGACTGGGCTTGTGATAATTCCAAGGTGCAGTTTAGCAAAAAGGTCAAGAAATAGTAAGTGGTGACTGAGCGAGTGAAGCTTGGGCAGTATGAGGTTGGCATGCTGAGCCAGCACCAGTGGGAGCAGGCTGGGAAGGGAGCTCTTCAGGAGGTGCTTGCTCAGAAAAGGCAACACTTATGCTTGCTTTTTCTTTATAATTCTCTTCCCTATTATTTTAAGATCGAGGGAGCAGAGGATTTGCAAAAACCAGTGGGAATGTAACTTGGCCGTACAAATACATTTGCTGACTGCGGGATGTATTGCATCTAGAAATTAACTGTGGGCACAATAATTTAAAATCCTGTTCCTTTTGATCCCTCCTGTTGTATGTTAATCTGAGGTTATATGCAAGAAATTACTGTTTCTAACCTAGTTTCCTCACTCTCCTGCAGGCTGGGGATGAGACTAGCCCCTTAAGTTGCTGCTAACACTCCTGCAGCATGGGCTTAAAATGAAAATGAAGCAGTTGCTTGGAAACCCTCCTCCTCTTTGTGCCACTTATTTTACTTTCTCAAGATGTCTTTTTCCAGACTATTAATTGTAAGTGGCAAAAATATTACAGGCGGAGCTGCTGGTGTCTCTTACTGTGAAGATTGTGTAACAAGCCCCTGGTTTGATTGGCATTTGCTTTCCTAGACTTGAACCCTTTTGAACAAGATTCGGAGGGAATTTGCTGTGCTAAGTAACTCCCTATACTCTTTAGAAAGATTTAATCCAAACTGATGCCTGAGAATAGATGTAGAGAACAATACATTGGCAAAAAAATGGGGTGAACCTTGAAAAGGTAAAATATCTCAGTGCTTTGAAGCAAGGATCTGAAATTTGGTGGGGAAGGATTGTCTGGCTCTTGACTCAGGGATATTTTTCTTGCCATTTCTAATCTATGAACATTTGGTTAAATTGTAGGCATTTCCTTAACTTATAATTTGCACGTGTTGCATAGGGACAGCTTTGGTGTATTTAGCAGCTAAAACCAGAACCAATTTCAGCCACACTCTGGACTGAGCTGAAGTCAGGACTCCAGAGGTTATACCTTATTGAAGGGATATGCAGAGAGTGCATAAACTATGTGCCAAGAAATCCTAATTCTAGCATCTCTGAAACTGTGAGTACTTCACTTTGCAACCTTAATGTTCTTACTGGGTAGTTTTCTTGTGCAAAGTATATATTTTTAAATTGGGCAATTTAAGCATCAACTGCACATATCTTAAAATTTCTGCAGTATGAGAATCTAATTTTTTCCACACAATTTTGTTACTGTCAGTCTGTTGGGAATTCCAATGGGCATGGGATCCTATATCTTTAATAAGAGGGATGTCAGTGCCAAAGGCTGTGTGTAAAATTTAAAGTGTATGGATCCACAAAATGCCTCAGGGTTATCCCTACTATCTGTAGGAAACAGTCCTACAGAGAATACTCTGGGACTGGATAATACTGGGAAGGCAGTTTTCCTGACACTGGATCAATGATTTATTTTATTTTGGAAGTCTCTTCTGAGCAGTAGGGTGGGGGCAAGATAACTCTGGAGGGTTTAGCAGCATGAGATCTCTTATGCAACTAAGCAAATAGCTGGGCAGTCTGGTTACACAGAGTTTCAAAATACACCAAGCATACAAACATTTTTTTGAGTAAAATAGTAAAATGCTTTTTGTTTCAGTGGCATGCAGAATACAATACACACCGTAAAATTTTTAAGTGGGGAAAAAGTATTGGTGGGAAACCCTGGGTTGTGGGAATTGTTTGCCTCTATATTTTTGGATGTTGCTACAAACCATGTTGCCTGTCCATGTGTTAGTGCTAGTGCAGTGTAATTGGGTGTTTGGAGGCACAGAAGGATTATTTTATGTTCAGCAGACTCTTGAGTCTTGCTGGGTCTTGTATTTCTTAAAAAAGGGGAGGCTGATGGGTATGTGTAGGCTAATGGGGCCACAAGACATCATTTGGATAGAACCAAGAGGGGGGTGGGGCAGAAAAAGGATCATACACATTTGGGTTTTTTTTTTTGAGTGTGAACCCTGGTTTAAAATGGATTTATTGCTTTATAGTCCATGAAGGACTACCACCCACCTGAGCTGCCTGGACCTTCTTTTTTTCACCTGAAAATTTAGTGTGGAATTTGAAGACTTGGGTGATTTTTGAAGTTTTTAAGCATCTGGAAATCCTGGAGATGCAGTACCTTGCATGGACTGTGTGCCCAGGCAGCTCTATGTGGCCTGAGACCCATCTGGCTGAGGCTGCTCTGCTTGGAGCACCTGGACCTGCTCCTCTCCAGGATGTCCTGGTTAGAGGGGCTGCAGCCCAGGCCTTCCAGCCTGAACTCACACAGATGCTACGGCTCAAATTTCCATATCACAGAAAGCTGGCAGGACTGCACATCAGCAGTGCTAAAATATGGCTGGAAGCTGTGTGCATCCATGGGGCTCTGTGTGCTAGCGTTCCCTCGCTCAGCAGGGGTGTGATGAGTTCTTCATTAATATTAGCTCTGGAAGGAGCAGATGGTGCCAAGATCTTGCACCTCAGAGCCAGAATTACAGTTTGGAGCCAGCTGCATCGTTTTCATTAGCTCAAGTTTCACATGCCCCTTCTAGCCTTCATTTACCTTTGTAAGTGGGATGAGAGTGCCAGCTCAATGAACTGATGTGTTAAACATGAATAACATGTTGAATGATTATCCTAAGCAGCAGTACTGACTGATGAGGTAGTGCCACGTTCCCAGCCTCTCTCTAGCTGATGGCATATGTTGCTTTCACCAATAAAATCTGTAGACTCTAGAAAACTGGCTCTCAAGTTGCCTGGAGAAAGCCATAAGCAGCAGCAGGAATGTACAAGGGCTGGATGGCAAGGAAACCTCTGGCAGCTCTGCATAGTTGCTACTTGGATGGTGAAACTCTTCAGAAGAGGTAATGGAGAGGCAACTGGGGAAGAATGGATGAGATCAATATTTGGTACTTGTATTTTTGTGTATTTGGTGAATGCTGCATCGGCACAGACAGGTTTCATGACACCATGATAGTAGAACAGAAGCATTTTTTAATGCTGTAAAGGTCAGTGATAAAGTGAAGATGTCTAAATGAAGGTAAAGACACTGTGGTGAACCAGCAGAGTGGAATCCTTACAGGTAGTGCAGAGAAGAAGATGAGAAATCAGAGGATCTTGATGAAAATTACTTAAAGGCTGCTAAAATAGAAATCACAGCTTCAGGTTGCAGTGGTGTGGTAGGGATTCCATAGACTGATTCAATTAACTCTGCTTAAGCTCACCAGGAATGTGCTCAGACACATGACTGAAGATTCAGTGTGTGTAGCTTGCACCAATAGCAAATGGAATTTTGAACATTTGGCTTAAATAATGCAGCGTGTCATTTTCTTCCCAACGCACTCTAATCTGCTTTAAAACACAGATGGGTCATCTCAATACAAACTTGAAATGTCCTGTTCATGGCAAAATAATTTAACTCTGAGAAAGGATATCTCCTCTTCGTGTACGTTCATTTGTCTAATTGTTCCAACTCTGGCACAGAGCTCCTCTTTTCCAGGATCTGATCTGCATACAGAAGTCAATGGGAACATTGCTTTCAGCTTGGCAGGGGCTGTAAGCGGTACTGACAGAGATTATTGCTCTTGCTACACTGTAAATTTGGACCAGCTAGCTAAACAGTGCAGTCTTTTAAGTGGATGGTTGTGAAAGGTTTTTAAATCTTGTCTATTGTCCGCTAATGACTTTCCCCTGTTTGTTTTTTCTTGTTGATCCAGTTGGTTTGATGCAAATGCAGTGAAACCATCCAGGAATACAAAAAAGTATCGGAAAATAACTTTCAGAACACTTAAAAAGGACTCTCTAAGACTTCAGCTAGATATAAAGGGCTGGTAGCATTTATTTTTTTAAAAAAGAGACTTGTTGATTATTACTGTGCCTGGATTTAGCAGAGTGTAATTTATTCCTTTCCCTAACAACTAGCAATTAAACACAAAAGGTGAAATACATCCCACCAAAGTGAAGGGCAAAACTCCCACTGTCTTTGGTGCGACCAAGAATTCACCCAAAGTGTTCATGGAGAAATACTTTGAACACAATGTTATAAGCTATGCTTTGTGGTAGTAAAGAGCTTTTATTAAGCTCACAGCTCCAGATATTCACATGATGCATTTGTGTGGTCTTTGCTGCACTGCTGTTTTCCTGACTACTAAAGGACACCTACAACTCATAGTAAAAGGGGAGTTGATGGCTCTGTGTACATATTTCTTTCAGGCAACAGGTACTCCAGGTACCAGCCTGTGTCTGGTGTAAGGTGGAGAATATACCCCTCTGGTGAGAGAGGAAAATCTCCTCTCAGCCTGTGTTTCTTTTCCTGGGCCAAGGGAAGGCTTAGAATCGGCTCCATCAGGTTTCTGCTCCAGCATTAGTCACTAGGATTAACTGACACTGGGACCACCTTAACCAGGAGGGGCAGTGAATCCATGGATCCAGACTGGCTGGTACCTCCCCACCAGATAGTTACTTACCTCCCAGCAAGACAAGTTACTCTGATAGTCACTTAAAAAAGCAACTCCCCAGCCACATCACTTCTTGCTTGCTGGGGCTTCATTCAGAAAAGAACAATTGACCTCATTAGTAAACAAAAAAATGTCTGGAAACATAAAAAATATAATTTTTGGGATGAGAGGGAGGAGGACCTGAGGCAATTATTATTTTGGTTCAAGCTCTGCTCTGATAGCAAAGAGCCTCATAGAACTCCACCATGCTTGCCTGCTGCAGGGGCTGCCAGGAAGTTTTTAGCCATGAAGGTCTTAGGAGGAGGGAAGGAGAACAAAAGAATTCACTAAAATAAAATAAAGCACAGTTGAGCAGGAGCAGCACAACCACTGCCGCTAGAACCTGGGAGCTCTGGGGATCTCTTGGCTGGTCACTCACAGAGGTGTTGCTTATTATGGAAGTAGAGTTAGCCAGTAAAGAGAAAAAGAAATGTTTAGCAGCAACGAAGCTGAACACACTCATTTCACCCCAGAGTTGTACTGTAGCCTCCTTCTCAAGAAATAAAAGAGCGTGATGAATGCAAAACCTGCCTGTACAGATCCCCTCCTGAAGGGCATTATGCACTGCACGGGGAAGGTGTTCACATCTTTAAGCACTGATCCTTGTCCAGTGTGCTGTAGTTCCAGCCGACGAAACCCACAAAAACAGCTTCTGCTGGATCTCACCAAATAAGCCAGATAGTTTTGTGGCTGGCTGGGGAAAGCAATGTTTGCCTGTGTGCTTTGCATAAACAAAGGAGGGTCCAAAAGGGAGAAATTACAGATTTCTGTTGATGCTTCTCCTAAGGGGATCTTTCCTCTCAGGTTCAAATGCCAGTAACTTGGAAGTCCTTTCTTTGCTCCATCTGACAGAGTGAAATGAAACCCCACAGTGGTATGAATGAGTGTGTGGGGCTGTTCCTGGAAACCACACACCCCATATCATGCCTGCATGCAGGTGAAGGGATGCTCATGGGCCAGAATGACCTTCTCCCCCTGGTATGTTGTGTGCCTTGTTGACTCTTAAAGAAATTCAGGTTTAATATTCATTCACACTACAGCTGCATGCAGGCTATGGTGGCATGGGGGCTCAGGCTCTGTGGCTTTGGCCTTTTTCTTTTCCATGTAATTGACTTGAAGAGCTTCTTCTGGCAGAAGCCAGAGGATCACTGAACACACACTGCAGCTTTTTGTGTTTAAAGGTAGATTTGCTTCATGAAACCCACATAAAGAAGTCACCATTTAGAGAGGAGTATTAACAAAGTTTTTTTGTGTTTCCAAATCATACCCTATATAGTGAACACTGTGGCTGTTTAAGAGATTTCCTGTAGGGTAAGGGTAGGGTACACGTTGTGAGCTGGCCCTGGCTGGATGGCACCAGAGCTGCTCTATCACTCCCCTCCTCAGCAAGTGTGTCACTTGCCCACTTTCATTCTGTGTTACATCATTTTGATTTTGGTGTAGGAAATCCTTTTTTGTTGATTTGAGTGAAGGTTGTGTGATGAATGTGGATTTCAGTGGTAATTCTTAATATTTTACAGAGGTGAGGGGTGGAATGTGTTTGGTCTGTGTGATTTTGTGGTGGGGGGCTACAGGAGTGGCTTCTGCCAGAAGGGAGGGGTGGGGGAAGGTGACTTTATGATTTCATTTTATTTCTCATATACTACTCTGATTTGATTGGTAATAAATTAATTTTTCCTCAAGTTGAGTCCATCTTGGTTATGATGGTAATTGTGGAGTGATCTCCCTGTTCTTGTGTCAGCCCAGGAGCCTTTAGTTGTATTTTCTCTCCCCTGTGCAGCTGAGGAGGGGAGTGACAGTGTGGCTTTAGTGGGCACCCAGGGTCCAGACAGAGTCAACCCCCACAGACAGGAGCAGGTTTTTCATTTAGTATAATATTAAAAGCATACAGTATGGTTGTACAGAGCTGAAAAATGGTGTTTTTGTGATATAGTGAAGGGAGTAAAATAGGGAGAAAATATATTTTCATCTAGCAAGATTTGAAATATGCATCCACTTCAGGTTTTGTTAATAATGTTCTTAATTTGCAGTGTGTCATAGGAGGGCAGCATTAGTTATTATAATGCTGTATTTATGATGTTATCAGTAGCAGAGCTGCAATACAGTTTTCACCACAGAGCAGAACTCAGATTACTGGGGATTTAACATGGAAGTTCAATAACAATAATTTAAGATGTACTATGTACAATCAGAGTGATAGTTTTTTTTTTTCTTTCAGCAGGAAATAATTGTGTTGGATCATTAAGCCCTGTTCTCCTATCCTGTTCCCTATTTAGAAAATAATTACATGTAGAGGTCCATATAATTCTGTGGTTTCATTCTATGCAGTTACATTGGCTTTAGTGTTGTGACACTGATTTAGGTCACGAAAGCATCGAGCCCAGCTGTCAAAGACACTATCTTTACGTGGCCATAAAAGTCATGGGAGAAATCATATCAGCATATCAAAGGTATTGACTGTATTTTAATATATTTTGGCAAAAATGGAAACTGGAGGATTGCAGGTAAAATGTATTTACTTTTTGGTCTTTGACTACTAACTTCTAGTTCAGTGCAAACTGTCAGAGACCAAAATTTCCCTGACTTCTGGAACTTTTTCCAAATGAATTTATTGCTCCTGATATGTGCTGGATTAACAGCCTGGAGACTGACGCCTTTTAATTTGGGTGGATTTCAAGGTTCCCACACAGAGCCTGATTGTTTCCATTTTTGGGAAGGGATTCTCTCTCTTTGTCCCTTGTACTGTCCCAGGCTTGCTGCTGATGCTCAATAAATAATCATAAATAACAAAAAAGTCTAATGGGATCTGTGCAGCTGTCTTGGACAGGGCTTGGGGGAGGAGACCCACCCTGTGCTGGGTCCCAGTGCTGCTGCACTGTTGTAAAATGCAGGCGAACCCAATGGGAAGAAATGATGATGTCCAACTCCATTTCAGAAGGCTGAATGATTTCTTTATTATAACTATGCTATAATACTTTAATATACTATATAAAGGAGGATACTAAAAGTACATGCTACTTTCTCTAACTACCAGATCTAGCTACTAACAACTCGTGACCCTGTTCGTGAGAGTCCAGTCACAGGTGGATCCGACTGGCCACCAGATTCAACAATTCTCACCAGAATCCAATCAAGCAATCACCCCAGGTAAACAATTCTACAAACACATTCCACATAGGAAAAACAAGGAGCAGAAATAGAAATTGTTTTCTCTTTCATTTCTCTCTGTGCACCTTTATGAAAAATCCTGAGAGAGAGAGAAATGTGCTTGCCACACTGCACCTCTCCTGGCTGCTCACCCTGCACGTTCTGCCCATGGACCACCAGAGCAGCTGCTGGCCATGCCTGCTCCTATCAGAACTTTGCAGCCTGCTCCCTTTTTCTTTTCTCTGACAGATTTAGGAATCTGCATCCTAAAGGAAGGAGTGGCTTTCAGCCTGATGCTAAAAGCAATCTTTAATCATCCCTTCTGGGGTCAGGCAGCTTATTCTACACCTGGAGCTGGATGGATTTTGATCACAGAGCTGCCACCACAGGTACTTGTCCAAATACTTGACATGAACTAAAGAAAGAAGGAATTGCAAGGTGGAAAATTTCTCAAGCTCAGTATGACATAACAAATTGGAGCTGTTAGGAGTCAGGAAAGTTTCCCATCTAGACTTAAGGATCAGCCCTGGGCTGGTTGGTGAGCCTGGGTAAAAGCACCAGGGAATACTCAGCTCCTGTGAGGTGTCAGCCCAAATGCTGATACCTGGTGTCACCATAGGATGGTAGCACCTTGCAGGAAACACACACATCTTGCAGGATTGATCTGCCAAGTGTTTCTTTCCCCACCCAGTAAATTCTCTGGATGTAGTCAGTGAGTAGAGCAACCATCTTCAAGTGCCTTATATAGAAGATTAATGTTGGCACTGGGCTGAGATGTATGGCTTTGCTTTTAATACTAAAGTCAGGATGTGGGAGAAATGTGAAAAAGCTGAGCCAGGGTTTTGCCCTTTGAAGACAGGGAAAGGTCTGTGCAATAAGCTACCCTTTATACCAGGCTAAAAAGAAATCATTCTTTCTCATTGTTGTCAAATTGGCCCAAAGTATCACAGTGAATACATCTAGCTGTTTCCAGCTGCCTTTAACTGAGCTAGATATTGAATATTTGGGTTCTTTATAAACACAAGATGAAATTATCATGATTTTCCAGAAGGCTCACAATACAGTATAGACAATTCAACTGAAGTAATGTATTTATTAATAATCTCTGAAACACTGTAAAGATTATTTCCTTGTCTGGAGCTACAAAATGCCACAGTATCTGCCTTCACAGGAGCAATCCATTCCTGGCTCACAGGCACTTCCTATGGGAAGGCAAAGGGCTGTTCCTCACAGCATTCAGTATTCAGTGTCTGCTGGTTCTGGGGATGGTGATTTGTGATAGTTGTTCATGTCTGTTGGGATCTTGTTTATCAATGGCCAGGAAAACAGACATCAAACTTTCAAGTCCATTAGCAGGACTTGGGCTCGTGTGCTGAACTGATTGATGCTGCTGCATTATTAGAGTTGGTGTTCTTCAGATAAAATAAGGGAGAATTTTTTGACTCGCTTCAATTACACCTCCACCTGCAAAGAATTGCCCTGTTTCTCTATTATTAATGAAGTTCCAGATTACTTTTTTCTCATTTTCTCCCCTCTGTCCCCTCAAACTCACACCCATTTCCCTGCCAGCTCAGCATACTTTTGATTAAAAGGAAAAGATTTTATCTGTCTCTAATGTTAAGCTGGTCTGTCTCTTTGCCCTTCTGGGAATCTTGTGGGAATGAAAAAATCCAGTGGCATTAAAAAAGAAACCATGAAGACTCCTAATGTCACCCTGTTCAGCATTCCCCTCTTAGTAAAACAAGCTTTAATATTCAGGACATTGAATAAGCTGTAGGAAGTGCCAAATTCTTGCTTGTATACTTGTTGCATTGCCAAAGTCTCTTTGGCTCTCCAGCAGGGATGCACAATAGTAAAAATGAGTGAAGTGGAATGCCAGATCCAGCTCTGATCAAACTCTGGAGGAGTTTTTATTTAGATTTGAACTTTCTCACACCCATTGCTATGCAATAGTTGCTGGTGCTTGGTGGCTTGCCACAGCCTGAATATCATATATTGAAATGTGCTTAGCTTTAGAGGATTACCTGGGAAAAAAAGTCTTTCCAGTTGTAATGCTTTAAAAGGTCTGTTTCAACTCCATCTTCCCTCACCCCTCCTCCCTCGCCTTTTAACACCTGCATGTGAATATAATAAAGTGCAGATTGAAGCTGGTCATTTACAGAGAAGGAAGAGCCCTGGCGTGGTAATTGAGATGTTACTGCCTGCCTCCATGGCACATATTAGCTGAATAAAACATGCAGTCAATAAAGTGAAACAAAACAATAAAACTAAGCCCTTTGGTGCTCTATTATAGGGTGTTATGGAACATAGAAACCTGCAGTCATAAAACTGAGAATGAGAGAAACCTTACACTTTCAAGAACAAAGGCATCCAAGCATCAAGTTGGAAACAGCACTAAACTTCCACTCTCTCTGCACCTGGAAGCAGTTAGTTTTAAAAGCCATACTGGTTTATACTGTTCTCTTCCAATTTAAATAGGGCCTTCATGTGTTCTTGCTAGATGCTTATACAGAAACATGATTTTAATTAAGGCATGCATTGATCCAAGTCCAAAAGATACATTTATTTCAGAAGATAAATTTGTTAGCCATAGGCATAAAGAGCTGGTGCTCTTACTGAGATGATTCCAGCCTTGGGAACGATGTTCTGTATCCTAAGTGTATAGTGTGCCATGCAGCTCTGGTTTGCATGACATCAATCAAATATACTCTATCCTTAAGCTGTTTGGCATAGTTAGTTTTGAGAAATAAAGGAAAGCTGAAAGAAAATTAAGATGTATAAGCATGGGAGGACAGATGTTTTCAGCTGTCAGATTTCACTAGCATTTATCAGTAATTTATGTGTGATACTTAGCTATGGAAAATAAATCCTGATGAATAATTTATTGAAATATATGAGAAGTAAATTGCCCAGACACAGTAGCAAGTTTTCTGAATGTCTTTGTAGGTATTTATAGATTAAAGATATTTTTTCAACACTTCTTGGGGTGTAAATGAGAAACCCCTCAGGGATGTGGTGAATTTCTCAGCAGATGGGCATAACTTGCTCCCTGGTCCTAAAAGTCAAAAAATATGTAATATTCTTCACAGCTCTTAGTTTGTTAAAATTTATTCCCCCCAAATATTGTCCCATGTGTATTCCTGAAACTTCTGGGGTCTTATGGAAAGCATAAAATAAAAAATGTTGTGCAAATCAAAATGATTGTCTATGACCACCTCTTGACAGTGGTAAATGATTAAAATGTTTATATAATTTATATAGTTAATGCAACCATTTGAAAAGAAAAGTTACAAAACTGTAATGGAAAAAATTAGCAAGAGTCAGATATTTGGGAAAATTATGTTTTCTGCCTTGTTTTCTCTGTCTTCCTCTTTTAGATAAAATTTTCTCTAATATGTAATACATAATTGAGTTAGATGCTCGGAGTGGTGCACCATTTTCTGACAAATGCTCTGGTAAAGTCTGGCCTTTTTCCATGAACTCCTTAGGCTTGAAACGATTTTAGGCAAATCTATTCTTGACTATCTTCATTCACAGGAAAAGCCCCATCTGACTCCTGACCACTTTCATGCCTGATGTTCTTTATGGGCCCCGTTTAGTGCCGGGGCACATGACAGATGTGACATCGGTGAACTTTGGACGTGGCACCGCGGGTTCAAACGCTCACAGGCCCTGGCTCATTACTGTGCCATCTGCTTTCCATGGGGCTGCAGGACAGACCTTATTGTACCATTTAAAGGGACTTGACTGCATGATCAGAAGTGCTGCTTGGTGACATATATCTCCTCTTTGATCGTACTGTACTGAGCTAAAGAAAAGAGTGATTTTTCCACTTTATTACTGCTCGGGTTGTGTGACTGCACCTCGTTATCCGCACCCTTTCTAAACGTGGAGTTAAATAGTCAATGTTGCTTTGTGTTTCTTGCTCTGTATAAAACTACTGGACACTTTGCATCTCCTAAATCTGTGGAGTTTGAGCAGTTCAGCACCAAGATTTTAGCCACAAAACACTGAAGAGGTCAATGACTCTCTGGGTATCTTTTCACAGGTATCTGTGAATGCAGACGTCATGGGGCTGGATAAATGCTTGAACCCAAAACATTGAGTTGGTCTGTGTAACATTGATTAATCCCATGACCGGAAACCTGGTGACATAAATTTTTTGTGTCAATTACCTTGCTGGTTCATTTGATATTTTGGTTTTATATTTTGAAGGACATTAAAGAAAAACTAAGCTTCTGTTTAGGAGATATTTGCCGTGTTGTCCCATTATTGACGTCCTTACAGCTATTTTATGTTCAAGTGACTCTTCATGCTCTTTTCTCCCTGAAAATTAGTCTCTCAATTAGTATAGATGCAAACATAGTACATACAGTATACATTCATGTTCAGCTAGCCATGCCCATGTAAATGAAGGTTACACAAGGTGAACTAAAGGACACTATGTAAAATGTAAAATCGAATAATTTGAATAGTTTTCCAAGATTTATTTTTAAGATCTCAACAGCACACAATTTACTGAATATTACAGAAAAATTTTATAGACTAAGTAATGGTTATTCATGTACTTAAGTGCCAGCATGCAGATTTACTGTGGTGAACTGCAGCATTTCTTCCTTAGA
The DNA here is from genome assembly GCF_024509145.1 of Vidua macroura. Taxonomy (NCBI): domain Eukaryota; kingdom Metazoa; phylum Chordata; class Aves; order Passeriformes; family Viduidae; genus Vidua; species Vidua macroura. The sequence goes on from NC_071582.1 coordinate 13,328,642, forward strand.
GAAAAACATAGCCTTGGTCAACATCCTCCAGTAAAATAAGCATTTTTAAAGGCCTGAAGTTACAGTATAATTTATAGTTATCATTTTAAGCACTGAATTTTCAGACCATTTCCCTCTGTTTTCTCACTGGTGAGGAATGCTCAAGGACCGTAATATCAGCACGTCTCCTATTACAAAGTTAAACTCCAGAAACATTTAAGAAGGTGAAAGTTCTAAAATTAGCCCATTTTTTCCAGCCCACACATCACACACCTGTGGGAGAATGTGTACAATATATTCTACACTTTCTTTTCTCATTACAAATCAAAACACTCTAACCTAGCATGCAAAACATGCATTGCCTATTTTCATTAAGTCAAGAGACCTATTAATTCCAGATGTAAGCCATTCCACTTATCCTTCTTAAAGCTGGAAAGGGCATTTTCCTCTACCCGTGTCTGGCTTTCAGCATGTGAACCTGTTCTTCCACATTTCCTGGCTGCACAGTGCACCCCTGAAGCTTTGTTGCTGCAGTTGTGCATGGCTGTGTGTGAGGGGCTCAGAGAGTTCAAAGCTTTTACCTTCCTCCAGCGTGCTTTCAAGATATTTGGTCAGTCTGACAGCCCAGCTTGGGGCTAAAAGCCCCTCTTTGTCAGTGACTGTTTTCAAGACATACATGACAGTGGTAACAAGGCTAAGAAAAAGAGAGGTTATTATTACTGGATGGTACTGGGTCTGTGTTACAGCTAGAAAACACTTAGATGTTCACAAATGGAGAAGGGTAGAGAACCACTGGCTCAGATGATTTGTTTTCGAAGTGAGGATCAGCTTAATCCTTTTGTGTGTTTGTGGATCTAGCTAATTTCTTAGAAAGTGTGTTTAATGGTGGTTTTTTGCTGCTTTTTACCAGGTCTTTTGGTGGGAATGTCTTTGTGAGTTAAGATAATTTCCCAGGAATTTTAGCTACAGCTAAAAGAGTTTGGGGTGCAGGAGATTTGTCTGTAGTAGTAACTAACAAAAATGACCACACTGCTTTGTGCACTGATTATTTTTTTTTCACAATTAATTTAAAAGTTTTTTTCAAGCACTGATGTGGTGGAAGCAATGATCCTTTAGTCAGTTAAGAATGGGTGGATTTGAATAACTGAATGGCAACTGACAGTAAATTTATCTGTGGTAAAATGTCCATGGAAGAAGATTCTAGTCATAGTCCTTCTGACTCAAGAGGAAGAGAGAATGCTGGTCTTTTGTGGAATGGGCACTGGGTGTGCCTTGGCAGCCCTCAGAAAAACTTCCTAACTCTGCTGGTACCTGACTGAGTAGCAGGCACAGTAAATATATGGCTGCTGCTGCTGAAATTTTATACCTGTGTTGATCTGCACAACAGGAAAAAATTGATTTTGCTCCTAACATTAAAAAAGGGACACAGAATTGCGAATATATGGATAAACTCATAAACAGCTGGTCTTGGGTATAAATTTTTACAGGAGGATTTTTCAGGTCAGGGATTGCTGCTTTGATGTGTGTTGGCATTGTGAGGAACACAAGGGGTGGCAATCTGTGCCTGGGGCTCCTAAGTGCCATGGTAAGACAAACAACTGCTAAATTGCCCTGCTGCTGCTAGGTTTGTGATATATCTGAGTATGTAAGTGCTTATAAAAATTATTTACTCCATATCTTTGCTTTCCTGCTATTTCAGGAGAGTGCTTACATGAGACAGAGAAGTAGGCTTGTGAACAACCAAGTGGAATAAAATTGTCACTGTGTTGCTGGCAGGCTTTTCAGTTAAAGTGCCATGTAATTTTTTTCCCCTGTTTTTCTTTAAATAAGAAAAAAAATTTAAGTGTGTTTATGGAATAAGTTAAGTTGAAAATTGTTCTTTTTGTCAGAAACATGCTGGAAAATAGAAAATTAGAGACTGATGAGTCACATGATTCTTATGTACGGACCCAGAGTATGAAGCTGGGAATGGACTTTTGCCATTGCAGCTTGGAAGTCCTTTGAATTTTTTTAAGTGTTTCATTTGGCACACTGAAGTAAAACTAATAGAGGGAAGCAATTTTTTTCAAGTCTACTGTATACATAGTTTGGAGATAGTAATCTACAAATATTTCCAGTAAGAACTTCAGTTGTGTTGCTTTGGGCCTCATAAAATGTGAGGATTTTATCGCATTCTCCAGCTATCTGTTCTCCAGTGGACCTTAAATGCAAAGACTGGAAAAAAACCATCTCTCTTCAAAAGTTATTTGTTGCCATTGAAGCACTGAGTGTTAATAAATTAAAACAAACATTTATTATAGAATTTTGATTGGATTTCTTTCAAAGATGGAGTGTGGTGCTTGCAATAGGACCTTTTTATTTTTTTAACTTGCATGGCTTGCAATGAAAAGAGGCATCATGTTACTCAGATACAACAGGAGATGGGAGATAACAGGGCTAACATTTTCCCCTGTGTTACTGTAATAGTGTAAATGGGGAAAATCCAAGCTGTTGTTCATTAGGAGCATTTCTTGCTACAGGCTGTCACTGAACATTCCCATCCAGTGGTGCCTGTGAAGAGTGGGATTAAAAATAACCAGTGGGGAAACAATAGGATGAGAGGGAGATGGAGGATGATGAAGATGTCTTGGGAGCAAATTCCATCTGCATGGTGCTCTTGAAGAGCTGTGGCCTACACACAGTGTATTAGCATGTTAAAGTGCCCTGGAGAGGAGCCTTAAAGCAGGAAACTGGCTTGCTGATAGCTACATGAACTGGATAAAGGTTTGGAGGGTCCAAGCACTGTGCCCCTACACAGCTGGTGTTGGATGCCAGTGCTCAGAAATCTTCATGCTACTTTTGAGCAACAAGCGAATCTCTACTTTGAATATGAATGAGTGAAGTCAACTGCCCCTTAATTTATACACATTGCCAGAGACTGTCCCAGGGTTTGGAATTAAATACTCCAGCACAAATCTCTTTAAACCTCTCCTAAATAAGAAATTATGCTAAAGCTCTTTAGTAAGGAGGTTCTCCCCCCTGTTGAAATAAAAATCAATTATGTTTGCTCTGCTGTGAACAATGTCGCTCCGTAGCCTTGCTTTCTAATTGGGTAATGCCTTAATGACCTGCTGGGAGGCTGTGATGCATTGCTTTGGACCCTCTCTGCAGGCTCTTAGACTACCAGTCAGATGTCAATGAAGCTTGGCTCAATAGGGGTTCTTTTTCTAAAATTCCATTATTCATCAGGGTTTATGCACTAAAATGATCACAAAATAAAACCTTCACATCAAGCAGAGTTAAATAGAATTATGGATGCTTTACCTCATTGTTAGACTTTGAGATTGTCGCTGGATTAAAATTAGGTTCTTTTTTATTTGTTAAATTTGATGAAAACATTTTCTCACTTTGGGGTTTTTCTGTTAAGAAGCATTGAAAGAAGCAACTTTAAAGGTGGTGGATTTTTTATTTTTAATAAGGAGGTGTATATGTATTTTAAATAAGTCTTATCTGTTCTTGTTTATTTTAAACCATGAAACAAATGTTTAAAAAAGTCTTATTCACTGTCAGTGAGTGATAAGTATCAAACCATTGACTTCATTTAATAGCTGTGTTGAATCATTCTGATTTTCTATCAGAACTGGGATAAATAAGATTTTAAAAAATCATACATTTGCTTTATATTTTCTTCCTAACATCTAAAGGAGACCATTGAAGTGGAATCTTAAAGACTGTTATTACAAAGCTGGTGTTTGAAGGGGAGAACGGCTGGTTCTGCAGGACTTCTCTTCCAGAACAAGAACAAGGATTTCTTTCCTTTGCCTGAGAAGATGCTTTCTTTCCTTGATGACAGCCTGAAGCTACATAGCTGTAAAAAAGGTAAAATTAAGCTGGGAAAGCATCTTTCCTATTAAATATGTCCATATGTGCACACATGTACATGTATGCAATTCGAAAAGTAAAAGCAAATGACATTTGTGTGATTTTGTAGCAGCCTCAGGGAAAGTTTTCTAGCTATTTAAACACAAATCTGTTATGCAGTGACAAATTAGGAGTTACCAGGGCAACTGCAGGTAACAATTTATTCATACTACCTCTGGAACACATCCACCTTCCTAACGTGACTGGCTGATGTGTTGTGTGCAATGCATGTATTTCCAAATTAGTAAGTCAGTCAGTCATATAATTACCATAAAATTGCAACTTTCCCTCAAGTTTATAAGGCTAGGGAAATCTACAAAAATACCATGAGAAATAAGTAAAATGTATAAATAAGTGAAAACTTTAATTTGCTTTACTTTTTCAGGTCCATATCTTCTGGAAAATTCTCTGGTTTCTAAGCTTTAACCTTCTGGTTTTAAAACAGGCCAGAATCAGTATCTCTTAGGATCTGCATCACCGAGACATTAATTTTTCATCAGAACCCTCCCTCTTCAGAAAGATGTGAGATTTTCTGCAGATGCTTCACCTGCATCTCCCACACTGAACTCACATTTTCAACAATCCAGTCCTTTCTGTCAGAGCTTCCATGTCCTTGTCTCCTGGTTATTACCATCACCTTTACTTTTAACAATTATTAATTGTACACTTTGTGTACTTGTCCAGCATATAGGCACATTCTGTCATTTGCAACCTATCAGTTGTAACATATAGATCTTCTCATCTAACTGATTATCTGTCAGACAGTTGATGCTTCCTTCCACACATAAAGGAGATTGACACAATTGTTTTCCTAAGACCTTGGAAAGCTGCATGAAAACCATGATCCCAGTCATTCAGGCAATACATCTTACTGCAGTATTTTAAATTTTTTCATGTTTACAAACATTTCATCAACATCTGCATCTCTTCAGTTGTGAACTAGGTCATGAGATGCAGTCCTAAGTAGAGTCTCCTGCTAGCAACTTCTTAAAAAGCCCCTTTTCTCCTCTGCTTTTCATTGTTTAAACAGTCTGCCCAAAACACTGCATTAATTTGACTCCAGGGACAAACACCCACCACAGTCACCACTGACTACACAGGTTTTTCAGCCCAATGTTACCCAGAACCCAACTCTGGTCTATCTCTACGCCCAGTTGTAATAAGAAGTGTTGAAATCTCAGAAATTTGCAGTTTCCTAACACAAAAAGCCTGTAATCCTCACATGATGGATTGCACCTTGTCAAGAAAAACCGTGTATTAGGAATAACTGGAGACTTCATAGTTTAGTATTGATCAATTACTCAAGCTGAGAGCATGAGCTGGAAATTTGGACTGCTACAGGCTCACCAAAGGTTGTTTTTAGGAATTTAGAGAGGCTTGTTATGGGTTCAGCCCTCATATTTGATCTGTAAATGCTAAAAAGCTGTTCTGTGTTATAACACCATGGCCCCACCCCTATCATGAGAGAGCCATTCTCTGCACATCTAATTCTAATCAGTAAAGTAAATAAACTTGAACTTGGAATACTCTCAAGACCACTTGTTCATGTTTTCATAAACACTTAGGAAAGAACCCAAGTTTCTCATAGCTAATATTAAAGCCTTAGCTGAAATACTCCTTCCAGCCACCCCAAACTGGAGTTTCCTCCAGCACACACTTGGAGAATTGCAGGGCTCTGGAAGGTGACATGACACTCCACAGGAAGCCATGAAGTGTTCTGGTCCTGGCACACAGAACTGCAAAACTCATTAATTACTTTATTCATAATCCTTCTGGAGGTCCCTTTTCTTCTTTCCTCTTTTCTCCCTCCACCCCCTGCCCCAAATATCTCTTTGGTCATTGGCCTCAAACAGTTGTATTTGCATGTTTTATCAGGCACAACAGGAGAAAAGCCTGGCTTCTATTTGAAATGGCACAAACTAACTACAAAAATCACTCTACAAATTACATGATTGCCTGGTACTGAGCTACGGTTTTAATGATTATAAAAAATTAGTGGGTCACCTCACAGTGCAGACCTATCTCCTCCCCAGGGAATGAAGAATTAAATTTAATTTTGGTTTGCCCAAATTTTATGGAAGGATACTCTCTTGCTAATGGTTGAAGTAACAGCAGCTGTTTGACAAAGCCAGACTTAAGACTTGGGGTCAGATCAAATCTTGACACAGGGAGATTTTTGCTTCCTTCAATGTTTCTGGGTGTTGTTTTTTTAAATGTCACAAAATGTCTTTTTTTAATGCCTGAGAATTTATCTTCTGAAACAGTAAAACTCTGAGGGAAATCAATGTTTGAGATTCTTCTGAGCTTGTTCAGTACTGAATTTCTTAAAATAGTACTTAAGTGATATCTGAGCCTGGTGCTGTCTTCTTTGCAAGGAGATGGGTCACCATGAAGGACCAGATTCTTAACCTGAATGAAGAAAAAAAAAATTATGATTCAGACAGCTTTGTATCTACCTGCGGAGCACTCCTTAGAAGTTTCCAAAGAAAGAAATATAAGTTTTAATGAGAAAATCTGTCAAATTCTAACTTAATTTTAAACAGGCTCTATTTCTATCTTTTAGTCTGGTTTTGACTCTTCCATTTACCAATGACAAGAAGTGAGATCTACCAAAATAAAAGCGCTGTTGTGGATTTTCAGCATTTACATGGCTTCCATCCCTTTTGTTCCACAGTCCCACAGGCTGTCAAATAGCAAAGAGAAGTGTCCTCAAGTGGCAACTTTTTCTCTTCTGAGCAGGGAGGTTGGAGCAGATGATGGAAAGCACTGTGGTCCTTTCCAATCTCACCCAGTCTGGGACTCTGTGATCAGTTTTTACACGTTGTAGAAGACGGGGTTTAGGTATTTAGTAGTATGAGGCTTTCATGATTTGCGTGCTGAGCCATAATCAAACTCCTTGGATTTCTGAGCTGTCAGGGATTGTTTCCTCTACAGCCTGACTGCTGCACTCTGCTCCCCTCCGATGTCCTGGGGGTCACCTGTGAACAGCAGGGCTGTGCTACAGCAATACCCACCATGGTGTGTCCCATTAGGTCTAGACTGGAAATTTTGGATGTAGCTAAAATGTCTGTGATGTCTCACCCATTTGATCTCAGATTTATATCAGGATTTCAGCTGGTAATTTTGCAGACTTCTGCAAACTTCTCTAATGTCTGAAAAATATCATCTTTTGTATTAGACTGGGCTGGGACAGAAATGTTTTAGCTTGGAGCTGAATGACAACTTCTTTTCATCTTTACTCTTCTTTGCTTGCAGAAATGTTGACATTATTAGCATATGGCTCCAAAGGATTTTTAGTTTTCAATTAGTGGATTTGTAATGAATAGTTTGCATATGACATCACAGTTTGTTCCAGGCCAAGACACTACTGTATCATAGTAAAAATCCTAAGCTGAATTCATGGTTACTATGTTAACTCTCAAAAGAACATTTATAGGAAAATTACAGTTTCCCATTAAAGTGCTGGCATTTTGTTTGTCTCAGCTCAGTATTTGGTTTTGCAGTCTCTCTACCAAGTAAAACTCTTGTTGATATGTTTGATGCAAGGTGGTTTACTATGAAAATATTGTCTAATATCACCTAAAAGAGACTGGGATGTCTGTGTACTAACACAGGAAATATCAATTCCTGCCTTGACCAGGAAACTATTGTGAAGAAACATAAGTTCAGTGATTTCACAAACTTTCTGCTGTGTCCTTCCTGTTTTCTTTCAATTCTTCTTGTAAGTGGTTTTCTTTTGTTGCTTTTAATTTCAGGAACTGTTTGTGATTTGATGGTATTTCCTGATGTTACCATGAGATGCCCTATGCTATGGCTACATGAAGGCATAAATCAGTGCAGTAATTGAAGATCAGTTTCTGAAGAAGTTGGTGCTGAGGCTTCTGATCCACACATGTTCTATGAAGATTTTTCTTCAGAATAAATTCAGTCTGGTCTCCTGAACGAAATGTCTACATCCCAGACATGGTGTAGCTGTCCCAAGAAGCAGCTATTGCTTCAAATCCTTATGGTTAGCACTTGAAAATGAAATTCCAGTTCAGTCCTCTTCAGATAAAATTTTTCAAATAAAGTGATTTTTCTGGGAAATAAAACATTGAAATATTTAAAAAAAGGTTAAATTTGGATAATTATTTCAACCAAAAGATAGAATTAGGATGACATTTTAACATATAAAAATATTTTATTTATAGATGGAAACTTCCAAAATATGTTCCAAATTATTTCACCCTGGGTTAAAAGATGTAGCTGACCTTTGTTTTGATTTGGTTTTGATTGTTTTGTTTGTTATTTTTGAATTCATCCAAACAGCCAGCAGCTTCTGTTTCAGATCAATTTTTTCCTGATTTCTTTTTTTTCTAAACCTCCAAATAGGAAAATCAGTTTATTCACTTGCTGTTTCTCATATGTTTAATTAATTTCAGATGCTAGATCCTAAATTCTAATTTTCAACAGAGTAAAGCTGTGTCAAAATTTTCTGTAAAGCAGTTTTGGTAAGTCAAAGCATTACATAAATAAAAGTAATAAAGCTCAGACCATAATTGCTTCACTGTTCTCACTGCCAGCAGATTCTGCTGTATTTTAAAAGAATTCTTGTGCTCTGCTTGTACTTCCAGCCCAAACCAAGAATTTCAGACACTTGACAAATGTGCAGAGAAGTGAAGTGGAAGTGCATGCTCGTGCTCCATGTGAAGTTCCCCAGTTCCTGCAATGAGGATCTGATCTGGGTCTGCTCCTGCATGGGCAGAGCCTCGGGGGGAGCCCAGGGCTCTGTGAAGGAGTTTGGGTGGCAGCACCACCAGGCTTGGCTGTTTGCTTCGTGCTGCCCCTTCTGCCCTTCCTGGGACCCCTTGGCCCTGCAAGGAGGGGCTCCCCTTCTGCCTGGGGCTCAGCCTCTGTCCCAGGGCATCCCGTTTGCTTTTGGCATTTTCCTGCTAAAATGTCACTCTGGAAAAGCTGAGCTGCTCCTGCTGCGTGGCGCTGGAGGTGGGCACAGGGCAGGGCTCAGCTGCTGGTGGCCTTCTCAGGACTCTGTCTGGCAGAGCTTGGATATTGGCAGCCTTAGTTCAAGCATATGAGTGCTTCTTTGTGCATCTGCAGTCTCTCTTTTGGTATGTTATTTTGGAAAGGTTATTCTGTAATTTACTGTACAAAGTATTGGAATATTTAACAAGGAGCAGCTCCTGTGCTGTTAACTTGCAATCCCTGAACTGGAAATAAATCTAAAAGCTAATTCTCCCTGGTCCTTTAATATCTTCTACACTAAGAACAAACTCCATCGTTAGAGGATATTGAAGTGCTTTGCCAGGGGGATGCTTCCTTTCTGAGGTATTACACAGATTTCGGTTTGAGAAGGTTGACTGATTTATCCAATATCACAGTTTGGTGGCAAAATTTAGTTCCCAACCCCAGGTCCAGCTGATAGTCCTTGCTATCTCTCTCAGGGATTAGTTGATTTAAGTAAAGTGTCATAAAGCTGCATTATTTGAATGAGCTAATAATTCTGAACCACCCTGGTGTAGCTGGCAAATCTGCAGCAAAACAGAAACAAAGGAAAAACAGTTGTCATAATTTTACATCTGAAAAGAGACAGGGCAAACTGCACCAAGCTGATGAAATGGGTAAAATGGTCCTACAGCAGATTTTTACTGTGCAATCCTGTTCCACATAATCAGTGCTCTTGGATTTTGTGGGAGCTGTTCCTGGATTTCATCTGCCTATGAGGAGACAGAAATGCTCTGCCCTAGGGAGAACAATTGAGGGGGGAAAAGTGTTTCTTAAAATCCACAGTAAAAACCTCTCTGCTTTATCTAGAGCTCATTAGAGAGTTTAAAGAAAACTCAATGCCGTGTTTAAATGCTTTTCCCCCCTCAGTTTTATAGATGGTTAAATGGCACACAGGTTGTGCTGTCTCAGCCATCAAAAGCTAAGAAAGGAGGTTAAAAGACCCCAGGGATCCTTCACATTAATTACTACCACTGTCAGTTGGTGTGAAACCATGTTTGGGCCTTTTAGAAAGGAAGAGTGTAATTTGTGCTTTCAGTTAGGGCTGAAACAAATCCTGCAGATACTGATGGTATATACTCACGTGCAAAAATGACTAATTTGTTTCCGCTGAATTCTTGTAGTTAATCTGGGAAAAATTTATGGGAAAACCCCTCACCCTACCCCAACAACTCCAACTGAATTTTAGCAACCTGAATTGGCAGTCTGTAAAAATGGCTTGAATTAATTGGAAGCCTAATCCACGGAAATTAGCTAAAAAATGCATTATTCACTCCAGTGTAGCAGCAGGGAGGAGAAATGAAAGAAGCAGAGAGGAAAAGCAGAAGCAGCACCTAAGGCAAAGGGCTGTCATTTGAATTTCATAATCGAGGGTGAGACAAAGACACCTCTTTGTCCAAGTAAGCTACCTTCTGAAAGGGGAAATCTGAAGAAAACACAGAACTATGCAGTCTGAGCATTGGGGCTGGCTGGACTCTGCATCTCCCATCATTTACAGTGGTGCACAAGAACAACCAAAGGGAAAAGAAGTTTCTATAGCACAGCAGCACAGTGTATGGGTTGCATTTGCCACTCAGTGTAGTCCAGTGTAGTCAGCCTGCTGAGAGAGACACACACTAAATAAAAAACTGGGGTGCACCACAGCAACAGAAAGGCTGGTTTGAAATCCCTTTCCACACCTGCATCCTGCCCCATGTGGTGGCAAACCAAGAGACATTAAGTGAGTTACACCTGGGTGTGTGCAGAGAAATGGCAAAGAGTGAAAAGATAGAAATTTTCTAGAGGACATAATGACAATTAGCGTGACAACTGGTAATTATCTGGTGCTACCTAACGAGTATAGCTCAGAAGGCCTGAGGAGTTTGAAGCAGTTTCATTGAATGGCCCAGACCCTGAGCAGGGCAGTGCTGCTAGAACTGGCACAGCAAGGTGGGACGAGGGCTGGCTGCAGGCTGAGACAGCAGAACTGGCTCTGGCTGGGACAAGCCCCAGGGCTGAGGGCAGCAAGGGGACTGGACCACACTGCTGGGCAGAGAGGGAAGGGTTAACCCTTTTGGTAGCAGTGAATTGTTAGATCAGCCCAGGTGTCATCTGAATCCCCATCTTAACGTGCCCTGCCCTTGCAGTTTCACTTGGCTGCTCATCCTAAAGTCTTTTGCTGCTATGTTGCACACTATGTTGCACAGTGCTCATGCTTTCTTAAAAGCTGTCTACCCCAGGAAGGTGCATGCTTTGCCTGTGAGAGTTTGGCACATAGATACATGTTTAGCTCAGAAATCCACTGTTTCAAAAAAGGGAAATCTCAGAGGTGAGGAAACCCAGAACAGAGTGGTTCACAGAAACACGAAGTCTGATTTTCACACTTCTCAGCAGCAGCACAGAGAAAGTTAAAGCATGCCTTATTCTTTTTAATTACTATTGCATCCCCAACACACTATGGCCTGCTTTTTGCTTTGCCACATATGTGTTCCATGATGTGTAACCTCTCAGTGTCTGTCTAATTAATCCAGGTTTGACTGCTACAACCTATGAGTTGTTCACCAGCTTTGTATGTGATATAACTCTTGGATATTTTTAAGCTATCTAGATCCAATTGCTAAGGCAAGATTGAAATTCTGTTTTGGTTTTGATTGTTGGCTTGGGTTTTTTTAATTGCTTAATGTGCTTGGGCAAATGAAGAACAGATTTTTGGGTGCCTTTCTGGTTAGAAATTGTAATTAGGAAAACCTTTGCTATCTCCCAGAAGCAGCCTGCTAGTTACTGATATTGGAGTGTGTGGCATTTGTACTCTGATTTAATGAGAAAGCACGTGCCAAATTCTGTACTAGTTACTTGGTTTAAACTTAACTGAAGTTTCGTGTAGAATTTCCCATTCCAAGGGGAAATGATACCACAATAGGATTTAATGAATTGTGTACCTACAAGAGCAATATAGCTCCCAAAATGCTTGATCAACTGAACTGCTCTTCCTGTAAATGCAGCAATAAAAGCTCTGCTGCTCCTCCTTTCCTAAGCATGGCCAGAACCTGCAAATCACTTTTCACAGTTAAAAGGTGACATCAGACATAAATGGGAAACATGTGCAATTGTGTTAGATTGCAATTTTGGAATGCCTAGCTGTGATCCCATGGCTTTTGCATTAGTTTTGTTCATTTCAAGGCTATCAGTGACTTCCCTGGTACAGGATCAGACCCTAATTACTAAAACAGTGAGCTTAGCATGGCACTTGGAGATATGCTTCCAGCTTGCTGGGAAAGAACCTTGTCTGCTGTTTGATTTTAAGTTCTGCTGGACAGTAAGATTAGCTCGTGATGCTAAGCTAAGCAAGTGGTTCATTCATCATTTATTTATATCTGTGTTCATAGCTTGAATCTGGGTTTTTGGGGCTTGTACTGCAGATTCTCTCTCATTCTATCTCAGTTTTCCAACCATCTGCATCTGGCACTTAGGGCTGGGGAGCAAAGCAGAGGGGGGTGGTGGTGGTGTGTCCCAGCAGTGCTGCTCTGTGCTGCAAATAAAAACACCAGAGATGAATATGAAGGAAGGGCTGCTAATGTGGGACTTCCCTTGTACCCCGGGAAAAAATGGAGCCCTTTTTTCGGGATGATCTGCGGAATAAACATCAAGATTTCTTGTCTCTGTAAGAAAGTAACAGCAGTGACAAAGCACAGCTAATAAGGGGAACAAAAAGAGATAAGGAAAGGTGAAGTAGTGAAACAGGAAAAAAGAAGGTTGAAAGACAAAAGGTGAAAAGGGAGAGAAAGGTATCAGATTTCTTTTGGCATTCATGTGCTCTGTATATAGAGTTTGAATATATTTTCCAGAATAGGATTTCCCCTTGCATTTGCAATTCAAAGCTTCTAGCAAATTCCACTGTTTCCCTTGGCATTTCTTCAGCCTCTGTGGATTTTCCAGTTCTGCTTTTTAGATGCAGTGCAATTGTCAAATTCTGCAGCTTTATTTTTTTTTCTTCCCTGAAGTAAAATGTGGCTTAAGGTGTATTGTGGCATTCCTTCAGTTTTTGGTTCAAAAATTGAAAAAGTGCAGGGACCTTGTTCCCTTCTCTTTATAGTTTAATTCATGGATGGTCTTTAGGACTACTTGGATATTTGACAGTGTTTCCTGTCTTTATTCCCTTGCATGAATAAGTGGATAAAAAGATTTGGGATTTTCCATAGTATGGGTAGATATGCAGCTATTATGTTCAAGGAAAATACCAGTCATGGGGTGGCTGAGACATGCTCATAAAGATAAATACTACCAAAGGGGATGATGTACTTGGGATCATATGTAGAAAAACAGAGACTTGCTGCATTGCTGTCCTGGGAGCAAAAAGACTCCTACCCCACTTTGCAGCTAATTCCATCTGCCTATCCAAAATATTGGTTTTATCCAGTCAGTTTGAGATCACATCAATAAGAGGATAACAAATGTTGCCTAACAATGAAGAGTACAGATGGTTGATTGCTTTATTTTTACTTCTCCTAGTGTATAAAATTAATGATTTTTAACAGAGCTTTGCTTTGCATGCACGCTGTTAGCAAGCTGAAAAAATTTCATATTTGTCAAAGCAGGACTGCAAAATAAAACTCTGATCACTAAAGCCTGGATATCTGGAGAGAATCTTTATGGTGGAGAGCAGAGAAGTAACTAACATGTGGCCCTTCAAAAGCCCACATGCAGTGAAGATGTGTTAAGAAAGTGAAAATTGTTTCAACCTGTTCTCCGGTGAAGTAGGATGCTGCTAATGGATCCATTACAGACAAGCAATAAGGGTTTTCCTAATCATTGCTGGGATGGGCTGGTGAAAGTATTTGGGATAAGCTGCAGTAATAGCTAATTGTATATAGAGGCCCAGCAGCTCCACCAGGCAAAGGGTTTCAAAGGGCTGCATGGGAGAATTCACTTCACAAGAGGCCCCTTTCAGACACTCTCCAGGTTTGGAGCTCCTTTCCTTTTAATACACATTCTGGGAAAGCACTTTTATAATCCTCCTTTAGAGTTATTGCGAGCGAATGTGGTGATGGTTCAATGAAAAAGCATGAAAACAGTAATGGAATTTCTTTTCTTTTTTCTTCTTTTTTTTTTCTTTCTTTCCTAATAGGCCCTTTAGAAAGTCAGACCATATGTGTGGAAGCCTTATTAACTAGAGGCCAGGTTTAGAAAGAACAATTTACCAATGACTTGGTAAATTACCAAGATGAATTTGAAAATAAACCTAGAAAACACAAATTTGAGTTCTAAATTAGTACTTAAAAAAAAAAAAAATCAGACCTATAATTGCTTGGTGTCTTACAACATTTCAAATAATGTGTGGTGTAATTCTTATAAGACTGAAACTTATAGGCAGAAAAAAATGTAAGGAAATTATTAGAATGCTGCATATTTCACTTTGAAATTTCACTCTCTCCTAAGCTTTCTTAGGAGAGAATTGTAGTTTTACATTCTCTGTATTTTAATACATTTATTGCAGAAAATGATTTTTGGTAGACTATGTAAGTGTTTTGGATGATCTACATGGGAAATACATAAAAGCATTAAACTGTTTCATGTAGCTGAAACTTAGAGGAAGCTGGGGGTGGAGGGAGAAGGCATTACTTCTCCCTCAATGCAGAAGGACATTTAAAAGTGATTTGAAAATGTACTTGGCTTGCAAAATTTTCTCCGTTTATACTTGTTCCTAACTTGTTACAGGCATGTGCATTGTAGGGCTATATTTTGGGTTGGTTATTTTTTATTTTTTCCTAACAAGTAGAAAGGATAAATAACTCGGAGAAACAATGGAAAAATCTTATGAAGAGTTTTATTCCCAGTTCAAATAAAGGACTCTGTTCAGATATGATCTTAATTTCCTGTGGATCAAATGACTTCTGTTCAAAGGTCTCAAACCTATAATTTTCACCTTCTCATTCATCAGCTGATCCCCCTGTGGAAGAGGGAAGAGTAGAGCCGTTAATTCCCTATTTAGATCACATGGATGATTATATCATAATCCTGAGTGTAAATGTCGTGTATTTCAGAACAAGTGTGCAACTGCATGTGGTTGTGTCCTTTGGAAAGATCATATTTATTGTTTTCCTCCCCAAACTGCTGTTAGTTACAGCATGGTCCAGCTGGTTGAAGCAACACCTTTTCTTTATTTTCCATTAATAACCTTTTCAGATTTGCCTGTGAACCTGAAAACGCTTTTGACAGAAAACCTACATAACGAAGTTTGCAGAACTGAAGTGTATCTTTAATAAAAAAACCTTGAGTTTTTAAATTCATTACTGAATAAAATATCACTGTTATTACTGACATCTCTTGGAAATTGCCAAATAGACCATGTTTATGGAAAGTAATTTGAGAATTATGAAGAAGGGTAGGAGAATTTTGCATATTATACAACTTCTCTTAGATACTATAAAATGAATGCTAGTCCTCTAGGTTACAAAATCCTTATATTTTCCATTTTTAATTTTTAATTCTGATTCTCATGGTTTTTTAGCTGGCTGCAGAAGAGTGATGTTGGCTGTCACATTTACATGTAATGCGTATATTACTCGTACACGTGTCCCAGTAGGTCAGTGTGGAACAACTTTGTCCTGTTTGGGATTTAGATTTTCTGAATATTCCTGCAGATAATGATTAAGAATTTGAAATGTTTTTGATAAACATGTCTAAGATGGCACATAATATCTGTGGGTTTTTTTGTTTGGTTTTTTTTTTTTTGGGAGTGGCCCTTAATGCTTGGACTGGTGGCCTTTCAGGCTGAGAGGGACCCTGTCACTGTTTCACTCCATGTGAAACAGCAGCCTTGTAGTAATAAAGGATTCTTCTTTAGCATCCTTATCTTGGAATGCATCTGAGTCCAAATATCCTAAATTACAGAAAATGACAGCCTTTCAGTGGATAAATTAATTTTAGGTGTGTATTTTTGCTGTAATAAAGGGCAATGTTTATATAGAAATGTATTTTTCCCTATCTTTTATAGTTTACTGGTCATGCTAATTGAGCACAGCTCTGTTTCTTGTGGCATCACACAAATTAGTTAGAAATTCTACTGTGAATTAACACAGATTTGGCTACAGATGGAATGGCAGGCAAGCCATCATCATTGTTTAAACCTATTAATGTTTACAACTGTTGTTTTAAATCACATTTGTTTTTAAATAGGATGATTGCAATAATCCTTTTGTGTTTCAGAGATGAAAGAAAATGAGTGAAGAGTCAGCTGTGGCATGATTTAAAAAAAATAATAACAATGAAAGATTGCCATATAGAATCTCTGCTCTAAGATTTCAGAGATGCTTGTGGAAAAAAGATTACTTTTTGTAGAATTTTTAGTGACAATCCCAGTAGTAACTATTGCTCGAGCTGCTGGAAAATGGATGGATTGAGTTGTTTGTTAGCTGTGGACTATAGTAAACTCATAGTGAAAAAGTCATTTGCTTTCTCAATTACTTCCAGCTTATCTTAATCAGGACACTGATTACTGAGCTCCCAATTCAGTCTGAATATCTACTTTTAGCTCTCTCCTTGATGTGACTGAATCCTATTGTAACAATTTATTTTCTTCAAGAAAAGTCTGATTAGAAGTGTGGGCTAAGGAGCACGTTCAAAAGCTAGGCAGGCATTGGAAACTGGGGGTTTTGGAGTCTCATGTGTTTTGCTGCTGGTGAGATAATGTCACATTTAGCAAACAGCTGAACACAGCAGGAAGTGAGGTTTGGCCTTTGCACAGGTATCAGATGATGAAATTGTACAAAGCCCCATCATTCTGAGCATTAACATGTACATTAACTTCTGCACTCGATTTTTTTTCATGGGCTCAATAGAAATTCTCCTCAGTGCTGGTCTTGTATTTTACAAGAAGCAGATAAATGACTGTTGGAAAAAATAAACAAAAAAAAATCCCCCAGGCTATAGCTCCCAAAGAGATTCTTTTTTTCTGAAGAGGGGGTTTAATGAAGGGTAGCACTTTGTGTATGAAATGAATTTTTGCTTTCTAATTAGAGCTCCGATTAATTGGCAGAATTGTAATTTTTTTTGCCTACTGGGCAGAGCTTTGCTTATATGTTGGACACTTAAATTATTTTCCTTTTTTCAACTATGAAATTCCATCCTCTGAAGTGGAATATTGATAAAGTGAGAGGGGTTACTCACAGATCAAGTACATCTCAGCAGGCTGTCCATGCTTTCTATAAGCTTTGATTTGGGAGTGATTAGTGCTATGTCTGGCAAACTAATGCTAATTTAAAACCCCTTCTGTTCTTGACCCCAATTCTTAAGAGTTCATGGAAGGTACCTGTTGCAACAACTGTGTTTGTAGTGCAGGCACACACGTTTAGAAAAAATTCTGAGCACCAATCAGCAAGTAAACAACTTCTGGTCTTGTCTGATTGTTGCCCATAAAGAGGTTTATAAAGAAGAAAGAAATGAGGCTTCTGAGAAGCCTTGGTTGATTAAGAGCTCTGTTCTTTGTATAACAGCAGTAAATACAGGACTGCTTAAAATTAGTCACTTAACTAGTCATAGTGCTGGCATGTGAAACTTTAGGACACTTTGAGGTCAGGCTTCAAAGGTGATGCATTTGGTAAATATAACTGGTGTTCAGTATTAAAATGTTAGAAATGTAATAATGAAACAACAGGACAGGGTATCCTGGACTTGATGGGATTAGCTACTACATATAGGTTACATGTGAATCCCTTCCTTTTATTGTTTTAGGGACTAAAGTCCTGTTTGACAGTTTTGCTTCTGGAAGGGTTTTTTTCATTATGAATCTCTAACATCTGCCATTCAACTTGTTTCTGCCTGGCCAAGAAATTGCTAGAAATTCTGCTGTGTTAGAGTAGTTACATCACTGCAGAGGGAAGACTGCTGAACTTGCAAGCTACTTGTTTCTGCTGTGCAAGCATTCAATATTTTGCATGATAACTTAATAAATTTTGTTTCTGTTTAGAGAGATGAGCCTAATAATGAAAGAGATATTTAAAAGTTATTTTTAGTGAACATTTAATATGACAGGGGCAAGTTTCAGGCAGGTTAGTAGGAGGTGAGAAGTTTGCAATGTCCTGAGGCATCCACTTCTACTGATCTTTCATATGTGATTAAATTGCTGTTTCTAGATGTACATCTTGCCAAATAGCTGCTGGCTTTTTTATATAAATTACACAGATGTAACAGGGCAGAATAAACCTGATAAGCTGTATGAAGGCAAAGTGCAAGTTGCTTATGCTCTTCTCTTGGCTAATTGCTTCTATTCACTGCTTAGCAAGAGCTCTCTCCTGTCTTTTTACTGCTGTGAATTGCTTTGCACATAAGCAGCTAGAGCTTAAAGAATATTTTTTGGAAGAAGATGCAGCAAAACACTTTTGCTTCTATTCTTTGTCCTGTTTTTATTTATTTTTAAATGCAAGACATAATTCTGTCCTGTTCCTTAATCATGGGGTTCCTCTTCTGCTAGGCAGTCTTGGCTGATGGGTGGATTCATGGTCTCACTTGTGAGACTGTGGAATAGAAAATAGCAGTGTAGAGCAGGTAGCAATGTCAAATGACAAGCAGTTTAAGCAGGAGGGTCAGAAAAGCTGGAGAAGAAATGGAGCTGCTGTGCTGCATCCTGCTGTGTAGGAAATGTGGTGACACAGGAGTGAGTGGACAAGTACATCACCTTTCTGCAGAATCTTGCTGTGTGAGTGCTTTTGCCTGTGACCTTCTTCCTGCCATTTCTTTGGAGGGGTACAGAAAGGGACAGTGGGGATGGGGCAGAAAGAAAGAGCTATTCTCTCTGGTATGGAAGTCTGTAATTATTTCCTTCCCGGTGATGGTGGTGTATTTTTAAAGGTAGCTTCTCCCCTCTGGGAAACAGAATTAAATGTCCAGCTTGGTAGTTTTTTGGAGGTGATCTTGGAATGTATGGCAGCTCTGAGACCAGACATTGTGTGCTGAAACTATTTAGTCATTATGTCCTGTAATCAGAGGTAATTGCCTTGGGTGCTGTAGTAGGGCCATGTGAAACTGGGTAAACACAAACCAGCCTAATAGGACTTAAGTTAGTATGAATAATTAAAACACAAGAAGAATGCATTCATGGCGACTTTCTAAATCTTCCGCTCTGCCTTTTCACCTCTGTCTTGTTGCTCAGTGCTCTGAGGAGGGCAGCTCCCTTGTCCTGTTTGCCTTCCCCCTTCCTTGTGAGGTCAAGAGGAAATGGCAGCTGCTCTTCCTCTTGGGGCTCCCAAAATGTAATGGCAATGAATGCTGCCAATCCTCTCAGGAGGTGATTCTGAGAGCAGACTTGTACGGGTGACAAGCCATGGCTCCTTTCCATACCTAGGGAGCTGTACACAAGCTTCCTGCAGTTTTGAGGCTCATTCAGCAGCAATGTGAGGCAGGGGGACTGTGGCAGCACTTGTGGCCACTAAGCAGCTGGCTTGGGACTGCAGTTTGCAGCTTCTGCTTGCAGGAGTTTGCATCAGGACTCCACCTTAAACATTCCACCAAGACCAAAGTGACAAGTTTGAACCCACAGACAGCAGTGAGGCTTTGCTTTGTGCCTTCCTCCTTTATTATAGCCTCTTACCTGTATACTCTCTGGGACATGGGTGTCATTACCAATTTTGAAACATTTTCAATTGTCAAAACAGGTTTTGCTGTCTATATATATATATATATATATATATTTAATCTTTGGTGCTGTTGTGTTACACAGTATTTGTTTTTACTAGCATTCACATCACTTGGGTCTGAAAATGAATCTGAAAGTAATTCAAGTCTGTGCCAGTTTGGGGTGTGTGTCTTGCTGCTCTGTACCCCAGCACAGCTCTCCCAGTGATAGCTCTTATTTCTCTCCAGGGCACTTTTTAAAGGCACATCTCCCATGAGGTCACACTTGCCAAGCCGATCTTCCTGCTCCATACTGCAGCTGTGATTGGAAAGAGGGGTTGAACTTGGCTGGTGTTGTGTGCAGGTGACACCAGCAGCCAGCAAACTCTGGCTCCAGGCTCTGTGGTCTTTACAGCCCCAGGGAATAGCACAGGCAGGAAGGGCAGCCCAGAGTGAGAACTGACTGAACTGAGAGGTTGGTGTGGGAGAAATATGGAGCTTTAAACATGGCTGGAGCATGCATGTCTCTGCACAGACCCTGAACTCTGTGTTTTCCTGCTGAAACACGTCTGGGGATTGGAATGTGTGTGTGAATAAACACTCTGATCTGTGTTATTTCTTTTTAATGTGAGCCACTTCTTAGAGTGATCTGGGAGACAAAGGCACACTTACAGAGGTGCTCTCTGCTGTACCTTTTGAAGAAAAAGTTTCCATGTCCTGCCCTCCTTTATCCCCAAGAACAAACTCAGGTGAAAAAGTCTTTAGTTGCTATAAAGTCCTATCACAACCTTATAGAACAAAACCCTAAGGCCCTTCTGTTATCATCTCATTAGAGGCTTAAATGAAAGGAAATTGAGAGTTAAGGTTGTATCTGGCTGAGTCAATGTCTCAGACTTATATACATGTAAGCAAATGTGGAATACTATGTGTTTAAGGATTGAATCCTCTGAGCAATTTTATTATTCAGTTCTTAAAGGCATATAGGAAATGCCTCTATGGTCAATATTTATTATTGTAACATAGCCTTGTGGTGGAGGTGCCAAAAGCCCTATATTTATCCTATTGCCAATGTAGTTTCTAAAGCAATAACCATCACAGGAACTCTATAGCTATTCAATATTCCTACTGAAATAAGTTCTGTTTAATTATAGCTGAATTCTGGTCTTCCTCAGTCTCATGAATGTTCATGCTTTCTAGAGGGTGGGTTTCAGTTACATTCTCTCACCAAAGATATTAAATAAGTATTTTAAACAGGAGTTCCTCTGGCTATGGTGTAAGATGAGCCTCCAAGTGCAATGTGATAAAGAATTAATGGAGAAGACAAAACCCCACAACCTCCTTTCTGGTATAGGGAGTGATAAGGCTTTCCCTGAGCCTTCTTTTATCCCGCCAGTGTGGGTTAGGAGAATTTGTATGTAAAACTTAACTTTTAATCTGGTTGACTCTGTACACCTCAGAGATGACAGTCTGAAGGAGTCTGATGTGCTTTTGCCTGTGTTTATTTTAGGGAAAATGTACATTTTACTTGGGCTACACTTACACACTGATTGTGTGTGGCAATTTCAGTTTAAAAGATTGAGATTATGCAAAATCAGCCCCTTTTTTTGTGGCCTAATTGAGTTGCATGAGGTTCCTTGACAGAAAAACTGAGAGTTGCCAGTATATTGCTTTTCATTGCTGTTGGCCTGTACTTGGGGAATAATATGTTTATGAAAACTAGGAAGAAAAGAGGCATCCCACACAATCATCACATCTCAAAACTGATCCTCCTGCAGTTTCCCATTATCTTCATGCACCAAGTTCTTACATTACAAGCAGATACTGCTGAGGAAGGGTGAAAAAACAAGGAAACCGCAAGGATGCCAACACCTGGAAGCAAGTTCAGGTTTGGCAGCCCGGTGTTTTAGGATACTGTGCAACCAACTTTTCCCATTTCTGTGCTCCTATACCTGGGAGTGTGGTCTGAGCCCCTGCAAAAGAGGGGTTTGGGATTCCTGTCCCCCCTCCAAAGTCCCCCAGGGAAAATGCCTGTCCCCATTCCCAGTACCTGCACAGGAGGTGGGAAGCTGATGGGGATTTTTGTGTGCACTGCAGAGTGTCTGTGCTTCTATTTCTGACTGACATCCTAGGTGGATTATTAGAATTTCTTGTGTAAGAAAGTGCAGATTACTTTGTGTGCAAATGGGACATAAACTGCCTTAATTAAATCCCAAGAACTGATTTATTTAGAAGAAACCCCAAAAATGCTGAAATTTGCAGGGTCATAGTCATAAGGAAAAAATGTGTGATTTGTTTAAAAAAAGTACACCAAACAAAACCCCAATTGTTTTCCCTAAATTGATTGCAAATGTGCAAGTATAAGTAACATTTGGGTTTCTTTAACAAACTCCCAAGTGATTCAGCAGTTGCCAAGGTAACAGTGCTACTTTTAATAACAATAAAGATAGCATATAAAACTTCCACACTTTTCATTGTCTAAGATAATGCTGCACTGATTCTGTAATAACATTATTAGCATGTACTTTCTTTTACTCATTGAGAAGCATGTCTGGTTCATAAATTGGCTGTACAGTAGCATCTACCACAGTGGGGTCTGGGCTCATCAGGGCTCCTGGATACTGCAGTGATGTGAAGAAATAAAAAAATTTTTTTTGCTCCAAATCCATTTTTTAGAATGACCTTGTTGACTTTTGCTTTTTGAGGCTGTCATTGTAGCTTGTAGTTGCCCTTTATTAGTTAGCTGAGTATTACTGATCTCTTTAATGCAAAAGTATCAGTATTATCAAGTCCTGCAGATAGTCTTCAAGACTAAGCTATATCTCATAAAACATTGAGGGTATGCTTTTATAATTAATGGGAAGTTGTGGTTACTAAAGAAAATTCAGGTTTTAGTACTAAAATTTTGTTGCTGTTGCATGCTTTACAACTGCCCTGCTCAAGTCTAAATGGATGTCTTCTGTTGTGCTTTTTTTTTGTCCCCTCCCCCCCCACCCTGCTTGAAATTTGAGCTTCTAGAGAACTTTGGCAGACACCTCAATGTGGTTACTCTGCATATAAACTCTTAGGTCTGGGTGGATTATTTGCCTTCTGAATATTTGACCTCATGTTTCATTCTCACTGAGTTTTCCACCTTTGTATCAAGATTTTGGCACTTCACGAATGAGACAAACCTGTTTCCCTACTTATTTCTGCAATCAAATCTGTGATTTTTGAAGATAATTTTTCTTCTGATCTCTGTAGTTGGGACAATAATGAGTCTTTTAATAAAGGAGCAGAAAAAAGATTCACAAGCCCTTCACTGGACTTGTGGACTATGTTTTCTTTTTAAAAAGCAACCCTCTTACAGCTTTTTAATATTTTAATTTTGAGGAAATTGCATGAGTAGTTATAGTCGACTGTGTGCCTCCATCTGGGGTTCTGGTTGCACTGTAGGTACTAAAGTTCAAAGCATGTTAATGCTATGTTAGTCTATCCTAAATTAAAATTTATCCTAAATTAAAAACAAGCAAACAAACAAAAAACTCCAAAAAAGCAAACAACTCCCCCTCATGAGCTGAAGACGTGAGATGTGGAAGGAGGAATCACTTGCCCGTTTATCATCTTTGCTGGTACTGACTCCCTTGGCTGGTCATCTCTCACCAACACTTAATGACCTCAGGGGAGGTTCATTGAAGGATTAAATGACAGTTTCTGTCATCTACAGAGGTGTCAAGTTCAATGCAAAATATATTTTTGAATCTAGCAGTTAGTGAGAATTGTGGAGTGCTCCCAGTAAATGTAAGTTATTTCCAGGACCTCTGCCATAGCTGCTGACTGAGGCCTCCAAACCAACCCTGATGTGCATTCGGGCTCTGGACCAGTGTCCCCTGCTCAGCTGGAGACATTCTGAAGGCCTTGAATAGATCTTGGAGCACCCAGAGGAGGGCATGGGTTTTGATGCACATCCTGAGATGTCACAGAACACGTTCTAGAGCTGAACATGATGTCCTAATCAATGCTGCTGCCAGAACTCTGTCGTGCTGCAGATGTGAGATCATTAGTACCAACTCTCTCTGATTTTCTTGTGCAACAGAGGTGGAGTCTGTAATGGAAAGATAAGATATTTCAGCATTAAAGCTGTGTGTTTAAATTTGTATTTTTGACTTTGTCTAGTGGTTTCCATTACATGATATAAGAGTCTGCTTTATCTCATATAATTTTATGAGCATATTTTATCCATGAAAGCATACATTATTCAACATTTACCTTAGATTAGCTATGTTAGAGAGCAACTTATCCTAGGGCAGAGAGTTTGCTGAAGATCTTTTGACCCAGTGAAATCTTCCTTTTATTTGGCCTATATGCAGGATTTTGTCAGTCAGATTCTTTTTTGCTTACAGGAAGGTACTTTGGGGCAGGGATTCTTTTGTGGTTTGCTTGCACAGTACTTAGGACAGTGTGGTCCTTGTCCCTTGTTGGGCCATCTAAGCCATGTTGTAAAGCAGCCAATGGGTTACTCCAATTGAGAAGCATATCTCAGGAGCTTATTTATTTATTTTTAAAGAATCATATTTCCAGGCAGGTAAAGGAAGAGCAGAGCAGTGGTGACCATTAATCATTATTATTTTGTCCATGCTGCTCCAGTCTATAAGAACAGACTGGAGCAGAGACTATAACTGACACAATTTACTGACTGAAATACAGCAATACCAATTTAATCTCTGGACAAGATAAAGAGTTTATTCATCTTTTCACCTTTGTTCTGTCAAAACTTATTTTTAGGATAAGTATCTGGTGGGCTGTATTTTAAGAAGTGCAGAGCAGCTTTTTCTTCACAACAGGCTTAATTCCTTAGGATTACAGTAGAGAGTACTTGTGCTTTAAAAAAAGCCTCAACAAAACACTCTCTAAAACAAAACTGTATCACATTCTGCCTCTCTGCCCAGGCATGCATATACCAAAAGTGAAAATCTGCTATTTCCAGATAAATTGGTTGGTTGTTACTGGCCAAAGACTGATGTAATAACAGACTGATGAATTCAAGATGTAATTTTCCCCATCTTTATGACTTTAATGTTTGGCTGGGATTCATCCTCCTGTTATCTGGTTTTACCTCAGTGCAAATATTGATAATATTCCTTGTATAAGTGAGTCAGTCTGTGGTCTTCCATTCTTCCTTTATTTCACTGCAGTTGCTGTTGGGTGTGTTAACACAATGAAGTCTGTGGCTTGGTCCTAGCCTGCAGCAAAAAAGAAAATGTGTTTTAGCTTATTTTTTCCTTTGGCATTTATTGGTAAGGAAACAAGTATTTTAAAGTATTTTGAATTGTCTGATTCTCCTTTATCAATTTGCAATGTGCAATTCCTGTGCTCAGCACTCACCTTCTGAGCAAGGGCCTGATCCTTTCCTGTTCGTTGCTGAACACATCTGGGAGTTGATCTGCTAAGGAGGTGTCACTGGGTATTTTATCTCCTAATGTTTATGCCGGTGATCAGCACCCTGTCTGCCCCGGGCAGGCACTCCACATCTCACTTTGAAATGCAATGCAATGTCTGGACCCAATCAAGTGATGCTGGAAAGAAACCTCAAACAATGGCTTGGAGAAAAAGGGGCTTGGAGGGCTAAGAGGGAAAGGTTTAAATTAGTGTCAAATGGTTCTGAGTTTTGCTTGGATTGATGGGCTTCTGCAGATTCATTAGTGGATCTGCCAGCAGGATGCTGCTACATTAAAACACAGGCCTGCCCAGCCTCGGATGGAAAAGCAGAAAGTAGCCTAAATCCAGTTAAGGACTGAGTTATCACAAACTTTTGTCTTTGCCTAATTAGGAGTGGCACTGGACTAGTAACCTGGAATATACAGACTATGGATATGTTTAAGCCTTTCTTGTAAAACTCTATGCTCAGCAGGAAAAAAATACTGGGAATTACTATTATTTTAAATTATAGTTAGCTGTGAATGGAGCACTGATACTATTTAGATGTTTTATTACTGTAGTAACATACTTACATTCAAGAGACGCTTAGGTGACATTTTGATCAAGTTTCAAAGATGATACTGTTTGGGATCAGAGCTGGAAAATGCTGTCCTTTTATTTTTAAATTCAAATAAATTTGCTACTCTCATAGCTGCTGTGCACTGCTTAAGTCACGTTTTGTTTTTTTTCAACATAAGCTACTTGCTAATTGTTCTCTTCTGCCGTCTACCCTTTGTGGTGGATGACTTTTCACTTGGCTCACAGTCTATGATTTATTTCTGGATGGATGGCAGAGGTTTTCTTCTTTACTGCTTGATTATTTTTCCTGAATGAGCAGTCACAAATAGATCATTCAAGCCATTTTAAGTTAACTTTGAATAAATCCTGCATCTTGTGGCATACTGATATCTGTAGAACTGTTCTGGTTTGGAAATCCTTCAAATACCTCATCACCACCTTACCAATTAGTAACAAAAAGCAGCACAGACCAATGCTTGTATCATTGAAAGCACTTGCTAACAATTGATTCTGGAGTTTGATCAGCTCTATCAAGCAAATAAAATTTGCACAGATCAGTGGAAGATAGTTGTTTTTATTAAAAAGATTCAATTGACTCTTAACCAGGCTAAGCTGTTGTGTGCTGAAGAGATTTAGAGTCTCATCACGAAAGCTTGAAAGGGCTGATTATGACAGCAGCAACCCCTTGTACCTGAAAAGTTAATTGGAAAACAGGATGAACTGGTCACAGGGTCTAGACCTCTGTTGGGAGCAGGAAGTTGAAGTAATTCAGCTTTCATGGTGTTGGAATATGGAAAGAGGATGGTGCTGAGAGGTGCTTAGTATGTGTAGACAACAAACTACTTAAGGCTGCAAAGTATTCAGGAGCAAAGATAGGGTTGAAAAAAAACTGTCTAGCAAGTTAAGATGTCTGAGGTTCATTATTGCTGTCACTGAGTGGTTTTGTCCTGTTTTTCCAGGTTTCTTAGAAAATATTGTCTATGGCATGCCATGCATGGTCATGTCAATTGCCTTAGAGAGAGCCTGTGACTGCAATATGTAGAGTTGGGAATTTTGTCTGATCATAAATCACTTCACTAAACATGGCGTGGCAGTTATTGATGAAGATCAAAGATCTTTGGCAACTGTGTGTTGTTTCTGCCAGTAGGTTTTTTTAGTTATGTTATAAATTACCTTTTAAAAAATTGAAAAGAAATTAAGGATAACCATTCCTAGTGATTCTCAGAACACCATTTTCTCTTTAACTTGGTAGTAATTTAAAAACCATTGTACAGGCATTTAAGAATGCAACTTATCCAAGGAAATTGTTCAGAAAAACGTTCCTTTTAATTACTTAAATATGATAAATCTAGGTAACTAGAGATTTTTGTTACAAAAGTGGTCATGATTGGGGTAATACTGTTACTATTATTTTTTGTTAATGGTTGAAAAGGCAGCTTTGAAACATTAAACTTTGGGAGCAAATAGATTAATTCAAAAGAAGTCTGAGATTTAGAACAGAGATGAAAATCTGGCTTGATTTATAAATCTTACTCAGGAAATGGGAACTATATGACATTAGTATGTGCCATGCAAGATAACTGCATTTTCTGGAAAATAAGGTAATGCACGAACAACATCTGTGGTAAGACCCTTTGCTGTACCTGTTATGGTCTCCCTTGCATTATAGGTAAAGAATTTGAATGCCAGTGCTGAACTTCAAGTAAATAAAAAAAAAAAAAATAGCAACCCCTTGGCTAAGTCTTTTCTCCAGTGGCCTCTCTGAGACCGCTGAAGGCAGGAGGCCAAGGTAGCTGCTCTGATTTCAAGGTGCCTTTTCTAGCTGTGATGGACAGCTGCTTGATTTGGCTTGGGATGTTTTCTCTAAGGAATGAATGGACAGATAACCTGGAAAGAGGGGGAAAAGTGATCTGCTGAGTGCAGTCAGAGGAGAGGTTTTTGGAATGTGGTACATGGTGGGTAAGGAGTGGCAGAAGAGGGAGCTTAAGAGTGAGGAGCTTGTGCATAGAGCAGGGATCCCTCAGCCAAGCCTCAGGCATAAGAGGAAAGGCATTTGAAGGATTAGAGTGTGCTGGGGAGAACTTAGTGCAACTCAGATTCTGTTGCTTGCTTTGAAATGTAGGAAACAGCAAGAAAACTTTTTTTTTTTTTTTAATATTGTCACTTTAAAATTCAGTTTTGCTTTTTTGGTGGATTTTTGTGCTGATGACATGGAAAAATGTTGCATTGCTTGTTCTTTCTTTGTGTGACCCTTTGTGAAAGTGTGTCTATGTTTTTTTCTTTGAGCGTTATCTTTTGCAAGCAGTGTTGTCAAGCCAGCTTGTCATGTTGTTAGGGAATTTTGGACTGGATGGTGGATCATACTGGTAATACTTCTGGCTTAAAACCCTCGGGATCTGACAGAATTAAAACATGTTCCTCTCCATTTTCCTGCTCAGTCTACAATTATTTGCGTGCTTTGACTTATTTCTTTGTGTGTGTGTTTTGACTTCTTTCTTTTTTTCTTTTTTTTTTTCCTTTTGCTCAGGAGCCCCCTGGGTACCAAAGAGATTGCCACAGACACAAAGTGTGTTCTATGGCTGTCTTCAGCCTGGGATGTTTTCCCCAGTCTGGAGAGCAAGGCAGTGTCCCTGCATTGCACTTCTGGCAGGGCTGAGTCTTGCTGGTGTTTCACAGATGAAAAACCATTCTTTGTCCTTTATTCTGAACTCAAGAGATTTGGTTTGGTTTTTTTTTTTTCCCTTTAAGAAGAGAGTTAAACAAGCCCTCAATGTACCTGAACTCCAAGATGGTGACAATTTTCCTTCATAGGTGTGGTTGAATTTGGCATTCAGGTTTTTTCTCCAGTATTTATTCCCCAATAGAGTAAAGTACTTGCCCTTAAAAGGCTGCATATTCTATTAGAGAGTTGGTTTCTTCTAGGCAAAGAGTGAAATGAATTTATACAGAAAACCAGTAAAAAGCTTTGAAGTGTTTATAATGAAGTGTATCAAAGATGTGTTTTTACTTACACTTTAAGTAAGCCAGATTTGAACTTTAACTTTCTGCTTTTTGTTTATGACATTCAGATCAGAAGGACAGTAGATTACACCTAAATACTTTTGTGTATTTGTTATTCCAATGTTTCTTGAAAGACTTGTACTGTCAAGTGTATTTGTGTGTGAACCGTTTTGCTTTTTTTTCACTTGAATGGAGGCTTTTGTTTCAAAGGCCAGCACAAGTAGGTCTTGGGTATCTTTTGGTGAAGCATTATTGTAACTGAAATTTTTTTAGGAAACAGCATGTCTTATTTTAATTTTCTGTAAATAAAATTGCCAGGCTACAGGAAGAAAAATCTGGGCTTTCAATTTAAAGAGGTCTTTATTGCCATAAAACTGTACACCTATAATTATCAGCCAGGGTTGTAGCTGTTCAAGCTTTTATGACTAAAATGTTCATGCCTTGATTATCTGACTTACAGTTGCAGAACAGGCTATTTAAATCATTGTGATAAAATGAATTCAGCATCGTGGCACTCAAACCTCTTAAATACTAACGGATTTAAAGCACAGACTTTTTGAAATGGTGCCCACTCATCCTCATGCTATTCATCATGCTTCTCTGGCTCCTTCTCCTCTAACCACTGATAGTACTGCTCAAACATCTGGTCGTTGAAAAAACAAGAGTGAAAACACAAGTATTTGATTTAAGTGATGTGTGCAGTGTTCTCTGTGATGAGAGGAATGCCAGAAGGATGTAGCACAGTGTTATTTGCTCGAGATACTTAAGGCTCTCCTGGAAAATTAATTTAGTAGCCAGTTTTGAGGAGGGGTGTGTTTTAAAGGGGGGCTGAGCAGTGGGGGAGTTTCTCTTATTTACCACCCTTTGAAAATCTTTAGCTGCTGATAAATGCAAGGCTGTTGATCTCTGTAAGATTGCTGCTTTGCAATACTCAGCTCTCCGCTGCCACTCTGCTCATGCCTGGGAGCAGATTGCATTTGAATTTTCAGAAAAATTGCATTGTATTGGTAGGATGGGCACAGCTGCTGCTTCAGTAATTCTCCAGAGTAACACTTGGTTTGCAGGGAGTTATCTGCAAATTTAATGATGAAAATATAACCACATACACCTTCTAATAATATAAGTGACTCAAGTAGCTTCATTGTTTGAGATGATTACAATAAATAGGACTAGGAACCAATATTTACTTTTGCTTTAATCTCTTCCTTATGATTCATAGGAGCTGGCAAAATTAGGGAATAATTAGAATCTTATTCCAGTATAAGGAAAATTCTATTACTTAGCATGTGGTGTTTCTCTGGTTAGCAGGAGGAGTCTGGTTTAAGAAAACGCTTCATCCTCACCTCTTGGTGAAAATGAAATATTACTTCTGACTTTGGTGTGGCTACATCTGCTGGAGAGCATGTATGAATAGGTAAATTATGCTGGATGCATGGCCTATAAAGTGGTTTTGGGATCACAGGATAAAAGCTGCTGTATGAATGTGAATTAAGTTATCTGATAAACCACAGCTCTAGGGCAGGGATGAGGGTTTTTGGCTAAGGCAGTTTATTACACACCTTCTGTAGGCACTAGAGCACTGTATATCCAGTTCTTCCTTGCTGATTGACTGGCCTGGGTGATCTAAGAGCTCTGTCCTGCTGTGTGACAGGCACTTCCTTGGGCACATGCCACTGTGATAGCTTAAGGGATACCCTTTCAATGACAGCTAATAGGTTTAGATTTTTGTGAGAATGAGTATTGTGGTCTTGACTAAAAAAGACTAAATGATAAATAAAATGGGGTGAAATACTTAAAGGCCTTCCAAACCCCTGATTCCAAGTGCTCTTGCAGGGTGGCTCAGAGGTAGGAAGGTACAGAGCCAGAAGCAAATATTGCTGAATGATGGAGCCACAGCACCTTTTCTCCTGTGGAAACCCTCTTTCACTTACTCCTAGGATGCAGGGTTTCTCCTGGGGGGTGATTTCTATACTAATGCTTTCTTATTTTCTATCCTGTTCTCTCTAGCATTGCCACTCTTCCTTGTTTTAGTCTCCCCTTAAAGAATTTATCCATTCTCCTTTGGAACCTGAATCTCAATTTTCCCCCTCTTCTCCTTTATCCCTTGTTTTCCTCTAAATATCTTTATTTCAATCCTTTAGTCTTCCCTTGCCCTTAAAGGTCCTATGACAATAAGTTTCATGGAAAATCTAGATTCCAACTCATCATCTGGGCATACTCAGGAAAGAAGAGCTGCTTTGGTAACTGGAAGCTCTCTGTGTGCTGTGCTCTAGGGAGATGATACACATGAAAAACATGCCAAGAAAAGATTAGTCAAGGTCAGGGGCAACCTAGCCTGGAATTGCCTGGGTCAGAACATGAGTCTTATTTCTAAGTACAAGCAAAATATCCATTTGTAATGTTTTTCTAAGGCAAGGACATTTTGATTTGCATTGTTGCAAAGCTTTTTTTGGCCTTGGGTAGAGGTAGACTCTTCTGATCACATTCTGCTCCATAAAGATGGCAGATAGGAATCTCTTGGGCGATGCAATTAAAATGCACCTCCAGCCTCCTTCCTGTATCTGCCAGCAAGCCAGTGGCATCATGAGCAGCTGATTCTTGGGACTGTGTGATAGTAACCCTTATGATTGATTTCCTTCTATTTTTGTGGAAGGCTGAGGTATGAAATTTGTCAGTTTGGGATCCCTGGAGCTATGAACGTGTTTGATCACATCTGCTGGCAAGCAGAGCCCAGTGGGGTGTGTAAGTAAGAGTCTGGCCATGGGTTCAGGTGACTGCTTTCCACAGTTATTTTCTCTGGCACTGCCTGAGATGAGAAAGTGGGGAATTTCTGAAAACTTGTTTTGCTCAGTCTGCAAGGCAAGGGCATTCCCTCCCACTCTTCCTTTCCTTCCTCTGACAGTCCCCACCTTGCCTTAGGGCTAAAAGGGGTCTGGAGAAGAGAAAATTAAGCACCAGAAGAAGAGTGAAGCTGTTTGTGGGGATAGGCAGAAATTAAAGCGGGATTATCTGGAGGGTGGAAAAGAAAGAGCAAAACTGTTCTCGTTACCCCAGTTTTGGTTTTTATTAACTCCATCTATGCATTCAAAAAGCAGGAACCCTGCAGATCTTACCTTTGAGCTCTTGTGCTGTTCAGTGGGTCATTAATGAGGCCTGTGAAGGTTTGTCAGTCAAGGCTCTTGTCTACTTGGAACAGCATAAAGACATTTTGAAGGAAGAATGTGTTGTTGGTCAGTTTTCCTTTGCAACCTGGGCCCTCTCCTGGGTGTCTAAACATGGAGCCTGTTACAACTGCAAAGATCTAGCACTGTGGCTCAAGGAGTAACAGCCAATTTTGATAAAATTATTAACATCCAAAGAAAATGAGCAGGAAATAATTTATTTATGGACTTATAACCTTATTGTCTTGTTGATAACTGCAGATAACTTGTAATTTGTTTGATGCTAACTAAAATCTACAGAGACTTGTAGGCCTCTCTTGCTTGGACAGGTATATACAGAGTTAGCTGGTCACATTGAAATGGAATATTAGCTTTCACTTTATAAGACATAAAAATCGTGGTTTTTTTGGTTTTCCCTAAAAGTGTTCTGATCTGATAATTTTTTTTGCCATTAAACTCATCAACTGGATTATTCCTGGAAGATGAACAAAATAGTTTATAAAATCTTTATGTAAATGACTTCCTTTAATTTGAGTGGTTTTGCATGAAACAATTTTTTTTTTTTTGGGTGGTATTTTAACCAAAAACTAGCTGCTTGCCAAGCTCCACCTTGACCGCTGTTTACCTTTGAGGGCAGCCAGCTTCTCTATTCATCATTTTATGCATTGAAATTAATGGGTTCTGGCTGGTTCAGCAGAAAATGTCTAGTTTCCTGAAAAGCACCCTGAGAGGTTGTTTTTACAGTGCCCTTTGTGCTTGAACAGACCTGGTAAGTACTAGAAAGTCTCACTCAAGCTGCTCCCTTGGGTCTTCCAGCTCTGCTTTGCAGACAAATGAATTTTCTGAACTTTTGGGTTCCTATCCTCACTGAATCTCTGAACCTCTTTTGAAGCCTGCCTTGTTCTTACAAGAAACCTTAGTAGAGAGGAGGTTTGTTTATGAAAGGATATATTAGACTCCTTCATTTGAAGCCAACAAAAGCAGCTCTCTTTTCCTGGCTGTTCTAATTGATTTTTATTTTTTATTTATTGTTTTGAAGTTAAACAAGTCATAGATTAAATCCCCTTCAACCTACGCCTCTAGATATTTTTACCACATAGTAAAAATACAAGCACCACTGCAAAGAAAAAGCAAACCACTGAAGCTTGGAGTGTAATATTCCTGCAGATGCTTAGGCTGTGCCTACTTAAATTGTTCATGACTGCAGCTCCTCCTGGGCTCTGCTGCCATTTCCCTGGGTTTGGGATGTTGGAACCAGCAGTGGCAGCCTCAGTTCACACGAAGGTGGCAGCCAGGTAAGAAATGTAAAACTTGTGCTGGTGCAGCTGTGAGTATCTGATGGAATATAAAAAACCCAAAAGATTATATTTCAATGGGCTTCATCTAGAGTTCTACAGGAGGAGTTAAAGGAAGAATACACTGTCATGGCTCAGAACAAACAGATAACTCCACTTTTGACCCCAATTCCTAAACCTAGAGAAAAATGACAAATAAAAACCCTGTTAAAAACCTAAAGCTTTGAATTTCCTCCTAAACGTCAGCATAAGCTAATCCTTGTAGTGTTTTCAATTTGGTTAGACCTTAGTTAATTGTTGGTATTTCCTTTGTCCTTCTATTTCAAGACTGCTGGTAGCATTTAATGAATTTTTAAATTATTAGGTCAGGTCAGTTAATAGAGTATGAAATGTTTTGATGGGAGAAGAAGCTTTTTCTACAGTCACATCAAAGCCATCAGAAAAAAAAAGTGACTTATTTTGTCATTTATTTTGGGCTGCAACACTCCTGTAGAACATAACTAAGTTTGAATCTGTAGCAAATACACAGTTTGATCTGTGTACATTTACAGGCCTCTTCACTCATGTGCCAGGCTCCAGATCTTGTTCAGCAAAGCAATGAAGAGAATGATCTTGTGCTGAGCAGAGTGATTAGGGCTGGTTCCTTAGAAGGTTCTTGTGTCCCTCTGGCCAACCCAGTCCTGGCCCTGGGTCTCTCTTCCCCATAACCTTCATGCCAAGGTCATCACTCACCTCCTGACTGCCTTCCCCCAGTGTAGGGGGACACAGAGCTGCTGCATCTGTCCATCTGCTTGGCATTCTTCAGAAATATCAATGGGTCAGAGCCAAAGCTAGGTGAACTCACTGACATTGGGTCTGTATTTATTCCTTATTTATAAAAGAAACTACATTTAGGAGCTAAAGGTGGGAAGAAGCTCTAGATCTTCATGAGGAGACTGGAACAGAAGGCTGATCATGAAAATGAATGGAGTTATTGTGCGTGTAGAGACTTCTTTCTGAACAGATAACATTTTCTTAATTTCTTGGAGCCCATAAATTTATGCATAATCTTGGCATAGAGGAATTTTTTTTTTTTGTTTGTTTGGTTTTTTTTTGGTTTTTTTTGGTTCACAATGAAAGTTGTTTAATTTATGACTAAGGAGATAACTTTTGTTTATATGCCAAGAAGCTGTCTTTGGAAATTATACAGTTGTCTGCATTTGGTGTTGCTAGATAATGGGATTTAAAATATACCCATCACTATTGAATATGAGTGGTGAGTGCATATGCAGTGAGATTTATGGGGTATGCTACAGTTTCTGTACTATCATGGCCATTTCTGTGGTATTTAACTAGCAGTTGCTTGGCTGAGTATCTCGAAAAGCATAAAGTAGGGGTGTTGGGGAGAAGTTGCTCTACCTAAATGTTATTTGGATTTCCTAACACCTAATGCTTTATGGAGGTCTTGTATCACACACCACACCACACCACACACATGCCTTCCCCCAAGCACTCCCCCCGTAATGTGTGAGGAATTTCTACTTACAGGAGTCTGGTAGATGGCTACACTTTCTGAAGGATCTCATAAGAATTAAAATTGATAAGAAGTGTAATCTGAGTTAGTTCTGCTGTAAAAACTGAATCAGTCATTAGCTGAGGACAGAGCACTTCGAAACAGTCCATTAAGGCAAGAGATTGCCCAATTAGATATTCACGTGGCTGTTAAAATTGCATCAGAATGTTAACCACTTCCAATTTTTAGTCAAATGCCTTTTAAAACTTTGACTGAAATGTTCTTAGTTCTTGCTGCATGGCAAGAGTGAAAAAAGTGCTTGAAATACTTGTTAAAAATAACCAAAGCCCCACATCCAGATTAATTTCATGCTAAGTTGTTCTTTATGTAATTTGAAAGAGCTGTGATGTTCAGCTGCAAGTATTGAGAAACTTAAAGGGAATATTAATATGCCCTTATAATATTCCCATATGAGGTAAAATGATGCAAAGATTTCCCTTGTAACATGAGCTATGAACAAATGTTTTGAACAAACCAATCTTCAAAATTTTTGATGCTTTCCAAAATTTGGGGTATTTTTTTTTTTTATTTATTCTTAAGGCAAGGGAAAGAAACTGTAGTTAGGCATTCCAGTTTAATTAACCTTATTTAAAATAAATTTACATGCTATTTGTAATTCTCTTGAAGAAATTACAGCAATCACTTGAGGAGGGTGGGTCTTCACATTATGGTCTACAAATGCTGTTAAATTCAGTCTCCTGAGAACTCTTGCATTTGTCTGTGTTTTGGTTTTCTCTTTTTTTCTGTCTTCTGGTTGTTTTTTTCCTGTTTTAAATATTGCTTCAGTAGACAGACAGCTGAAAAGTACCTTGGGTAACTGTAGCCATGGATTCTCCAGGGGGACATATCAGTAGAGTAGTAGTTTTCAGTAAGGTTACTAAGAATAAATTAAACATTATAATTCTAGAGCCAGATATTTGCAATTGTCTAGTGAAAACAAGACAATAAAGGCACAGGTGAAATTTCCTGGAAGTCTGCATTTGTGCTCTGTGCTCCTGTATCTGCCACACAAACACAGTGTCAAGGATATTAGAGCAATTCCTTAAGGAATGACAAGAAAATTCTGAGGCTGTTCTAAGAGATGAATGCTTGCAGGGAAAGCTATTTTATTTTAACAAAAAATGCCAGGGCTGTTGGTTTTAGGAGCTGATCAGCATCTACAAAAACTCTTAGAATTATAATCCCAGCATTGCCATGAGGACTATGTTTAGAAAAGTTGATTCTAAATGTTAATAGGAATACTCAGAATTAGTTAAGTTGAATAATCTTGAAAGTTTAGTTCTGCAAAGGATCAACCTGAGGTCTTACCTCAAATGTGGGGTTTTTTTTTGGGTGGGGGTTGACATGAAAGTGGACTGAACTCCTTTCTGCAGGCAGTCAATATGTTGATGTTGACTGATTGTGTAACATTTAATGATATTTAGACACAGATGCTTGCTAGGGTAAGGCAGGCCTTCAATGACTGACATTGTGGAACATGCATATTTTGTTTGGGTTTGGCCTTTATGTGTCAGAATTTAATAAGAAAAAATGAACAAAATAGGCTGTAACAACACTCTTTGTGCTTATTCTGGCAAATGAGGTTACTGTTCTTGCTTGAAAAGTCATAAGGAGAACTGGGTGGGAAAGAACTGGGGATAAGTGTTGTCATTATTTTATGTTTAGTAGAAACAAAACTGATTTGTCCCTTTACTGACATGGGTGCTCTGATCTCGTGTTCTGTTTGCAAGTGTACAGAGCATTATTCCTTTCTAGAGTACTGTGGCATAACCCAGCCAGTATCCGTGGGTCTGTGTGGTGTTGAAAAGCATGGGAATTAATAGAGAAAATGTGGTCAGTAGCCTTGTTCAGCCCTTCTGTCCCACACCTTTATCCCCAGGCTAAAATGGTGTAAATTACCCCTCTGTGTGCTGCTTTTAATGAAACTGAAAATGGAGAATCTGTGCAGTGCTTGGCTTCACCTATTTTATCAACCTCATCTAATGCCATGTATCTGTGTTATTCTCTCACTTGAGCAGAGAACATAAAAATCAGCCTCTCATAATTTAAATCCTCTGTTGCTTTAAAAAGTGGGCAATGCTCCCTTTACCTAAGAGATCTAAAGAAAGTGCAGCTTGGTGGAAAATGGCAAGTGTAGTGTTACTTTTTTTATACTTTTCAGTAAAAGACTGGAATGCTATTAAGCTCTTTCACATTTGCATGTGGTATCTTATGAATTAAAGGCCAAATTGTTGGGGTGAGCAGAGGTTTGATGATATTTCAATTTTGTCTGTGATAGTATGAATGGAAGCATTAGGCTGAACATCAGAGAAGAAAAATAGTACACCAAGTTAGGATCTGTAAAAGTAAATATCCATAAGCTCTTGTGATGTCTGACTTTAAATATTTTATTTTTTCACTTTATAAAATAAACAAAACTTGGGGAAAAATTTCCCTATAACAGAGCTGAAAAAAGCATTCAGTATATGGTTTCAATCTAATCACTGCTAAAACAATCTAATATAAACTGTGAATGCTATTAGATTGTGGCACTAAGGGAGTCCTTCTCTGGGCTATCTATGGAAGTCAAATAACATTCTGGTTACTTTAGATTTAAAAATCCCAACTGTAGTGCAAGGCACTCTAGTAACACACTTCAGTGAGAAAGCAATGTTTGAAAAATATGGGAAAATCATTCAGACTTATGATGAAAGATTTTCAGGTACAGTAATTGTATGCTAGAAGTGCAAAGATGTCTTTTAGTCATCATTCAGATATGTTTCTACCAGAAAAGCAACACAGGAATTGTTTTAAGATAATAGAAATGGTAAGTAGTACGTGGCAAACATAACTTGTATCTACCAGTATTGGATGGGGAAATGGAGATTAAAAGCTTTAAGCAGACTTCAAAACAAATAAATAAAACCTTGAAGTTTAAGAGATTCCTGAGGTCTAGAATGTGACTAACATATAACGCCTGCATTTGAGGGGTCAAGTAACATACTGGAAAACTTTAGACTGCACTGTTTGATGTCATTCAAGTGGAAAGTCTTAGAAGCTGTTTTAAAGTTTAAATGAATTTTAATGGCCCAAATGAGAAAACACTTGGAAAAAATGTCATATGATTAACTCTTTGCCCCCTGAATTCCAAACTAGTCCCGTTAGCAGGATGCAAACCAGTATGAAAAGCCAAAGAGATCCCTCCAGAATCAGGAAATCTCTGAGGAAAGTTGTGTAGAGATGATGCTGGGCATTACAAAGTGCTGGCACCTCTTCTGTTATCAGTGTCTTGCTGCTCTCAATAGAAGCCAGATGACAAAAATTCTATATTGAACATGCCCAAAGTCTTTAAAGATATTAAGAAAATGGGGTATTGGTTTCATTAAAAAAAACCCCAAATCTCCACAAATGAAAAAACTCAATATACTTGGTGGGAAAGGGAGGAAGGAAAGGACTTGGGGCCAACTTCAGAAAGGAAATTGGAACCATCAGTAAACCTTACAGGTTCTGAAGGGTCTCTGTAGTGTGAGATTTTAGGATCTATGGTGGAATCCAGGCTTTACACGTGTACCATAATTGCCTCTGACAATGCTGTACAAAGCAAGGATTTTGAGGCTAGAAATCAATGAAAAGGCACAACAAATGCTGCGGCCTCCCTCGCTGCAATTAGATACAGGAGATTCAGATCATTTAAGTTTCTGCTCATAAATTGCAGAACAGTCAGTTAGGAAGCTATAAAAGGTGGGAGCCAGTTGAAAGTGTTGTATATAATGGGTAAAATTCCAGAGCGTGCTGCCCAGGAAAGACACTTTCAAGTGAACATAAAAACCCTTGAAGTGCTGATCCCAACGTGCACAGCTGCAGCAAAGAAGGCAAACAGTGTTCCTGCCCCTGGACTGCAGTGTAAATAAGGGAGCTGCCATTCTCGTTATCTGCGGGTTAGAGCACGAGCACAGGGTCTGCTCAGTGTATCTTGACAGGAAATAGCCACTCTTAATGGGATATGAGGGAGATGAATCCAACTGGCACCATAAATCTGGGAGGTGTTAGTAAGCATAAGGCAATTAGGATCCTTTTCACTGCAGAGAGGAGACAGTTTTATTACTTCTTTTAAAGTGTATTTCTTTCCTAAGTGATATAGGTGCCTATTTTGAAACCGTTTCATTTAAATACAAGAATGAGTGAGGGAATGTAATCTGAACAGGATAAGCAATCTGAGGTTTTGAGTCAGCTATTTTACCCAAACATGATCCAAGCCAGCTGCATGATAGTTTGAAATAATTTAGAGTTTGGTGTGTTCACCCTTAGTGCAGAGTGCAAATTCAGGCTTCAGTGGCAAAAGATTTTCTTGGTAGACGATAATTAACAGCTCCAAACAGTGCTTTCCCTCTTCCCCTGCTAATCTTGGCCTCCAGCATATCTCACTTGCCAAATCCAGTGATAATCTCTTGGATTAAGTGCTCCATGGCTCTCCAGGCATCACAGAATGGTGGTGGAAGAGAAGGTGGGTGGGAAGGGGAAGGATATGTGCACCAGCTTTTGAAAACACTGGCAGAGCTCACATCTGCATTGAGCTTGGAAAAACTTGGTTTCCAAGCTTCAAACTCCCCTCCCTCCCTCTGCTGGCCCAAGGATGATGAAATGGCCAAAGTCAAGTCAAAAGCTCTAATTAACAAGGCAGATAAGGTGCTCTGAAGGACCAATCTAGACACCTTCTGTGGTGAGAGATGCCTTTCCTGGGGCTGTTTTGGTGTTTCTTGGTTGTTTTTTTAAACAAGCTAGGTCCAGGCCCATTTGATGGACAGTTCTGCTAGAACCCTTTACTACACAAGCTGGTACTCATTCTTTGTTTTATAACATGCTCATCACCATGGTATCTGAGAACTTTGTTCTGCAATGGTAACTTATGAGTGTCTGTAAATGCACACAATCATGGATTTTTCCATTACTTTTCCCAAAAGGCCATTACCTATTTTCCTGCACCAGCTGTAGACTTCACTAAAGATTTAACTCCCATCCTTTGCCCTACACCCCAGCTGGAGGAGATGGTTTATTCAGTTTTCTCTCTTTCAGAACTGTGCAAAGTCCTCAATAAATGGGCTGTCACACTCGTACAGCATGCAACAAAGTGGTTTTTTGTTCATATATCCAGACTATAAACATATCGCTATCTGCAAATTGTTTAAATTCTTCATGCCCTGCCTTTGGAAAGTCTATTTTAAGGCTGTTTTATATGAGGTCTGTGGTATGGTTCTTAGTTTTTTCTCACCCTCTGTAAAGCTTTACATGCAACCCAGATGCTGAACTATTATGGATATTTAGTCATATATCAGTGGAAGAGCAATTTAGTGTGGGATGCTGAGGATTTCGTATTGCTGATTCTTGATCAGATTTTCCTGAGGCTAAGAATAAAAAGGATTTTTCCTACAGTGCAAGAGCTTCAAATTCTCCTGAATCTGAAAAACATTTATTTTCTTATTCACATTGCTAGTAGTGATTTCAGTAATTCCACTCTGATCTTCGCAGCACTTGTTCTTACTCTGTTGCCTATGGATTTCTGATCCTTACTGCACCATCCTAAACACTGATACAAACAATAATGGGGGGGACCTATCCCTCTGAGAATGCCTGTAGGTATTGGAGATGTAAGTGTTTTTAATGAGGCAGCTTGTGAAAATATTAGGACAATTTATCAGGAAAAAGAAGTTTCTTATATCCACGGGACTGCACTGTGTAAATCAGCTATT
The DNA here is from genome assembly GCF_024509145.1 of Vidua macroura. Taxonomy (NCBI): domain Eukaryota; kingdom Metazoa; phylum Chordata; class Aves; order Passeriformes; family Viduidae; genus Vidua; species Vidua macroura. Next base: position 13,368,816 of record NC_071582.1, read on the forward strand.
TTCATTTGCTGAAGTTGCTTGGAATGATCATACTGACAGCTCATTTGGTTGGTCTCTGGTCCTGAGATCCTCACAGGATCTTGTAGCATGGTCAGTGAACAGAGCTTTGAGCTGTTCCCTACACCCTTCCTCACATCTGATTAAGGCTCTCCCCCTGAGAAAACCAGGGTTATAAAACTCTTGGTTAAGCAGGAGTTTTACAAACCAGAAATGGAGAAATCTGAGTAATAGAAGACTGACACCAAATTCCCCTATAACTTCAGGGAATCTCTGAGTGGAAAAATTCCAGAAGCCAGGGGTATCTGGCTTATGGTATTTTTATTTTTATTTTTTTTTTTTTTAGATGAAGAAATTAAAAGTTGCACTTAGGAAATGGAAGATTCAGAATACAGTAATACAGACTTTGGGAAATGATCAAATGGAAACTTGTCTGCAACAAATTGCTTTAATGATCAGCATAAATGTGTTTTAATTTGGATTAATTACAGCCTGGGAAGACTTTGCTCCTAAATAAACTTCAGGAAAATGTCATCCATAATGAATATACTAAATAAACTTCAGTATAAATAAATGGGTCATGGCTCTCCTACCCACTGAAGACTTGCTGTGTTTATAAAATGTACACAAAGCCCTGCATATATACTGTACCTTAAGGTATTTACGTAATGACAAAAGATCACTTTTTCATTTTCCAACCATCACCAAGGGATTGCAAAGCAATCAAACTTTAACAGCCAATTAATCTCTCTAGATGATGTTTGTGTAGCACTTAACCAGTTTCAGTAAATTAGATCCCTGTGGGCTGGGCTGTTACATTGATAGAAATGTTACTGCTAGCTGGAGGCATTCATTTACTAGTTTGTAAGAACAGCAGTATTGAGAAATCCTGAGCATATGGAAACAAACTCTCTGCACCTTTTAAAAAGAAATGCTGTTTGTAAAGAATAGGAGGTTCTGGGACTCGCCCAGCATGGAGCCTCACTAAACTAAAGCAGCTTGTCAGTTCTGTTGGATTGGAGAGACTGCTGTTAAATTCCCTGTAAGAAACAGAAGAAATCCATTGGGAGGCAGCTGTGACTAAAGAAAGATAATTCACAGCAATAGCATCCACTTAAGCAAACAGTTAAAGGAGCAGGTTTGTTTAAAGTATTTCTCCTGTGCATGTAGGCAAAATTACACGGAAAGAGTTTTGGGAAAAAACCTCCAGGAGTGCAAATTTTTTGGTGTATGTAAGATAAAAATCTATTGGAAGAATATAATCTTGAAATTAAGCTGGAAACTTTTTCCATGTGTTGGTTCAAGGCATCTGCAGCAGCTCTCAGGCTCGCTGTGTGCTGGTTGAAGCTCACAGAGCACAGCTGCAAAGTTCCAAGGGGAGAGCTGCATGACTGATGCCTGTGTACCCGTGGCAATACAGCTGCAGTTGTGGGGTACTGGGTTCTCTGTGTGCTCCTCAAGGATTTAATTACTTCAGGATTGCTGCACTAGGTTAATGTTAGGGTTCCCTTGTCCATTATGGCTCCAGAGAAGGGTTCTCTGAGTTCAGCTCTGCTCCTTGCTGTAGACAAATACAGCTGGAAGCAAGGCAGATGAATGGTTCTTGCTTGCAGCTGCACTCGTGTTGCATTCAGGATGCAAACCAGGAGAAAAGGACATGACTGCAAGTGTTTAATTAACAGTTTCTGAGCCACAGAAATGTCAGGAGGGCTTGAGGGAGAAATTAATTCCTGGCAGGATGAAGGCATTTGGTGAAAGTCACAGTCTAGCTTGTTGCCCTTGAAGCAGGTGTGTGGAGTCAGTGACACATGGCTGGCATCGCACACTGAAGTCAGCATAGGGGATGTGGAAATTCTGTGCCTTTTCTGATAAGGGTCTGGAGGCTTGTGATAAAAACTTGGTGATACCTGGGAGATGTCAGCCCAGAAGTTCATGGCCAGTTGAAGTTGGTTTATATATATTTTAATGGCTGATGAATGTGCTCAGTGTAACAGGATGCTTGCCTTGGAAAGGACAGGCTGCCCAAGCCCTACTCAAGCCTGCAGTGGTACTTTGGTTCCCAAAATTTATTTGCTGCAAGGTGTGTGTGAGTATTTGAAGTCTATAAAAGCTGATCACCATTCTACGGGTGTTTGCTGAGGAAAATCAGGGCTATGAGCACCTGCTGAGAAAGGCAGCAAATAGGAGCTGACCTTTTGGACTTGACCTTCTGCTTTGTTCCTTCTGATAGCTTAAATTGTCATGCAGTGGCTCATGATGTGGCCTGACCACATGGTGTTTAGCAGGAAAAAAGTTTAATTAGATTGTTAGACAGGTAGTAAATGTAGTTACAAGACCAAAGTGATGATAAAGGAGGTCTGATCCTGTATCAGCATTGCTGAATTTGCTAATAATGGCCTGGAAACTGAGGAATGGTTCAGGTACCTTCAGAGATCATCTAACTCAAGACCTCTTTGCTCTCTTATTTGTAATTGACCCTTATTCTACTGACCTCTTGTAGGTGTTACAGTTCCAGTGCCTTCCAAGCACTGCTCAGGACATCTAATGAATACAGAGGCATGAAAAGTTTTATCTACACTTTTAGGTTTTTTCTTTGGCAACTGAAGGATCCTGGGGAAATGCCAGGCATTGGTCAACTTAACACAGCAGCTTTCATAGCAGGAATGAGAGGGCTGTTAACCAGGGAAGCAGAAAGCAGCATAGACCATGTGGATATAGTAAGAGCAAATATACATTTGTTGCTATAGGCTCTGTCTTCCAGCATTTTAGCAGGACTTATGCTGCAAATGTGTATGTTTAGAAATTTTAGTTGAAAGCAAAATAGGAATTTCACTTTACACTGTAATAATTGTGTGATATGCAAGAGTGGACAGGAAGGCTTTTGAGTGTGGGTATAGTGGTCAAAACATAGTTTAGAACATAAGTAAGCTGTAGTATAAATGTGCTATTCATTACAATTTTTCAACAAAGATGTGGTCTGAATGGCTGGTAATGAAGTGCTTTTCCTTACTGTTTAGATGCACAAGTTTGGATAGAGGCTCTTTTTTTTTTTTTTTTTTTTTTTTTTGGAACAGAGAAATTACTTTGTGTATATTGAGTAAAATTACAACTTCCTAAAATGACATGCTGAGAAAATAAATGTATCTAAGTGATACTTGGCTCTAGGGGTGAAATGAAAGAACAGAACTACAAGACTTTCTCCAGCCAAGTGAAGTTCTGACAAGGTCATATAACAAAAGCATAATAATATCACTCTGGGTTTCTAGCTATCATTTCAGTATGTGCTCTGACCAGTGAAAGCATTGCTAATTTTGTTTTCCACAGCTGTCCTCCATGTTATGAGTTTGTATTTCTATATTGTTGGATCTTGCTCCCTTCCAGATATGCCTGTTTTTGGTTTCTTCCACAGTAATGGATAATTTTGAGACTGTTAAAATAATTCTCTCAGTGTTTCTGCTAGAAGCAGTCAACAGAATATTTCTTTGCAATTTAATATCTGGATATAACTTTGGAAGGTTATACCATGTAACTGCTAAATATTTTCACACTGCAATGCAGGCAGGCAAATGCATTTGATTTTTTTACACCATAGGTTATAATCAAGCACTGTCAAAACAGTAGTGAGTGATGTAAAGATTCAGGAGGTGATGCTTCCTCCTGTGCAGACAGTAGACTTTGCCGGGCATGTTAATGGGGTGTGAAACTGCAGAGGGAAAACCCTGTGACAGACACTTCACCGACTCTGGGAGGTCAGTGGCTTGGGAGATTGCCAGCCAGGAGAGCAAAGCTGACCCACTGCTTCAGTCACCTATGAGCCACTTCTCATCTTCATCCCTGCAATTCCCCCCCAACCCAAACCTCAAATTTATTAAATGTCATGACTTGTGGAAACCTTTAACAGCCTATTGTTCCCCAAGGCAGGGCAGCGGGTGTCTCCTGGACAAGGTCAGACGTAAAAAATCCAGGTGTACAGTGCAGGATGCCTTAGGGACAGCTCAACTTATGCTGAAGTTTGATCTGCAGGACCAGTCCTGGAGCAATGGGCTGGTAATGTCAAGCAACCCTTAGGCTATCCTCCTCAGTGCTTGAATTAGAAAAGAAATGTTGTAGCAGTATTTGAAGCACTTCCTTTCCATTTTCTTTGGACTGGTATATTACAACACAGAGTCTTAGAGCTGATTCTCCCATGAACTAGATCTCAGATAACAATTGCCATGCTCACACTGATGTCATTTAGGTTTTGCCTTTTTTTCTATGTTTTCTGTATTCTTCACACACATATTCTCTGTAGTCTATTGTATTAATGACTAGTTTTCCCTGTACTATTCCATGGCCTTTTCTTAAGCAGACAGACAAAACAAATTCCAGAGCTCCAAGCCCCAGAAGGTACAAGGCTCTGTGCTATCTTGGTTCTCGCTGGGAACCAAGGCTGAGAACAACTCTTCCAGATCCATTGTCATGGACAAAGTACAGCTAGTGCCAAGGGGGGGACTCCAGAGAAGGGGCTCACCCTGGGGGGGAATTGCATCACCACTTGTCCCCCTAATTGGTGCTTTTAATCAATTATGCTAATTTCATAAAGCCTATAAAAATATACTCATCCGGGGGGGGAGGGAGGGGGTAGGATTTTGTGATTTTGTGGATATCTTTCCATGATTGCCTCTTGAAGCCTCCAAATAAAGATCACCTTTTATATTACCTCCTTACTAAAATTATCTTGAGTTTCGTTTCCAGGTTGAGGCAAAAGCTACAACACACTCTGCTCCTTTTCCTTATAACAGAGCAGAGAATTCAATTCAGTATTAGTTTGTTTCTGGTGGGGCGTGTGCTTCCTTCATGGTCAGTGCTCTTACACCAGTGGACACAGGTTTTGGTCTCTGTCTACAATAACTTTGTGATACAAAGGCCTGAGGGAAAGCTGTGATCACCATGCCCAAAGACAGCCACACAGAAAGGTGCAGGATTAAAATTCGAGGTTTGGTGTTGTACTAGAGCTGCAGAGGGGAGAGCACAGCTGCTTGTATCAGGGGCTTGTGGGGTTGGGTGGCCAAGTCTCCTTTTTGGTGAAAAATACTGGACGGTTTCTGGCAGAAATTCTTGGTTTTAAATTTCAAAGAATGAAATGCTCTCTTTCCATCATCTTACTTATATGCAAAGCCTTCTACAATGGGTTAGGCCACATTATAGGGAAATATTGATTGTGTTACTTCTGGGCTGCATTTGTAAGCCTGGTCTTGATGAGACTTGCTTGAAAGTATGAAAACACATGTTCATCTTGTGCTGAATCTTCTGCCTAAGGCAGTGGAAGGAGTTAAATTCATTAAAAAAGAGTTTTTCAAGAAGGCATACATTTTTCTCATTCTCTTCTCTTCAGACTACACGGTATCTACAGAGGAGGGGAGTGAGAAAATACCCAACAGCCCTGTTTTATGGAATAAGAATTCTGCACTAGGAAAAAACACGTTCAATCTCTTGTGCATGTATGTGTGAACAAGCAGCAGAATTCTTTGCCCCTGGGACTGGCTCCCATCCAGAGGCTTGCTTACACTGCAAGGGGGAGCAGGTGGTGTCTTTGCACAATCTCCCATTTCAGATTGCAGGTTATCTTGGGGGCAGCTTCAGCTTCTAGCCAGTGCTCCGTGGGAGCCTCTTGGCATACACCATCTGGTAGGAACACTGAATCAGCCTGGGCTGGTCCTGTCCTTTGGCTGAGGTGGTGGTGGTGGTGAAAACACTGTACAATTCTTTTCTTGACTGCTGTGTGCCACTTCAAATGACCTTTTGGCTGGGGGCTCTGAGGGATTTGCCCATAACAATCTGGATCTGAATTGGGTCTTCAGAGTTGTGCTTTGAATAAGTGTTCTAGCACTGAAAAGTGTTTTAAAATCCAAAATCTGCTGTGATAGTTTATTCCCATCTAAATCCCTTTTTTTCCAGTCTGAAAGAGTATAATATTTCTAGTCTCTTTCAGTGTTGATGACATTTTCTATCCATAATTGTCATTCTTTTTCTAGAATGTTCTTGTCCCCAGTGTTCTTTTGGGATAAGAAGCAAAGAATACAGTTTAAAAAAGTGGAACAAAACTTGAATTCCACCATCCAAGTTTGTAGTGACAGACACACGAAAGTGTGTTGGATTTCATTCTCTTTTCCTTGGAGGATTGTTCCTCTGACTCATTTTTCCTTTGTTGATGAACACTGAGCTGACACTTCCACGAGCAGGTTCACAGGTTTCTTTTCTGAGTGGCAATAGCTGATCTAAAAACTGTGTATCACAGTTGGATTGATTTCCCCACCATGCCTGCAGAGCATGACTTTGAAGTTACCGATGTTGAATTCCATCAGATAAGGCCTCCTGGTCTCAGGAAGAACCTTTGAGGACTGGCCAAGGAAACTTAGAAGTCACAAGTCAGGGAATAGAGTTATTTAGTATTTTGAGTTGTTGGCTCTTGCTGTATTGCTTTCATCTCTTCACACCTTTGGGTTATTAAAGGACTTGTTGAGAAGGAGTGGGGGGCAGACTAGATTAAACAGTGTTGGCTGTTCACTCCTTGGGGCCTCTAGGTGTGACTGTATTGGTGAAAAATTATAATTTTAGCTCCTAAGCTCAGAGGAGGTCTGAGGATGTAGTAGTTTAGGGTAGTGTTCCACCACTAGGGCTTAGGGGAGAGCAAATGGGCTTCCAGCTGGGAAAGAAGATAGATCAAATACCACTATCTTGGCACTGACCCTCTTAGAAAAGCCTGACTTGCTCTACACAAGTGAAGAAAATGAAATCATTGCATAAGTCTAATGACTTCACTAGGTCTCACTGAAAATATGAGACAAAACAGCAAGAAGCTAAAAATTGCTATTACTGCTACTATATTTTTAGAAGTTCTTAAATTTGTTGTGCTTTCTCATTGAGTGTGGTACCTTGCCAACCCAGTGCCACAGGCTAAGATACTCATTAGTATTCCTATTTATCTTCAGTAAAAATTAGTTACATTTGAAAAAGCATGTGCACAGGATACATATAAACTGTGTCCTGGTGTTGGCAATTCTGTTGTTCATGCTTATTAACTTTACTGTAGCCTTAGGGCTCTCATGCTGACTCTGTTAAGCATAAAGCACTGAAACTCAGAGTACTGTTTATGTGTTAGGCCTTTAAACCTATTTTTACAAATATTTCTACTAGTTATACTGTGTTCTCTACCTTGCAGCAGTTCTAAGTGTTCAAAATCTGTAACTAACTCTCCCTCATTTCATCCTTTTTCCCAGTCTTCCTCTCTTCCTTAAATTTTAATAAAGCAATGGGAAACAGATCAAAAAGGAAGAGGTCTTATACAAGGACAGTGAAGTTGGTAATACCCATGTGTAAATTGTTTCTGCAGTTCAGTCTAGGATGGGGGAGGGAGACAAGTATTAGAAATAGGACAAATCTGTTATGGTGTATCACAGGTCCAGGAAGAGAAACTGGATCTGCTTCACTTCATTTCAGCAATGCAGATCTTAGGAGAAAATCCAAACTCAACCTCTGTTGAATGTATTTAGACAATTTGTGTCGATTCTAAAATGAAAGAGCATCAGTAACAGAAGCCTAACTAGACTTTATTTGGGTCAGCTGTAAGGTGAACAGTTCCAGCACAATTCACGTCCTTCCATGTGGGTTTGTGGGAGCTGTGGATCCAAGGGTTCAGTAAATCTAAAAGCATCTTGCTGTGGTTATTGTGGCTCAGCTCTTGCAGGATACTTCCAACACAGTGCTGCTGCACACACTGCTGCTGCTTGCTCTGCATCACCGAGGCAGCGCTGGGATCTGCAGTCAGGGCAGAGGGCAAGGAAGGAACATGGATGTGGGCAGGAAGTGAAAGATTTTGTGGTGGGCTGGGAGAATAGGCCTGTGGTGTTAGGAACAGAGGACAAGGGATGTGGTGTTGAGGCCCTGATTGGGGAAGGCAAGATATGCCATCTGGGAAAGGAAGAGGCTGGAGCTCAAGTTTGAGGATGAGGTTTGAGCAGACAGACCCAGAGTTGAATAGAAATAGTAGAGAAACAGAGGGCACTTCTGCTTCTCTGCTCAATTTATGGCCTTTAATCTAAGACCAGTTCTGTTTCCAAATCTGTCATACTAATCTCTAGACAATAATAGAAATAAAATATCACTATAGCTGATGGACTTTATTACTGTTTGTATACTCATCAGGAAGTTTTAGGGATTCTTTTATGGCCTATTACTTTAGAAGCCAACTAAATTTGCAGCACCCTGTGTTATACTGCATCTTCTGGAAGCTGATGTCAAAATGTCTTAGTGAACAGATTTGGTGCTACCCTGTGGGTATACAGGTTTTGCTACTGGCACACTCCAGGACATTCAGCAACAGTGACTGAGGTGGAAATCTTTGTTACTTGAATATTCAACTTTGACTTGGCTAACAGTTGTGATTTGAAGGATTAATTTAAAAAAAAATCACCATCAACACCACTTTTCCTCTCCCCTGCCTTAATAGAAACAATGCTTGGTAAGCCACCTTAGGAGGGACAGACAGTGACTGGGACTCATGTCATCAGCTGATTTTTGAAAGCCCTGATTCCTAGTTCCTAAACTGACACTGAGTAAGTGAAATGCCAAACAAAAATGAAAATGTCTGTCAGAAATATTGCAGCTTCCCCCTGTAGGAGGATGTTTTAAATGTGAAACTTCTCCTTTAAACATTCTGCATGAAAGCTGCTTAAAAAAGAAAATGTTGAGGTAATATTGCTGTCTATTTTGAACATTTTTTAGCCTTTCAGCTCTTGGTATGCTGTTATCTGTGTGTGAGATCTGCACTGTCTCAGAGAACGATGGTGGAAGGCTGAACATGTGTCCATTTCTATGCATCTAAGGATTTAGTCACAGGCAGCACAGACAGTTATGTAAAATATATCCTGAGGAAAAGTACTATGGTGTAACTCCTCTCATGATGAAATTCTTTAAATAAAAATTTAAAATGTTTAGTTGAATCTTTCTGGTGATAGTGAGCTCTGCACCTCTTTCCATGAACTCCAGAATCCTTTAATCTTTTGCATTTGCTGCATTTGCACCTACTTCAAAGCATTGCTGCAGGCGTTGGGAAGGATCCTGGCACTCGGTGGGAATAGGGCGGGGATGTGAAATTCTGTCATCACTTGGAAACTGCAGCCATTTCTGAAGTGCCAGTGTGATCTATCTTTACAAAAGGGCAGCAGCATTATGCAACTAATTTGGGAATGTAAGGAAACATGTCAGTATTGGCTGTAGTTGTGGAATGTTTTTTTAAAAAATCCCAACTCTTTATACTGAGCAGTACTTGCCAATATAAGGAGAGAGTTGAATATGGTGTGGTAATGGTTGCTGGGCATCTGTAAGGGTAAATGCTAATTTACCATGTGGTTTTGAAACCAGCTGTAAGATGATGAACCCTGGATGCAATCCAGCCACTGATGTGAGGGTCTGGTGGCACTGGAATGTAACAGAGGGTACAGGAGATGAGCTGAAGAAGAGGGGGTGAAAGTGTTAATTTGAAGAGAGGACTGTGTTATTTTTAATAAAGAAGGTAGTCTGAGTTTTAGCTGTTATCACTTGTCTCTCAACTGGTATTTTAAGAAATAAAATCTACTTTAGGACATGTTGTTTTAGGTGGGCTGACTTAGCATGGTGGAAGCTGAGGGTGGTGATGCTTTACAAGAACCACTCTTATGCTCCTGACACCTGTACCCCAAACTGTACCCAAACCTCCTGCTGACTGCTGTGGGAATGATCAAATATGCAATGAAAACATTTGTCCTGTTTCAAAACTGATATATCTGTATGAATACCCTCAAAAAGCATGTAATTCACAGATATCTTGGTTTCATATTGCTTTATATTTGGAAAAAAAGTTCAGTCATAAGTCTCAATCATTAATGGCATCTGATTACTCTGAATTGTGCTTTAGCATATACATCTGCTGCTTTGACTTGCAAAACTGCAAGTCATTTCATTCAAAGAATTTAATTGTGTAAGAAGCTGCAAGGTTTTTATGATACTTAGATTATGTCTTATTTTAAAGGCCATATTAAGAGCACGCTACAATTAAGTTTCAAAAAGATTAGACACTATAATGTTTTTGAAGCTGCTGCTATGGTAAAGAATTGCAATTCTTGGGTTATAAAAGGTGACTAAACTGCTCCTAAAAGTGAAATCCAAGAGCAGTAAAGCTTTTTGTTTTGCTATGCACTTAAGTGATGAATTCACATGATACTGGGAACAGAAGGCAATTTCCAAGGCTGGAGAAATATATTTGGTTTTTTATACCTAATGAGTTTTCAAATAACCTGTACCGCCAATCTCCCAGTACAGCTGAATTAGTTGGAAGAATGTATTTTGAGGAGAAAATGCATTTGAAAATTATTGAACCTCTAAGTTTTTACTGTATTACTGCAGTAGTTTTGTTAGCTCTTAACATGGTGCTACGTGTCCACTCTTGCAATTAACAAACACCCTAATGCCAGAGGAGGAACAGGAATCTCCAAGTAAGAGCTGGGAGAAATATGGGTCATAGTATCCTGAAGTTGTGTTTTTAAATTGGAATGGCACATGCAGTGATTGCAACAATAACCTATATATCTCAAAATAATTTTCTCTAGAAATTTACCTCCAGTCTTTAATTGCTGTTGGAAGGGGAAGAGCTAGGTTGCACTTTGATCTGTAGTTAATAAACTTGATCTTGGTTTACACTTCCTTCAGTTATGGAAGATCAAAGGACAGTTAAAGCTGAGACCTTGGATTTTGCATGTGTAATGTGATGTTATTTTGTGTTTGGTGTTGGAGGCAGCGCCGTTTCCTCAAGGCGATAAGCTGGGAAGAGGTGGCTGCTGTGGAGTCTTTGTGATAACCACTCTGTTCACGTTAGAGATGCCCAAACAGAATATAATGTATTCATACCTTGTGCATTCTCTTATTCCAGTTAGTTGGCAAAGATCAAACAAAAAAATGACAAAAAACCTAGCAGAAAACCAACTTACATATTGCCCAATGTTTTATTTTTATAAAATCTCTCTACAGCTATTGTAAAGTCAACAATCTATAGTACTTGCAATCAAAAAATTGTACATCCTTTCCCAAAAAAAAAAAAAAAAAAGGAAAAATCATGACACAACATGGCCCATGCTGACATGAGTTAATTTACATATAGTACTAGACATGGCATCATTCATGAGGAACACATGTTCCTTCTAATTAATCTTGAATGTTGCACACACTTTGACTTGCCCAGGCAAGAACAGATTGAGAATTATTGTACACTTGTACAGTGAGAGATCAGAATACCATATTCATTCCAGTCTTCTAGCTTTCTGCACAGATGCATTTTAAAAGTATTGTAATTGCAGTATTACTGTAGACTTTTTAATTGCATGATTAAAATAGGATTTTGATCAGCAAACTTTATTCCACAGACGTTCTGCTGGGTAACTATATACAACATAACCATGTTTTTGTTGCATGGCTGTATGAGACATGGAATTAATAAGTGAAGGATTCTATAAGCAACAAAAAGGGCATGGGAGAATCAGTGCATGCAAAAATCAAATTGAGTTCCTAGATTATATATATGTGTGTATATATATATATATATATATATATACATATATACCATCTCTAGTTTTTAACTCTACTTAGTACATGCACATCGTCCTCAATTATTTTGACTCTGCATGTCCACAGTTTAGAATTTTTTTAGTTTCTTTAATATTTAATATTTCCTGCATATATCACTTTGTCTGGTATGATGAGTTGGTTGGAGATGGCTGCTGTACTACATTATTAGAGGAGAAGATTGGAAATACAATTTTACCACCCGTTCATATCTGGTTTTTCCTTTTCAGTTTTAATTTCCCAGATTGCTGTACTTTGGTAAGAATTGCTTGCTTTCTTTCCTGCAAGCTGCAAAAGCTGATCTTGTTGGACTGTAAGCAGAGCATTGGAAGAATCCAAGAAACATCAGTGTTGTAGGATTTGCTGGTTTTACACTGTGCCATGGCTTGTGGTGGGTGCAGCAACCCCAAAGTTGGAAAGGTTTGGCTGTGAGACCCCCTGGGAATCCTGGGCACTGTAGGCACAAACCAAGGGGCCAAGATCAAACCTTTGGCAAATATTCCACCACAGATGCTGAACAAGCAGAAAGGCTTCTTTTGGTGCCATTGCCACCACTGAGCTGTCAGAGGGGCAAGACACCCAAAAACCAGCACTTCCTGCAGTGGGAGCTTTCCGTAGATCTGTGCTGAGCACATCCAGGAAGCAGTAATTAGTGCGGCCTCTTGTGGGGTTAATGACTCCATGTATTCTCTGTCCATGAAAGTAAAAATGTTTTGAGGAAAGTCATAAAATTCCCATATTTCTTTGTCTCATGAGGCAATGCAGGAACAGCTGCTACAAGGACATGGAGAAATGTGGATCCTCTGGCTGAGAATAAAAGACTGGAACTTTGGGTTTTGCCAGTTCCAGCTTAATGAGTGGTTTTGAAGCAGAATTGTTCTGGGGAAGGGCTAATATTATAAAAATATATCTGGTAGGTTGGTTTGGTTTTGCTGTAAATTTATAGTAGGAAAAAGAAATGTTAGCACTGTGGGACTGCTGGGAGTCAAATTTTCTGTCTCTTGACTATCTTAGCAATTTGAACAAATACTCTCTTCTGAATGTCTGGCATTCCTAATTATTGCTGTAGCTAATTTGTCTTGTCTTTTTCATATTATTTTATTACTTTGTCTGATAAAGTGTATTCTTGTGTTTGAAAATAGTGATGTGTAGCTTTTCATAATTTACTTTTTAATGACATGTTTTGCAGATTTACCTGGTGATTAGTGCCAAGCAAAATAATTTTTCTCAGCCATTTTCCTGGTTAGGTGGTATCTCTCCTCTCTGGGTACTTTATGAGCTCAGGAGATCTTAATTGTTGTCTCAGAAGATCTGGAAGGCAAAGATTAAATTTCACTAAGGTCTAATCAGATCTTCATAAAGTTGAGACAGAAAATGAGATTGCTTGTGTCTCCGTTTCTGACCGGTTTGCTCGTTATTTTTTTAAATTGCATCTCTGACTCCCTGCTCTGGTGATCACACACCAGGGTCACAACATTGCCTCCTCAAGAGAGAGGAAAGCTGCAGGGAGGACAGCTGAGGAGCTCGATGCACTGGCAGAGTTCTTGCTCCTGCTCTGATATTTTTGTGGCACCTTTCCACGTTGGAATGGGAAGAGCAGGGAATAGGAGTTCTTGCCTGCTGTTGCTGATCTTCCTGGTATAACTTTGGCAATGCCCTGTGAACATCTCTGAAGAAAACCAGTGTCACAGTAGAAAGGGAAAGTGAGCAGAGCTGTGTGAAGCCCTCTCAGTGAGCCCAGGCAGGCACAGCCCTGCAGGGGGGTTCTGCAGCCCTGCACCATGCATTGCAGCTGCTCTGGGCTCAGCACCTGCAGCCCTGCACCATGCATTGCAGCTGCTCTGGGCTCAGCACCTGCAGCCCTGCACCATGCATTGCAGCTGCTCTGGGCTCAGCACCTGCAGCCCTGCACCATGCATTGCAGCTGCTCTGGGCTCAGCACCTGCAGCACTATGAGCTCTGTGCTCTGAGAGAGTTCTGAGTGTGAGTCCAAAGCACAAGTCCTCAGTGCTGGTTGGAAGCTGCTGCTCTCCAGTGTGAACTTACCTGACTGTGTGGGGAACTCATTTGTTGATTTCCCACTGGAAATGCTTTAGGTTTTCCAATTTGCTTCAGTCCTACTCTTTGGAACTGAGATAACAGATAAGAAGTGTGAGGTGCTGCTTTTCTGGTATCCATGGCACAACTCCTACCTCCTTCAACAGAGCTAAGTTCTCTCTCTTCCCTGTCCTTCTGTTTTTCCACTTGTTTTTCTTGGATTTCTCCCCTGCTTTCTGCTGAAGGATTTTTCCAATGCAGGCAGAAAAGGGCTGGTGGTTGTGTATTTTCTCAGGGTATTTATTAGGTGCCACAATGATGAATAAAATGGTCATGGGAGCCAAATATGTAATAAATAAATTCTATTACACTTTTGACCAGCTGTTTAGCTACATAGGATTTTGGGTGGACAGATGAAAGGGATATGCAACAGGAGCAGAGGGTAGAGGTGGGAGAAGAAACAAACATCTATTTTCAAAGACTATTCTTGCCCTGCTGATTTATGGAAAAGTAAATCAATAGAATAAGTTTGTCACTAAGTGTACAACAGTCCTTAAAGGCAATCATATCTAACTATAAGGGGGAAGAATTTAAGGATGTCTCTTATGATGCTGAGGCCAAAATCCACCTGTATGCTATGTGCTGAATTATTTGCCCTCTTGATATATGAGGGCCAAATTTTCTTTACAGACTTTACCCATTTAAACCCAAGAACCATTAGCTTTTCTGGGATGAGTTTTCACATCTGTGCACTTGGGTGACAAATGTGTCACCCAGCAGGCTGCTTGTGATAGCTGTCCTGTCCAGGAAAGCTGTGTGATGCCCTACAGCAGGCAGGCAGCACTGCAGGGGCACAGCTGCTGTGATGTGAGACCTGTGTGCTCCTAACACCCCTCCTGCTTTCCACTGCGTGCGTCCCTGGCAGCAGCTTGTGTGTGTAACTGACCTGCATCTTCCTGTTTGTTTCCATCCTCTCTCTTCAAACACTGCAGAATTAAAATTATGAACAAACCCGCCTGGCAAACTTGGCAGATTCTCACTTTATTCATGAAGGCAGATCTAATGTTCCCTGACAAATTGTTCCAGAGAAACTGTCTTGTAAAATACAGGATCTGCCAGTTCCTTCATACCAAACCATATTTCTATTAGGACACAGTGTTAATGGTTCACTGGAGAGTACAATGCTTGGTGCAGAGTGAATCTGAAATCATTTAGCATACTTGATTGTTAACTGAGCTAACTGTCCTGTGAGTGCATCGGCTGCCATCTGTCCATTCACTTGACAGCCTTGGAGGGGGGATAATCTGAGAGCTGGCACCGCTCCAGTTTGCCGCAGGTCTGCTTTCTAGTGTTTTTGTAGCAGATGTTGTGCCACATGCCCAAAGCTGCTGCCTGTAAGCTGCTGTGTGCTCAAATTTTTAATTTTGGGGGGTGTCTGACTGTCTTTGACAGAAGATTTGCATTTGTCTTAGCAGCTCCTTATGGAGTGCCTTTGTTATAAATGATAATTTGAAAGATGAAAAAGCCAGAGTCAAAACCTTGAGGTCTCTGTCACAGGATTTTTGATGGTTCCAATGGACACTGTATTGGACCCTGACTTGCCAGTTGCTAATGTATTTTTTATCCTTTCAATGGTGTGTATTTGAAAGTGTGGCACTTAGAAAACATTTAGTATGGAATTAAGGAGCCCTCAAGTTTGCACTGTGCTTTTAAGGAATTCAATAGTCCTTGCTTATCTAAGATGCTCCAAAACTGTTTATATACATAGATCCTTGCACATTATGCACAAGGAAACTAGAAGTTCCACCAAATTTTTCCTCCTCTGTTATCTTCCATAGATAACATTATTCCACTGAAAGCCAGTTGATCCTAAATTAATGTAAATCAGCCAAGGTAAGGTGAAGCTTTAGGAACTGCTGCATTTTTCAATCCCGTGATTAAAATGCTCTGCTCTTCCTGTGCAGCTTGGTGCTTGTCAGCAGAGTAGCAGGAGGGAATTATCATCTTGCTGCAGCAATCCCTGCTGCTGCTGATAGGGAAGATTTCTTCGTCTCTCATTCCTTGCTTTTCATTAAGAAAAAGCAAAAGGGGAAAAAAGTCAATTAGGCAATGCAACATGATGGATCTCAGTGCATTTTCTACATGTCATCCATTTCGAGAGGTTTGCTATATGAAATTTATCCAAAGCATCTTTCTTCCATCCTGGTCTATATTTCCACTTGATGACTTTGTTTTGGACTGCCTGGATGAGTTCTTGGAGGATGACAAATGATATGACTGTGCCTGTTCAGCTCTAAAGCAACTGCCCATAGATTTGCATCTGACTGTGTATGTAAATAAAATATAGTACAAGAGGTGACCTATTTTATGTGTTAGACATGGGAAACTTCCCAGTCTCAGTAATTAATTTATCACACTTCAGAGGAAAACTTGTAGGTTGTTTTTTCAGCATGTGGCTTAATTTGCCTTTCTACAGTGTCCACGCTTCTTTGAGCTTAAAATGTTTGGTTCAGAGTCTCAGCTTCTGAAAGCATTAAAGGTGCATAAAATAAAAATGTGATTACAACACTCAATCTTCTTAATTAGTTTCTATTGTTTAGTCTGTTAAATGCCATTTGCCTGTCAGGAAAATGCATCCCATGTGCAGGGAACACTGCTGGAGTGCTGCAGAAGTGATAGGTTTTGAATATCTTGAGTTTTGGGAAAGGCCTTCATAATATCTCTAACAAGAATGCTGACTATGTAGTTAATCATAATCTAGGATTTCAGAGCTCCTAGTTCATGCTGTGTGTGCAGACATCTGTTACTCAGCAACAAATGTCACTCTCTTTCCAGATGAGTTATTAACAAATGTTAAAAAGACAGGTATACAGTAAAAGTTTAATGCCTATGAAATGACCTGTGAGGCTGCAAATGCCTTAGCATATGGAATATAATGCTGAGTAATAAAGAGATGAGCATTCTGGAGTATTTATGATGATTAAAAAGAAAAAAAAAAAGAATAATACTGCTGCCCTGTAAAAATGAATCAAAGAATTCAATTTACTGTTCCAACAATGCATGCTTTACAAATGTACATGCTATAGTTTATGGAGGCATTTAGCTGAACAAGGCAACAAATGTTTTCTGGGAAATAATATAAGGCAATGTATTTGTCTACAGCTGAAAATGTGTAGTTGCTTTCCTAAGGATTGGAAGCAATCTTGCTAAAGCAGAACAAGAAACTTTTACAATATCAAGATGCCAGTAGAGAGTGGACAGAAAAACTTCATTTAAGTAAGGTGAAGATATGACATTTATTGATCTTACAAGATAAACTACTTCACTTTTCTGTAACTACCAGCATAAGAATAGTGTTAGAGCAAGCATTAGCTATCACAAGTATTTTATTTCCCATACACTGCATAATTTAAGTTACATAAAAACAAGTATCTGCAGTATTTCTCTAAAACATAGACATTAAATTCTTTAGCATTTGCATCAGGAAAGCTTCTCCTGTTCTTACCTGTTAAATCCAGAGACAGATGTTGGCAGGTCTGGTGCTCAAGTGTTTGTGCCAGTGCTCCAGGATGCAGCACCTCTCTTTGTGCTGGGTGTGCATTGGGATAGATAATGAATGAGACCTGATTAATCAGAGTACAGGTAGTTTGGAAAACAGGCAATAAAAACAAAGAACTTGAAAGTTTTTCTAAATAAAGCTATGCAGAAGCCTTACTTTATCTTGTATCCATCCTCCTGATCCTAAAGTCAGGCACCCTCCCTTTCCCTCATCTTTTCTCCATTGCTTAGCAACACTCATGGGTGAACTTACTTAAAGCAGAGCTTTGTTCCCAGATGTGATTTCAGTAATATTTGCAGGCTAAACAGTTCTGAGATGTGAAAATCAGCCCCCTTCCTCCACAACACCATTAACCTACTTCACTAAACAGTCTGTCTTGTTCTCTCCTGCACCCCAGGCATGTTTCAGTTTTTGTCTCTACTGTTTTGATCTAACTAAGAGAGTTGTGGAAAGAGGGGGGAGGTTCAAATAAAGCTTTAATTATGGAGGACACACATACAATGTGCACAGCAAAGCTGCGTGTTGGGAATAGAATTGTAGTGTAAATGCAGAATGGTCAAGAAAAGAACTGTTATTTCTCTCAACTCAATTTGATTTTTTTTTGAAGTTGAGATTGAATAAATGGCATGCATTTACATACTGAATTGGTGTGACCAACCACATATTACAATATAGGCTTGAACAATCATTTTAAGTAGGGAGAAGCTACAGTAGCTAATTGCTTCCTACACAATTTTTCTAATTTTGGCAATACAGTGACATATCAGCACTTCCTAGAAATGTTCAGTTTGCCAGGCTAATCTGCATCTGTATTTAGTCCTGTTTCTGGAGGATGATCTGGTTTATCCATTCTGTTTCCTCTTGTTTTCCCTGGCTGCTTTTCTGTAGTTCACTACACTTTGAGTTATGGGTGGGTTCTGTGTGTGTTTTCTTGTGCAAGCCAGAAGATGTTAATGCACATTTCTTTGATCTTAGAGACAAGCTAGATCACTCACCAAGGAGACTTGTGTTGAAATGCAAACATTTCCATTGAAGTCTCTCTCAATTTATGTGCAGAACACTATATGTAAAAGCTGGTGGTGAGCCTTCAAGGGTTCTATTGCTTCACCAGTGCCATAACCACCTTGCTGATATTCCACTGAAAAGTTCCTGTGTTTTGAAATGGAAGACTTCCTAGGCATGGAAAACCTTGGAGCTTTTGCCAGGCAGAATGATCTTAAGTCTTTTATGTTGAGGCCTCTCTCATGGATTTTGAGGTTGACACTCCGGCTGAATTACCAGCCTTGTGAAATCAATAATTTTGGAGGGGCTGTTGCCCAGAGGGGATGAAGTGCACACTCATGTGGTCCCTCAGCTCTAAGACAGCTGATGAAATAAGCTACTTAAAAAAGCATGTAAACTGCAGTAGCAAATCCTCTAGCATTTTTTTTAAGATAATCACAAAACAGATTCTGGGAAAAGGCTGCAGATTTTTTCTTTGACTTAGAAAATTGTAATTATTCTGTAATCTGTTTGATTCAATTTATTTGGATAGAAATCAAATGAAATTCCAAGTTATTGTGCATTCTCTCAGTGTCTTATGTCACAGAGCTTTGCTGTAGGATCCTGTCCTTTCAACAGGAGGATGAATTAATAAAGGCCTATGTTATCCCTACGTGAAGTATTTATAAAATAAGAGGATGCCTGAAAGCATTTATGACAAGAGTACTGCAGAACTTTGTAATTCTTTACTCTGGCTCCCGTGTGCTAGTTAGTGTGTTCCTACTGCTGCACCTTGTTTCTCCAAGGAAAGTGTGCTATTCCCTTTATTATCTTTCATGGTAGCTGAGTGTGTTTTTTTGTTTTTTTTTTTTTAATGTTGGTTTTTATGAGGAAAATCCAAACAAAAAAAGGGAAAATAAAAAGGACTGAGAAGGTGACTTGATTCTTTTGTCTGAGAAAAGCAAGAAAGCAAGTCAGCTCTGACTCATTCTTAATATGTCAAATTTTTACAAATACACTTTTTGGTTGATATGTTAGTTGTTTAAATGTGTGCCTAGGAGTTGTTCCAGACTGTGAGGTTCTTCAGGTGTGTTCTCTGTTACCACAGGTGGTGGTTCAAACATTTGCCAGGTGTTGTATTTGCACAGGATGTCTGCTATGGGGGTACCCTGGCAGTTCCAGTCTCTTTCCCTATGTTTGCTTTCACCCCCAAGTTTCTGTGTTGCTGACAGAATATTACTTTTCTTTGTGCAGTTCTCTGTATTGCATGCTTAAGGCAAGGTGTCCTTCTCCCCCAAATCATCACCAACACCTCCCCATGCCCACCCACCAAAAAGAAAGGCACAAAAAATCCCCAAAGCTTGAGGGATGTGTTTTTGAACATCATAATAAAACAGCAGGCCCATTTCTTGTTGTAATATGAGATGAGTGTGATGGTTACTAGTGCAAAATGCTCACTTCTTCAAAGTGCAGAAAGGTGCATGGGCCTGGCAGCTCTATGTGCTGTACTTTTCTTGAGTATTGAGGCATTTTGATGCACTGCAGAACTGAGTTGAGTTTTCCTATCCTTTTGTCTTAGAGTATGTAGTTGGAAGTCAGAGGTGATAGCCTGAATGAAGAAAAATCACACATTTTTTTAATACAGTGTAATTGTACCACATTTCTGATCACTGGATGTGCAGTCGGACACAGAATGCCTGAATCTTTCTCTCCTGTCATCCTTTTAAGTGAAGTCTGTTTTTTCAAGAGTTAATTGAAGACTGAAGATACCACTTGCTATGTATTTGTACTGTTGTCCAAATTTGGTATAACAAATTTGGTATAATTTTGGATAAAGAAAGTAGTTGCTCTGTGTTGTTCTCACGCTCTTTTGGTAGAAGTGGATTTTAAAGGGAGATGTTAAAAATTCTTTGGATTACAGTGTCCTCTAATCTACCTAAACTGCTGTAGGAGTTACAATGTTTGTACATGAAACCTCATAAAGCCAAGGGAACCTGTTAATTGCTTGGGTGCTGTCACAGATGCTGATGCTTTGAAAGTGACAATCGCTATTACTGTTAATGGTTTGTAAATTTTTTTTTCATTAGGTACCGATTTACCTTTAAGCCAGAACACATTAGGAATTGCACAGCTGGGCTGATGTGAATGAAGAGTAGAACATTTGTGCAAATATCTACCCAGCAATCAATTGTTACTTGCTTGAAAGCAGATAAAGGGGTTGGGGTGCTGCTGGAACCAGCTCTCCCTTGTTACAGCCCAGTGGAAGAGCAGAAGTACACCAGCTGCCTTGCACCGTTAGGTGGAATAAGGCATTGTGGTGGTGATGAGGCTGAAGATAAAACAATTAAGTTATGCTTTTCATGTTCAAAGCACTTTAAAGACAGTATAAAATTAATCTGTACCACAGCCTGAT
The DNA here is from genome assembly GCF_024509145.1 of Vidua macroura. NCBI lineage: Eukaryota > Metazoa > Chordata > Aves > Passeriformes > Viduidae > Vidua > Vidua macroura. The sequence continues at coordinate 13,389,437 of NC_071582.1, forward strand.
TAAATATTCCAAGTGGTTCTCTAGCTTGGTTGCTGTTATTATCAGAACTTTCCAGATGATGGGATACTTTGCCTTTACTCTTTAAATTCCTGCTGCACTTTGTCAAAATCCTGCTGACTTTGCCATTCTGGCAAAAACCCTGAAAAACACATTTTATCTGAAATAAAATTAAATGCTTGGCTTTGAGCATGTGTAAAAAAAGGTGTAGAAAACCAGGGCTGGAAAAGTAAGTGGGGAAACTTGAATACTGCTGTCTGAGTGAAACCTTGAGGATTGCAGTGGAGTACCCCTTGTATCTCTTCTGTTCTTTGTATGAAAGGCCTGGATTAAGTTAATGGTAATTGTAAACCAAGATTATTCAGCTTTTTGGGGAAGAATCCTAAACACCTGGACTGTAAACCGTGGTTGTCATACTGGGTGTTTCCAAAATATGTGTGTGTGTGCGTCCCCCATCATCTTATCCCTGCCCCCCCCCTTTTTTTTTTTTTTGTATGAAAAATTATTCTGTGAATTTGCAAATTGGTTTGAAAAGTCAAAGACATGGAGTTGGTTTGTTTGGTTTATTTTCTTTTTCTCCAGAGAAGGCATTATGCATCTGGAACATTTTGCTGCACATGAGGCTGTCATGTTGTTAACTATCCAACTCTCTGACCCTCATGACTTCAGTATGTTTCATATCTTGCCTTATCTCTGTTGTTGGACTTGAGGGGAGAAAAGTGTGTGTAATGCTTGTGTGCAGCTGAGGACAGAGGGTGGGCTTGGACTGAGTGCAGGCTTAAATGCTGTTCAGTTGTAAACAATGTATAACAATTGCAAAGCAGAATTGCTCTTTGACATCAGCCTTGGTGCTGCACTCAGAAAGTCTCTTGGATGACATCTAAAGGGGGAATGTCACCTTGCTTTTGCAGGCAGTTATAGGTAAAGGCAGGCAAGGACACTGATCTTTGCTGTGATTTAAAACTGAAGAACCAATTAGTATGAAATTCTTCAATAAGTTGCTTCTGTGATTCACTGCAGTGAAAACTTTTAAACCCTTTCTCAACGGAGCTTTTGTGTGCTGTTTAAACAGCCTTGCTTAGGCGGCTGTGTCATTTCCAGTCGGAGCCAGCCCCGTTTGGTGCCGGGCTGTGGCACAGCAGCGGGCTGGGAGCGCCGGTGCAGCCCTCCTGTGGCTCCTTGGGTGTGTGTGCCTTCCCGGGAATGGGCTGCCACTGCCCCATGTCCTGGGATCCTGCTCAGATCACACCCCATAACACCTCGTTATAAAGGTATTGCACAATTTGGATCGTTTCCCTGTTAGGAAGTTGGTGTCCTAACCAATTCTGCATCTTTGTGTGTGCTTTACTTCTGTTACACTTAACCTACTCCTTGTAGCTCTAAGGAGGCAGGTAGAGAAAAGCAACACTAAAAACTCAACCAACAGTTTGGGTTCCGATCCTACAAGCTCTTGACAAACTTTATTTGTAGACAGTTGTATTTATCCTGTTCTGCAAACTAGATTTTGTAGCTAAGAATTCCTAAAAATTAGGGCTTGAAGGGATGTTGTACTATAATAGATGGTTTTGTCAGTCTTCAGTGCAAACACGAGTTAAATCTAAACAGGTGAGAGGTTTTTTTCCTAAAATGGTTGCTTTAATAAGGACATATGTCTCATCAATTTTTAAGCTAAACTCCCTATAGAAATCAAAGAAGTGTTCTGAAAAATCAATTGTACATTCTGACCCATGGTTACTGCCTGTCAAATGAGACTGAACTGTTGTCTTTGTAATATGGCCTCCACCACCCTCTTTTTCTAAATTATTTTTATATGAGAGCAAAGCCTGTGAATCTCTTTGGAACATGCACTGAGGTAAAGTTATCTGATGGCTGAAGCTGCTTCATTTCCTTTGGCTGTGGAGGATAAGTTAGCTCCCTGTGAAGCTTTACCTCCTGCAGACATCAGAATAGTATGTGAAATATTTAACATTTTAATTGTGTGAGGCTTCATTGAAAACCTTATTTTCCTTGCTATGTGTCATTTAGAGAGGCAGTCTGAACTACTGCTGAAAATGGAAGCCCTGACAGACAAGGGAGTATGGTGCTTGTTTAACAAAGAACAGCATGCAGACTCCATAATGCTTAAGGCTATATAATTCCATTTTCTTCTGTAGATTCTGTTTCATTGCTTTAGTGTCTGCAACACACAAGATTTTAGTATTCAAGAAAAAAAATTCAAAGCCTGCCTTGTGCAATGTCATGTGCACAATAACTTAGGTTTTGCATAATAGATGTTTATTTTTATAATATGTGGTATACAAAGCATAGAGAACTCTTAAACTCCCCTCAAACCCCAATATACTAAACCCCTTCAGTTGTCATGTTTCACATTATCACTGTTTGTATAAAAAAAGTATGTATTCAAGGGTTTGATACTGTTTTTTTTATAATTTCTAACTCAGAAAAAATTATCTGTCCACACAAAACCTGCTATAAGTTCAATAGCTGATGTTTTTTTGTGACAGAGTGAGAATAATGCATCCTCCAGGCAAAATAATTCATTTTTGCTTAATCACCATATTGGGAAAATTTGACTCTTTCGCATGGGTGAAAAATGACTTTTCATGGCAAATGCGTATTTTGTACTCCAATTTTGTACTCCACCCTCTATTTTAGTAACAAAAAAATTGTTAGGAAAAAAAGATCTTTATTCTTTGTGTAAATTAAATTTTGCATTGCTCCAGCTAATAGCTCATATCAGGTGTCTCAAGAGCATTCATCCATATGAAAATCTACAATAGCTTAATTATCCAAAAATGTGGATTCATGGGAGTTTTTGCCTCATAATTTACTCTCCATGCCAACCCTCCAGCCCTTTGAGTCCCCCAATCTATGGTTGGGTTCTCATTCTTTGCAGGGACCATTGCATACTACAGTTATGTGTTTTAGGTAAATAAACCCTGGTATGTTGAGCGTGAAATTAGCACATGGCTTCTCTATCCCAAATCCAAAATGTTTCTGTAACTTTCCTTTTTTTTTTTTTTTTTTCCTGGGTCTTACACTTTCAGCTTCAGCAGTGATTAGAAGAAGAAATATCAAAAATCTAAATGAGATTCCTGGTATTTCTCACCTGGATGGAATGCTAAGAGTAGGGTTGAGACTGACAGTTCACCCCAATTTTAGATCCATGTGGTTTTGTATAAAGCTCAAATAAGGCCCTTTGTGAATTTATCTTGAAGCTCTTCTGAGATTCAGCCATCATCACTAATTCCCTTTCATACTTTGACATGCTTATAATTCATTTTGTATCCTGTACACTTTATAAGTGCAAGCCTCTTAACTCATTCTGACTAGGTAGAAATTACAGGGTAAAAATAAACTTTACCTGTGTTCCAGCAAGAAAAATAATGCAGCATTTATGAATGACAATGTCAGCCTATATCCATTACTGATAGGAATTTTCTCCAGTGATGACTTGTGCATAGCTGTAAACTATACAAAAAATACATGTAAGGTCCACAGCTAAGGTTGAATGTGCTAGAAAATACTCCAAGTTCAAAATTGCTCTTTACAGTGTTTTGGAATAGATTGGGCCAACTTGTTTGGTGTGAACACTTCAAAATAAATTTTTTACCCCTTTCCTGGGATGTCAATAACTAAGTATGTTCCTTTCTAGTCAAATAATCCAAAATATACTTTATTTTCCTGCTGTAAGTAATCTTTGAGGCTGATTACAGGTAAGCTCAGTGGTGTGGGGAAAAGAACAATTCTGTGTCTGTGCAAAAACCCAGTTATGGTCCCTCTGACTCTGGTTAAACTAAGAAGAATCAAGCATCCAAGTAAATTGGAATCTTAAAGCAGTCCATGAGGCGTGCCAAATGCAGATTTCTATTTAAAAGAATAGGTAAATATCTACAGGTGAGGATGGTGGGGTTTTTTGGGTTGGTTTGTTTGTTTGTTTTGGTTTTCTTTAAAGGAAAAGGAATATTCAGAAAGCACCAAGAAATGTGTTAATACTCCTCGAGAAGGAAAGGCCTCAGGTGCAGTCCATGCAGCAAAATTCTTGTCAGTGTAGTCAAAACACACCAGCATACCCTTGTTATAGACTCCTACTGTTCATAAGAGCTCTGTTATCCATGGGTGCACAGCTTCACCTGCCTTCCCCTGGAACTGGACAGAACTTGCACAAACACTGTCACATCCATTGGTGCTGGAGGAATTAATCATCAGAGCTGTGGTCATGGCTGGCAGCCTGAGGACACTGCACCTTCTGTTCATGCTCCCTTCCTCTCTGGCTGAGGATCTGCATGGGGGCTGAGATGCACCCTGAGCATCAGGCTGCACCTCTCTCGTACTAAAAGAACCCATGTGGGGTTTTATTTTCTTTGTTTATTTAAGGAAGTGGAGAGCAACCAGGGGAAAACATGTTAAGTACTTCAAGTATTTAAAATGGTTTTGTGTGAAACAGGACATTGCAAGAAAGGTTTTGTCTACTTTCAGGTTAGTGCCCACTGCTGTTGTCATGTGGTAGCTTTGTCCAAACAGGTTCTGTGGACTGGGACTGCCAGCTTAGCTCCTCTGAGGTAGATTTTGGGCTAAGTAATGAAAATTTTGAACTGCAGTTTTCATAATTATGAGGTTTTTAATCCAACAAGTCTCTTAACCAGATTAGAGGAAAGAGGCTGCAAGTGGGCAGCAAGTGACCTTTGTGTCTCTGCTGTCGTGTTACCAAACATAACCAGGATGTTCCGGGATCTCATGATGAAGATCAGGCTGACAATTACCCTCATGAAGTTCAAGACTTTCTATTTTGTATTATTATCTCAGTGACTTATTTCCATCCCCTCATCCTGATAAGCACATATCTTAGGAGAAAAAGAAAAGTCCTAGCTCTTTTGTAGCCTTTTAAGTCCTTCTCCTTCTCCTTTTGTGGTAATGTAACAATGGGGCTGTCATACTATGTACCAGGCTCTTATTCCTGGAGCAAGTTATGCAAAGTTCTTCAAATTACTATATAGTTCCAGTCATTCCTAATGTGTCAGGCTTTATGCTATGATGAGAGTGGTAACATAAAAAGAAATCAAAGGCATTTATTGTTTTTGAAACAATAAAGTTAGAAATGGTTTTCAGATATGACGTGTTACTCAGTTAAAAAACCCCAAAAACTAGTCAGGAGTTCCAGAAGGGTTTGGATGACACTTTCAGGCATATTGTTTGACATTTGTTGGGGTGTTCTGTGCCAGAGGAGCCAGGAGTTGGACTGGGTTATCCTTGGATGGGTCCCTTCAAGCTCAGCATATTCTATGATTTCTATAATTTCACTTTCTGGTCATCAGTAGTTCAGTAACTTATTTTCACCCTGTTCAGTATATGTATTTTGGTTTTGACCCTGCAAATGGTCCTGGGGTTACTGCTACTTTTGTTAATCTCTTCTACCATGAAACTCTATATACTGGTGATCTTTGGTTGATAAAATATTTTTGTAGTCCCAGATGACTGATGTGATCCAGCTTGCATTTTGGTTGAGCACATGAGTCTAGAGTAGGGTCTGGTTTCAGCAGCTGAAGGGGCAGAATGCACATTGCAGTCAGTAGAGGCTGATGGGATTGGGACTTCTGAAAATTAGGCAGCTCCTTTTTTTTTTTGCATCTCTACTTTAGTGACTTGTCAGATGCTCGTTTTAAAAAGTGTTGGTTGTTTTTTCAAACAAGTTGGTTGTTTTTTCAAACAAGTTATCTCTGTGTGAAAAGATTGCAAGAAGTTAGGGAAACGGGAGCAGAGATATTATTGTTACTAATAAACAAATACATTAGCAAAGCACCTTTGGGTAGAGAAAGTTGGCAGGACTGAAATAGATGTAAAGATTAGTCTTTTGCACAATGTGGTTAGAAGTGAAATGCCTGTAGAAGCATATCAGGATAACAAAGCATTGATAATAACCTGGAGAGATCACAGCATTTTATAGGGAAACCACCTTTCTGGTTTGGAGGACAAGGGGAGAAAGAACTTGTCAGGAGAGGAAGTGAGACTCAAAAGGAAAATAATTTGTGGAACTGAAAGACATTAATCCAAAGAGTTTAAGTACTTGATAAAAAAAACCCCCAAAACCCTTTTCTCTCACTGCTTAGTAGTTTTCTGCTTTGTCTGAAATAATCTCTGTGATAGTATCTTTGAATACCATGAAAGGTTTGTGTGTAGTAACCAGCTAGCTTCTGGAATTCCCAGGATGACTGGAAGTAATCTCCCAGTGGTGGCATAAATATCCATGTTATATGAGGTGCCTTATCAGCTGACATGGGTGAGGAGGTTCACACTGTGTAGCCTACAGCAACGAGCCCTAGCGCCTTGCCTTGCCAGAACCTTCTAGAGTGTGAACTGTGTAGTTGTGTACCAATAACTGTGCAGCATCCCCACCTTCCAGTGAGGAGATGATTTGATTTGTGATTGACACGAGTTGTAACAACGATAACTGGAACAGGAGCTCAGAAGAGTTTATGCATAGATGTATACACTTCAAACATGCAAATCAAAGAGTAATTACCCTAACACTTTGGAAACAGAAGAGAGAGCTCCATATAACACATTAATGCACATGTTTCAGCAAGATGTGTAAAACATCTGCAATTATGAATGAATGGACTCGTTATTCTACCATGTGCTCACTGTGCTGTACAGAAAGTAAAAATAAATCTTTGAGACATTGCTATCATTTCCTTTCTCGTCAAGAATTTACATCTGGAATCCTCATGGGATCTTTCAGAATACCCAGCGATGTAAAATGATCTGCCTGACTAATACAGCTATTACATTACACTGGTCATGGCTTTCTTATGGTTTAATTGTTGTAGCCTCTGAAATGTTAGCCCCTGGAATGGGGAGATACTGATCTCTGTCAGGTGACAGATATTAACCTTTTGTTAACCTGGATCCTTGTCTTCTAAAGAAAGTCCTTTCTTTTAAATAAATGAGGCTTCTGTTACCAAAGATCTCAGATTGATGTATTTTTGACTTTTTGTTTTTTAGCTAACAAATTATATGGATTTATGGTTTTGTGTATTAAGTACTCCTGAAAAAACATAAAGGTGTTATGTTATTTTACAGATCTGCTACATTTTCATCTTGAAATCCTGTTTAACTTTGAGCCACATGGATAATCCTGAAATAGCTTTCTTTGCTTCCTGTCAGACACATGCTTTCATTCTGCAGAAAGCAGCAGGAGGCTTTTTGCTTGTTTTGAGTAGTGCTCATAAATATAAAATTGAACTGTACACTGGAGTTTCAGAACGAAGGATGAATGTTAATAGATCACACACAAATTGATCTCTGGAAAAAACAGAGTCCATAGCATGAGGTCTGCCAATTGCCAGGCAAAGAGCTGTACCATGGTGTAAGGTTGTTTTGGCAATGTAGATGTTTCATGCAAGTGTAGTACTAAGAAAAAGTTTCCAAAGTTGATGACAAATTGGTGGGTAGGTTCTTCCACAGAATGAAGGGCTTATCTTGAGATTTAAGACTGTAGTGCTTATTTGTTCAGTACTTTGTATTGAGATCTCAGCAAGGGTTTGAATAATTCCTTCATGTTACTCAATCTGGTATGTCTTAAAAAAAAATACATTTCTTTCAGTATTGAGACTTGTGATATGCAGACTTACCAGGGGTTGAACTGTGGGTACTGATTTAAACTTGTGTTTTGAAAATCAAGACAAAGTTCATATATTGAAGGCAAATTACATCTTTTGCTGTTTCTCAGTTTGAAGAACTGTGTGTGTTGAGCATTGTGGCAGAGACCCTATGAAGTTTACCAGATGACTGTTATGCTCATAAAAAAATATTAGCTGTTGTTTCCTTCATTTTTTCAACCTGAAAACTTCCTTATCTGATAGTGAAAAGTCTGGTGTGATAGAGCTGGTATTCTTTACTATTTTGAAGTAATTATTTTAATCTTAAGAACAGCTTTCTTTTACAACTGCAATATACAACTTCAAAGATGCTGTGGTTTAGAATCTGAAAACACTTATGCATATTGTCACTATTCACTGAAGTGTCTTGTTTATGTTCTTCCAATGTCTTTTTGTATGTGTATCATTTCACTAAGATGTGAGGACTTTAAGCTTTTTAACAACAATAGATATTTTCATGATCTTGCCTTTGTGGCAAATGTTTAATAAGTTTGAGAGTAAGAAGGTTTCTTCCAAAAATGTGGCAGGAGTTAAAAAATGAATAGTTCTATGGATGAAAGATCTTTCGGGGTAATTGAATTTTGTGGTAGTTCAAAATAAACTATGCAGTAATCTGGAGAGAAAAAGAGAACTCTTCATGCAGGTCCATCTGAAAGACCAGTAGGAACAGCAAGACCTGCATGTCTGAGCTCCCTGATTCTCAGCAGAAAAAAACATTCAGCAAAGGCCTGACCTAAAGTCTGCTAATTCAGTTAAAAGATTCCTGATAATTAAAACTTGTAACAGATGGTGGATACTGAGGAAAGGTGAAGGAAACAAATATGACTGCAGGCCAGATTTGTGGTCCCAAATGCTGAAACTGAGGATTGATCGGGCCTGTTTGCTGACACAGGATAGATGTGTCTGACATGTGCACAGCTGTCTCTGACCACAACAGACACAGAAGACATGTATTTTGCGGGAATTTTTGGCTTAGTCTGGAGCTTTTTCTCCGCCTTCAGTAGGGCAAAGAAAGAAGAAACAAAGCTGAAATCATAAAGGTTGTCTACCACAAGGTTTTGTTAGAGAAGTGATGTGCTTTGTTAGAAGTAAGATTTAACTTTCTTTGGTTAAAAGTGCTTGTTAGAGTAAATGAAAAAACCTTTCCCAGTCTCTTAGATAATTGTACATACCTGTATGGTAGACCTAAGAGGAGAATTGTATTTTTCCAGCAATTAAGTATCAACTTCAATTCAGATCTAAGTTCTAGCTCAGAAATCTGCTGAGTTGTGTCTTATGGCCCACATTATTCACCTCAATTTCACCAAAATCCCCACGCTCTCTCTCGTATTTCCTATGATGAGGTAAGAGGGAGAGACTGGAGTGAAATTTGGGCCCAGTGGGCCTGTGCCTAAGACATAACAAGGAAATTGTCTTCCCAAAGAGTCTAGCTTGCATGGTGCTGGGGCTGTGGCTAAAATTTCTCAAAAATTTCATCACTTGAGGGGATGGGGAAGACTGGCAGTGGAAAATGCCCAGTCAGTACCTGTGTCCTCATCAGTGGTTGTTTCATCCCTGCAAGGTTCCTAAATGCAACAGCTGGTCTTGGGTCTAATGTTACCTTATAATGTAGCTTCCCAATTGGAAAGGGTGACTCTTGAAGAAGCACTTCATGAAAAAACCTAAATTTATGTACAAACCAGTCTAAAATCTCCCATGAGAATACCACCTAATGTCTTAAGCACAGGAATTCGACTAGAACACATTTGTTCTGAAACAAAAACAAGCCAAGTCTGTGTTGTCCTCCTTATGTGTATTTATAGCAGGTACACTATGAAAGATTTCCTTGTGAATTTATTTTCCCTTTGGTTCTGTTCATTTTTGTGCTGTGGCATGAGAGCTGAACAGGTAATTTTAGTGTTCTGCTGTCTATGGATGAGACGGGCATCTATTTTGATTTCAGTGAGCCAGAAAAGGTGCTGTATTTGTTGGCAAATAAGCAATGTTTATGCATCCCTGTCACCCTTCAGACCAGGAAAAATGATGAAGTATGACTAACTGAAGAGCATCTCATATTCAGTGATTCTGTACTAGGGTAGTTTGTGACTGTCACAGTCTCCCAGCTTTAGTTCTTTACATGTGACTGAAGATTTTTTCTCCTGATTAATGACTCTCCATTAAACTTCAAGCATTTGCCAGGGCTCAGGGGAAGCTTTGTAACGTGTCTGGGAGCTCTTACTTCTCTGGACACAAGGAACTGGTAACTTGCCTGGCACTAAAAATGTCTCTACTTGTGTTATCCAGGATAGATTCCTTGGCTGAGGAGAGCAATGCAGGGGAAGAAGAAAGGGGAGAACGTGGATAAATGTTGTAGCTTTACATCTTCATGTGCTTCCAGTGCATTCATGAGAGAGGAACAGGAAAATCCAGTTTGCTGAGCTGGTGTTTAACCAAGGCCAAGCTCCCTTCCTGTGCTTCACTCTTCATGAAGGTACAAATTATCCTGTGAAAAAGTCAGGTCAGAAATTGAATGGTTTAGCTTTAAAATGTTAAATAATAGTATTGAATTTTCCTGTCTGCTTCTGCTTTACAAAGGCAAACATAAAGTAGGATATTGGCCTGAATTTATGTACAATATCAGACTAGATTAGAAAAAGAGGAGGCCAATCAGGCTGAGTTTGAATCTATCCTGTGATTTTTTTTTTTTTTCTTTTTCCTGGGGGAGTTTTTTTCCTCTGGTTGCAGAGGGATCCCAAAACAGTTGCTTCTTTTACTGCACTTTTTTTTTTTTTTCACAAGTGCATATCTGCCATTTTCCACTCTGTGAAATAATGCGTAGGAGAAAAATGGATCCTTGCTTTCCTTTAACTTTGGCTGTGATAAATATTAGTGTGCTATGTGCAACATTAGCAGCCTAAATGTGGAGGTGGCAGCTACCTCGAGTGGCTGTGGATCATCACTGTGTCTGTGTGGTGTAACACAAATATCCTCAGCATTAACTCTCTCCTCTGAATATGATGCAGTCTCCTCCAGCAGAATGAGGGTGGGTGCAGAAAGTGAGATAATGAAAGAGGCAAAAAGAGTAAAGCAGAGCTGTGCTGAGCCAGCATATTAGACTAGAAATTCTAAAATGAAATCGTGTTCAAGATTTTTTAACCAGGGATGATCATAAAAGACAAAATCTTTTTGAAATGGTTGTTGATGCTTATTGGGAGGATTCAAGACTTAAAGGGAAGGACTCAGACTGTAGGGAAAATACTGGAGGGTCTTTCATAGTTCTTAAACTTATCAGCGTGCGTATATTGTGAGGTAGAAATAAATCTTAGGGTTCTTTGATAAGGAATATATTTTTTAATATCCTTTCCCAACATTTTTTTGGAAAGGAAATGGCAAAAAGCCAGGAGAAGTAGCTTGAAAACACTAAGGAAGTAAAAGATACAATGCTAAGATTGAAACAACTGAAACATACAGAAAAATACAGCAGAATCCTTGAAATCTCACAAGTGACTTACAAGTTAGAATCAGGAAATGCTTTGGATAAGTCAATTTAGTCAAGCTCCCAGGAAATTTTGAATGCTGTCATCTTTTTATCACTGGGTTCTCAGAAAACCACTGGGTAGAATATCAAACAAAAAGAACTTGTTTGCTGTAATGTTTTTAAAACCTTCATTGTTAGACTAACAAACCATAGCAAAATAAGCTGTATTCCAACCATGCCCAAACAATGGTGTAGCACCCTGAATATTCAACAAGTGAGTTATCTCTTTAATAGTTATTATGTTTAGTATCAATGCCTGACAACTGCTGTTACCCCATCGAATTATGCTAAATCCTCCTAAATAAGACACCTTTGCAATAAAGCTTGACTTGTAATCATTTTTTGGCAACCACATCTTATAATTGTTATTATTCTAACTGCTCACACTCACATACAGCATGAGGTGCCAATATTTTCAGTTCCAAACATTAAAGATGTGGTGGTAGAGAAGGTGAACCCTTATTAATTCTGAGAGATTTGCTTAATTGGGACACAATATGAAGATTCTCAACAATAATAACAGATGATGGGGAATAAATAGGCATGGCAGGAGAGAGGCAGTTTCTATTATGAATTTCCCTTTGCTTCTGTTTAATTGCATTACATACTGTGGGAAGTATCTGGAATATGTGTCTTTTAGTTAATTTTTCTTGACTACATCCGTCTAGCTACTGCTCCTGGACATTTTAATGTTTGATAATACTCTATTTGCATATGAATACACATCAATAGCTGTCATTAGAACCAATTTACATACATGATTTGCTTCTTGAAGTGTCAAAGTCTGAATTTTATCTAGAGACAGGAATAGGGTCAGGAAAGTTTAATTGTTTGTATAATGCAATTGAAAAGGCTGGCAGGAATCTAGGGCAATTTTGGAACATCTGTCTTTAAGTCATCAAAAATAAAGCACATAGCAGCTGTGATAACAGCAGGATTATGATTAGATATACAGCATTCACCATCAGTTTGAACAAGGACTGGAAAACAAAAAGGAGGTAAATAAGTCAGTTTGGATAACATTACAAGAATTTTTAGTAGGTCTTTTAAAAGTAAAAACACCCAAAGTTTATATATAAATACACAGACAGAAATAGAAATAAAATCTTATTTTTTTCCTTACAGGAGCTTATATTTATTCTTCAAAAGTAGAACTTGTGGCACAGTAATGTAGCTAAATGTTGGTTCCCACTTACTGTGTTGTGTGTTATGTTAGCAAATCCTGATTTAAAATTGTAGCTACTTGGTCTTGTTTATGATTTCTGCTTAAGGAACCATGAAACATTTGTGACTCGTTTTCTTTATAACATTAAATCATCTTTATCTGTCTCTCTATTATATCTTTGTTGATCTGCTGTAAGTATAGTGAAGACAATTCCTTTCGAAACAGTGAGCTCTATCATTCTCTTTTAAACATGGACTTACGTATTGTTTTTAATAATTTTTATGTTTCTATTATTTTGTCCTGCTGGGTGCTTGAGTTTCAGCTATTCTCTATGTGAATGTTGCCTGACTTGAGACAGAAATTGTTGTTAGTGTATGAACTACTACCTAGTTCATTCTATGGACTCCTAAGAAGTACTTCAGTGAGATTTCCAAAAATCAAGTTAATTGTTTGCCATCTGAAATGGTTTCTTAATTTCAGGACTGATTGTAACACATGAGGAAGTGTTAACCATTCCCGTGGTGAATTACTTTGTCATTTCTAGTCAAGTTTGTAATTTGATGAAAGCTGAAAATATAAAAATATATAGTTACACACAGTTAGTTTAGAATTTTGCCTCTGTAACTTTTGAATGCCATTCAGTTAAACTTGACTGTATGACTTTACAGGCAGAACAGAAATACATTTTACATTTTGTAGTCACCATATGAAAGAAGATTAAATCTGAAGGAAAAGGCACAGCTTCAGCATTCATTTATGCCTTCTACTTAAACTAATTCATGAGGATTGGATAAATGAGAAATGGTACTTCCAAAATTAAAACACTGGTTTGTTTTGCTGTCAGTATGAAAAGTCATTATGCTGCAGCAACACAGGGGAAACTACAGAATACTTGTAAAAATATGCAGCCCAGAGCTGCTTTCTTGTCCATGGATGATTGTTGGGTTAACAAATTCATTTCAGTATCAAACCAGAAGTCTGCCAGCAGTTGAGCTGCTGGGATGTTCTGTGGCTGTCTAACGCCACACTTGGCTTTGCAAGAGCGTTTTTGTTGCTGAGATGTCTCAGCAGCTGCCCCATGTGGTATAAAGCAACTTGGAGCCTTGGAATCTGTCACTTATTTATTTCAGATACCCAAATCACTGCTTCATCTAAAAGCAGGTTTTGGCATAGAAAAGCACCAACTGCAGAGAAGTATGTGTTTTATGCCAACTCATTTTCCCCCCCATAAGTGTCAGGGCACTAACTATCATGTCATAATCAGTGTTTAGGAGATGCTCTATTGTTTTAATTCCTGCAGGCTCCATAGAGCTTTCTCAGATCTTTCACATGACCATAACATCCTCATTTACTGCAGCAAATGCATGTAAAATTTCTGCAAGGAAAAAAATATATATGCTGTTTTACTGATAGCCAATAAAAGTAATTATCTAATCAGCGTTCTTCAAAAGGTACTGAGGCAGTGCAGCTCTGACTCATTGAAGGCTTTGGATTGGAAGGGCCCTAAAAGAGCGTTTAATTCAACCTCCCTGCCCTGGGCAGGGCCACCTTTCACTAGAGCAGGTTGCTCAAAGCTTCTGATTGAGAATGCTTCCAGGGGTGGGGGCATCCATTCAATAGACAGCCAGACAATGCTGTATCACACAATAATGTGGCAATGCACTCTGAGAGCCCCTCTTGGTTAGTTCTGAGTGATGAAAGTCTGTAGGTTTATGACTGATCTGTCATATGCCAGCCAGGAGTTGTTTTCTAGTTTTTTTCCTCGCCTACCTTAAGACTGCTCTGATTCTGAACTACAGCAAAAAGACTAGTGAACCCCTCATTTTTGAAATTAAAATGAAACAGCATGTGGGAAGAAGAAGTAAAGTATGCTCATGAATTTTGCCTGTAGATCTAACATCATGCCAGCCAATGCTGACATCAGCAACTTGCCTCCACAACACAAGGATGTTGTACGAGTTCGTTTCCCTTAATGATAGCGGTTAACTGCTTGGGGAAAATGTCTGAGGGAAAGGCAATTTATTCTAACTTAGATTAGCCCCAGTTAGATTTTTTTTTTCCCATAGTGAGCTAAAATATTACTATCTAATCGAGTAAAGATTTCCACACAATTTATATTCATGTAAGTACAGCAAATGTGCTTTCCCTGATGTAGAAATGGTAGTGAACTTCCCAAACTAGGAAGTATCTGGGATACAAAAATTGGGAAAAAGCCTATCACAAGGTCTTAGATGTAGTAGAATTTTTCTCACCAGTTGCTGTCTTCAGAGCCTTCCCATATGTTAGGACTTCTGTGTAGCTAAAGCCAAGGATGTCCTGGAACATGAGAAGTAGACAGCGGCTGACCTAGCACATACTGCAAAGCCTGCTGTGAGTCTGCAATGACATGTCACAATACAAATAAAGACACAGCAAGAAGAGAGGGTTTTGAAGTTTGAGCTGAAAAGCTTTGGGAACAGAAGGAAATAATGCAGAAAATCAAAGTGTGCACAGCTGGGGCCAAAGCAGAGTTCAGCCAGGGTTGGTAGAGGTGTGACTGGCGTGTAGCATGAGGGAAAGTAAGGATGCTTTAGAGGAGACATGGCTTCACTGACAGTGCCTCAGCAAGGAGGATGACTTTTTAAGACAAAAAGATCTGCATTTCTTGCAAATCTAGAGCAATTTAGTCACTTCATCTCCCAAGTAAGAAACTGCAACTTCAGCTTGTTTTCCTGGTCTGTACCTCAGGATTCTGTGCCAGCTGGGATCATGCAACACTGAGGAGCTCTGCCTTAAAGCTGGCTCCCAAACTCTTCCTTCTTGCCGTGTGGCTCTGTGGAAACTGAACACTAATGGCTGTTCCCAGGACCCAGCAACATTGAGGGTTCTGTTGTGTCAATGTGATCAATACCTGTTCACTTGGGTTGGCAATGCTTTCAAAATGGAAGTCTTTACTTGTAGCAGGGGTCTGCTGTGTGAAGTGATCAGAGGAACTGTATCACTCTACTTTTCCAAGCTGACGTTGTCTTTAGCTAGAGTCAGACTTTGTAAAAGAATGCCTTTATTTCTCTGTAAAGGATTTGAAAGTTGGATTTCTTCAACTTATGAAGCACATATGAATGGCAGATAATGAAATGATCTTGATTTTATTTTGTAAGTCTTGGGAAAGACTTGTGTAATTCCTAAGTACCATTGACAGCTCTGTTCAAAACACAGCAGTTTTGATTCAAATCAAGCCTCATAAAAGATGGTCATGTTCTTGACACAAGGATAAGACAATAGAATGAATAATTATTTTGCTTGTGATATCTCTGGGCACATGAGACAGTTGCAATCTTCTTTTCCTTGGAGAGAACAAGGAAAGCACTTAAGGTGATACAGCTGCAGCTAGAGAGAATCTTATTGCTCAGGTACCTGAAAGCATAGATGGGCTGTACACTGTACAGGCTTTGGGTTTTTTTCTTCTTTATTTTTTCTTTTTCTTCCCCAAGGTTTTAATCTTAGGAGGAAACTTACATCCATTTAGAGAAGCTGCTGCTGCAAAGCAGTATAGTAGCTTCACATACTCAGATTGTTAAATATGACTTATTTGGCTTCCAGAGAAAGATAAGAAGTTTTAAAATTGGCAGAGGTGACATTGTCCTGTTTAATTAAACCATGAATGTGAGTGTGATGTTGGTATTCTGGGGCTCCTGTTGTGCCAGCATAACTGTGAGCCTCAAGGCAATCCAATGTACAAGTTTATAGCAACACCAGAACCCAACATGACTTTGAGACAGGCAATGCCAATTTTTGCTCTAAAATAGATATGATGGTGTGGTGACCTCAGCTGGCTGCCAGACCCAGTTGTTCTCTTGATCCACTTCCCCCACAGGTCAGGAAGATAAAAGATGGACAAGGTGAAGGGTTGAGATAAAAGCAGTCTAATAAGAAAAGTAAAGGCTGCATAGAAAACCAAAGCAAAAAGAAGTTATTTACTTTCCACTTCCCAACACCAGGCAGATTTCCAGTCACTTCCTGGGAAGCAGGGCCCCAGTATGTGTAATGGCTGCTTTGGAAGACATGTGCCTTAAACACAAATTTCCCCACGCTCCCACCCCTCAGATTTTTATTGCTGAGTGTAATACCACATGCGAAGGAATATCTCTGCTCAGTCTGGGTCAGCTGCCCAAGACGTGTGCCTTTCCATCCTCTTGCACTGAAACTGCTTGCTGGCCTCTGGGAAGAGGAGGTGAGGTTGGAGAGAAAGCCCTGCTGCTGTGTGAGCTGCCCAGCAGCAGCCACAGCACTGGTGCATTATCAGTGTGACTTTATCACAAGTGCATGAGCTGCCATGAGGAGAGTTAACTCCATCCCATCCACACCCACAGCCGGTATTGAAAGAAAACCGCTGAATCTGAACATTTGGATTTGGGGTGTTTGGATGTGTTGCAAGTATATGCTGGAGCAGTTCTGAGAATATGGCAAGTTGAGGTTGTGAGCTAAACCAAATCCACAGTGAGACCAGCAAATCTCAACACTGACTTTTCCTGGATATACTGGGCAGTACTGCCTTGAAGTCAAAACAGAGATACTCTGCTGGGACATGTAACTGGAAACAGAATGTGTGTGATGATGTTTGTATGCATGACTTTCTCATGAATGCATAAGATGCATATGTATGGATCTTTCCAAGTTGTTGAAAGTTTGGAAATACAGATGCAAATTAAAACAGTTCAAGGTGCTGCCTGGTTTGACTTGAAATTCATCCATAAATTTCGTTCACAAACTGTGCTGGCAAGTAGACTTATTATTCACTTAGTGAATTTGGTCATTTTTAGCTCTGAATATTTCCTTATGCAAACTCATGCAGGTTATGCACTCTGTTTTTGTGTTGAGCTTGAAAATGCAAGGCTTCTGAAAGGATTAAAATGTTTTGGAATGAGTTTCTCCAGTCACTGTAGCTCTAGTCCCTAAGAGCTCTCCTGCATTTATGAAGATTAAAGCATCTACTGATTAGTGCAACACTTTGGAAATTGTATAAAACTGGTTGTGAAGGACTCTTGCAGATTGAGAGTCTGATCCAAGAACCAGTGAATTTGATGTAAAGATGAGTGTTAGCAAATGCCACTTTTAAGTGCTTTAGCAGAGGAACAGTTCATTAAAATCAGAGTTTTTTTCCACAAGTTGAATGCACTGAAACAGGATAATTTTGTCTGCTTTTACATAACTTTGTGTGGGGAAGAGATTTGGCAGAGAACACTCAGCAACAAGCTGCTCTCTTCTGTTTGTAGCTGAAGCCAGATGTATTCCCACTTGCCCTCTGAGGACCAGAGATAATATTCTGAATATAAGGTGGGATTGATTTTCATAGAGTGAGAAGAAGAAAATACCTGAATGGGAGTTAGAATTTGAATTCCATTTTCTCCAAATGTTACTTTGACAAGGGGATGATCCTAAGCAAGACACATCATCTAATATGTAGGTGCACTGCCTAATAACTAGGAGAATGTAAGCTGTGCAGTGCAGAAGATGCTTTGTTGGCTCTCACATGTGATCTGTTCCACTTGTCTTTTGTTGTGGTTTACCCCCACCAGTGACTAAGCACTACACAGCCATTCTCTCCCTCCCCCTGCACTGGGACGGGGGAGAAAATCATGAGTGTAAAAGTGAGAACTCGTGGGTTGAGATAAAGACAGTTTAATGGGTAAAGCAAAAGCTGTGCATGCAATCAAAGCAAAGCAAGGAATTCATTCACCACATCCCATGGGCATCTCCCATCTCCAGGAGAGCAGGGCTCCTTCACACCTAATGGTTACTTGGGAAGGCAAACACAATCACTCTGAATCCCTCCCTCTCCTTCCTTCTTCCCCCAGCTTTGTGTGCTGAGCATTATGCCCCATGGGGTCAGCTGTGTCCCCTCCCAAGTGCTGGAGCAGCCCCAGCCTCCTCACAGCTGGGGTGGGTGAAGAGCAGAACTGGCTGTGGCTCTGTGCAAGCTCTGCCCAGCAGTATCGCAAACATCCCTGTGCCATCAATACTGCTATCAGCACAAATCCAAAAACACAGCCCCATCCCAGCTACTGCAAGGAAAATTAACTCTGTCCCAGCCAAAACCAGCACATCTTTCCATGAAATGATACTTGGGTGTCTGACAGTGGAGTAAAAGGAGCAACTTCAATGCTGTGTGTATGAAAGCTGGGTACAGCATGAGAGTCTCAGCAGACAGAGACCCTTAAATGCAGTGTTTTTCCCAGCTGGAGTGCCAAATGTCTCTTGATTACCAGGCTCTTGACAGCCTGTAGATGAGGGGCAGAATGCACTTGGCTTTTGAAAAAAAAATAAAAAATAAAATGGTAGCTAAGCCACCTCTTCTCTCTTAGATGCTCTCAGACTGCATGGATGCTGTGCCTGAAATTTTGATCTTGTTTTAAAATATTTATTTCCTGAAACACTGCTTAGGCATTTATTATTTGACAACAGAGGAGTTATTTTAAAACTCCAACTTCTACAGTGTCAGGTTTTCACTCATAAAAATTCAGTCCAAAATGTTAAAAAAAAAAAATCTGAAGATGTGTAAAATGTTCAGTTTGAAAATGGGAGGGGGAGAACAGCAATTAAAAATGTAAGAATAGAAGCTAATTATGAGCAATTCAGGCAGAGCTTTGTTTAGAAAATGTATCAGTATAAAATGGATAGGTGAATAGATTAGCGTTGATTGCAGTTTTTACATATAATAGTCTCTTTTTCATGAGTAATCATTAGCAATTATAATGTAGGCTTAAATCAGCTTGAGATGGGACTGCACTGTAATATGAATACTAAATAATTGTATGTTCTCAGACAGAAGAAGAAAATAACTTTGTGATTTGGTGTTTAAGTCCATAGTGCAAGTGTTTCCTTGGACCATGTGTCATTTGCTCTCTTTATTTCTGCTCCGAGTTCATTAATGTCACCATTGAATGCCAAGGTTCATGACACGAATGATTGTTGCCTTGTGTTAGCTGGGAGTGGAAATTGCAATTATGCTTTTAAAGAAGTATAACTTCATGTAGTAATTACTGGCATTATTAATTGCTAAGAGGAAAAAAAAAAATTACCCAGGAGATCAAGTGGCTAAAAGTAATGGTGGAACACACCACATAGCTGTAACAGTGTAAATGTATTTGGGGATTGTGTCTTCCAGTTGATCTATGGCAATTTTCTTCCTGAGCCTGAAGATTCTGGGCATCAATAATTGCGCAGGGCTGCATGAGAAGATCCTGTTGAGGGTGCCTGCTAACACTGGGGTATGGCTTCCTTGGCTGATAGTTGAGCTTTTTAGGAATGCTATGAGCAGTAAAGCACTTATCCTGATTTGCATCTGCTGTTCAGGATTGTGACCCTGTTATTTTTAGTTCTTAATCCTTTCCTGGAAAGTTCACATTTCTAAAGGGTACACACCTGACTGAGAATCAATTAAGCAGTTCAAATAAAAGCAGCCAAGTGGTCTGTGAGAATTACGGGCCCAGACTCTGTTTCCTGTTTTTGTTACAAATGTTGTGGGGTATTTTTGTTTACTTTTTTTATGGAAATAATTTGGGATTTTTTTTCTGTCCAATTGCTAGTTCCTTGTCCCATATCCTACCTCACTTACTGGCTAATTTTAATCAAACTGAACAGATGTGTAAAGGACTTCAAGAAGATAGGCTTCCATGAGCTTTGTGTAATTTGGTGGCTGAGTAAGGAAGAAATTAGAGCAGCCTGCATCTTTACTCTCTTAGCAAAGAGTAGGAGAAAAAAAATGGTGGAAGGGGAAGGAGTATTGAGCAGAAAATTGTGGGATTAGGCATTAACAACCAGAAAAAAAAAGGCTCTGCACTGCAATGACTGACATTTTTAGGCTTAAAAATGGTTTTTGACTCTGAGGACAGGAGTCCTTGTTATATTAGTCCACTCCACTAATGTCATGTTGATGCTGTTTTAGCACATTTCTGGTTCCAAATAAGAATCAGCTTTTTATCCTGAGTTTTTAAGAATGTCTTGGATACAGAAAGCTGCTCAGCTTTTCTGTAGGCCCAAACAGAGTAATTAGATAGATGTAAGTACTGGAAGAAATCCAAATAGAAAATTTACATAAATCTCAAAGCTGATATCCAGAAATCTTCTAACTGCATGGATTTCTTAGAGGTGTAGAGGTTTCAGTGCCTTGAGAAACAAGAAATCCTCCCATAAATTAAAGCAGGTGCAGGTTCCCTGTTGGTTGGGACAGCCATCCCTGCCCTCTCTGCTTGGAGCAGGTTTTCCTGCTCCCAGAGGTGTCCCCCAGCATCCTTGTGCTGTATCTGCATCTGTTCTTGTTGGCAGCACTGTAGAGACAAGTGAACAAAGACAAGCTGCTCTTTCACTCTGATGGCTGGTGGAAAGGTTTGTCTTGCTGACAAAATAAACACAGAATTTTGAGCTTGGTCCTTCTGCATTGAGTTGGGCTTTACAGGGTGTCAAATACCAAAACTGCAAGCACACCCTTTTCACAGGTTTAGACCTACAAATTTAGGTAACAGCTCTTGGGAGCATGCACGTATTTTGTAGAAATGTAGCCTGATATGGTTTTTTCTGCCTTCAAATTATGTTAGAGGGAAAAAAATGAAGTTAAAGAATAAATAGCCATAAGAAACAACACCAAGTACCAAAACAAATGGAGCAGATGGGGGGACAAAACCCCAGTGAGACAAAAACTCCAGGGTCCCGTGTGTGTGATCTGTCCCTGCAAGCAGAGAAAGAAGGTTATTGCTTATTATACATGCAATCAGGTGTGTGTGTGTACTTATGTTTCCTTTTGAAAGGGAAGTAGACAGTCAGTGCCTCCATGTTTTGGCTCTTTGGAGATGTCTTTGCTATCCCTTTCCTCCCGAGGGAAGACTAACCCCTAGAAATATGGGAAAGGGAGATGGTATACTGCAAAAATCTGCATTCTAATGTTGGCTCTGCCCTGAGGAAATATTTCCCTGCAGGTATGAAAGCACTGCACACATTATACTTGGCCAGTCCAAAATGAGTACCACTTCTCCTAACAAGTTCTCCTTTCACACAAGTCTTACAGGTTTCTATAAATAACTGTGGTTTTAATAGCCCAACCAACACTCTCAAAAAATGTTTTGGGAAATGTGAAATTAATTGCCTTCCTTCTCCCTATTTAGAGATTTCTAGGACTACTTTTTCCACATCCTTGTGAGAGGGACATGCTGTCATTCTTTACCCTGTAAGGGCTGATTTAGTCCCCATTTTTGCATCAACTCAGCTATTAGAAATGTGCTAATATCTGACTACAAAAAAAAAAAAAAAAATCATCCTTTTTTTGAGCTAAAACTTAAAGAAGTCCAAAACCACTTAAACTTTAAACAACCCTTATCTGAAGGCAAGTTCAAGTTTTCATTAGTCCTTTTTATACTTAAAAGTAACCCTTTTCTTTTGGTGATGCCTGGAATCTTACATTAGAAAGAATTGAAGTGGAGCAATTCATCCTTCCCTGGCATTGAATATTCCTCTTGACTGCAGTGATTCAGAAAGTTGTGAATTATTCTGGTGTTTAAACTGCTGTGGCTGTAAATGTCCAAACATCTAGTGGATGAGCCCTTGAGGGAGGTGATATCAGGGCAGCCCCAGCTGCTGGCTCCTCTGGAGTTTCTGTGTATTTAATTGTGCTCCATGGTCACCTTTCCGAGCCTCTGCTGTCCTCATGGAATGAATGAGCTTTTGGAGTGCTTGGCTGGCTCTGTCCTGCTCTCTGTACCTGCCTGCTCCCACTGCCACTGGCTGCTGGCAGATGTGTTCCAGCCCTGGAGAAACAGATCCAGGTGCCCTCAGCTGAGTCTGGCAGCTCCCCACTCTTCAGATACCCCATGGACACCAGAACAGGACTAGAGAAGTCAGGTGAAAGCTGCTGGGTTCTGACTGCTTGCAAAAAGCCATGGTGGCTCTGAAAGCTGCATCTTTGTAATGAATGAATTGAGTCACTCTGGGATTTGCAGTTAAAATTCTGAGTCTTTCCATTTGCTTTAAAGGAATCTGTGTCCATTCTTAATTTTTTGGGGGGTTTTTTGCACTGTGCACAAGTGCTTCAGCACTTGAAGCAGGGACTCTATGAAGTGAAAGAGACAAACTGCTACGGAGTGAGAGATGAAGTGAGACGGAGTGAGATGAAGAAGAGCTTTCCCCCCTTCCTTCCCGCAGATGCCTGCGTGTGATGTGAGCAGTGCCACTCCCCACCACCCCCCCCAAGCAGCTCTACAGCCACGGGAAGGCATTTAAGGATGAAAGAAATGATAGATCAGGTGCTGAAGGGAGAGGTTAAAATGTCTGTTAGCCTTGAGTCAGATAATAGTGTATATGTTAGGGATAAACAGATGCACAGCTGTCCTTAATCTTTCATCATTCTGTTTATATACAGAAATAAATGTGTTTCCTCAAATGTAAAGTTACTGTACTCATTTAAACAAACACTATGTGTATATGGGAAACCTCAGCCTTTATCTAGTCCATAAAGGCAACAGATATTTCATTTTCTCCTACTATGGAGGAGCTTCTGGAAGAATGATCTCTTAGCCTTCCTTTAAGATTTTGTGCTGTCCCTTGAATAACCTTATGAAGAGCTGAAACAAATGGAAATTCCTATGTGAGCAAATAGCAATATGGGGATTAAACAGAATTCATGTACTTTCCCCAGTAATAGATTGCCATTAAGGAATGTGAATAACAAGGCAAGCTCTCTGCCTGCACTGAAGCAAGGAAGTTGTGCCTGGCCTGACCCTCCAGTGTTTTTTCACCAGGGGGTTGAATTTCAATTTCCATATATGATTGAGGTTTTTGACAGCTGGAATTTCTGTAGTGCTGGATCTAAACACCTCTGAGAGTGCTCTAGTTTGCACCCCTGCTGTACATGCTTGCAGAGAGGTTGGGGGTTTTTTTGTACTTGAATTCCCTTCACCTCCACATCTGGCTTGTCTGTGTTGAACCGATAAGATATCAGCATATCTAAGCCAGGAGCACGTGAATGATCTCTTCTTGCTCTGTTCTTCCCCTCCCGTGATTTGTAAGTGTTAAAGCACTCATCTGTTCTGGCAGTTAATGTATGCAGCCTCTCAATAGCTAATATCCTGTCATAGGCAGCGCAAACCGGCTTCATCTGGTTCACTGCTTTAGCGAGTAGTTGAGAAAATACAGGTGAAATGAAGAACTCGGCTCCTGGCTGGGAGGCTGGCGCCTGCCCTGCTGCACAGTGAAACGGGGAGATTGCACAGCAGATTGTGCTGCTAACAGAGATCTGCACTTTGTTGCTCACAACAAATTGGCTGTAGCTCTTTGTCCCACTCTGTTACTTTGCGATGTGAACACCTCTGTTTGAGGATTTAAAATGCAGATGCATAAAATCTGCAATGAATTGTAACTTGGCAGAGATGACCAATAACGGGAAGAAAAATTGATTTTTGTGTCTGCAGAATCCATCATCCTATATTTTTTGGGAGTCTGATTAGTTTGCTTTGGTAATAAAAAATAAATAAATTAGTCATTCGGGCTCCAAATGCTTTTCTACCGTGATAGGCTGAGGAAGAAGTTAATAGAAACAATTCAAAACCCAGGCTCCCCCAGAGCCTGAGCAAAATCTCTTTCACCTACAGACAATCTGGCAGAATTAAGCTCTGTCATTTTACTGTCAGCTGTGCCTTTTCCTCTGCGTTCCTCTTAACGTTTTCACAACTTTCCCTCCCACATCACCCTGTGCTTTAACAATACAAAGAAGAAGTGAGTGCAAACCCAGATGAACCTATGTTTTAAAGTTCAGAATCCCTCTTTGATCTCGTCATCTCCAGGGTTTTGTTTAATGATGAGCTCTAAATTACAGATTTTCTTATGGGTACAGTGGGAACTGGAAGTGACTTGTAATGCATTTCTTGGCTCCCCTGGAAAAAGCAGTGGGAAGAGTGCTTTTGGGAATCATTGTTAGATCCAGCACTTGCTGTGCCAGTCAGTGACTTTTTCTGGGCAGATGGATGGTGGAAATCTCCAGAAATACTGTGCAGCAAAACAAGAGTAAGACTCCTTACCTCTTTAGGGGGCTAGATAGGATTTTAAAACTGAGGAGATGGGGACAAGGCCAGAGGCTCAAGGGATGGTGACCTCTCTGAATAGATTTCTTCCATTAGGAGGGATTTTTGCAGTATCTGGAGAAGCTCAGAGCATCACAGCTGTGTGTATCTCCAGCCTTTGGAAGTCAGCAGAGGAAAGCCCTAAGGCTGTGACAATGCTATTTCTTTTTTGACTTAAATTCTGTTCAATCTCGTCTCAGATGTATGATGGTGGTAATCTTGACTTCCTTTCTGTTGCTTCTTTTTAAACAATAAAAATGTTGGCATCAGACCTATCTTCAGTAGTAAAAGCCAGAATCTGTGACACTGCCAGAGTGTCAGAGCTGACTGCTTAGGAATTGAATGCCTGGGGGAGTTCACAGGGCCAATAACAGGGATGGATGTATCACAGACCTGCCTCCTGACTCCTCACAGGTCACTCTGGGGGAAGTTATTTCAGAGCTTGTGTGCCCTACAGCCGTGATTCTGGAGCTTTTGATTGTTAATAATACTCTGTAGCCACCATCTGAAAAGTAATATCTCTTGCTCCCAGAGTCTGATCTCATTGAGGAAGTCACCTTGGCAGACCCACTTGGTTCTTGTACCCATGGAGACCAGCCAGATGTTCTTTGCTGTCTCAAGGAGTTAAATTGAGTCACCTTGCCTCCTGGTGCTTACTTAATTTTTGTGTTTCTTTTTTTTTGTTTTCTGCCTAGGATAATAGTTCCTTGCTGCTGCCAACAGCTCTGTTTAGTCTCGTGGAATCATGGTAAATATGCAATTTGTAATCAGCTGCCTTTTGTTACATGGTACCCCAGAGTGCTGAGCACACACAAGAAGGTAGGATAAAGATGATATAAGTTTATCTGAAGCTGAATTCCCCAGCTTGACTGAGTGTCATATTGCCTTATAAATAGCATTTGACTAATGTTCTGGAGTTGAACCTACAAACAGGGATCCATTTTGTGTACTTGTGTTTTCTATAAAATTAAGATTTTTTACACTGATCTCCTTTTAATGCTCACTCTTCCTCACTAGTGTTTTGCTTAGGGAGTGTTCTCTCAGCATGAATTTCATAAAATAATGCACCCAGCAAACCAGCTGGTCTGGCAGTCATCTGAATCTTGTTCTGCAGAAGGGTTGATGAGGCCTGTAATATTTTCTGAGCTATAGGAATAGCCTAGAGATTATAAAAAATGAAGATATATCAATATAAATCAGTGATCAGTAGAATAATTTCCTTGCTGGTAACTTTAATCTTGAGCAATGCTTTCAACAGGGTGGTTACTTTAAAAAATGATGCCTTGTGAAAGTGAGCAGCTCTTCAGTGGAAAGCTCCCAGAGAGACATGGTTCTCAGCCTTTGAAATCTGTGCCACTTCAGTCTGCTGCAGCTCCTTTGTGTGCTTGGCCATGCTACATACCAAAGGTCCTCACACCTCTCCTGTGTAAAGGCACACCCTGGAGCTAGGAGAGGTGGCTGCTTTCAAGTTGACAGTGAGGAGCACTTTGTTCTCTATAGAAACTCTTAGAGAAGCCTGATTATGTATTTAACTTTCTCTTTATGTTTAGTCACAATATGCAATTTTAAGAACTTTTGTTACCAAAAAGTTCTCTTTATAGCAGGGAGAAATGGGATTATAGACTGCTGGTGATTTTTCTACCTGTGTTCTGTGGCTGCTGTTGGCTTAGAGTACAGTAAATGTAAGCTGGATTGAGCTGTCAACCCCTATCAGGTTGACTATCAACCCCGTCTTCACGTGGTAACTAAGCTTGAAAGCTAAACAAGGTGTTTTAGATCACTCTTTGGTCATTTTCTGATATCACCCATCATTTCATAATTGTATTATGATGATGGTAGAGAGGGTGAGGGGAAAACACATAGAACAATGGAACTTCTGCTTTACTGTAATTAAAAGCTTTTATATTTGTTGAATGCTCTTTTCAGTTTGCTAAATACTTGTGCTTCTTTGGTTGGCTGATATAGGACACACGGCGGGATGAATTTGGTGATCTGGGTTTGTGTTAACTTTTGGGGTCTCTTGAGAGGCAGTGTTATTACAGAAAACAAGCATTGGAATCAAGTGGTCACTGCTGGTGAGTTTTCCTCACTCTATCTGCATGTTCTGGTCTGAAATGCAATTTCTGACCACAACTTTGCTCATTCTTCTCACTCACTAAACAGCTACAGTACCTTATGTGTGGCTCCTACAGCTCTCCTGACAAAAATTTGGGGAATACTTGTAGGCAGGCATAACCTCTTTCCATTAAAGGATTTTTTTTTTTTTTTGGAGGGGGGGAATGTAATTAAACCAGTGTTCACAGGGTGGTGTAGCTATTTAGGGATTATTAGACATTGATGTTGGGTGCTGACTAAGCAGGCAGAAGTATTCACCCCAATGGTTTTTCTGTCACCATCTGATTTAGAGGAGCTGTTGTTGTCTCTCAAAGGTGTAATCTTAAGTTCTGCTGATGGGATATGTGCTGGGCATTTCTTTCTTTCTTTCACAGCCTTCCTGAGGTGTGAAAAGCTGTAAAGGTTTCTTGCACAGGTACTCCTTCCTATTGATTTGTCCTGCTGCACTCAGGTGGCCACACATGAGAATCTCTGCAGGGAGGAGGCAGATACTGAGGTCCTCAGTGCAGGTTACAAAAGGAGAATGTAGAGCAGAGCAAATGGGCACTGCTCTGTGGAACAAACACATCTTGCTCTGTGGAGTGCCCATGGCACACGGTGGGAGTGGGAAGCTGGCCACTGTGCTCAGTGTGCCCATGGCTTTCTGTGCTTCCCTCCTAACGTACAGGGGTTGTGCCTAGAAAGACAAACCTGTGTGCTCAGGAGGAGACTTGTAAACCCCCTTGGTTGTGATGGACACTATTTGTGGTTTTCTGACTTTCTTTAAAATTCATATTCCCTACAGAACAAAGGAACTGGATTGATCAGGTGGAGCTTGTGGGGAGGAATGTGCTTCTTCACGGGAGCAGCTGGGAAAGTGCAGCTTTTCAGAAGCCCTCAGGCAGGGCAAGGAATGGGAAAGACACAGCTGGAGCCAGAAGCCTGGAATTTGGTAGTGAGGGTAGAGTATGGACCAGTCAGCCAGACTTCAGGGGATATTGTGTGTTCTGCTGCAGTTCAGTCAGCAGCTCAACCAAAACCAGACCTGGAATTAAGAGCCTGCCTTGAGGAACTGAACACGTGGGGGGAGATTTGCTAAAAGCCCTTAAAACACTTCTGTTGCTCAGTCAAATGAATTTAAAGGAATGCTTGTGTTCTATGTGGATGGTCAAGGGTTTTTAAAAGATTAAAATGTAAATGTTGTCATCTTGGGAACGTAGATACAACTTCTAGTTTAGTTGTCTGTATTTAACTAGCCCACATTCATTTGCAAGGTCAGATTGTTGGAGATTTCCGTTCCAGGCTAGAGCTTTTAAAACTTCTGGACTTTCCTCTGCTTTTTGTTTTTTGGGGTTTTGTGTGTGTGCTTGTTCTCTAAAATGAAATTATACAAAGCTGGACTCTTCAGTTTCTCTCACCTGAATCAGTTGTATCAAACTGCTGCAGGATCTCACTGAAGGACGGGAGAGAGTTTGTACTTGCGTCTCTTGTTTTGTTGGGTCCTCAGAGGTGGCTGCTCTGCTCTGGATGCAGCTGAATTTCATAACACAAGCTGAATGCAAAGGCCAATGCTACAGTCCACAAACAAAACAAGAAGCAGAATGTGGAATTTGTTTGCAGGAATTTTAAAGAGTCAATGAATAAGACTTAATAGAAGCAATTTTTTCCAGACCTTTCTATGTGCAAATGTTTTTGTTGAAGTCCTGCAGAGCACTTACATATGTCATAGCTTGTGACCCTGTGATGTAAAACACTTTGATTCCCTCCAGAGGAAGTGGTCTCGTTAGGACTCGGACCAAGCATAGATGAAAACACAATAATTCCCAGAGTCTGACTCCAGCTGTTGCTTAGTTAAAAGCTACTTTTCTGGCATTATAAATGTAACAAAGCAAGACAAAGAAAAAGAGAAATCCAGGACGTTCAAATGTGACTGAGTTATTCTTTCATTTGAAAAAGGTTTTTTTTTTTTAATTGAACGTGAATGTTTGTTACTTTTAAAATACATTTTTCATTAAGTTTTTTTCCCTGTAAGAGAAAATTTCATTTCCCATTTCAGCCTGACAGATTTGAAACGTGATTTCCTGGTCAAACTACCTCTCCCCTGACCCCCCGAAATCACTGGCATTTTTTCTTGGTAACTACAGAATTTATCTCTTAAAACATATTCATTGTTTAAGGCTTAAATGCTGGTGGTGTTTAGGAAAGCAGCATTTGGGTTTTGTGGAAGTGAGGTCTTAAAAATCAGCCCCTAAGACTTTTTGTAATTACTGCTGGGCTAAGTAGTTTGACAGGACAGAGGGGGTGCTCTCACCCTGCACGGGAGCCTCCTGCATCTCTCCTCTTGTGCTCTGAAATCACTGAGTGTCTGAGCAAAAGACAAATCTCCTGAGTTATTTAAAGTTCATCTTGTATCTCCTAAACATCCCTTCCTGGACTTTTAAGTTGTAAAAATAGACACCAAGGCAAAACAGGAGCAGATTTGAAGTGAAACTAAGATTTTAATCTGCTTTTTATATGTTGGACCAAGTTGGTGCTTGATGATTTAACCATCTCATCTGTGTTAGTCCTGTGCCTTGCCTGTGACCCAGAGGAGCAGTGAGGGAGCCTTCAGCCTGTGCTGGAAGTCATTATGTGTGATTATCTCTGCTCCTTGCTTTGCAAAAAGCCTTCCCCAGGTGATGTGATGGAGTGGGAGGAAATTTCAGTTTAACTGAGGCCACTGCCTGAGCTTTTTGTACTGATGTGACTCCTCATGTTCCCATGGTTTGCAGAACTGGGTCCCACCAGCTCTCAGGCACCTGTTGGACTTTCTAGACTGTTGCCTGCCCCTCAGACACACTACCAGAGTGTCCTTTCTTCCTTCCTAGGTATTCTGAGCAAAATGAAGGAAGGAATCATTATCAAACAACCCCAGGAATACTTGAGGCAGAGAATTTTAGAATTAATTCCTTAGAAAAATAGATGATGTGAAAAGGAGGGAAAACTAATCAATTTTGGTTGTTGGTTTTTTTTTTTTCCCCTTCAGTTGGGTATTTCCAAAATACTATCTCCATTTTTCCAGCAGTTCAAGAGGGTGGTGAGCCCCTGTAGCTTCGGGTGAGGGATGCACGTTGCTGCATTGCCACCTGATGGTGAGGCAGATATCAGTGGTGCCACACTGTGGCTGTGTTTTGGCAGTGGAGGGAGGGAACTGTACAAAAATGGCCAGAAAAACACTTGCTGCCTGTGACTGGGTCATAAGTATTAAAGTAGGGGCTTCCTACTTTCAGAAGGCACTTGCTGGTCTTCCAGAATCAATACCAGAGGGAATGAGATGGTCATCACTGATTATCCACTTGAATGTTTTAATTTGAACTCTTTAGTCCTCCTGGGTTTGAATTTCATGCAGAACAACTGATTTTGCAACAGCTAACTTGAGGGAATCAGTGCATCCTTCATCTATAAATGCCTGGCTGGGGTACCTCCAACTTCATGTTTTCTGTAAAAATGCAGACACAAGAGGATAGCATAATAGGCTAAAATATTTCTAATGCTGCATTTCCATAAAAATATTTTAAAAATTATAAACTGCCCATATACTTGAAATATGTTTAGCTGAAAGGGGCATTTGCTTTAGCACTACATTTCTAAATTAAATGTATTCTGGATTTGAAGACCTAGAATCAAACATTGAGCATCATCTACCACTGAAAGTATATTTTGACATTTCTACAGCTTGCAAGCACACACTTCACAGGTACTGGAAAATTATGCAAATGCACGGAGCCCTTTGGCTGATTTGCTGCTTGTTGAAGTGTTTGCTGTGAGTGTATAATATACCTGTCAGGTGCTCATGGTAATGACCATCCAGAGGTGCTCAGAGGTTTCAGTGGTAGGATTAGTGTTACCAACCCCCAAAAGTACAAATTCTAAGATTCATCCTGAGAAGTTTTATGCTTACAAAATTCCGTATCTTTTGTGCCTTCTGCTAATTATTTTTTGGATACTGTGTGAAGCTGCTCCTGTCAGGGCTGAGGA
The DNA here is from genome assembly GCF_024509145.1 of Vidua macroura. Classification (NCBI taxonomy): domain Eukaryota; kingdom Metazoa; phylum Chordata; class Aves; order Passeriformes; family Viduidae; genus Vidua; species Vidua macroura. The sequence goes on from NC_071582.1 coordinate 13,419,968, forward strand.
GACAAGTCTGGGCCTGGGGCACAGCACTTTGGTGCTTTACTGGAGGAAGCTCCACCTTCCCTGCTCTTTCCTGCTGTGGTGGGCAAGAAGGGTCCAAGCAGAGAGGGAGAGGGATGTGTTATTCACATGTCTAAAGTTTGCATAGAGTTTGTGTGCTGGCTGTGTCTCTTCCTTCTGGAGAATCAGAACAATCTCTTCACAATTAAAAGTAGTGTGGGAGAAAATCGAGTCTGCATCAGAGAGATCTTTGCTGAATAAACTTCAAGACACCTCAGCTTGCTATGGCTTGGCACAGGGCTGATATTGTATTTTTCCAACAAAATACAGCTTCTTGTGTCCTAAGCACTCTTGCCCTAATTTTGAGGGTAGTATTGTGGTATATTTTTCTCTCTTAGATATAAACTCTACATAGTTAAATTCAGAGGATTTAATCATAATTTTGAGTGCAGCCAGGGTGTTTCCTTCTAGCTTCATTGTAGTTCTACTATTTGAAGTATAATATGGTGGATTCTAGGTTTGTTTTAATGTTTATATTAAGATACATTGTATGATAATTTCTTGGATGGAAGATATGTATATTCAAATATACTGTTGGAAAAAAAGAACTAGTTTTCTGGAAGCAAAAGGCTGTGCACAGCCTCAGATTTAAGCAGCTTTTTCTCAATTTGATAATGGGATTTCTTTTGGAACAAAAAGACTGGTTTTGGAGGTGATACTATTCCCACTGCAAGGCAGACAAGTAAGTAAAATCCAGGGTTGTAATTCCAGAGCACTGCATTGCTCGGGTTTTTGTCCAGGCAATTCAAATTTTCTTCTGTGTTCTGTACATGGATCACAATTTATACATTAAAAAAGTGGGTTTTTGCAGTTGCTTATCAGACTAGGCAGATGCTACTGCACAAAGAATGTAGTGCTATTGTTTTGTCACACAGATACTCTACTGTATGGAATTGTGTTTCTTTTCTGTCTGCAGTGCATTTATTATCATCACTGAAAGATTGTTAACATAAGGTAAATACCACATTTACCATAAGGCTGAAGGCAGATTTAGATTTTATTAAAAGGAGCCTCCTTGGCTATCAGCTGTGCAGTAGAGGAATTTCAATGCATAACCTACAGGGCAGCTATCCTGCTCTAAAATAGACTTTTTCTTAATTCCATACTGAGAAGGATCTCATTCCCAAGCAAATGGCTTGTCCTTGAACATGAACCAAAGGGTAGAAGTTGCATGTTTTGGCAGAATCCAGACACAGGTTGCAAATTTAAAACAAGAAGTCTGCTTCTGCGAGGGATTTAGAGTATTTGTAAAGCCTTAGAGGACAGTTGGCTTGGTTGCTATGTTTTTTTTTAAATATAGCAGAGTATTTTTCCTTTCCTTAGAAGAAAAGGTACATACCAATGAAAAAGATATCAGTGGGAGTTTGTTTTTCCTGGGGAGGAAAAAGGAAAATTAATATTTTTCCTTACCTCCCACCGTGTCCTAACTTTTTAACCAAGGAATCCCAGAAAGGACACTTCTAAGGATCTGAAATTCAGCAGCTCTGTTGCGCTGAGAGGTTTTTTTTGGTTTTTTTTTGGTTTTTTTTTGGTTTTTTGGGGTTTGTTTTTGTTTGGTTTTTTTTTTTTTTTTTTTTTTTTGACAGCCCTTGTGCTGTATGAGTATGACTGGAGAATGACAAGGCAGGAAAATCCTGGCAAAGCACCCAATCACTATCCCCAAAGTTGCTGGTGAATCTAGCTACTTTCAACTAATGCTTGAAAGGGAGTATTCAGTTATTTTCTTAGGCAGAATGCATCTCTGCTGTAAATTAAAGACACTCACAGGTGGCTGGTGGTCTGTGTGAGCTCCTGATCAGCAAGAAGTTCTGATGATGTGGGGTTTGGAACTAGAAAGGTGGTGGCCTGGGAAATCAGTGCCTTGTGCACTCTAGCAGCAGCATGGTCTAACACTGTGTAAGGTGAAAACTGCACATGGGGATGGACAGCAATTACTGTCACAGATAAAAAATGATCCATGGAAAGAAGCATGCATAAATCCACTCTGGGGAGTGAAGCCAATTATCATCTCTGAAAAGCTAAAAGCCCTGAGCACTTGAGGGAAAAGCTCTCTCCAGTAGCTGTTGTACGAGGTTCTGTATCCTTCATGAAAACTCCTAAAAGCGTGGTCTTGATGGGCCACCCATACCTGTGTCTATAGCTTGTAATTTAACCTCATCGAGAGCTTTGTGGAAGCTGGTGTGACAAAACAGATTCATTTTTGCCTTCCACTGAAAATCATACCTGTGCTACAGCTGGTTCAGTAACCGTGCCTGCAGACTGTGTGTGTAGTGACAACAAAAGTGTCTGCCCTTTTAAAAATTATTATTTGTGTGTTTTTGTTGGTTTTTTGGTGGTTTTTTTTTTTGTTTGTTTGTTTTTGTTTTTGTTTTTTTTTTTTAGTTTTACATTTTATTTTACATTTTTCCCCTCTCTGATGTCTGTGAGTGGAGAAAGAAGTTGCCAGTTTGCAATGGATCCAGACTTGCCTGAACACTGGGAACACAAGATGCTCCCACGTCCCTCCCCAGGAAGGATGAGGGGCTGCTGGAAAATCTAGTTGCTGGAAAGGGTTGTGGTAGAGGTGCCCTGTTTGGGTTCTGCAAATGCCTTGACTAGGCCTTCCTGAGCTGAGGTGCCAAAAATGGGCAGGAGCAGCCAGTTCTGCTTGTGGAAGGAACATGCTGCTGCCTCAAACAGGTACAGAGCATTTCTGTGAGTGATGAGCTGCAGAGTTTTAACATGCCTACTGCTGCTCTTTGACAGAGAAGAACTACCCAGGGGATCAGGTTCAGACAATTACCTGCATTTGAGATGTTTAAATAAAACCATGAGAAGTGTGGGGTAATTTCCTTTACAGTGAGTCTGAAACTAAAATAATTTACAGCTTTTAATTTTTATTTCTTAGATAGCTGCCAAAGCCTTGATGCTGTTGTGTTATACATTAAAAAAAATATCTGTAGAGGAGTTTGTGGAAATGGGCTTATTTTTCCTTTTGTTTTATTACTTGTGTTTTACACAAGGTATGCACAGAAATATGCTCTTTTTAATGAAACATTAGTGATTTCCCACTGTGGAAAATACTGGCTTATCTGAGTCTGTCACACTTGCCTGATATTAATTGATTAAATATTCATTAGCTAATTTCAAATCCTGTGGCTCTGTGAGCACACTGAACAGCCTGCAGGGGTCACAGCCATTGCTGCTGGAGCAGGAGCATCCAGGGGAGAGGGGAAAGAACTGGTGTCCATCTGGCACAAACCCCCCCCAGGGGCACCTTTTGTGCTCCTCTGTGACATGTCCTGAGCTCTGCTCTGGGGCTTCTGCCCTGCTTGTTCTGCCCAGCTACAGCTGCCCTGCTGTGCTGCCTCCCCTCAGGCATCCCCCAGGAAATGGGTCCTGTTCTTCCCTGCTCCCACTCCCCTCCCAGTTGCAGACCCAGACCCTTGCCCTCAGTGGTGAGGGATCTTTCCATCTCCCCTGTCCCCAGGCATGATCTCCCCACAGGCTGCCCAGGGTCTGGCTGTGCTTTTGAGCAATTGCTGCTCTGGCACCAGTTAATTCCTTGTACTGAACTGCAGTGCACATCTTTAGGAATGAGACCTGTGTGAAAAACTGGTAGCTCTGCCAGGAAAATGGGCTTGCAATTAGATTTCAGCTACACAGGGAAAGGAGACAATAACATTTTCTTCTCTTTATTCAGCCTGATACCTTTTTAAACCATATTAAAATGCATCAGAAGTGCCAGCCATTATAAAAATCTGAGATACCAAGCAAATGAGGTAAGTAAAATTAGTGGCAATTGTGCTCAGACTACGTTCTACTGAGAAATATTAGCAAGATGGCTCTCTGGAGACAGCCTGGCTTTTAGAGGAAGCACTGAGACTGTTGTAGTGAGCTGATGAGGTCTCATGACTTAGTTATGAGACATCAGATTTTTATTTTAAGACTTACATTATCAGAATTTCAATATTTTGTGTGCCACTTCGGGTATTGTCTTAAGGCTCTCTCTTGTTGCTGATTTTTGCTCAGCCCCACTTGAAAAGCGAGCCTGAATTTTTATAGGCATGGTACAGAAGCATTGCTCTGCACTGGGCACTGTCAGGGAACATTGTTCTCATAATGGAACCAAACCAAAAAACTTTGTCCAAGTAGGTCCCAAAAATTGGTAAATCAGGGCACAAATAAGCAATGCATTGAAACAAGGGAGGTTTGGTACTTTTGGGGAGTTAAGAACCACATTCAGCATCTTTCCACTGTCTAATGTAGGTAAGTATTGATATCACTTGGAGAAGAGTTTGTGAGTTTTGTTTTTTGTATCTCAATTAAAATACACAAGATTTTAAAAGTTGCATGATGAATAACTTGTACCTGTCTGTTCTTTTCAGATTCTTGAATGAAAATGTTATTTCAAGACAGGCACGTATTGGTGGGTGCCAGTAAGCAAAGATTAGGCAGTGAGAGCTGTGGTGTTCTTAAGGGTCTCTGAGTGGTGCTGGAGGGAACCCCAGGGGCATGAAGGGTGATGAGGGGATTGGTGACCAGGGATGGCTCTGAGGACATTGCTTCTCGACTTGGTCAACAGTTTCTGACTGCTCTGAGCTTGGCTTTTTGTGCCCATTCCTGCATTTTGGGGTACGGGCTCTCCAGACGCTTGTATAGGGGAGAGGTTTTGGTAGGGGAATGGGTTAAAGGCCTGAAAATAAAATTATGCATCTGTCTTTTGCCTCATCTCCTTTGCATAGCTTCCAATTTCTGGGAAACTTGTAGAGTTTTAATATTCTCAGAGTGCAAATAGAGCTCAAATTGGTGTTGAAAAGCTGCTAGGAAAACACATAGCTGGACAAGCACACATGTGTTACATGATTGCCTAAGACTTATTTCTTGTGGGAGATTAGACAGAGAAATCTACTTTGGTCAGAAGCTTTCACATAAAGGATGCTGTGCCTGCTCATCATGTATGCATGAAACTTCATTTAGCATTAACTAACATCAAAGGGGAGAGTAGTTTCCCAAAATATTAGTTATGGGATGCAGCTCTTGTTTCCAGGTTTTTAAAGAAGAAAAGCATTTGTGGAAATTTCTGGGTTATACAAATTTAAAAAAAAAAGATGATGAATGTTGTGGAGTTCCTGTTTAGTATTTGTGCTCAGCAGTGTCTGATGGTCATTTTCATAAGGTCTAGTTATCTCTTAAAGTAATAAACTTGGCTGGCTTGTTTATAGAATGAATTTTTGTATGTAGCATTCAGCTACAATGGACAGGTCAGGTGTGAGACAGGGGTTTTTATCTCCTAAGTGTGAGGTTTTTTAATATGAGCTGGGCTGTGCTTGCAGAGAATTCATCAGTCTGTGGCTAAGGTCAAGAGAAACAAATGCTGAGTGACTGAATTTTCTGAGCTTGTAAGTTAACAGACATGGTGCTTTGATTGACTTCAAATTGTTCATAATATATTGTTCATGGAAGAATCTTCTGTTTGAAGAGTGCTGCCAAGATGTGACTATAATGTGATTTTCTCCTCCATCCTTTTTACAACGTGCAATAAATAATGGTAAAGGACATCGTGCCTTGAAAGCACAGAGATGAGCGATTAGGAAAGGTGCTGATTTTTGAATTACAGGAACTTCAACACTGTTCACTAATGAATTGTTACAGCCAAATTTGTCCATGCTGGCACTGTTGGAACCAGAGAGTTTCTAGTAGTTACTGTGTGGGTTGCTGGTTTCAACAGAGTAGCAGCCATGAGCATTAGATAACCTCTATTGAGTGATGGATTGGTGTTTAACTGTAATGCTTCACCAATCAATCTCCTACTGATCCTGCCTCCCAGGATCAATGCTGTCATGAGAAAATTGAAGAGGCTGCCATTATTTATACAGCAGAATTGACCATCTCATAGAAATATTTTCACTGCTTCTTAAATGTAGAGTGTTTCCATCAGTATTTCTGTAGACTTTACCAACACTCAAATAGCTTGTGTGACCTACCATCTAGTACAGGAAATGCTGCTAATCACAGCCTTTGTGCCACACCATTCTGCTGGGCCTTCACTGCCTGTGTCTTTCCTTCTGGTTGTCTAGATGTAGTAGATAAGCTGGAAATGATGTAATTTGAAATTAATAATGTGAATCTTGGTAGAAGAAAAGGAGATAACTTAGTCTAAATAGATTTTATTGAGTTCCAATGCTTTGTGATCACATTGCAGAATTCTGATATTGATTATTTGCTAAATTGATAGCTTTCTTGCAGGCACATTGCTAAATTTTCTTAATGTGCCTAATCCATCCATACACATCCACTTATTTAAATGAGGGTCTTCTTTCCCCATGTGTCTGAACATGCTCTCAGCAAAATCCTGCTGCAGGGCTGAATGGATTTTTAGGATTGATGTGTTTGTCAAAAGAACCTGTCTTGGAAGCAACAATTCTTGGGTCAAAAACATTCTAAAGTCTTGCTGCTTTGTACAAGATCAAAAATGCTTAGTGCCAGTGAAAACTGAAGATGCCTGAGTTTCCTATGGCCTTATGGAGCCAAGTGCTCACAAGTACCCTTTTGCCTCATGCCTGGATTACTTCCTACATTAGGATTTCTGAATACATCTTGCAAGTAACTTGTACCGTAAGAAAAATTAACTTTGAGAAACACAGCCATTAATTCTAGCCTGACCAATTTAAATGCCTTAAATCAACACAATTATTTCTTGACAAGTAATGCTCAGTTTTGTGTTCTTGGGCAAACAATGCTTCAGCCAGCTCTCTCTCCGTTGCTGATTGCAAAACACAATCAACAGCGCTCTTCACCATGAAACCTTTGCTGAGACAGGAGTTTCTTTCAAATTAAAGCATAGAATTACCCAATCATTAAAAAAAATTACCCTTATAAAGATTATAAGTAAATGAGATTGTTTTATTAGTTTCTAAGTTGAAACCAAGAATACTAGAAAATTTCTTTGTATTGCTGAGTGTGGCCTGTGCTATAATTGGGAAATTTGTTCATTTGAAGGGACAAGTGCATTTTCTGGTTTTTAAATTCACTCTACTGTTTGAGCAGCAAATTGCTATTAGCAAGTTCTACATATTGGCTGTATCCAAAACATTTGCATCAGAGCAGGAAGAGGGAACCTTTCCTTTGTTCACAATTAGAAAAACTTTTGAAACACATTGGTTGTTTGGCTAAAAATTGTACTAATTCCAGAGTGATTTAGAAAAATTTATCTGTTTCCTTATCCCACCACTTGAAAATTGAAAAAATTGTCAAGAAAAGTAATTTTCTGAGAGCAGTTTTGTGCAATTCTTTCTTAGGCTGCAGAAATCCATAATCTTGTTGCCATTTCAGATTTTTCTGGTAGGGTGAACAGATCGAAGAGCAGAGGTTATACAGCCAAATCAATAATTTTGCAACGTGCGAGTTATGGATGCGTCTAACTGAACTCATTGTTACATCACATCACTTTCAGAGTCAAGATCTTTCTTTATTTCATTGCAGGTGTTCATTTAGGGGGTTCTGTGAGGTTGTTTGAGACCTCTGAAAGAGCCTTTGTTTAACATGTCAGTTCATGTATTGTTTTAGTATAAACTGCAAAATTAATTTCTCAGCCTTTTCCCTTCTCTGGCAGCATTGTTGACTCCCAAAGCATGGGTATGTAGAGCAATTTGTGACTGAGACTGGACTGGTGATGGTCTCAGTGACACAGTAGCATTGTCCTTTTCCTCCTGTGCTACTTTCTGATCAAATTAAAAGGAATTTTCTAATCAGCCTTAAATACAATGTTGTCTAGGATATGTATTAATTTTTAGGTATGGAGACTAATTTTTATCGTAGTCACATTTTACCTTTAAAAATGCATAAAATTTCTCTACTCTGTTTCCATTTCCTATCTGCCAGTGCTTTCACAGGTGGGCACTTTTTTTATGCACTTGTGCAGCAATCTCATGTTCTATAATTAACATCTACAAGCTATTTGATATTCATAGTGTAAAATATTTGTTTATTAGTTCAGCAAATATATATTAATGAATTTTGAATCATTACCTGGAAAGTATGTCTCCATTGGTTATTGATTTAACTGGAAATTAATCTCACAGGTCATCCAGAGTAAAACCAATTTCTTGCAGTGATAAGAAACCTACATTTATGTTTCAAATATTAGATATCTGAAAAGGCTTCTTGTGTGTTTAGCTAATAAGGTTGTGTATGAGCTGCTTGCAGTCAATGCAAGTGTGAGACAGGCTGTCAGTAATTAGTATGCACTGCCAGACTTTGATTATACCAGCTCTTTGACCTATTTTTAACAGAAACTAGGGCAGTCCTTTGGATTGCCTTTCCCTGTCCCTGGACACCCTGCTGTGTTATGTGCTTCATATTTGACATTATAACATTCAACTGCAGTGCCAAACTGCAGAATATCCCTCGGGGGTTTTCATTGAAACAGATGTAACAGATGTCTGCCCACTCTGAAGAGCACAGTGGTTTCTGATAGCAGTCACAGAGCAAATGATTTTTCTGCATTGTTTAGTAAAGATTGCTTTAGTCCACAGCACCTTTTGGAGCATATTGAGTCAAAGGTTATTTAGGAAATAATTTTCAGACTGATCTGGAAGATCCTCTCTGCCCCCACCTTGTTCATTTGCATCCCTGGCTCAGGTTATGGCTAATGACTTAATAGCCATTTGGATAATTAGGAGATCACAGTATCAACTGTTAAACTATTGGACATGTGCACACCATTGTGGACACATACTGGGGGTTAAAACAGTCTCTAAAAGCTACTGTCAGGAAATGCAGCAATGCATGGCTTTGCTAGGAATACATTTTAAGGTTCTTTAAAACAATTGCAGCACTGCAGATTTCAAATGCTTCAGGACAAGACCAAAACCTTTTTCTTTGCTCTATTTCAAGCAGTTTCCTAATGTCTCTCTGTACCTTTGGGGAACTGGGAGTGTGTGAGTGGCAGTTTCTGCAGGAGCCAAACAGGCAGATGAACTGAACCATGCTGAAAGAGGGGAAGTGAGAGGTTGGCTGTGGATGTGAGAGTGGGCAGAGGAAGAGGAGGAGGAAAAGCAGCAAGAGCTGAGAACTCTGCCTAAACAGGGATGTGTGGAACAGATGCTTGGGGCTGGAGTGGATATTTGCTTCATAAAGAGTTGAATACTGAAATGAAGGGCAAGAGGAATGTGGGCGAAACAGAAGGCTTGGCTAGCAGAAACAGAATCACCTGTCTGCCTGCATTTCTTTGTGCTGTTCAGAAAAATCCATAGACAGTCTATACAGAGGTATTGTGTTACTGATTCTCCAGTGAGTTTTCACCTCTGTCAGTCCCTAATCCTCAGGAGTCGGCCTCCTTTCCTGTTTCAGCCTTTGGGAATTGAGACTGATGGATGCCATCCCTCCCTCCTTGTGTGTGCTGCTCCTATCAGAAGCCATCACCTTGGTGGTGGAATGCTGTCCTAGATGATGCTGCATCTTTCCCTTGCTTTCATCCTCCCTGCACAACCTCCTTCTATTAACTGAAACGTTTTACCATCTGTTTTTAGGTGGGGTAGGGAATCGATTACCAATTAAAATATTTCCAAACCTATCTATATTTTAAATGTAAAGGCATATAATTTCAAGTGTCATTGTGTTTAAATGGAAATTACAGCCTTTGTGCTGGGAGTACATGGGTCAGTATATCGTACTTGATCGCCCATGCACAGACCAACTAAGGATAAAACATGGTCTTTATAATTGAGCAAATGAGCAAAAAGGCTTTTGTTCCACTCTTGGTGTGAAATCTTGGTGTTCCTCTTCAGGAAAGCAAGATGAGGGCCAAAACAGGCAGGTGTTACTGTTTCCTACACAAAATTTGTAACTTCAGGGACTCTTCTGAGTGTGGAGCTGTGGCTCCCTGAGAATTTGTCTTGCTCAGAGTCAAATGACTGTTTCTGAAAATCCCACTTGAATTGCTTGCCTGAGTCAGGAAAGGCTTCTTTCACTGATACACTGAATGTGCCTGTTTGTTTCTCGTGGGTTATGATAACACACTCATTACTGAAGTTGTATCTGATTGCTGCACAAAGACATTACTTGATTTTTAAATCAACATATTTGATTTTTTTTTCTGTCATGCTTTATTAATAACATTGTATTCTAGTTGGAAAATTAATTCCAACCATCATGCACAGTGTTATCCTAGCAAGCAGGAACACTTCATGCATATGTAATACTCTTACCATGTAATAATTTTTTATATTTTGCCACTTCAATGGAGTAATGATAGAACTTGCTCTGCTTTTAGAAATATATTTCAGTTCTCAAAGAGATAAATGTCTGCATGGTTGACTTAAGTAATCTGGGGATGATTTATAAACCTCCACAGAAGGTTCATGCTTGGATGCATTTGCTTGCTTAGATCTATGAAGTTCCTCTTGGAGTGACTGGGGGAACCCAGTCTAGTGCATGGATTCATCTGAAGCAGTTTTGCAGGATGAAAATTTTGAAGGTTGTGGAGAAACCAGCCAGGTTCCTTCTGAGCACCAAGGAGGTAGAGCAGCTGTTGGAACTAGACCACACAATGTTTAAAGTTCAGTCTTTTGGTGCTTCCTAAGGCAGAACAGTTCTTCATGTTCCTAATGAACAGAAAGCAAATGAAACTTCAGCTGAAACCCCAAATCTGTGAAAATCTGGGAAATTAAAGCACTGGTAAGATGTAATTTGTAGGTTCCTAGTACAGCAACTGAGACAGCAGTGACCCTGATGCTGAGAAATTGTTCTTTACACAGCTTCAAAGCTACTGGCCTTGGTTCTTTGTGCCACCCTTGTGGAAATGTCCTGTGCCTTTGTGAGATCTCTGAAATTGTGCTGGGTTCTGTTGCTTCCTTCGGTGACCATCCTGCAAATCACTGCAAACCCTGACAAAGAGCAAGGGTCAATGCTGGTGCTCTGTTTGCAACACAGCTCCCATCCAGTGTCTGTAAAATCACATTCAACAAAGATCCTGCAGGCTGCTTAGGGAACAGAGCAGAGAATGTGGAGGCAGAAGTTACCTGTGAATTGGAATCTTATGACAGAAATCACTGGATGGTACATGCTGTCCAAGTTCTACAATAGCCACACAGTTCAATGTTCTGTGTTTAGATTTGTTTCTAAAGAAACTGTTCCAGGTAACAAAACCGGCTGTCTTTACATGTAGTGAAGAAAATAAGTTCTTGGTGCTTTTTTTTTTTTTTTTTTTTCTGAGAATGGGAGAACCACATATAGTTTTTAGGTCTCTTTGATTTAGATTTCTTCAGATTAAGCCCTGTAAGATTAAGGACTGTAGGCAATTTATTAATTAAATAAATCCAGTTGCCTTTGAACTTCACTGATTGCACATGCTTTCCTTGGGTCATAATCTTGATTAGGTCAGTGTGACAACAATGATCTTTAGGTATAAAATATCCAGGCTGTTTTTTCATTTAATATTGAAGTGATGATTGCATGATGTTATACTTGATCCAACCACATCTCTAAGACAACAACAGTCCCAGGATTTTGGAAAGCATAGAATATAAAAGGAAGTAATGAAAGTAGAAAAGATGCTGAAAGGCACTGGTTGTTGTGGTTATGAATTATGTATAACTTCAATGCTTTCCATCCCAAGCAGCTGCACTGAGAGCTCTGTACATAGCATTTATCAATTGTAAGAAGAGGGAACAGGTATGTGCTTTTTTTTTTTTTTGTTTCATTTTGTTTGCAGGTTGAGTTGTGTTTCTGTGTAGCAGAAATAATGATGCTGACATGATCTGGAAGAGCATTTTCCTATCTGTAACCAAGGGCTTGGGTCAGAAAAGAAATCTGTGATAGTCAAATATGTAATTTTTGTCTCATTTTGTTTTAAACCCCTGTCCATTAGGGGGAATGGAGTATACTTCTTTGGTCTGAAAAAATATCTTGTATTCCAAACAAATTTGCAGCATATGCCAAATGCTTTGGGTTTTCTTTCAGGAATTCATGCAAATGAAAAATACTTTTATGAAGTGCAGCCTGTTTCCTGGTCTTAACCCCTAATGCAGTTTGTTGGTCCTGGTCCTGCTGAAATGTGCATTCTTAACTGAATCTCAAATGTCAATTTTTAAAAATTTGTTTTCCTACCAGGGGCACGCTGTTTTAAGAAGGAAAAAAAAGCTGCACACAATGACAGTGTAATAAAAAAAAAAAATGGTAAGCCGAGACCAAGATTTTTGGGACAGAAAATACTTAATTCACCTTTTTCTTTTTAATTGTTGCATTTTCTGGTAGTTTCTTCAGCGCTAAAGTGGAACTGTGTGCCTGAGGTGCACAGTTACAGTGATAAAACTCCCTTGCCTTTCCTCTTCTGACCCTCCACTCTGAGTATCCAGTGGTAAACCATGACTAAGTGTATAATTACTCCATGTTTTATTTCACTTTTTAAGTGTATTTTTTCAACAGTGTTTTTGGGTTTATTTTCATCACGTAAAACAGCATGCCTTGAAAAAGTTATTAGCAGAAAACAGTAAAACAGCTGAATTTGAGACAGTAGAACCTATGGTGTCTGCCTGTACCTTGAAATATTTCCCTTATAAGTGCAAAGAATGCTGCAGAAACCACAGCAGCATTCATCCAGACTGCATTAAGTGCTGTTTTCATCATAACTTTTGCAAGTATACTCAAAAGCAGCAAATACTAGAACTCAGCTTCTTTGGAAAGTGAGCTATGAGCCTCCTGGGTTTGTGCAGTGGTTGCTAAAGAAAAGTCTTGAATAATGTGAAACATTCAATAGATTAAAATGGGTTCTTCTGCCTATGAATATATTACATGACAGAACTGCGAGATAATATTAGTTTGAGGACTGGCCTGGATAGAGTCAGCAAAAACCACCAGTTTGGACTAGAAGGGGCTTGAAACTGAAAGTTAACCTGTCCTAAAGGAGAATTGGTGTTCTGTGATGTATCTTCTTTTTGTGCAGTGGTGGCATGTGTTAACCTTCCTGCACTAACTGCTCCTTCCCTTCAGCAAAGAAATAGCTGCAACAAGGCAACCTGTTGGGCTGTGTGATAATTTTGGCTGCTCTGTGGCAAAGGAGGATGTAGCAAAGACCTGTCAGGTTAAGAAGGAAATGTACTCTCAAATTAAGCATCTGTGTGTGTCTCCTGGGTGTTATCCTCTCACTAAGGAAAGATGAATGAAGCTACAGCTGAGGTCAGGTTGTGAGTGGTTTTTGGCTGGTTAACTCTGTACAGGTGGCTTGGTGATAGTACCAGGTGCCAGGGTTCTTGAGTACTTTTTTCTATAAGATGCTCATTTTGGTTCATAATTTCACTGACTTCTATCTTTTGGGGTGTACTTCTCCACAACTTATGTTGAGGTATTCTTCCACTCACATTAATGTAGAAGAATGAGGGATGGAAAGCATAAAATACTTTATCCCTTTAAAACAATAATCTTTTCTAATCATCTTCCATTTTCTTTTGCAAAGCTAACTTTTATTGTGCTAATCATAGGATTTTCTTTTGAGAGTTCAGGATGTATTTCTTCCTACACAACCTTACTCAAATCTGGCCAAACTTTGGGTACACCTAGAAACATTAGCTTTGTTTAATTACAAGTTGGTCTTTAATTTCCTACACCAGTAGGAATGAACAGTTTGCCTTCAAAGGCTACTTGGTAGATGTTAATTGTTATTCCCTATAGTTACACTGGAGCTGGAACAGGAGGTTCTAATCAGATAACTAGATGGTGTTTGATTCTTTACAACCCTTGCTTACATGATTTTTATATAATAACATGCTACACTGTATTTTGTAAAAAAACCCAAATCAGTAAATCCATTGCTGCATTTTTACACCTGCCCTTGTGAGGATTTTGTATTAAGTATATTTCTACTAGTAATCCAATAATATTTTTCATTTCTGATACAAAAAAGTGTTTATCAAAATAAGAAATTGACAAGTGGAAAATTATTTTTTTAATACTTCGTGGAAAAGCATCTGCTGGAATTATGCAGCATATGCTGAAAATAAGCAATTACCAATGTGTGTCAGAGTGCCCCAACATTGACTTAATCAAAGTGCAGACAGTATTTTTTCCTGACTCTGGTGAGCTCAGGGTCTGGCCCATTTATTAAACATTCTTTGTGTTGCTTCGTAGTATTATTTCTAAGCCTTTTTCCCTTCATATGCTCCTTCTATTAGCTGAAAAATTTTGCCATCTGTTTTTAGGTGGGGTAGGGAATTGATTACTGATCAAAATATTTCCAAGCCTATCTATAATTTAAATGTAAAGGCATATCATTGCAAGTGTCATTGAGTTTAAATGGAAATTGTGACCAGATTAATAATGTGTTGAGTCTGTGTGATGGCACATCTCCAAAGCATCAGCTCAGTGCAAACTGCTACATCTGCATTTCATGACTTTAGAGGAGTGCCAAGATATTTCCACTGGGGGCAACTGCAGAGCTCTATAACAAGGCAATGGATGCCTTCTGGTCAAACAGAATCACAGGAAATATCTGAGCTATGTGTGGCCTCGTAGCGTCTGCCTCACTGGTGCTGCAGAGGTCTATTTGGGGAATGCTTTAATACAGTTTATTTCTTTGCTTTTTAGCACAATAACATTTTAGTATAATCCAACAAGCATGTGAGCAGGTAAGGGAATGAGAGAGAAAAGGTTGGAATACAGTTATTAATTTATTAATGTGAAATACTAGAGCATTGGGGTAACACATCTGTGCATGGGATTCTGTAAATCCCAGAGCTTCGTGGAGAATGGGTGTTCAGTTATCTTGATCTTGGAATGACTTAGAAGTAAAGAATAGGTAGAGCAATTGAAAAGAAGTCACAGTTGTTGGGGAGAGCTTCATGGTGAAGCATTAGGAAGGTCCTGTGTGAAGGTGCTGCTTGTGGTTTTTGTCACACAGACAAATCACCACTGCTATACAAATTAGCCACTGCATGAGCTTCAAGCAGGAGAAATGCTCCGTGGGACTGCATGTGCGGATGTATGGATTTGTATGGCTGCTATAGGCAACAGCTTTCTAAAATACAGCTTTTCTTGGGGGATCTGGACATCACTGTCTGCTTTTGCTTTGTGGGGCTGGTGGGAGGTAATGATTTTCTACATTGATAGTGTTTCTGCTGGAGAAAAGTGTTGGTTGGACTTCTAACTTGTCAGTTTATATCGACGGGAAGAGAGGATGAGGCTCTGCTACCTGTTTTATTCTGAGCTGAGCATTTTGAGGCAAGTGAAAGATCTTATCCTGTGCAGGTTAAACCAAATGTACCCTGTCACTGTTATCCCTTAACATTTATTCACACTATTTCTGTGCTGTTAAATTTTTGTGTTATTATCTGAAAGTATCTTGACTACTATTATGAAAGGCAGGGTAAAAGAGCCAAAAGCTCTTCTGGATTGCACAGCCAGAGCACAAACCAGAACACCCCTTCAACCCAGAGCCTCTCTCTGTACCCAGAAGCAGTGGACAGTCATAGGCTTCAGTTTCCAATGTGTAATAAGTTAAAGCTTTCTGAGGCAAAGTGAAGGTGACAACTTAAAACCCATGCTAAACCAGTGAGATGTTCAGAACAGTGGGCTGCCAGGCTTCTGGGTTGCTCCTGTGCAGTTTCTGCAAATTAACTCATTAGCTCAACTCTCTGAAAGGTGGGGTTTGAACTCACAGTTACAATAGACACATAACAGATAATCTGCTATTAACATCAGCTTCCAGTGTGAGATAAAGTACACAGTATTTCCTGTTTCAATTACTTTTAATTTTTAGGAAAGAATCTGACTGATATTTAAAGACCAGGTGGACTTTCTGTAAGCAGTAGTATTTGCTGTTTTCCAAATTCCCAGGACCCACCAGATCATCAAAACATTACATTGCCTTTTCATACTTCCTGTCAAGCTGATGTGTGCTGAGGTTCTTCCTTGGCAATGGTAAGTTTAAGCAGTATTGATAGGAAACTTTTGTACTCTGAAATCAAAAGTTAATTTCTTATCTCTTATGTCCAGGAAGCAAAAAGAACATACAGCAAAAAGTTACCAGGTACACAGAGGTTTGGAGCTTTTTCATTTACAAAATCTTTCCTTCTGTATGTTTTCCATGTTGAATCATTCCATCTGAAATGCATTTTGTACAGGGTCTTGCATCTGAAATGGGGAGAGGCTGTGTGGAGGCTGGGAGGGGACCAAACCTATGGATTTGATTAGGTGTGTTAGGCAACCCAAACATGAGGTAAAGTATGGACCAGATAACTATCTTGGCTGCTGCTCCATTGATACTGGGATTAATTTTTTGACAGATCTCCTTCCCATGCTGCAGGAAGGCCTGAATACAGCAAGGGATTGATTGGAAAGAATGCAGACTTTTTGCAAAGTCTGTGTCTAGTTTGTGTTTTCTGTTGTGTGATGAGGTTTTTCGTTCTTTGTTTTGTTTTTCTATTTTTTTTTTTTTTAACAGCTTGCAAAAATTCTTCCATTTTTTACCTGCTTTGTGGAAAACTAAGCTTGTTGGGAACAAACTGTTGTGGAACCTGTTCCCCAGTTGTTACCATAAGAAGCTGGACTTCTGTTGTGGTCCTTTTTTGTCATAATACTGAGGGAGTTAGATATTTCTGGACGTAGTTAGCATCTGCCACCCAGATTTAGATTGTTTCACATTGATTTCTGATATGCCAGAACATGATGAGAGCAGCCACAGCAATTACTTGATGTGGTTTGGTGGTTTGGTCATGCTGTTGGTCTGAAATGTGTTTTCTCTCCAGGTACATTGTGGAAATTTAAAATAGACTTACAGGATGTTGTGACCAGCCACCTCAGTTCTACTGGGTCCATTAAGACATGGATCCTGAATTTTGATCCTCCATTATCAATCCTTTGCATGTGCTGCAATTAATGAACCTTGAAATTTTCAAGAATGAAAATTCTGTCTTTTTAAAAAATAATTCTCTTCATGAAATAGAAGTTTGCCCTTAAAAGGGCTGCCCACAGCCATCGGACAGGGAGCCCCACTGAAGGATATTTCCCAGTGTGTAGCTGTGCTCTTACACCCCATTTTGGTTAACATGACTTTCATTTCACTGTACTCCAAGCACATTCAGACTCGCATGACTCTTGTTTCACAATAATATCTTACTGTAGCAGATGGTGGAGGTGTCAGGGAGCTGCTGAAAACTGCCATGTTTATTAAACCTTCTCAGCACAGAGTGGCTCATCTGTTCCTGCTGGCAGTGGTTCCCAAGGGACTAGATGCCAGTCAGGATATTCAAAACACATTGTGTCCTGGCTGTGTTCTTGCCTGGATTTGCATACTCTTGCCTTTGACTGTAAGAAAAGGCTTTGTGTTGATAGCAGTACACGTTGGACAAATGTTTCAAATGTTCTCCAAGTTTAATTTATCCACAGTGAGCATGAAAGCAGGAAGAGTGCACACTGCTGGCTAACCTTGTCCAGTGCTGCCATTGTTTTCTTAAATGGTGATAGAGCAGGAAAACTTTGATAAATTCCTTAACTCCCCTGTGTACTGCCTGTTAGAGGACAGGGTTACACAGGAGTTGCATTTCTGCAGTGTAGCACAAAGATGCTGAAAAGGGCATCCAGTTTGGCTCAGCTATCAGCACAGGAGCAGGTCTGGTAGCTGGGGTCCTAATGTTTGAACTGTATTGTTGAAACCTAACTGGGTAAGCTGCTGGCATGAGTAGGGCTGTGTTGTATCCCTTTATGGTTAAAGTTACTAGATAAATCAAAACAGAGTACTCACATGTTAGAGTTACATCGTTGCTAAACGTGTGAACATAATTGGATTATTCCTTTTGTTTTCACTTCCGTGGACAGGGTTTCAGATCAAAACAGGACTGAATCTGCTTTTAACCATGGAATGGCTTTGTTTGTTTTTCCATATCAAGAAAGAACTGTTAATATGCTTCCTAATCGCTTCAAGGATTGGAGAACAAATGGGTGGCACACATTTAACTTGATTGGTGTTAATGTACCTTAGAGAGGAGTTCAAGAAGAACTTAATCAAACCCAGCAACAGGGCTGAGGCTGCCTCGAATGTGGAAGGAATGGTCATGAGAGTGGAGCTTTCTGCTTTTAGCACCTGTGGATGCCAGTGCAGGCTCTGGGCTGTGAGCTGGGAGCTGCTGCACAGCTCCCCATGTCCAGCCCTACAGTCACTGGTGTCTGTGTGGCTGTGGCTCAGGCAGTTTGACAGCACATGGAAGTCAGTACAGGCAAGTGTGAGGTGTCTTGCATCAGAAGGAACAACTTTAAATTACTTGCACACTTTGCTTGATGTGAAATCAACTGCTCAGGGGAAAAAAATCCAAACATCTTGGCATCATTATAGATACTTCATCAATAACATCTGCTTTTTACAGAGCTCTGGGTTGAAAGAGAAAAGAAATTTCATCTCCAGCCCAAACGATCAGTGGATTCCCTGGAGCACTGGGATGGATATTGTTTGTAAGGCCAAGTTTTCATTCGAGTGTGCATCTTTGGACACAGCTCACTGACAATCGATGACATGAGCTTGCTGCTTGAAATCCAGTTGCTTTTCCTGTACACTTTATGTCACTTGCAGAAGTAACTCCTTACAAAATTGAAAGTCTGAAGGCTTCCCTACTGGAAATGATGATGATGAAAGTCCAGAATGACTTAAAACTAAATAGAAAGCAATGCCCTATGTTGTGAATGACTGTTTTTAGGTTGCTTAAAGAATCATGGACAAAGGCATCAGTACGAACAGGTTTAATACAAAAGTGACAGCACAACCAAATTCTTTGGCAAGGTTCACTCTGCTGTTTATGAAATGGTTAAAGCTCACCAAGGAAAAGTGAAAAAAAATCCAGAGCAAATAAATCCAAAACTATGTGGGGGCAGAGGTAGGTGAAGAGACAAAAGGATAGAAAGGAATACGGCCTAGAGGCACAACAGCATTTAAACTTAACAGCACTTAACAACACTTAACTTCATTTATAACCTAAGTTAAACAATTTAGCAAAGGATTTGTGTAGGATTTAGTATACCACAGTGCTAACTTACAGGCCTAACTTACAAATACAGGGTACTTACGAATGCAGGAGAGCAGCATTCCTGGCACATTTGCTATAGCATATGCACACAGAGTGTGCACCAGGAACCTGTGAAAAATTCCCCTTGAAGGTAGCGAAATACTCACTTCAGATGCCTCTGCATCCTCTCAGAGGGTGAAGGGCCTTGAGGAGTGGGGGTATCAGATGAAAATAGAAAATGTGAGTTCGCTAGCTCTGACAGCCTCCACTCAGAGGGAGTTTGGTGGCTGCAGACCCTGCAGTGCTTGAGAGCTCCAAGGAAGGGTCTCATTTTGGAGAGCCCCGCTGGTTATAGGGCCCCAAGAGAGTTGGCTTTAGTCATAACAATGTTTCATTCTGGCTGTATTTTGGGTTGGAAGCTTTCTTTGAATGTTTAAGAGCAAAAGTATTATCCCTCTTGGGTTGTCATTCAGGCAAATAAAGTGTCTAAGGTGTTCAATTAAAAAAAAAAAAAAAAAGCAGGAGCTCAGTAGGCAGCACAAGTTCTTGGGAGCAGCCAGTTTCTCTAAAAAGCTCAAGAGGAGCTCAGCCCAGGTGCTGTTTGTCAAGGCTGAGGTCTAATGAGTGTTTCTGAGATCAGACCGTGGAGAGGGAAGATGCCACCACAGCCCATCTTCACCATGGTCAGAGAAACAGCAACTTTTGCTCTTGGGACCAGTTTTTCTTAGGGAAACTGAGGAACCATAGGTGGGAGAAGGCATATATAGAACGTAGGAATAATAAAACTTAGTTTCCTTTTAGTTAGATGTGGAACAGCAAATGACACAAAGCTTTTATTCTTCAGTCTCTCTTAAATATTTGCTTTTACTGGTGCTTTCTGTTAAGCTGCAAGTATATGAAATATTTTTTGCATAGACTATCTTGGGAATAATTTTATTTTGTCTCTATTTCAATAGACTAAAACCTGGTGTGAAATTCATTATTTGGGCCCAAACATTTCATTTAGGATCTTTGCACGATATAAGGATTAGTAAATGTTACAGATGAATGAAAGAATGAAAGAGTTAACATATTTTCTAATTTTGACAGCTATAGAGGGTGCACTAAGGTAAAATATGATATATGTTATCTCTTCCTCTCTAAAATTGCTGTCTGAGACTGGTGCATGTCTCTAGTATTTCACTGTGTGCACAGTTCTAAAAAGAAAATAGAGTGTTGTGTGATGATAAGTTTGCTACCTCTGTTAAGACAGAGATTTTAGCTGTGGGCAATAAAAATCAATCAGATGAGTTTGCCTTTCTCCTACTGTTGATTGGCAGTAGTGATGAAAATAACTCAGACACCAAAATCAGCTTCTGATGTTAAAAGACTCTTAGTGGCAAGATGACCTGAAGCTGTTGACACAGTGTCTTTGTTTCCTTGTTGATTCCAGCACTTACGATGTGCTGGAATGAGTATAAATAAAACCCAGGAAAAATTGTGGAGGTGTCTCAGGGAATTCACTCTACAGAAGTTATGTCAGAGCAGGATAGGATTCTACTGTTTACCTGACTTCTTCCCATGCTCTGTCTTCTGCCTTGTATAGAGCTGATGTGCCCTTGGAGATAAGTTAGGCTTGAGAACTTCAGAATAATCTCTCACAAATTTTATATGTAGCACAGAGTATTTTTAAATGTGTGCTGGGAGGACTTTTTAGCTTCTGTGACCTCAGGAATTTTTTTCTTTACTCCTGAAATGATATCCTGGTCCATGGTGAGAATTTGACTTCAAAAATGTTGGACAAATTTTTTTTCTAGATCTCTAGTTGAGAGAAAAAGTTGTTTGCATTAAGAGCCTATTGTCTCATTAATAGAAGGCAAAGGATGTTAATTAACCCAGTAGTCACTCCTTTTGTCTTGCCTTGTGCTGTACCACTCGCGTTACAGCACTACACCAGTGGTGCTGGCCAGAGCCCATCAGAGGTGCCCAGTGGGGCTGTCATGGGTGCTGGAAGGCTCAGACCTTTCAGAGCTTCCCAAGGGTTTCCCTTGAGGAAAAAAATGCAGAACTATGTTAAAGCATCTTCCTTGATAATTTCCTTTTGTCTCCTTTCTGCCCACACTTGCTTTTTTAGCTTGGTTGTCTAAAGGGCTGGGACAGCCTCCTTTTGTTTTGTTTTATTTTATTTTATTTTATTTTATTTTATTTTATTTTATTTTATTTTATTTTATTTTATTTTGTTTCACTTGAGATTTTAGTAGGTTTCTTTTTGGGAAAATGTGATATTGCATTTTCAGCAAATGGGCCATTAGCATCTTGGTTAAGATTAATTTGAAAAATTGTGGGTATTTTCCTAGTAATACTGCTTTGCAATTCTCTATGTGAGGAGGGGAGCATTGCCTGTGGAAAATACCCACATTTTAATTGAACGTGGGATTAATTCCCTTTTTCTATTTAAAAAAATCCAACCCACATACCAGTAATGTGAATTGTTGGTGGCCAATGGAGACCTGACTGCTTGCATGGTGCTGACTCTTCCTCTGTGTATCAGTTGCTAAACCATATTGTGTTACTTCTATAATGTAGCATATTTCTTTTCTATGTAAGTAATTGCTGTGGTTACCTCATGAGCTTCAGGAAATCAGCAGTGGGTGGAGAAGTGCTAGTGAAACACATTGTATAATAAGCTGTGAATCATTCCGTGAATAAGTTTGTGAGGCTTTTGCTTCAGAGCGCAAAATCAATATCTGGGCCATGCACAGGTCATCCTTTTTATGCAGTGCAAAGTTTAAAAAATGCAGTAACTGAAGGACTGCTTTCAGGAAAAGGCAGCAGTGAATCTTTGGCCAATGGCTTCAGTAAAGCTCTCCTGTGCCGGTGAGTTATTGCAGTGTTGGCCAAGACGTTTCCCAATTTCACCACTTTGCAATGAGTCAGTGTTGAGTTTGAGTTTGAAGTTGTACAATATTAGAATATGTTATGTTTGGCTAAAAAAGCAACTCTATACTTCCAGTCTGTGCTTATTTCATATCAAAAGAATATAGGAAATAAAAACATCTTCAGTAACGGGATGAGGCTGAATGTGTCTTTAGCAGACTTCAGTTCTGAAGGCTCTCGCAAAAATCCCATTATGTCTTGAGGTTTTTCTAAAGGCTCATGTGATTAAGTCACAGTCTGGTTCATGTAGAGGGAGGTTTCTAGGATTTTTGTGTTTAATTATAATTTTTTTTTTTTACAACATAGTAAAATGTTCCCCATTGCATCATCTAGCTGAATTGCTTCGTTTGAATTTTTCTCCTTTGATTGTCCCAGCTTAAGTGACAAGAATTGCTGCACTTGAGGTCATGCAGGGAATGCTTTCCTAACAAAAGCACAGCTCCCACATCATAATGTGGTGTGGTTCAGGAAAAAAGGTCTGTCTGGTTCTGATATTGTTCTGCAGTTTGCTCAGTGAAAAATGAGCTGTGATTACAGCTTGTCCCCACAGGCCTGTCCAGCCCACCAGGGGAAATGCAGAAATACACACCACGAGGCTGCAGCTTTTGAACAGCAGACTAGACCACATTCCTAGAATTTCTGTCATGTGACAGGAATATATTGAAGAGACATCCCCACTCATTTTCTGAGTCTTTAAAATCAGCTTGGATTTTAGGAAACATTTTTTCACCAAAAGGGTCATCAAGCATTGGACTGCAGGCAAGTAGAGTGAGCATCCCTGCAGGTACCTAGGGACAGGCTGTAGTGGTGGATTTGGCAGTTCTGCGTTAGTGGTTGGACTTTATCTTAAAGGTCTTATCCAACCTAAATGATTCTGTGATTTTTGATTGTTGATTTCCTACCTAAATTTATTATGCGAAAAAAAAAAAAAAAAACTATGTAAAAGGAAAAAAAAAAAAACCCAATTGCTAGTTTTTATTTTTTGGGTTTTTTAAAAAATGTTTATCAGATTACTAGCCTAGTATCCATCTTGAACTACAGTATTAGGAGAGATGGGAGGTTTGTTTTTTGGGCTGCTCTGGCCAAGTCCCTTGGTAACATCCCCAAAGGCTAAACAGAGTAAACGTGCATTGGATAAGAATATGTTTGAATAGGGCAATGGATGACTTCTTTGTGTGATAAATGCTGGTTATGCAAGTAATGTAGAATGATTTAACATGATCAGTTCTCTTCTCTCATTGCATATTTTGTTATATTACCTCAACTGCCACTTGCTAGAGTTTGTTTGGATATAAAAGCTCATTGTCATCAACAAAAATATATTAAGTTTCCTGGATATTTTGGGCAGCCAATTTATATAAAATGAAAGAAAAATTACCCTCTTCAGCCAACATCTACAGATAGCCAATTGCAACATGAGCTGAATCAAATGAAATTCTTTGACTGATACAGCTGCAAGAATATCAGCCAGAAGAAAAAAACTCTATTTCATTCCAATGTAAAAAGCAATGTGATCCAGTGCAGTATATTATAAATATGTCAGAACAGTTCTGTTTAGTGGTTCCTCTGATCGCTGGAAGATGTTAATGCTCCATGATTTAAGCTAAAGAGGAATGGTAAATCTTTATTTAAAACCTAAAATTAAAAAGTGTGTGGCATACTTCTGGCACTGAGAGTTTATTTGAAGACTACAAGCCATGCTAGACCCTGAGATAAAGGAATAGAAAAATGATATAATGAGAGAAAAGAGTCCGCTTGTTTGTTAGCAGCCCAAAAAACCAGAGCTATTAAAAGTGCTAATGATTCAATTAGTAGTGTTGGTATTTAATGCTAATAGCATTCATATTGACCTATAATTCTGAGTGCATTTGGAAAAAAACCCAAAATTTGCTTGAAAATACTCTTACTTTTTACTGGTTTTCCACTTAGATACTTTTCCTGTCTTTCCTAATTAGCACTATGGGATGCCCAAAATAACCATGTAGGTAGATGAGAAATCAGCTATCCTTCCTAACTGTGGTGACTTGGCTTTTATTTCTGACCTCCAATCAATTTGCTGTTGGCAAACACAGAATACAGCATGGGAATAGAAAAATATTCTCACAAGTTATCTAGACTGGAAGTGCTCAGCAAGAGAATGGAAGTGTTGCTTCCAGGTGAGAGGATTCGAATATTTAAATCCAATAATCATATCACAAGAAGCCCTGACAGAGAGTGTGTTTAACTACCAGCCAGCCACTTAGAGATGCTTGTAGATGTAGTACACAGCTAAAAATTTACCTTGAAACTTGTTGTGCATCTCAACTGCAGAGATTATTTAAAATGTAAGAGAAATTATCTTCATTTCCTTAATTTTGAAGAAGGCATGATAGTCTGCATAGGTGCAAGTATTGCCTACCATGAAAAACATGCCTTGAGAGTGTAGCCCTGTTACTGGGCTGTCTCTGTGACTGCTGGCAGGGCAGAGGCAGAGCAGCAGCTGGGTGCTCTCCTCTCCTGGAGCAGAGGCAGGGTTTGCTGGGGGCTGCCCCTGCTCAGGTCAGTGCTGGGGTCCCTGATTGAAGTGCTCAGCACCCTTGGCTCTCAGCCACTGCACACAGTCCTGCAAAGAATCTGAGCCAAGACTCCATTTCTCAATGGGACTCTTCATGTAAAATTTGGAGATATGGTGTAAAAATCCTATTCCCATTTGAGATCTCGAAAGCTTCAGCCTCGGCTGTTTATCCCTTGGAGTGACAGGACCCTGGTTTGACTCAAGCATATGACTGAGATTCATCAGAAATGTGCTGGTTGATTGCCTGACAGGCAAGCTAATATTTATAACAGGATCTGGTTTTAGATTTTCTGGATGTGATTCATTTCCAGCCATTAAGGCATTATGCAGTGATGCATAATGTGCATCCTAAATGAAATATTGATCTTTCTAAAATCAATTGTTTTACTCTTCATAAAAGATTTTTTCTTATGCAAAGGTTTACTTTTTGGAAGAGGAAAAAGTGGTATTTAGCATCATGTGACCTCTATTTGAACTTTGGGCCAGTTGTTGGGTGAGTGGTTACACTCAGCTTTTTAAGCTTCCTTGTACATTAATGTCTGTATATATAATATTAGTGATGTTTGAATGGACAGACAAAATAAATCTGGAAATAGGCAGTCTCAGGCACTTATTTACATGCTTTCAAAAGCCAAGATAATGATTTCCACTTTGCTATCATAAAGGTGATTATTTTCTAGATGAAGCAGTTGTTAACCTATGATCACAAAACTCAGTACAGCAAGATATTGCCACTTGCTTAGAAAATCTGGATAGAATGTTTTGCGTAAAATCCTTTTTTTTTTCTTTGATCTCTACATCTTGCTTTTAATATACTTTTGTATGGCTTTAAATAAATGTATTAAATTCAGTGCTGTCATCATTGTATTGAAACAACCTTGTTTTTATAGTGTATTTCTTTTAATTGAGGGCTACATAGAAGATCAAATCAAGCTGTCACTGAAACTTTTAAATTTGGTCCTGAACAATTATTTTTGAAGAGCCTGTACTTTTATGACAGGGATTGCTGTCCAGGTTGATAAGGAAAGATGTAAAATCAATTTAGACCTTTTCATATTTGAATTCATTAAATTGGTCTTACTTCATTAAAATAACAATTAATTTAAGGCAGCCAATACTGTGCAATTGCAATGGGAGAGGAAAAAATGCAAGGTAATAATGATGATAGATTTGTCAAGTTACATGGTTGGAACTTATTACTTTGAGTGACAGTAATTTTGCATTCATTTAAAAAGATTGTACTTAATAATAATAGAGTATCTAAGGATCAGGATTGGAACTGATAGATCCCTTTATTCATTTTAGCTCTACATATTGCAAATAAGGATTTGGCATTGATGTAGCAATGAAAAAAGTCTTAACTCAGGCTCATTTTTATTCTTCAAATAAAATTTGAATAGGTCTTTAAAGTACATTTTGTCTCCTCCTGGCACACTTTGTACTGGTACCTAAAAGCAAGCTTTAGTCAGAACTATTTATATGTAATTCTGTGGTTAATGCACCAAACATTCTTGAAAAGTATATTGCTGTCTGCAAAGTGTGTCTCTAGCTCTGTGGAAAGCAGAGCAATCAGTGCTCAGGAGATACTCACTTTAGCTTTCAGTTTTTCAGAAAGCATTTACTGTGGAAGGTTAAAGACTGGTGTTTACTGCTTCCTCTTAGACAAAAGCCTTGCTTGGTACTTGTTACATTGGTAGCCTATATATTGTGAGACACAATATACAGGATTTGGAAGGCAATTAGCACAAGCTTTTTGCAGTCTAAATCCTAGTGTGTAGGCCTACAGTGTGTTTTAAGCCATTTTTGACTGACTAGGTTGATAAAAAGAGTAGTGTGCCAGATTTGTCAAAGAAAATCATCAGCTGAGGTGCTGTAAATCCAAAAGAATTTTAGGCTTTGATTTTTGTTGAGACAGCTTTGAAGAAACCCAAGCAGGAGGGGTTTTTTGGGTTTTTTTTTGTGTAGTAAGGATGAGCACCTCTAATACTGAGACTGTTGTCTTTTTACTAAACAAAAAGCCCTCCCAAAGACGTGCCATATGTGTGAGCCCAAGTAGCCCTAATTACTGTTGAGTACCACTGTCATTGTAGCTGGGACACAGATTCCTGCCTGACATTAACCTCTGTCACTGGCTGTGACAGAGAAGGGAAAAAAAAAAAACAGGAAAACTTTTTCCCCCCAGTTTAACTTGTATTTAAGTTTACATGAAACCACATGAAAGATGCTGGATCCATTTTAATAAACTGCAACTGTGTGCATGCAAACCTAGTAACAAAAATTAATCATTTTTATATGTTGACCCACGGATTGGAAAATGAGATCTGCATAGCTGAATCTGTGGTGCCAAAGGTAACTGCAGCACACACCAGCTTAGTGTACCTGCTGTGCAAGTGTCCCAGCCTTTGAGGTGAGTGGAATATTTGTTTCCCTTGAAATGAACTGTGCTAGTATAATCAATGGCTTCCACATCTCCTTACTTGCTCCTGTAGATGCTGTGTCCCCTGCGGTTAACAAGAAATTGTTGCTTCCTGATTTATGTTACCCTTGCTGTTTCAAGACCAATTAAATATTTAGCTATACCAGTGGTAGACTGGTTAATCTTAAAAATTTGGTTGCAAATGAGCTAGATAAGTAACTTTAGCTTAGCACACTCATTTTCCAGCACTGGTGGGACTCAAAGCTGAAAGATCCGATTTGGCTCAACAAGTGAGGCTGTGGTTTTGGGGCCCCGAGGCCCTTCCGGGGGTGTGATGGTGTCTGGCTCAGCCACGATAAGGTCTGATCTGTTTTGCAGGCACATAGACCAGGGCCAACAACCTGTCAGAGGCCTCTGCTGGTTGCTTGTGCTCTCTGGGTATTGGGCAAAATCAAAGGCAAAAGGAATTCTTAGATGCCCGTCCCTTAAAGGGAAATGCAATATGCACAACACTGGGAGGCTCTCAGCTGAGACAGTCTCCTGGTAGTACTGATCAGAGTTCAAAGCATATGAAAAATCCTCAGTTCAAGCAATTGCTAATTCTAATTCCTTCTTTCTCCTCCCCCTTACTGATTTATTTCAAAAGCCAGGTGGGAAAAGCCAAAGCAGAAGAGGGAGTCCTAGTCTTTGTTCTTCCAGTGGTGGGAACCACAGCCCAGCCTCACAATCCCTTGCAGATGCTGAGTGTCCCAGCTGCAGCTGCCCAGAGCACCATTTCCCATGGCTGTGGATCTCAGCTCTGGGATGACCCCACTGAGCAGAGGTGGCAGAGGACAACCCTGATGCAGACCTTGAAGATTAGGGCTTTGGGTTTGACTTCTGTTGAAGGGAAATATCTCAGCCTAACACCCAAGTCCTTGCATGATGGGTTGTGATGACTCCCAGTGACTCCATAGCAATAATATGGGCAATGGTATGAAAGGAGCAGGGCTTTGCTTAACATAACTCCCCTGCTTTAAATTCAATAAGAAAATCAGATATGGAGTTACTTCAAAATCAAGATACTGTTTATTGCCTGAAATATAAGCAAGAGAAAAGGGAAGAAAGAAGTGCAGGAGTAAGAAAGGTTTCAAAGAAGAAAAAGAGTAAAAAGCAACAACAAAACAAACATTTCAAAAATGGAGCAGGAGAGAAAAATGTTGATTGACTTACAAATGCTATCTCTAGTTTGGGGTTTTTGAATTAAGGTCTCTTTCAAGTTGCTAAATACTCCCAAGATACAGTAGAAAGGAACAGATTTTTTTATAATATCCTTTTTCTTGTTTAACTAGATTCTCAGATATGTTTGTGAGTCCAGGGGAATGCCTAATTATAACTGTTTTGAGCTATTTGTTTATCAATGATGTACCACAATTTAGTGGGTTCTTCAGGTAGTGGTGTTATGGCCCTGCCCATTTCATGTTTTATCCTCTTCAGAAGACAAGCAGAAAACCGCAAGAAAGCATTTCATGCAAATAGCCAGGGAAGAAACTCATTGTGAAAACAACTATTCTCCCATTATGTGACTCTCCAAAAATCTTAACCAAACTCCAGTAGATGCAAACACAGTGCAGACAGTTGCAATAATTATGCTAACCAGCAATAAAAGCTTCCATTTATGTGGCCCATCTACATCCTCAATGCAATCACTTCCAATCGCGAAATGCATCTAGCAGTTGGAAACCCAGAGCATTATTAGATTGCATTGACTGTGCTCCCCACAGCTGAGGGAATGCTCTTTCCCTGCAATACATTTTCCTAACAATTTCATGACCATTGAGATACACCCTTGAGTCAATTAAAATTATCTCCACTAAACTAGACTGCAGCTTTTAAAGTGCTGGCTAATAGCTTGTGCGAGCAGCACCCATCTAGATTAGTTATGTACGACAGTTTTATGAAACATAATTTATATTCTCAGCATGTCAGGATGGAATTCAGAATAGAATTCTTCTTCATTTACCATGATTTCATTTTGCTAAAAAAGCAGTGCATAAAGCCATTTTTTAGTACAATTACAGACTATTGTATTTGTCTTGCAAGGAAGAATGAGCAAATGTAAAACATGGTGTTTTTTCATCTGACTTTAAGTGTTGCTGCTTTTAGGCGTAGGGAAGGCTGCACTTGGATAATAAGAGGCAGGTGTCTAGTAAACCACAAAATGATTATGTACTGCTTGTTGTTTCTGCAGATCCTCTTTACCTTTCTCCTGTTTGCTTTATAGCTTTTTTTTGTTCATCTTCAGGTTCACTGGAAAGCTGCTGTTAAGCTACTGCTGGACACAAGAGGGGTTACAAAAATATTTTGGCTATATGGACTGAACAAGGATGGTATTAAGCTTGTAATTGGGATAGCTGATGGCAAACAGGCCACTTCAACCGGGAATGTAGTGTTTTCCCAACACATGTCAAAAAAAAATTCAATTCAAACTCAAGCATAATCTTCAGTTCATACTTTTTTCTTATTTAACAAAAGACAAGTAGAGAAGACAAAATACTGCTGTAATTTACTTTTAGAAGTGCTATACCTGTACTATACAGAGCTGGAAGAAAACTGAATATTTTATGTTTGCATTGTGGCAGTTTGTCATTAGAAAGGTCTCAAATGATTTTGAGGTGGAAATTGATGTTCAGAGCTTTTGTTTTATTTAAGCGATGCTGGTAGTTTAGTTTGGTAGCAGTGGGCTTTGATATGAGCAATTTTCAAAGACAGTGTAATATAGATTGTGGAAATAATTGTGTTCCTAGGGGTAGTGGGGGCGATTAGATATCACTTCTGAAGGGGATGTTTTATGTACAGTCTAGAGGGTAATTTGCTTATTGCCGTTTGATTGGGGCTGAACATGGGATATAAGTTGCAGCGTAGTGGTGATGTCAGATATAGGCTGAGCCTGGGACTGCTGAAAGCATCACATTTTCCATGATGTTTTGGGCATTGCCTTGTATATGAAGTGTTTTTTTTTTAAGCAAATTATTCATTAGCCATCTGTGGGCTTTGGCACACCACCCTGCTATGGTTTGTTAAGGCTGAACATGGTAAATCTGTTCTGTAGTGCAGCCTTGAAAGTGCCCCAGAAAAAGCACTGTTAGAGAAGCAGCAGGAAATTCCCACATCCACAGCTAGGCAATGAAAGATCTGCTGGATTCAGAATGAGATCACTTCCTCACGTTTCATCCTCTACACAGCTTTGGTGTGTGGGTGAGTCAAACTCAAGACTGGTTTAATGTATGCTGAGTGAAAGACTTTAAGAGGAGGAATGTCATAGTGGGCTCTGGGAATATTTGGCAGGAGCTTTTCAGTCCTTCAGGCCACAGGTGTCAGGAAGCAGAGTCCTGATGCTCTCTGAAGCTCTGGCCTCTTTCATTTTGTCTCTTCGAGTGCTTACAAATCTGCTTCCTTTTGAAATTTGTAGGTGTTAAAACATCAAAGTTTTAAGAAGTTTAAACCAAGTACTAGTTTGACAGCATTTAAGCTGATAGTTATTGGCATGAAATTAAAACAGACCATATAATTAAAAACATGAAATTACTAGTAAAAGTTAACCTTTTTACTGACTGTAGTGTTCAAACCACACTCCCCAACTTCTTAGGTTTTCCCCTCAATCAGTATGTTCAAGGACTTGACTGAATGGATTTGGAAACAAAAATGAAATTTAAAATTATAGGAGTTTAGTTTTTCTGGAAAAAAGTCTCATGGCAAGCTGAACTGAGGTGATTTATTATTTAGACACCAGGCTTTGTTAAAGATAAGTCAGACTCCGATTGTTATTTTGGCAGTTGTGGAAGAATAGTTTGTTCTTTTTACCTGGTTTATCTCAGTTAAATAGGGTATACTCTGTTCAGAAACCAGCCAGACCCTATAAAACTTTTCCAATTACTAAGTGGAAATTCAATTCAGTTGATCTCAACACTGTTTTTCCAGTTCATTGACTACAGACTTACTCGCTATTTTAAATAACTCATGCATATAAAGGTTTTAACAAATCAAGAAATTTTTCAAGTTTTTTTTTCTGTCTGTGAATGGTTTGACTTTCCAAACAGAGTCAGATAGAAGACTGAAGTGAAAAGTTTTGTAAATAATGCATTGCATGCAGCTATTGCCAGCTTCTATAACACTTAAAACCTACTAAATATCAAGCAGGAACTGTGGAAAACAAGCAAAAATAGTGAAATATCAAACCCATTTAAACTCAGTTTCAACTCAATGCCTAGAGAAATCATGGCACATGTTTTGCAGGGAAACATCCTTCAAATGAAATACATAGCATGTTGACAATGCCCATTAATGAGTTACCATTAAAATGAAAGCTTCCACATGCAATGTTTAGTATGAGGAAGCATTTTGAGCTGGTACTTTGTGTCTCACTAATCAGTCTGGCCAAGACTGATTTTTTTTTTTTTTTAAACCTCTCTGGAAGTGGAGTGCTGAATTAAGGCCGTGATGTGTGATGGATGATTACTCAGGGAATGGAAAAATAAGAGGCAAAGTATTGAACAATGTTTATTTCTTGGTGATTAAATAAATAAAGTTCTAGAGTGGAGATGAAAGCAAAAACTTAGGAAAGGATATTTTGGAGAGTCTCTGCAAGAAGTTTTAATTAGCTGAAGAGTTTATACCAAAGTTTGTAAGGCTGAGAAGTGGGAAATATCAAGGCTGAGAGAAGAAGTTGTATCTCTTAATGCAATGACCTTTATGGAGGTCAGAAACCTTTCAATATCCTGTTGAGGAGAATGAATGAAAAAGAAGAACCGAAAAAGGAAATTGAGGAAAGATGTTATTAGCAGCAGCTTCCTGGGAGTGGTTGCTTGTGTTTGAGTTGGCTGTATCAGGGAAGGGAGAGGCTTTCATCCACATATGGCTGAAGTGTTATCTTGATGTGGTCTATAAGGGAATGTGCTGCTTGAGAGGATACTAAACTAATTTTAAAAACGACAGGTGAAAAAGCTGTACTGGCTTGCCAAGTCTTTCATTAAAGCAGAGCATTGGAACTGACATGCTGTGAGAGACAGAAAACAAGACCCGAAATGATTCACAAGTTGAGGGGGAAGTGCTACTCTGGAAGAGAGAAACAAAATATCTTAGAATGGAGTACAAAAAAATGTGAGGATCAGTGATCATGCAACTCAAATTCTTGCTTGAGAGCAGATTCAGTGGCTTGGGGTGGTTTTAATGAAAGTTGATCAACATTTACAACCACGGACTCCTGTGTATTTGCATAAATGCTCCCCCATACTGACACAGAAAACATTCCTCTTTGCCATTTTATGTTACAAAAATGATGAGAGAAACAGGTGATGGAGCACTTGGAAAGCACCCTTGAGGGTGTGTATAGCAGACTCAGAAACAAAGCATTTGTATTACAGCTTGGAGTATAAGCCCTCTTTTGGCACTGAAGAAGAGCAGGAGAT
This sequence comes from Vidua macroura, assembly GCF_024509145.1. Lineage (NCBI taxonomy): Eukaryota > Metazoa > Chordata > Aves > Passeriformes > Viduidae > Vidua > Vidua macroura. Next base: position 13,452,326 of record NC_071582.1, read on the forward strand.
TAAAATAGAGAGGAATATGTTAACAAGTGGCTTCCTTTTGCCCAGCATTGGGCTCCAGTGTGGCCACTTTGTTTCTTGAAAATCCTGAGGCCTTCCCAGCTGCTGGACTTCCTGCTTTTTGCTAATCCTGACAATGCCCAGCCTGTCTTAAGCAGTTTGCAGGGATAAACAACTCTGACTCCTGTTTCAGTGGCTGGCCAACACAAAAAGGGGGAGAAGTGTTCCAGAAGGTCTTTAGAGCTCTGTTCTCACAGTATGGAATTTGGGTGCTTGGTGATGGCTGTGGGCTTTAATAGATATTAAACCATAAATAATTGGGAAAGACAAGAAAGGGATGGCTAGAGATTGGCTAATTGCTTTAAACCTGATTGAGGCCATTACTTTTGTGTCAGATTCAGCCAGTTTGGATCACAACTTCTAAGTTTTAATTAAAACGGGTACTGCTGCCATTAATTGTATATTTCAGTAACTTTAAATAATGCAGATGATTTTTATTCAGTTGTCCTCTCCTGGCCGTGCCCCACTGAGATCACTGTTAATTAGATACTACATTACATCTAGCAATGTCTTTATTGCTGTTAATGTTGCTGTCTATATTATCTGGATGGCTCCAAAGTGAGAACACGCTGAGAATTTAATAAGATGGCTGGTAGTTGAGAAGCAGATATTAATGTGTTGTAAAACATCTCATATGACATGTTTTCTAATAAGTGACCATGCCACTCAGAAAAGAGGATGATGCAATTCACAGTCAGAGCAAAAAGTTAACCAATTCAGCTGCTCAGCACACTTGGTTTTCTTCAGTAGTCTTAACATAAGGAATATGACCATCAGGCACATTTCAAAATGTTTCTCACACACATTTACCTTGTGCAGGATGCGGGTAAGAATTATTAGAAAACTATTTTTAGTTAATTTGGCTTTGATGCTGCTGAATTGCAAAAGATGCAATAGCTGTGTTCTTGTGAGGAAGAAGAGTCTGCTGGCTGTGCTGCTGTTTGAGTTGGTTCTTTGATCCAGCTTGGCTGGATGCTGCCACACACGTCCCTGACCTGCCACTTGTGGAAACAGAGAAATAGCTCAAGGTGTTCTGTCAGACTGCACTGGGGAAAAGTGTATATATTCACATTTACACTTTTTTTTGGTCACTCTATTACAAGTGTTTAAATGTGTTTCAATCAGTGTAGTTCTTCTTGTTTTCATAGTGAAACAATTTGTTTCTTTTTTTGAAAGAAATGGTTCTCTGAAATTGCTCTAAAATCAAAAAAGGCTGTTTCTCATTAAAAGCAATTTCATACAAGAGTTTTAAAGAGAGTCTAAACTTTGTTCAAATCCATCTTTTGCCTCTGTATGATGCCTGCTATTTGTGCAAGCATCCTTGGCAGTGGGGGCTGGACCAATCCTGCAGGGCCCTCACTCCAGCACGGTCGGTGCGGCGGGTGGGCTCATTGTAGATAAAGTTGGACATTCAGAAGCTGGTTTCAGAGAAGCAGTGCCAGCCATTCCACTGATAAAGCTTTCCTTTGAAGCTCTCGGGCTGTGTTTTCCATCCCTGTGTATTTTCAAGAAGCCCTGTGTATGTTGAACAGCGTAAATAAATAAAGCCTCATAAAATCCTCTCTGATGAGCTGCTGTGACCGTGTGTGCAGATTAGCCCCAGCTCCCAGCGAGCTGTCCCTGGAGCCTTCAGGGCTGTTGGGGTTGTGCACTGCAGGTCTTGCCATTAGGAATTAATTCCCAATACCCAGACCAAACTTCTTTCCCCTTCATTTAATCTCCTGTCTATTAGTTATAGCAATTACCATTTACTGAGATTGCTGCATGTTTTAATGATATTTTAATCTTGTTATGACAATGAGAAAGAAGTTTTCACTCATAGTTTGTGGTGCTGGGTTGAATTGGAGATGAAAGTGAGCTTAAGTACTTTGTTCTTGAGTAACAGTCATAGGTAAATATGTTCCTCCAGGTCCTGTGGATGTACAGGGGGAACTGCAATCTCTTTCTGCAGAAGCAGAACACATACAGGGGTTCTCTGCATGTTGTAGATACTGAACAGTCATGTGAACCACTTTTTCTTTTTTTTTTTCCTCAGCAATGAAAGACCTTTCATTTTATGCACTGTATACTTTGGTGATCTGCTGCATTCAGGGATTAAATTACAAACTGTTTTCAACGTTGCCTATGAATTTAAAGTCTGGAAAAGAAAAAAAAAAAGCTCCTTTGGGTTATGGTTTTTGATTATATCTTTCTAATTACACACATCTAGTGAGATTACATCACATATTCCGCAGACATGACTGAAGTGCATGGCTCAAGATTTAGGAGATAAACATTAAAGTGCAAACATGTAACTGCAGACTAATGTCAGTTAGGAAAACTGGATTGAGGCATCCAGACTAACCACAAGCGGAGGGGGAAAGTGTAGTTTCTCCTTTATCTGCTGTATATTAAGGGATTGCATTTTTACAGATGACTCTGTGGGCATTTACATTGTCCTTTATCAGCACGTGCACACAGAATGATCTTGGTTGAAATGATCCTAATAGTGGGAGGAACTGCAGAGAATTGTTGTGAGATTAAAAAAAAACAACAATCAGCAACTGTGCTTTTCTTATGATTTATAGACGGTTCCATAATCCTGAATGAGTGCGCTTTTCCTGCCCCACTATTGAGCTGTAGGTAAAATATTCCTCCTGTCAGACAAGAGGATATTGTTGAGCAAGACACATTTAGTCTTAGTTTAAACATGATTATGTTACATTAGCTGTTGGAAGTTTGAGCTAGAACTCAATGTGAGGAAAGAAAAAGAAAGGAAGGCACAGCTCTGAACTTCTCAGGAGCGTGGGCAGGATAAGGTACCACCCATCAGCTGAGCAGAGCTATCACACCTTGGTACAAGCAGTGCTCTGACTCCTGCAGAGGAAAATGCACAGTAGGAAAAGGGATCTCTGCTTCCCAAAGAAGAGAGGTGTAGCCCAATGTGTAGCTTTTCCTGGCTGAAGTTTCCAGTTCCTGTCATTTCCTGTTGTGGTAAGGAGGGGGAAATTTGCCTGGTGTTTCAGCAAATTGGTGCACCTGCTGGAATATTGCCTCTGCAGCTCCTGCTGAGCTGTTCCAAGCACTAGGAATGTTGTCATTTGTATCAGAAAGGTGGCAGAATGGTGCTTCTGTGCTTGCAAACCTGCTGGAATGTACCACTGTATTTCAGACACTGAGAACAAGCTGTCTGGGTAGTAAAGCCATAAAACATTACAAATTAGAAAAAAAAATGCTCAGAACTGAGTATTGTCAGAAAGAACACACAGTCTTAAGCAACTACTTTCATTTGAATATTCATTTAATTATGAATGTCAAAGGTGATGAGATTTACTTTAATCATTTTGACCTCATTTTTTCAAAAATCGGAGTTCCTAAAGTTAAGTATCTAAAACTATATTTAGGCATCTCAGTGAAAATGGCCTGATTCTAAAAGGTGCTGAGCAATTACAGGGATGGGAGATGCCTGATAGCTTTTGTCCTGGATTCTGAGGCTTAAAAATTATTACAAGAGCTTGCTGTTGGCAAGGATCAGACTGCGTGATATATTAAAAGGCTACAATCATATGGCATCGCATGCTAATGGCAATTTACCCTTTTTCAGTAGAAAAAACAGAGATGACTATAAATGTTCAAATTAAAACTCAAATGTCTCTGAATACGAAAAGCAAAATAAAAACTCAGTTGAAATAAATTATTTTACACTGGAATATATGCAGCCAGGGCAACATAGAAGACCATTTTAAAGAAACCCAAACCAGCAAGAAACAGACACAAAAAACTTGCTAGGCTAGATCTAATCTGAAGTATTTTGTTTTAATAGTAGTTATAGAATGTGGAAATTAAAGCATAGATGGGAACACTGACACCACTTTCAGTTTAATGGCATAAGGGCACTACTTACAACATTTGGTTAATGCGGTAACCCAGCAAATCTCCTTAACTGCAGGGGGGTCTCCTTATTTGGTGAACACTCCATCTTGTGTAAGATGTTTTAAATGACTGTCTTTCCAGCTCAGAAGTTACTGCTGGCTATTTTTTTCATAATGTTGACATTTTTCAATGCTCTCCGCATATGTCTGTTTTATGTCAATTTTATGGCTGCAGTGGATTGCCACAAATTGGGCACAAAGGAAATAGCTTTGACCTCTCAGTGCATTCAGACTCTTGGATCTTTGCTTTTAGCCTCTTGTTTTGTTTGGGTTCTGCTTCCCTGGGTGAATGTTAAAATTCTGCAGTATAATGGGTCTGTTTTTCAGGTATGCTGAAGATTTGTTTTGTTTTGGTTTTTTTTTACTCTCTCATAATATTAACAGGCCATAAATGGAACAGAAACAACTCCCTGAGAATATGACCTGTGAGAGAAGCTCCCTAGAGGTTTTGGAGCCCAAACTAGAAATGGGGCATTTTTTTTTTTTTGAGAAATGCTATTTGTAGTGGCTGTGCTCTTGTTGTTCATAGGTTTGGGGAGGAGGAAGCTTCTGAGCACTGTAAATAATTCAAGTTCAACATTGCATGCCCAGCTGGAGCCATGGGAAGTTTTGGAGAGCATGAGTACATAACTCATGTCATGATGGACAACACCCATCAATAAAGCTTGGATGAGTATTCCATACCCAGTTTGAGTCATGATCCCTGTCTATATTTAGTTCTAAGTGCACACACATGTGTGTGTGTGTGTTAATAGGATCAGAGCTGTAAGACTCTTGGAAGCCAGGAGAAATATGTACTAGAGGGAAACAGTATAAACTAGGCTTTATTATTCATTCTAATGAGCTGTGTTCCTAAGAAAAGTTGAAGTTGTGGTTACCATTAAAGTTGAACATTAGAGACCTTGCTGAAGCTATGAAATAAATGATAAAGTAATCAAATTGGAAGCTTTTAGTTTCCCAGAGTATGGGTTACAGGACTGGTGGAGCACTGATGGTTGGCAGGCTGGGAACATGTTGGACCACCAGGGACAGTTTGGTACAAGGCCTATTTTGGAAACAACTTACCAGCAGTTCTGTGTTTTTCTCTCCCAGTGGCTGACAGCTAGAGCTTGTTGATAGACTGGCTCTGAGCAGAGAACTTTGCTGACTTGGTGGTGCATCATAGCTGCTGTACTTGTACCAGTTGTTTGTAAATCTGGGCGTAAAATATAACTTAAAAACCATCACAACTGCTAAGCCACCCTTTGTTTAGCAGGGTCAGAAATACGACCTGCACTCTCTAAAGTGGTGCCCTACTGAGGGCAGGGCTTGAGGCACAGGAATAGTAAATCACTTGTGTTGTTTCTGGTTGCATTCTCTGGACAGCAGTGAGTCATGAAAGGTTCAGCTGAGGTCAACACCAACTAAGAGGTGTGGAGAAACACTGTTTCCCTCCAGGAACTAACTTTGGGGAAGATGCATATTTCATTAAAATGTTAAAGGCAATTTTTATTCCAAAGGAATAAAGCATGAATGAGGTTGTGCAACTGCTGACTTGTATGAACTCCCTGGCACCTTGGGAAGGGGAGTAGCAGACCTTTGCAGTCTTTTGCAGTCTTTGAAGGATGTTGTTCAGCAGTTTGGCAAAGTTAGTGGTGTGTGCTGAACATGCAATGCCACAGCTTAATGTGAGAGTGATTTATTTTCTTTCCCCCCCTCCCCGCCATGTCCTGGAGCTTGGTCAGACCAGGAAGAGTTTTGACGAAATCAATACCCACAGCTGCTGGTGTTTTTTTGGCTGACATATCCACTCTAATGTTAAACCAAAGGAGGAAAAATTTATTGCATTGCTTGAAGATTTAGAAGAAAGACAAGTTTGTTTAAGATGAAAAATAGAAACAAAAACAAAAAAAAAGAGGCAGAAACAAGAAGACTCTTTGTGTTTTGTAGCCTTTATTGTAATCTTTAGTAAAGAATGAGTAATATTGTGGCATCAGCCCTAGAATTATATAATCATTTAGGTTGGAAAAGCCCTTTAAAATCAAGTCCAACCATTAACTCTCTCAGTCCCCTTGGGTGGTTCCTACTGGGCCCCACAGACTTGTGAGAGTCTAAATGGTGTAGAAGGTCACTGAATATTCCCCCCTGGATTGTGGGGGCTTACAGTTCCCCATCCCTGTCTTCCAATTCAGGAGACTGGGTACCTGCAGAACAACTTGTCTTACTCAAAAAGACTGAGGCAAAGAAGGCATTAAATACCTCAGCCTTTTCCTCTGTCAGTTCTCTCCCACATCCAATAAAGGATGGAACCTCTCCTTACCCTTCCTTTTATTGATAATGTATTTATAGAAATATTTTTATTATAATTTATGCTATTATCCAGAGTAAGTTCTATTTGGCCTTTGGCCAGTCTAATTTTTCCCTTGCATAACATTACTACACCATTTTAATCTTCCTAAATTGCCTTATTGTTCTTCCAAAGGTCATAGATTCCTTTTTTGCTGGAGTTCCATGCAAAGCTCTCTTTAGCCCCCTGGTTAAGTGTTTCCTGCTGGCTCCTCATCCAGCACATGGGGATGTCCTGCTACTGCACCTTTCAAGACTTCCTTCTTGAAGAACATCCATTTCTTCTGGAATCCTTTGCCCTTTGGGTCTGCCTCCCAGGAAACTCTGTCCACCAGGCTCCTAAACAGGGCAAACAGCTGATTAGGCTGTGCCAGTCTGTCTTTCAAGCAATATTTTATGGCTGGACCTTGATACGTTTGTTTTCCTATATGCTGAGTTATTGCCACGATGTCTTTAAGCACCAAGCATGCTGATGGTGTTTGGTAAAGAGGAATAATTGTTGTTGTAGCCAGAGGGCTGGTCTGCTTCCAGCATGGAAGATGTAGTAGGATTAAGAAGAAGTTTTAAATCCTAAAAAGTCAAAAGAGCACTTTCTGGAAATTGTCTTGTATGCTTTATTGTGTTTCTAGTCAAATAAAGGATTTAGCTCATTTCAGGGCATCTGCAGGAGGACAAATATTTTTAAGTTTGGTTCCTTATAAGACAGAGTAAGTGTAAACCTTTTGAGATGCCAGCTGGGAAACAGGCATTTTGAACTCCATCAAGTTACAGTAATAGCACTTCTAAAACATAATCTTGGAAGTCCTGTGCCTGGAAATAAAGCATTTCTCTAATATGTAACCAAACCACATTTTTTTCTCCATTTTTCTCTGATGTATTTCATTTCAGTGTTTATATCATCACTCAATTTATAAACAATAGCTTGCTGCTTATAACATACTTCTAAGTGGATTTATGCTAAACAAGAAGCAGGATAGCAATATTGTCATGGTTTTTCAGTACACAAGAAGGAAATCCTAGGTGCAGGTAATAAATTAAACCACTTTCTCGTGCTTACCTTCTCTCAGAGCTTGGCCAACAATCAACAGATCTGTGATAACCACAGACATTAAAAGTAATTGTGTGAATCAGATAACAGAAGCTCCTGTTTTTTTTGTCCATCTTTGAAGCAATCACTTTCAGTGACAAAACACAGTCAGCAGTTAGAAACTGCTTTTAAAAGCAACCAGCTGAATTCTGAACTTCTAAGGGAGCCACCTCTTTATTTAGGGTGTTTTCCCAACAATTCTGGGACTTTTCACTTATTAAAACAGTGGTATATGTCATCAGCAGGCTAGTCTGGGTTGTCAAACAACACTGAATTAGAGCCAATTAAATCAGAGCTCCAGAATACTGTACAGCTATCCAGTGTGTAGTGGGAAGTATTAAACTTGCACAGTGAGTAAAATCCTTGATCATTTGGTCTTTGAGTGCTTCACAGGTAGAGCTGAAGGTGAAAAGCTGTTCCTGTTTTGATTGTCTTTCTATTGTTCTGAATTTGTTTGTGCTGGAGGGCAAAAGGCTCCTGAGTAAAGAGTGAGGTGGTAGGTCCTGTGCAAGGTCCTGTGGCTTTGCACCACCTGAAGATTTTTATTACTGGTTGCAATATCACACCTTCCTGTTTGCTCTGTGGGCTTTATAAAGCTGGGTCTTGGATTTGGTCCTTTTGTATCTATAGAGGTTTATTTTTTTCTTATTAAAAATACAATGTTATTTTTGGGCCAAGAAACTTAAACATGACCAGCCACAAGAATTTCTTGCATATGTAATCATTTACAAAGAGTATACACATGAAGAATAGTGTTACCTTTTGTTAAAGACTGGCAGAATTGCTTTTAAAAGGTTGTGTGTATTTAATTTTCTTTTCTTTTTTTTTTTTTTTCAAATTCAAGAAAAATTTGAAACCTGGCAAGGAATGAACAGGAGAAATTAAAAAGTATTCCCTGTTGCTTTAAGTTTGTCAACAGATGTGGTGATGCCAGTGTCACCTCATTAATTCCTTCTCTTTGATTTTGAAAAACATTTTTGTGGGTAGAGCGTCTGTTGACCAAGGTGTTTAAATGTAACAAGGGGCATTAAATCCAACAAATTTCTTTGTTCAAAAGCAGTTTCCTGTTTTACCTTCCAATTTTATCTTCCTTTTATGAAGAGTACAAGGAAAGAGAGTGACCTGAGTGTCTCCAATGTGGCCAGTGCCAGGCCATGTGTAACAGTGGTCAGTGACTGTGGTGTGGGCTCTGTGTGCTCCTCTGTGTCTCAGAGGGAGAAGATGATATGCTGCAGTGATATTGATATTAATGTATTAATTTGATTTCCTGCAAGCAATACTAGGCTTACAGAGTATACATACAGCTTTCACTGCTTCATTTATGCTTTCCTCTGCATTGTGTTCTTTCAAATCCAGTTTCAAACAAGCACATTAAGAAAACACCTGGGTTGTGAATACAAATATCATTTTTAACAGTGTGAACTGGAGGCTGAAAATAGTTCATGTCTGGGAGATTAGATCTGGCTTTTTTGGTCTTTTCTGTACTGTTGCTTACTGTGTGGTCATTCTAGTTTGCAGACACATTTGGGTGGTCAGGGGCCCAAAGCTACAATATTGCAAACACATGAGATTTACTTTATTTTTACAATTTACTTATTGGGATCATGTAAGGAAATTTAAATGTCTGCTCCGGTGCTTTCTGCATTAAGCTAGGATTTACTCAATGCCAAATGCTTTAGTGCACAATTTTTGAGTAAAACCAGAATTTTTTCTAGAAGCGTTTTCAGTGAACTGTTACGGAGTAGCTCAATATAAGGAGGATTTTTCTGGATTTCATAACAACTAAACAAAAAATAGCAAGTTATTTAAAAATCCTGTTAGGATTTTTGTTTTGCTTTATGTCTTTTGTTTGAAGCAAAAGTTGAAAAGACAATTTTCAAAGGCAAATGCTATTTTGAGCAGAAAGCAGGTTGCTTGAGGTTATTTTTTATAATGTAGATTTTAATTCATCTATCTAAAGAGCTTAACTGTTTTAAGAAAAAAAATATTCTAACAACCCCAGCAGCAGATAAGAGGAATGTTTATAAACTGCTTGCCTAGATAAAATTGTTTTTATAAAAAAGGGACAATTAAAGAGCTTCCCAGCTAAGGTTTTGTATTCTTGCAACTAATAATTGCACCTTGTGTTCTACTCTTTGGAGAAGTCAAAATGAAATCTTTGCTGTTCTGTGTCAGTAGTTTGAATGAGCTGATGCAGAAAGGTAGAGCTCTGCTCTGGGTACTTGGTGCTGGTGGTTACTTAATGCTCTTGTAAAACTGTGCAGGTCCTGGTAACACTGGTTATTGCAATTACCACTGTGCCTGGGCCAGCTTTGGTCAGATTACTCTTGCTGCCATGGTCACATGGCTGGGAAATCTTAAAAGAAAAGAAATCTTAGAAGAAAAACCCTAGTTTTCCTGGAATTAATGCAATAGAAGATTTGTGTAGGAAGTTATAGAAGAGATGAAGGGTAGATCTAATTGTTCTCCCACACCATGTCAAGATTTTTCAGAAACCTTTATCCATCTTGAGGAATAACTAACAAGCAAGTAATTACATTTATTCAAGTTTGCTAGCCTACTTTCCCAGAGGCAAAGTATCATTTCCTAAATTATTTCATTCATAAATGCATAAATGAGAAAAGTAATTTTACACAGATGCTGAAGGAGTCTATTGTCTTTCTTACAGTGCAACTTGTCAATGAGAAAAGAGAGGGGAAAAGTTTCAAGCTGTCAAGGAGAATTGCATTCAATCTACTTCTGTGTCTGCTCCTGTTTGATGAGACAGTTTTGCTGCCTCAAGTTTTTCTTGTCTCAAGGCAGTAAGGTTGTGGCTGTATCTGAGAGAAGCAAAACCCTTTGGAAAAGGTAAGGAGTGATTTGGTATGATTTGATGTAGCTGGAAGAAGCAGAGAGACTTTCTGAAATCTCTTGGTGGGACTGAATATAAGGTGCATTTCTTGTCAGTAACAGCAGTATGATGATCCCTCCTTAACCTGTGAATTGCTGCCCCAGATGCCTCTCCCTTGTGTGAAAGCCCTGCGTGGGAGATGTGTGTGAGGAAGTCTGGCAGAGGTGCTTAGGCATGGCACCAACGAGAATAAATGGATGACTAGCAAGAATTCTCATTGATTAGTCACTGAAATACAGGGATCAATCTTTTAAAAAGAAAAAGAAAAAGAAGTAGTGTCTCTAATAAAATTGAATCCAGGTTAAGAAAAGCACTGAAGCTTGATACAGTCCCCAAGTCCTCTTCCTAATCAGTTGCTTGCTGTCTGTGTCTTCCCTTGTGCAATTTCATATATTAGTTCTCCTATTACTGTGTGATCTTCCAAGGTCAACCAGCCCTCCACACAAATTACTCAAGGAAAAGTCTGTCAAAAGCCTTTTCTGCCAAGGAGTGTAATTCCCCCTTTGACAGAATGGTTTACCTGGCGTTGCTGCCAGCTGTGGGCAGATGTTCCCGGGCTCACAGGCACTGAGCACAGGCTGCTGCTGGGCACGATGTCCCTTGCTCTAGGAGCCTCCCTCCTGCCTGGGGAAGGGGTGGTGGCCTGGCAGAGGTGCCAACCCACAGCCCCCCAGAACAGTCCTGAACTGCAGGAGAGGCCCAGGGGAACATCATCAGGCTGGGGTGAATATCACACTTCTGGTAGATCTCCTTAGGGCTGTTATGATCTAATAGCAGGAAAATGGGAAATGCTTTGGTAAGAATGAGGTGGTTGAGAGCAAGATGGTGACCTGTACAGTTGTAAGTGTGTATTTTCTGTCCTATTATGAAAAAGACACCAATACCTCTGAGATACTGCTGTCTTAATGCCTACTTAACTGCCATCAAAATATAATTATTCAATTTCTGGGATATATATTAGGCTTTAATCCTTGAAAGTCATAATTAATAATTTTGTTAAGAGAAGAATCTTCTGACTTGTTTATTGTTGTGAGATGCAAAGGTAGGAATTTTTTAAGAAGGATTTCTTGAGGGAAAAGTAGCTTGGGTGAAATCTCTTGTGTTTTAAAAGTAATCCCTTAGGTGTACAGTGTATACTTAGGCAGACATGGCTGTAGCAAAGATGAAGGATTCATAATAAAATTGAGCTTTATAATTTAGATTTCAATTCATTGGACTGCAAGTCATTCTTCTAGGACAAATAATTTTTAAAATTACCTATGTGTGGAGTTGTAATTTGAATCATGTACCATCTCTTGTTTGCTCAAGACATTTTTCTCTACTGAACAGAAATCTTATCTAAAGCAAGAAGATACTTTTATCATAGGGGGTTCTTTTGAGTGGATTTTTTTAAACTTTAGTCATGATTTTATGGTGATTTAAGAAGCAATTGATGACTTTTAAAGCAACAACATCCCAGGGCTGTGCATTTAGCTTAAATTTATTTACAGTAAATTTCAGTCCCAGGGTTTTCTTTGTCTCAGAGAATTTCTGTCATTGCAGCTTTCTTGTCAATGATTAGCCACAGGCTGGTGTTGTAGATGAATTTCAGCACAATAGCAAAATAAATTTTCAGTTCCTGTAAAAGGTTGCAGAAACACTGATACCTGCATGGCTGAGTCTCATTGTCAGAGTCCAGCAGCCAACATGCAACCCAAGGTTGAGTCTCCAAGAGCAAACTCACAGGTGCAGATTATCTTGAAAATGTCAAGTTAGTTAAAGCATATATTGTGTCATTTAGTTGTTTTAGTAGATGAGGAAATCTGCTATTCTTTCTAGTGAAGTTGTCTTTAATTGAATTTCTCAGTGGTCTTTGAGATAGCTTCCTGCTCATGAGGCCTTGAAAATCTTACCAGAAAAAGTAGCTGAGACTGGTATCACTCAATGATTCAAGAGCAGATGATAAATCTGTTATGAAGGATTTCTGCAAGCTTCCAGGGAAGCACAATACAATAATGTCAGGTATTGTGCTGGACTGTGCTAGTTTTGCTCTTGTGACTCTGTGTGTTATGACAAAAGGCAAAATTCAAAGCAGAAGCCAAGAGTGTGTGTTTTTTTTAATAAATATTTTTCTTGTGATCTGCATCCACTGATTAAGTCCTTACCAAAGGCTTGCTTTACATTTGTGATGGAGCCATGTTACTAAAGAAGTGACAAAAATTTTGCAGAGCAGTCCACAACAGAAACACATAAATGAAGAATAAGTATAAGGAATCCACTTTGGTGAGTTGGTGATGAATATAACAGCAAAAGATTATGAAATTTGTTGTTCAGTATGCTATTTATCAGATGAAATCCCAAATATTATACCTGTCTTTGGTGGTGCTTTGTTGTTGATTCATAAACTAGCATACCTCCTGCTGAGAGGCTGATTCCATGTCAGTTACATGAAATAATCTTCATTCTGGTAACTATTAAATGCTGTAGAAGTAGCAGGACTTCACCTCAATTTTCAACTTATTTCCATAGTGCCAAGATTGTTGGGTTTTGTGATTTTACATCTGAACTCTAGCTTAAGAGGTAAATTCTCAGGGGATCATGGCATTGTGAATGCTTCAGCGTGAGATGTATGATTCAGCAGTTTAACTAATTGTTACTTCTGTAACTTAATGCATTTTTATGGTTTACTGTAAAAACAGCTATTCCCACTGGTTGCTGCCTCCCAGGCACCCATAGGACAGTGACTCATTGGATCTTGATGGCAGTATTAAAAGAAATACATTCCTTACTTTATTATGACTAATCTTCAGGAGAATCAGGCCAAAATTTTAAACACATTACCTATCTTTCTTAGAAAATATACATGTATTTAAAGTGAAATGTGATCTCAGTAGTGGTAGTACACACAGAGCTGTGCAACATGCACAATATTGCTCATCTCTTGGAGGTGATGCAGCTTAGTGGTCTGGTGAGGTAGGTACAGAGCTCTGAATGGAGGGTCTTTTGGACTAACGTTCATGATTATGGAATGCAGGAATGCAGTGAGCATAGGCTTTCCATTTTCTGCAATTCCAATTTTTTTTTTTTTTCTAGTAACTTACTAGGAAAAGTCTGTTTCAAATAAAGAGTAAGAGCACAGGGTTTCATGCTTTTAGTAAAGCCTGGGTGTGAGTCACCCTAAGCAATTCCCTCAGTCTTTAGAGCTGAAGACTTAGGGGAAAAGCAAAAGTTAAAGACAAATTCTTCTGAAAATACCTTGAGGAATAGCTGAGTCTTTGTATCTTCTGCCAGATAAAACATATGCATTGAGACACTGATGATGTTGGTAAAACAAAATGACCACAGGCTAATTTTGAAACCTGCTTTAGGTCTTACTGACATACTTCATCTTCATCAGGATGCCATTCCCTCTCTTGGCAAGCACAGCGAGGTTCAACCCTGCAGGAACCCCTGGGCTCTCCTGCCAGCTGTGGGCATTTCAGGTGTGGGCACGGCACACTCCTGGAGCTGGAGTGCTCTGTAGTCACCATACAGATCTTTGGCCAGGAGCAATTTCCTGTGGTAAACATGGGACACTGAAAGGTGGTTATTTGGAAGATATCCTGAGAGCTGTAAACCCTGAAAGTCACTTGGAGAGGCGTATTTCATTTTCAGTTCATCATTTAAAGGCCTAAGGATTTTTTTTTTTCTTTATAATCCCCTCTTCCAATTTAAACTTTCTGGTATTCATCTGTAGATGAATCAGCTCCAACCTTATCTCAGTCCAGGGCAAAATCTGTAACAGATGCATCACACAGTAGCAAATGATTTTTGCTAAACTACCTGGTACACTTTGCTCTCTCTTTAGCACAGTCATGTCCTAAAATAGCACCATGACTTTTAGAAGCTGAGAGAAAATTTATTAAACCAAGTAGGAGCTTAACACTAAAGAAGAGATATTGCAGGCAGATAGATCCCCTCCAGAAATCCTGCTGGATAGGTGTGACTTGTAAGGTGTATTAGAACCACAACAACAAACCAAGTAAGCTTCTAAAAACAACCACCTAGTGGAATAAGGGTACCTTTCATCCTTTCAAAGAGTAAGTTCTGTTTTTATTTGTTATTTTACCCTCCTGAGCAGATGATAGAACCCTTAGAAACAGCTGTTTCAAATCAAGCTTTGCATTTCTACGTGTGGTAAAGGATTTCATTCCTCAATCCTGCACTGGTGGATTGCATTTGTATGGGCTTACAGCTGAGCTATTTCCAAGAATCAGCCCTAACCAAACATTTCAAAATAAATTGAGCTGCCATTATGCTATGCTCCTCCAGAGAGCCTGCCATTTTCCTGGAAAGTTATAATGCTATTAATTTTTCAATAGCTAATATCATCCATAAGTAAAGCCAATGTTAGTTGTTAGAGTGTTACAATTAGGTCCACTACATTTTATATCTATGTGAAAGTACAAATATGTAACCCCAAATGCAGTAAATTAAAGTTTTAATTTAATTTTCTAAGGTTTTAAACAGATTTTCTGTTAGCTACTTTTACCCTTCAATTTCTTTAAAATGATGTCATAAAGTTTCATTCTTGTGATTTGCTTTAAAGGGTTTAAATATGAGTCAGTCTCTTTTTAAAATATTCATATTCCTATGAAGTGATCCCAGTTTGATATCAAAGGAAAAAGGGCTATAAATCAGTTCTTTTGTTTCAGCTTGAAACATGACTTGTTCTTGTCCTACAGAGCCTGGAAAAAAACACCAATTAAATTTGCTACTCTGGAGGCTCATGAATGTATTTCTAGCATTTTCTGATGACTTAACAAAAAAAAAGAAAAAAAAAACCAACCCAAAAAACAACAATGAACCCAGCAGGACAGGATTTATTATGCTGTATTGAAAGTGCTTCATGAGTGATAAAGGCAAAATTTCCAGAGAGGTCTCTAGCTGCAAGAAAAGGTGATAGTGTAAATACATCAGGCCTTATGGACCCAAAGGGAGAAAGAGAAGAGTAAATAAGAATAAATTTGAGAGGTTTGAGGGTGGAGCGTCTTCTACACCAAGCCTACAGACTATTCATAGTAGTTAAGGTGTTTTCCCCATACTAGCTGAGAAGATAAATTTGCTTTTGGACCAAATGATTCCTGGCTTGTATGGATTCCCTGAAAAAGGAAACTAAAAGGTTTTTAAATAGATCTTTGGCAGCAATTTTGGATGTTACAAACCCAAGCAAGGCACGGGGGGGCCAGGCAGGGCAGTTCAGATGGGCTGTTGGTGTCCACTGAGGCTGCTGCCAGGTCTGCTGGGCAGGCAGCTGGTGGCACCTCTGTGTCCCCGCTGGCCACATGTTCCATGGAGGGAGAGCACAAGGGAGGGGTGGCAACAGCTGCTGTCCAAGATGTGGCACAAACGAGCTGCACCTGCTTTTGTCCCAAGTCACTGTTTTACACTTAAACAATGGCCCTCAAAAGCTGTGCCAATAGGTAAATTCTGGTTTTCCTGTGCCTCTGAGAGCTGTACTTTGCTTACCAGAGCCCCACTGCAGATGGTCTGCCCAACTTAGAACCTTGCCTTTAGGACACCTTCAAGGGCATTTTGCTTATGGGGAAGCTGTGCTGGAGCCCTTGACATGTGCTGTGTGTGTGCTGGAGAACGCTGTGAAGTGGCAGTGATGGGTTTCTCTGGGTGCACTTAGTTCCAATGAGCATTTCACCCTTGGAGGACATAAAATAATATATTCTTTTCACTTTTTTGTGATTTGATCCTCTCCCAGTGCAGGTGCCCTTAACAAAATAAGAGCTAGACTTAGATATTACACGATCTTTTAATGTCATGACATTCATCAATAATGATAAGAAGACATGCACAGGTGTACACAGCTTTATTTTAGAAGATAAAAGGGGAGAGCAAATAATAAACATGAATATGCAATTTTCCTATATTAAGTTTTCTTGTGATCGATTTGCTTCCCTTCATGTGCAGTCAGATGGTTACCTGGCCAGTTTGCTCTCACTAATGCTGATATAAAAACTCACACCTTCAGTGAAAAAAAAAAAGTCCTTTGTAGCAAATAATTTTGTGTTTAATTATTAAATGTCAATGTTTTTGTAAGTGATGCAAGTACTGTTTCTGTAGGAATAAGCAGTGTTATTGTGGCAGTATGGTGTTATCTGCTACTCGTTCTTGATAAAGGACTTTTTTAGGCAAGTTTCAGGTATCAGCTAAAGTAGATTCAGGGTTGGGAAAACAAACAAATGTCTTAAATTTTCATTTAGAGTTGATCTCTTTTATCCACAATATGATGAACATTTCAAGCAAGTTTCCAATTTGTGGTTCTGTCCTAAATTATTTCAGTCCCATCTTCTGAAATCCTGATTTAACACAGACCTTGCCAAAGAGATCAAGGGAAAGTATACATAAATAGTTTTCCATAGTGAACATGCTTTGCAAGGTATATTTTTTTGTTTTAATTTTAATTAACTGCATCTCAGTTGCAAATATTTGCAATGAAAATCTAATAAAGCTTGCTTGGGTTTGGTTTTCATTAACATTGCAAAACTAGGAACAAATGAATAAACATGCATAAAAGGATCATGAACTGTATTGAATGTACAAGGGATTATGTCCAAGGCTTTGAGCTCCCTTAGATTTCTGAGCTGCCCTGTTTATGGTTTGTAAATGCTAGAACCTGGGACACATTTAAAGACACCATCTTAGGAAGTCAAAGGGTTATAATAATAGTAAGGAAACTTCCTTAATATTAAGAGTCTCTCCAGATTAATCTTAAAACTTTTGTCAAAAGTTAGATCTAAACATGGAGGAGAGAATTTGGAATGAAAGTAAGAGGGGGCAAAGCCAAGGGACTTTCAGCCTTTTTGGCCTTTGTGACTCAGACAACCACCTCAAGTATTGCTGAAAAGTGGTGGTGTAAGGATTATAAAGATGTAAGAATCATGATGTCCAGAGTAAAGCCCAGGCTTTGTTTAAGTCAACCTAATTGTTTTTTTTTTTTTTGAAGTTTTAGCAGGGACATATTCCTGTTGACATTTTTTTCCCCTTGTGGCTTCATCACTGTGCTACTTGGGGAAACCTTCACATATTTTTCTCTACTTTTGTTGCTGCAGAAGTATGTTGTTGTATTTCTGTGGAAATATAGAGGCTACTTGAAATCCAAGGCAGCAGCATCTTTTTTCATAGTAGCCCTGCTTAGCTTTGCATCAAGAAGTCAAATGAGAATTTTTACAGCTGGCTTTGAACCTCTAAGCTTCTGTCTTTCATACTGTTTAAAGCTTCTTGGCTGTTACTGCAAACCCACTGTCCTGGATTTAGTCTTGCTGCCTTTCACAGCTGTGTTTTAACATGTTCAAGATGAGAACTTCATTATGGAACTTTCACATTTGTGGATTCTTAACACAAATTCTTATAGTGATAGAAAATTAAAGTGTGCATAGCCGTAGCAACAGAAATAGTACAACCACCCTGAAATGGGATGGTTGAAAGGAATCGGGTTGAGATTGTAAAAGCAGTTTGAATACACACATGATTGCCTTTCAAGTGACTTGATGTGGTTGTGCCTGTTTTCCCTTTACAAACCTTTATGCTTTTGAATTGGCATTAATGTTAATGGAAAGCAAATTCTGAAATCACATGTGTGATTACTTACCAGAGCTGAATTTCAAATACCATGCATTCTACTTATAGGAAAAAAGCATTGCCAAACGTCAAAAAAAATTCAGGTGCTGATAGAATTATATTCCATGTCACAGGCCCAAAGATTTTGCTCATTTCAGCCTCCTTCTCAACACATTCTTGTGCCTGTCCAAACAAATATACAGGTTAATACACTACAAAGAGATTTCTATTTAATTTTGACCTCTGGAACCCCATCTGTTTATTTGCAGGGATTCCTCTCCAATAGAAACCAAGGAGCTGTTCACTTTTACATGGCAGTCATGTAAGGGTCAACTAAAGCTCTGTTAATTTATCGGGATCCATGATTTTACTTCACTCTGCATGAACCTTGAGCTTACATTGTGGAGGTACTGAGCTCTTTCCAGAATTTGTTCTGAAGCCATTATGCTCAATGAAAGACTTTCTTTGACTCTTTGGGCATTGGCTCAGTATTTTGAACTGCTTCAGCTTCCTTACAGTCCATTTTCTTAACCTAATTATTAAGTGCCTTAATAGCTGCATTGCCATATTTGCAAAAGACAATAAATAAATGAAAATAATAACCCTGCATCTTCCTAGGTTTTTTCCAGCTATATTAATTTCAGAGGTATAATGAGATTGCAGTTAATGCCTCTCTTTAAATGTGTTAATTAATATATTGTGATTGCTTTAGAGAGTGTGTGAAATACCTGTTACAAGGTCAGAATGCATTTCTTTAATCCCAGGGACTTGGTTAAATTGTTTTACTCTAATCCTCTGCAGAGGTTACATGTAGTGTGCACCATGCTAAAATGATGAGGCATCGTGTTTGGACTGACTCACCCAGCCTTTAGGGTTGGTTAAGGTGCAGTTACTGTAGCTCAATAATCATGAAGATTTCCCAGTTCTCAGCACACCTTGATAGCAAATTCTTCCACATGCATGAGTGCAGCTGTGGAAGGCCTGCCCAGCTGGGCACTTCTAGGTCAGAACAGCAGTGGGAAAATACCAGCACTGGTCATCCACATCACATACTTTATTAAAGGCTCTCTGCATCTTGATTTGTGCAGGCATTTGGCCTCAAAGGAATCAATCCTTGGCTTCACATTGACTCAGATGTTTCCTTACACATGACCCTGGGCTTGGATTTATTTTAAACTAAAAAAAAAAAAAAAATCTAAAAATAATATGACGTAGAAGTGACTTCATTTGGGATAAGGCTAATTTTAAGGCATAGATCATATGTCTAAGATATGCAAATGTATGAAAAATAAACAGCCCTTACCCTCACACTCTGTGGCCTGGGGAGAAGGCACTTATTCCTTCATTTCCTAAAGGTGGCACAACTGAAACTGAAATACATTTCCACAACTCTTTCTATGTATAAGATAGGACACGGGGAGCACCTCAACAATATTAGCACTTTTTAAACTTTTTTTTTTTTTTTTTTTTTACCTCCTTGGCATACACACAAGCTGGTTGCCTTGGTTGGCTCCAGTGGTTTGAAAGCTGCTAGGATGCACTCTAGGTATCCCAGTACCCTCCAGCTGGGAGGATGTCTTTTTGTAACCACAGACTGCTGTAAAAGTAAATTTAATCCTGTTGCAGCTGGATCTTCAAAGGCAAACATCTTTAAAGAACCTTTGGTGCTTCACCAAGGTATTTGCAAAAAGATTTCTCAAAGCACTTTAAGGATGAGCTAAGGAGAAGTCTAACCAGTGACCCAACCGTATTTATTTACATTTTAATGCTCCTAACGTGATTTGATGGCACAATGTTTAATAAGCAGCAGTAGTTTGAATTTCCTGGCTCGGCCTGCCCGAGCTGTGGATATTGGCCTGTTACACTGTGTAATGAAATGAAATGAAATGAAATGAAACCTGAGCTGAGGCATCAGTGCTGGGATCTGTCACTCCTGCTGGGCTGGGGGAGGAGGGCACTGACTCATGATGCTGAGCAGCTTTCATATCAAGAATGTGTTACAGACATTACTCAATGCTCATCAAACAAAATAGAGTTTTAGAAAAAGATGTGGCTGATTTGTTTGTAAAACAGCCAGCAGTGCAAATCAGAGTGCTGGTGCCTTGTGAAGGGCTCAGTGACTGAGATAAAGCAATTCTGGAAGGACAGGGTAGACGTAAGGTAGCTAATTATTTGTCTGTATTAGCTGTGTCCTGTGATGATAGGATGGAATGTTTTCAAAACTGTTCAGTTGTACCACTTATTTCCTAGAGGCACAAAACATTATTTGGTGTAGCAGCCTGAGAGACGTTTTTAATGTCTCGCCTCCTTCTCATGCTTTCAGGTGAAAGGAAGAGGGTTGTCAAATATTTCCTGTAGGAACTGAAAGATGACAATCAACATTTGGATCTGGTGAAGTGCTCAGTACCTTGTTTATTGTGTAAGCAGGTTTGTGGACATTTGAACATTGTGTCAGCATGTTTGTGGACATTTGGCATCTTCTTCTGACTTGAACTTGGAGCTCTGTACAGTTGGATTGTGTTGAAATAATAGCCTTTCAAATTAAATGTGAAATAAAGAGACATCTCAGTAAGAAATGATGGGGCTAGCTAACTCCATCGGGTTGTCTTAGCTCTTGCTTGGATTTTGTTTGATTTATGAGGACTGGTCATCTGCGAACCCAGCAAATTAACACTGAATCATTGTTTCATCTACCTTATATCTACATCCTAACATCTGTTATACACCTTTTCTAGAAGTATGCTAATGGCATATATCTTTCATCCATGGAAGCCTGAAGCCTGGGGGGGATCATGATCTTTCCAATGTGATACACAAAACTAATAGCCAGATAAGATATATGCTTTTTTCACATATTTGGTTGTTAAAATTTCAGTGCTGAGGCAGTTGTGGAGATTGTTGTTGTTTTCTGTGCAAAGTATTATAAATTACATTTTTGTTACAAGATTAGCCAGAATAACCTTGTGATTTATGCATCACATCTATGAGCCAAGTTCTGGGAAGAGTGAGGTTAAAAATAGGGCAGCAATAATGAAAAATTGGAAGTAATATGGGCATGGGAAATGTTATATAAAAATTCAATAAAAGATGATAAAAGAAATTTAGGAGATGGTCAGACTTGATTTAATAACCAGGAAAGAAGAACTTCTGAAAGAAGATCTCCTTTCTTGTTTGGTCATCATTCCCCTTATGCTTTTTCCATGTTGAAAGATGTCGTATAGCATACAGTGCCCTAACTGTGATTCATTTCACTTTGTGTGGGTATGGTTGGGGGTACCAGCCATCCCCAGCCCCTCCACAGGCATCACTTGGGCTGTTTCTTGCTGTGGATGACACAGAATTTACATGTTGAAAGAAGCCACATTGAACCAAAGGACCCTGATGTGCTCACAAAAAACAGCTCAGCTCCCTTTCTGGCTTCTGTGAATGTATTTCCTTGTGTTGTATCTTATTCTGTGGTACTTCTTTTGGAGAAAGCTAAAAGAGAATAGGAAACAAGCCATAGTGCTGTGGATCCCCTATTTCAGAGTGTTCATGTTGGTCTGGAGCAGTAACTTGCATTGTGCATGCAGGTGATCCTGCCCCTTCTCAGTTCTGGAATGCAGAACTGATTTCTGCTGGTACATTTTGGGATTAGTATAATTAGAAACTTTTCTCAGGAGCCCCTTCCATCAATTCTTTTGTATTATATCAGTGGGTGTGCTTATCGACTGGAGTTAGTCACCGACTTCTCCCAAGATTTGCTCAGCAAGGCAAGGCAGTGATGCAGCTGCTGCCTGCTGTCAGAGGGGCAATTGTCAGAAGTTGATTTGCTTATCTGCTCCCAGCTAAACAATTCTAGGATGGCTCAGGATGAATTTTCAATGACTTCACCATCTCTGCATTCTTTCTTCCTTCTTATAACTATTTGCACGGTTCCTGTTCTGTGGCAACCAGCTGCAGTAACATCCCTTATTTTATTTTAATTTAGTATAAATTCCTTTACAGATTTTTCTGATGTAGATCATTGCTTTTGTGATTCTGTAAGCATAAGACCAAATACAGTTATGTTGGTAGAAATATTTCTGAAGCTGAAGAACCACTTTCCCTTGTTCAAGTTAAATTGGAAAAAAATTACCACCCCATCACCTTGTGTACTCTATATGAATTCTAATAATAGAGTTCAGGTGTGTGATTGAAGAAGGTATTGTGGAGACTAGTAAACAGAGGAGCTCAGGCAGAGATTGTTGAATTTTTTTGTTTGTTTGTTTGTTTGTTTGTTTGTTTTTTTTTTGTTTCAAGGATGTAAAAGGAATCACAGATGCAGCCAGTTGAGTGCTAGTAGTAAAACTGTATGAGAAACAAAATATGAGTTGAGAGAATGAGTGCTTTTGTTTGGTAAAGTGATGGCCTGGAGTTGTGACCAAAGAATATTTCTCCTGTTGTTTCATCCCTCTTGTATTCAAAGAATAGGAGGATTTCTGGGACTTCAGTTTCCCTGAATATTGCACTGTTGTTCCAGTGCCTACTGGAACAACAGTGCAATATTCAGGGAAACTGAAGTCCCAGAAATCCTCCTATTCAATAAAGTCTGATGCTTCCCAAAAGTGATGGATTATTGCACATGTGCTGTTGATTTCTGGATATACAACAGTCCTTGGCTGAAGCATTCAATATATTGCATATGTGCCCTGTGAGGGTATGCATGTCTGTAGTCAGTCTAGGGTTTCTGCCAGGAAAAGGCTGCCTCATGTCTGGAAACCCCAGACAAATTCCTTACAATTCATCCAGATGAGATTAGAAATGGGGAAAAAATAATATTGTAAATTCTTAGAAAAATAAGACCACAGGAGACCCAAAGATGTTACCTGTTGTGCCTCCTTGATGGAAAATGAGGTCAGTTATGCCTATGACATTCCTAATTACAATTTTGTAACCTGTCCTAAAAGACCTCCAGGAAAAGTTTCTCTAGATAGAACTTCCCTGGCCAGATCATTGCATGTTTAACTGTTCTTAGTTTAGAAAGCTTTTTCCCTAAAGTTTAATTCCAACCATATCTTTGGACCTGTTTTCATAGTTCATATTTTTCTGGGCTTGATAATTCTAGTGGCTTTCTCTTTGCCTGGTGCCAGTCTATCTGTCCTGTAGTCAGTCACACAAAAGAAGGGATAGGGATGGACTTAAACTTCTGCTTTTTGTATCCATGTACCTCGATTTAATAACCATGTACTTTGTTTATATTTTGAGTATCACAGTTGTCTTCTTTTTTTTTTTTTTTTTTTTACTGCAGAATGACATCATTGATTCATATTGATTTTGGGATCCCCTGTAAACACTGTGAATTTGAATCCTGTCTTCCGAAGTAGTGGCAGACTTTCCATGCCATATTACTGGCATTTAATGACATGTGCTCTTCCATCAACAAATCATCACTGATGGATTTTCAGGGCAATGGCACCCAGAGTTTTTTGTGCAGCCCTGTTTGGTACTACTCTCTACTTTGGCAACATGCAGGTCAATAATCTGCAGGCAAAATTTTGTTTGTCACATGGTAGTTTGACAGGGACCAAACTTTCCTTGTTTGCACATGAGGACATCAGGGTACCATTCAATGTTTTAAGTCAGAATCTTTTATTTTGTTACATAAAGAAATTAGACTGGTTTGATGTAATTTGCTTTGAACAAATCCATGCTGGCTGCTCATAATCTTCTTGTTTTATTTCAGGTGGTTAGAAATGAATTGTTTGTTCACGAATTTTTTCTAGGAACCTGCAGTTAAGCTGCCTAGCCTATAATTTTCTTGCTCCTCAATTTCTTCTTTTTGATAGAAGGCATTAACTCTCCTTTTCTGCTCTTCAGTGGCATTACCTGTCCCCCACAAGTTCTTGAAATTAGCTGCTTCAACTAGTTGCTCAAGTAAAAAGGGATATATGATATCCCTAGGATTACACCAGAAAAATATCTGACTCTATAATCAAATTATCATCTTAACAGAAAAAAAGCCCTGCTAAACCCTGACAATTGGCTCTGTGTGAGTTCAGGCATTTTGCAATTTCTCCTTTAGCTATCTCAAAGTGGTGTGTGATAGCATAAGAAGTTGGAGGAAGAGCACAGTCTGCCTGATGAATAAGCTGCCTCCTCCCTTTGTCTCCTGCAGACCATCTCGTAGCCTTTAATAGCTTACATTATATTTCAGTTGTTTCCATGGCAGCTAATAATTTATTACTGAGCTAAGTATTAATTGCTTTATAATTATAAATCCAAGCAGCATGCTGGCACATCTATCTGAAAACTTAGGCACTAATTCCTTTCATATTGATCTTCCTCCCTACTTGATCTTTTTGGATTCATGAATTGTTTTATCTCACCTCTTAACAGTCAGTAAAACTAATCTAAAGCTTTTGTGTTGTAACCCCTTTTTGAATTCTGCTGTTGCAAAGCCTCCCTGACCAGCGCAGCACTAGATATAAGCCCCTTTGATGCCTTCATATAAATCCAGCAGAAGAAGCTGCTTTGAGAATGCCCTTGCCCTTAAATTTGTGTTTTCTCTGCCTTTTTCTAAACAATTTCATAATAGCAATTATAAATATGTGATCATAGTAACAAATGTGCTTTTATTTACATATATTAATATTTGGTATTAACAGAAAATACACCTATGGGCAATAATTTTCTTTTCAAAATTTAAATGAAAAATTTCAGTGGGAACTATCCCAGATACTGACAGAAAACAGGCACTGATTTTGTTGCTGATATGTCTTTATATTTCCTGTCTGCCTGTGCAATCTATTGCCTACTGCTCCTAGCCTACAAATGTGAGCTTTTAGCAACTGTACTCTTTGTTCTGGATTCGGCATTTCTTGGCTCATGACTGGGATCACTGGGTTGAGAGGCAACACAAATAATAAGAGTAATCATAAATAGAGTAGGATATTGATGTGGCTGAAATTGAAATATGCACTTTCTGCAAATGACAGGAATAGATTTTCCAACAGAGTAATATTTTCAGATATGCATTTTTCAACAGCTTTGCCTATTTTCCTACCTGAGAAGTGCATTTCTCATGCCAAAACAGAACCTTTTTTTGTTTAGTAACCCTCCTATGGAGCCAGTGCAAAGCCCAGTGATAATGCAATAAATCAAACAGTTTTGTTACATTGTGTAGTTCTCACAAGTTAGACGACTGTTTAATTTTTGCAAAATCCCTGCTTTTAGAAAAGAGAAGAAAAGCAAGCAAAGCTTGAAACAGTTGTTTTGTTTTCCCTCAGAGTCAAATTTCCTGTCTGTTTACAAACCACAGCTCCTGCCATACTATTAGACCATTAGGTTTAAAATTGGAGTGTTTCTAGGTAAATAGGAACAACATAATAGTTTCCATGACTGATGCAGCTGCCTTTGGGCTTATGGCACAGACCAGTGCCAAGGCAGTTTAACCCAGTCTATCAACTCTATTTGAACTGTTCTCCTAAGGATGCTGAGACACTCTAGACACAGTTGTTCCTTATCCTCACTTATTTGGAGATTAATCTTGCTCTAGGAGACACTGTGCTCCACTGCTTGGCAGGTTGTCAGTTTTGTGAAGGCACTGTGTGATTAGGCTAAAATATTTAGTTAAGGAAGAAACAAAAGCAGCCTAGTCAACAGTTCAGTAGTTATAAATCTGGATGTACTGTTATAATAAAAATAAGTGAATATAAGCTTCATCTTGTTCTAAATTGATGGGTTTTTTCATACCTGCATGAAAGAAAAAGACACTGCTCTGCTTTTCTTGTTAAAGATCTTCACAGTAGTTTCTCCTGGAGGCATCTTAGATGGTTCTCCAGGTAAATAACATTAAACCTTTCTGAATATTTTTAGTCATGCTTCATAGAGAGATCAAACAAATATTTTCAGTTAGGTAGTATTATGTAGATAGAGAAATCTTTTCTAGAAGGAGGCTTTGGAGTTCAAAGTATATATGATGTTGGTTGTATTACTTGCTGCATATTTGTTTTGTGAGTGGTTTTGGATGCATACTTCTGCTTTGGTAACTTTCTCTCTGGTGTACAAGGTTATGGAGACTTATAGGTATGATGTGGGGGTAGAGAAAATTTATTGAAACTGTTTCTCTATTGCTCTATACCTGCACGGCAGTTCACATCTCTGATCTATTGTTCTCTGCTTGTGGCAGCTCAGCTAGAACATCAAAGGGAGTTTTAAACACCGTTTGTGTAGCTAATTGTTTAGAATTGCCCAGACTTGCTAGTCAGCTCAGTTCCTTACCTAACAAACTAGAAGGCAAATCCATCTGGGCCTTTGACCATAAAGGGGATGCTCAGGCAAGGTCACCACTCAGTCTTTGTGTCTGTAGCTGCTCATAACTTTCTTTTTTGATGCACAGCAAAAGCAGATGGATGGCATCACTGCTCCATCCATTAAGCTACACACATATCTTATGTCTTTTCAAAGTGCTGCTTGCTTTTTTAATGATTAGCACTTATTTCCTTCTGGTGCTTTCTTCTCTATTGTCTATAAAGGATGTTTTTTTCATGTTACATTTTAATTTTGCTGTTAACAGGCATGGCTGGAAAAAAGCTTTTGTAACAGTGATAAAAAAAATGTGTGCAAGACAGCACAAATGACATGCAAGCTTATTCCATGCGGTTTGCTTAATTGAAGATAAATAAATTTATTATCTTGCAATTACTGTGGCTTGTATATGTAAACAGCTTCCCAGTAAGTTTAGCGACTCGACTCAACATGCTGCTTTCCACTTGGCACCAGGTTTTACTTCACTGGATCTTAAAAGCTTCTTGGAGGAGTTTCCCTCCTGGTTCTCTGGGCACTTTGATATACAGACAAGATACCATGCCAGGATTTACAAATTCTTCCACACAGATCTCAGATAGGAACCTTGAGATAGAATAGCAAAACAAATAAGAATGTTAGCGACCAAAATGCAGCTTAAAATGTTTTCCTTTTTCAATTCAGAGTATAATTCTATTCCATGAGATGAGTCCTAATTGATAGCACTGATTAGCTGCCTTTTATTGTTATTATTTCATAAGAGAAGAAGCACATGGAATAGAAGAAATCACTCGGGATTGTGGCAAGGAGCATTGTTGAAATGTGAAACTGTTGTTGGAGCTTGGCAGGCTCATTCTGCCATAATTACCCCATTGACCCACAAGTGAACTTACTTTACTTTTCAAAGAAACCATTTTGGAATGTTTCCTGGGGAATGTTTTGCTGTTGATGTGTGAGCAAAAAGTGCAAGATGCTTAAGATATATCCAAACTTGTGTCTGAGTCCTAATGCAGCTCCCTAGTGGAGCTGCACAGCCTCTTTGTGGTGCACCATGCCTTTGAACAAATCCTTTCCATGGACTTGTGTGATGCTCAAAGGTGTAATTACTTCTGGATTTTTAAAATGCTGTCTTTAGTGAGGGTGGAAACTTGGGAGCCTGATCCCAAGTGCTGTCCAAGCACTTTCTATTAAAGGGGAGCCTGACCTTATAAACAGGAACAGAGATCTTTGAAAAAACCCACTGATTTGGTGGTGTGGGGTTTTGGGTTTTTTCTTCCTTTTTATTAATTATGTACTTGAGACTTCTATTAATTATTCCTTCCTTTTAATTCCTTATTAATACCTTTAATTCCTTCCTTATTAATTATTCCTTCCTTTTATTAATTATGTACTGGAGACTTCTTTCTCCCACTCCTTTTTAAGGCACAGAACCAATTCTCTTTGCTGGCACTTGATCCTGAGCTGACCAGAGAACTGTCCTGCATGAGTCAGCTTCTAAGCTTGTCTTTTTTAACTGTTTGAGCCACTACAAACCAGGACACCAAAACCTGATCACTTAATGATCTTCCAGTCTGCAGATATATTGCAAGGATGAGCTAGAGATGCTGAAGCATGAATATTTTTTACCTAGGCCTTTCAAGGAATTCTTAATATTTCTGAAGAGTAGACTTCCTGTGGCTACTCAGATTTGCATTTTATGTTAGCAATGAAGTCTTTCAAAATACATCCATGGAAAAGGAATAATCCTGATAATTCAACGAAGAATTATATTTGATTAATTTTATAAATTAAATTATATTGTAATATAATAAAAATGGGCTAATGTAGTGGTTGTTCATTAAATGGAAAAAATTCTGAATGGCCTCATTCATGAATTAATTGTTAATCCTTTTTTGTAACAATTCAAATTTCTTTCTTCCTCAACATGGTTTTGATTAGGTAGCTGTGGATATTTGTTAGTGCTGCTTATGGTGACGTTTTTTGTTGAACTAATTTTTAGAATTTATCATTAATATGAATGTTGGTATTAGATTCTATTCAATGGGGAAGGTGGCAAAAGGAAAAATTGTTTCTGAATTCCTGAAGGTTCATCTTGAATACACTTCCCAGCTTTCAATTTTGTTAGGGTTCTTTCCCTCAGAGTTTAAAAGATAATGTTTCTACGGACAAATACTCTGCTTCTTCAGAAAATGCAGCTCTCGTGTAACTTTCATTTCATTTCCTTGCCTGCACAATTAAAACACAAACTCGAGACCTTTTTCTCGGCACTTCCATCGTCTATTTCTCATTATGCTTCTTGATGAGATTTTTAGGCTTCACAGAACACCGTCTAGGCAGCTAATCCGATGCAGTGCTAAGATCACAGCACTTCTTGTGTAATTCTTATTAGGTTAATCAAGAAACTTACTGAAGCAGGGGGTTTTTTAAGGCCTGCCAAATTTGAAGCATAGATCAAAGTTCATAGCCCTCTGACCCTTTTGCCCTGACTTGCCTCAGCAAAGTCTCCATGAATGGCCTCATTGTGAATATGGCAGCGTCCAGAGCCTGTACATTTGCAATTGTTTAGGCTTAGGAGGGGCATTGTGCTGCCACTGATGAAATGCATTTTCTTTTCTCTTTCTGAAGTGTAAAGGTTTTCACCTCCATTGCCTATACAAGTGCTCTGGTCACCACAATAGCACTTAGGTGATCCTTGTTCCTGTCAGGCTGAGCACCCAGTTTTATGACAGAGTGCAATTAAATGGCTCAGAAGCCAACATTAGGAAAACAGCAGTGAAGAACAGGGGGAAAGCCTAATTTCCATATGGTCAGCCAAGCAAGAACAACACCAGCATTGTGATCTGGAGTAGATAGTTTAAGCACTATTAAAGAGACATCTATTCTTTAAGTTGTCTCCTGAATGCTGCTGCACTTCTTTGATTATAGTTCTTCATGGTCAAAACCTCTTCGTAACACAAATGCTTTTTGCATGGCATGGCTTCTTTAGTGTTATTAATATAATAGCAAGGATTACTTTGAATAATAACACTGAACTTTGGAATGGAAATCAAGTAATTTAATTAAATGAAGTCTGACGCAGACAGGCCAAGGGAAATTTGGTAAAGTTGCCCTCATAACATTCTGGTTTACTATGTTCTTAGGGGAAATTCCAAAATGAAGATTGCTCTGGTATTGGGGTAGAAATGATAATTGTCCTTCTAAACAGGGCCTGAAATTTTTTTGGTAAATCAAGCTGTGTTCATTTATTTTTAAATTTCAGAATTAATTTCCCCAAAAAGTAACCTGTGACTCCCTGGAGTTAGCAGTTTGCCAGCCAGAAGGGTTAAAAGGTTCTTGCAGCCATATATTCTTTGAATTGCCCGCAGCAGCCATTAGAGTACTCAAATGTAAAAGTTAACATCTCGGTTTCAGATGTGCATATTGTTACAGCCACTGTCATGCTGAACTGGTCTCTCTGTGCTCCCAGAGCCGGTGGGAATTTGGCTGTTTTGAATGTGAGAGATGTCTTTGAGATGAGTTACCAGGGTCTGTGCTCTTGCATTGTCACAAGAACACACTTAAAAGTTTACAAGTGACACAATGCAGAAATAGAGAAGAGAGAATGTGAACAGTGTAGGTTTATTTATTTGGGGGTTTTTGGATCTATTTCTCACTGAATTGAAAGCAAGTGCTTAGGAACTACATAATGCTTATTTCAAGAGCAGTTAACTTGAAAGTCAATGAGTCAATTCTTGTATAAAGCTAAAATTATCAGATATTTCTGAGAAAACCCTTACAACCTTTACTTAGAGTACGAGTACAATTTCTGATATATAGTATCAGAAATTACAGGAGTTTATTAAAATAAAGTGAGAGATGTTCAGATCACCAATTTACTAATTAGAGTGTCAATTGATTAAAGCAGGGTGTTCATTTACAAATCAAACAAAGCAGTTCAGGCAATTATGGTTCTCCCCATTATTAGAGGAAAACATTTGAAAATCTGACAAGTAGTTGTTTACTCAATATGAGTATTAAATTCTCTAATCTTCAAATTTACTGAAAATCACTGTATCACCTGCAGGAAGTTCTCAAGATAAATACCCAGTGGAGTATTTTGGTACAGTCAAGCTGCAGCCTGCTGCCTTTCAAAGAGGAAAAAGTGAAAGGCAGGAGTGATAAAAGAAAGATGTCTTTGAGGGTTCTAAATTTTTCCTGCCCAACTCTGTCTTGACTACAACTTAATTGTAAAATGCATCCTTTTGCCTGCCACAACCAAATCGATTTCCCCTCTATGTAGAAAACAGAAGTGTCAGATTTATTCAGTCCTTCTCTATGGCACATTAAGGTGTATTACTGTAATATAAGACAAAGTTTATTCTGGTGAATTACATTAACACAAGAAATGTGACAGGTACGATATGAGCACACCCTTTGTCAGCTTGGGAAGGCGTGCATGTGCAGAAGAGAATATTGTCATCACTCACTGCAAAATAATGCAGAATATTACTTTATTTATGGCTTGAGAAACTGACAGAGATATTTCAACCTTTGTGTCAGTCAATTCCTGATTTAAAACTCCAGTTGTTGGTATTGAAGGACTCAATTATGTTATGACCTTTCGTCTTTTTCCTCTTTACAACACACACCGTGCCCAGACTCTACTTAATTATTTTATTTTTTCTTATTCTTTCTTTGTGCTTTTCTCTCTAAATAAAAGCAAGGAGGGGAAGACTTCTTTCCAGTAACTTTATTTTTCATTTTTGTTACATCATTACCATTTTCACAGTTGTAATTCCATGGCATTTCTTCCTGGCATAATCTCACTTGCCTAGTCAGCAGAGCCAAATGGGATTTACCAATTTACTTCTGGAAACTAATGGCCTAATGTTCCTCTCTGGTTATCTGCCCTTTCAGCTGGTAGGATATATGCTCTGCCTTCTGCCTGCTTAGTGCCCTGTAGATAAATTTGAACAGAATTTCTTTAGCTGTCAGAGTGATGGATGGGTGGTACAGTGGAGCCTGCTCAGCCAGAGCGAGTGGCTGCCTTTGCCATCCATCACTCTTCCTGCTGTCAGCCCCTTGATCAGGGCTGCAGAGCAGGTTCAGGCTTTGTCTAGGTCACAGTGCCACAGAAAAACAATTAGTTTGTCAAGGATATACATATTTTAGCATGAGGAGATTTGACATCTGAAATACTGTTGTGTTCTGTATTTGATAAATCAGATTTTTTGCTTTGTTGTGAAGTAGGAGCTCCGTGCTAAGGGGAGACTGAGTGTGTTGCACTGGGTATTCTTGTAGTTATAATTGTGGATGGTGGGAAAGAAAAGTGTGTGAAATGTTAGAAAAAACGAAAATGGGAAAGCATCATTTGACACCTGACCACTGGAGGCAGATATATATTTTAAAATGGCTGTTAAAACATCTCTGGCCTTTTATAGCATTTAGGACTTTTTCCTACCAGTAATTTTTAGTAACTCTGATTCTTCTGGGGTTTTAGGTCATTTTCTGGCTTGATTTGTTGGCTTTTTCGACTCACCAACTATTTGTGAAATAGGAAAGTACCAGACTAAATTGAAGTATTTCTTCTTACTTGTGTTGTATTTCACAAAAGCCCATGTTTCTCTGTATTTCATTACATTCCATGTGTTCAGCTGGTAACTAAAGTTTCTGCTTTTAAATGCTGGGCAGGATTTTAAATTCAGAACAGTTCTTAACTCCTGTTGATGACCTTAACTTTTTCTTCTTTGCATTTAGAGATGCTGGCAAGAAGAAAGGAGAGATACCCAACAACTCATTTAGCTGGCAGTGAACCAGGGTTAGCTGCTAGATTATTTATTGTCTTCCAGTGGTTTTTACTGTTTTTTGAGAGACTTTTCCACAGTTTAGCAGGAAGGACTTGCAGATATGCCCAGGTTCTTCTGGGGACAGCCCCACGGAAGTGCTGCCCACTGCTGAATGTGTGGCTTTGCTCTGGAGGCAGCTGGCTGTTGTCACCTGCTGGAGAATGCTGGAGAATGTCACCTGCTGGGGTCATGCTGAGGAGGAGAAACACTTGTTATATGAACATGGCTACATCAGTATCACAAACTGCCTTTTGGGCATGAATCACTCCAACAAAAGGCAGTCATAGTAGCAGAACCTTGAGGTTGTCACAGGGGTTACAAATGCCTGATGCCACCCCTGGGTGCACTTGAAGTAAGGGAGCACCAGGCTGGCCCTTTGCAGCACTCATAGGACAGGCTGTGAGTGGGGAGTGTGAGCAGGACCCTGTGTGCCTGGCTGAGCTGACACAGCACTCCTGACCCAAAGCATCTTGGTTCTTCTGTCCCCACAGGTGTCATGCGGGACTAGGTATGGTACAGCCGCTGCCTGTGAAGTGAACAATCTGCTTGTGTGCACAGGTATAAACCAGTTATCTATGGCATGTGCTCTGGTACTGAAGCATCGATGATATTTTCCAAAAGTAAGTTGGAAGTAAGTATTTAGCATTTCAGTGTCCAAAGAAGGTGCAACAATATCTTGCAAATTAAATGGCCTTGCAAATAATTACCATGTTGTGCACTTAAGTGGGAAAGATATTTAAAACCATAGTCTTCCTCCCGAGCAGCTCGTGTGGCACAGTGAAACTCTGCAGAGACAAAGTGCCTGTGTTCTGGATTTGCTGAGTGAGCGCAGAAATAACTGCTCCTTGTTCACTAATATTCCTGTTATCTATCACCAGCCACTCTCTGTCAGCTGGAACAATTGTGCTCACAGCATTGTTTTCTTAGAAGTCTGCTACATATTTATGTTCAAGTGAGAAGGATTTCTTCCTGGAGCTCTTACCAGTGGGATTGGTAGGGGAAAATAAATCTTTGCCAAATTTGTGTTTTTCACATTTTCAAGTGATCAGTTACATTTATCAAGTTTCTGGATAAATGCAGGTTATCTTCAGCTGAGTAAAATTGTAATGCTTCTCCTCCATAGCTAGGGTAGGAGTTATTTCTGTGTGGCTGTTGTGCAGACAGCTGCCTGGATGGCTGTGAGAAAGATGGCATAGCTCAGGCTATGTTGACATATTTAGAAGAAATTAAGCTATCTCCACACATCTGTGTTTTAACATTGCTTTTTCCAGTGTTTCTTTGCACAGTGGAACAAATCAGAAATAGCCACTGAAGCTGAAGGCAGCAGAGGATCTTTTTCTAGCAACAGTGTTTCCTAGTCCTTTTCCAAACCTTAGACAACTGCTTGTTACATTATCCTGTTCAAACCTATTATCCTGCTCTGTTTGATTTGTTGCTGTCCTGTGTCTCATGTGATGCATTTAAATCACAAGGTCTTCATGACATGAACTTTGGCTTTAATCCAGAAGTATAATATACAAGTATAGAACAGACATTATTTACTTTCAGGAAAGAAGAAATTTGGCAGCTGGCTAGGAAAAGATGGAATTTCTGATTATTAGAATAACAGTAAGGGCAGGTTTTCATTACTAAGAAAGCATATAGACATTTCTGTTAACATGCCCATAACAAGGTAGCTTGTCATGTTAATTTAGTACCAGGAAAGTGCCTACATTAATGTAGGTGAAAGTAGTGGAAGAAATTTAGTGAAAGAAATTTAACCTGCTCCTGGTCTAGAAAGAAAATGAGACTATAATTACAAAATGAATTAATAAATAAAAATCCCCATTAGTGGGGAATAGTTATTTGTTTCTTGTTCCTCATAGTTAAAGGAAGTTTATAGAATAGGCTGACTGAAGGACTCTTAAGGGGATCCAAGAGGAGTGATTGGTTTCTAACTTACTCTCTTTTCAATAGGAGTGGAGAACCTCTGTTTGACAGAGGTACCAAGAGTATGAGGTCTGTATCTGTTACAGGAGCTGAAAGTCAAGTTGAGAGGTCACAATGCATACAGTAAATATTTAAATATGCTTTAAAACAAGTGCCTCTGATTTTAAAGCCTTTTAACATCTTATACAATAGTTGGACAGGATAATGATTCCTGTGTGCTTTACTCATCTTGAAAAGTACTGAGTGAAACTCAGCTGGCTTCTATTTTATCCTGTTGTGTGTCTGTTTGGTTGCTTCACAAGTGGGTGTTAAATCAAGTTTATAGGGAAACCAGGGCTAATATCTCTGTATTTCTGCATTATAATCATCTGGGGCATTATGTTAACCTGGTAAGCAGGGTGATGGGTCTTCACAGGGCAGTGAGAGAATTTTCCATCTTGTTTCAGTGGTCATAAAGCTACATTAGAATAAATATAGTAACTGAGGGATAATTCTGCCAAAGAAAGGGCAGTTTTAAGGAGTAGATTATAGACCATTAAAGAAGGAAAAAATTTGTAAGAGGACATAAGTATCCAATATAATAAGTGCAAGGTATGTGTTACTCAGTAGCTAGAGGCTGGACTAGTTATCTCTAACAAGCCCCTGGAATGGCACAGTTATAAGATTCAGGTGTTTGGCATGTGGAGCTGAATTTTCCACCTTAAAATCACTAAAGTGTTTTAAAGCTAGAAAAGACCTCTATAGTATTGTTCATGCCTTTTTTAAATCAAAGAACACTGATATATTCAGCCTAACATCTAATGTTTAACTTCATTTTCAGTATCAGTTGTTCTCTATCAGTCCTTGGCCAAGCCTGACAGTTCCCAGTTCACTGTCAGGAGAGGTGAGATTTAAAAGTAGTGCAACTGATGTGTCCTATAGATACTGGTGTTTAGTGGCTCCCCCAGTTGCTCAGAAGCTTTTCTCTCCAGGGCCCTCGTATGAACATGACCTTCTACAATGCTAAATATTAAAACAACTGTTTTAAGCTTCATGTTTTAATTTTAAAAGCAAAGGAACAAAGTGGCAGTGGGGGCCAGCTGGCAGACTTGCATAGCAATGCACAAACCTTTCCCCTTTAGACACACCAGAATTGAAATTTGCACTTAAATCACGAGTCAGGATGAATTTAAGCCTATCCAAGAACTCATTTATGCACATCACAAAACCACCGCACAAATTGGTACGGTACTTTTCGTTTGGCAGTCATTCCTCCAGAGACATCCAGGACAGAAATAGCAAGGGTACTGCAGGCCAGATATTTGCTGGCAAAGCTGCCTGTGGTAGAAAACTTGTTCAGCACCTGCCTGTTTGTGCTCTGCCTGGCTGCCATAGCCTGTATTACACTATTGCACTTATAAAGACTGGGATTGTCCACATTATTTAGGAAAAATACTGGCTTTTGTTGTTTAATCTGAGCTAAAATTTTAAGTAAAATTTAAAGTGAGTGAGAAGACAGAAAAGAACAGCAGGTCTAAGCAGAATCATTGTTTTCAGAATCTTGTAATTTCTTGGGATGCAAGCCTGGAATTAGTTGTGCCAAGCAGAACACTTGTTTCTCTTTCCCAACTGAACAAATCTGAGTTAAGGTTGACAGGTCACCGTGTGGGTGTGGAGATCTTGGAATTTAACAACTCATATCTTACTCAGATTTTAAAAACTGGAATATCTGTTAATCAGCTTCTACTTCTGCTTGCCCAAGTTCCTGTCTGATGATGATCCAAACAACTTTCAAGTGAACTGTCTGCTGTCAGGAAGATGTGAATTGTCAATTAAAAGTAAAAATTGGAAAGTAGGTCAGGATGATCTTAAATCCTCTCAAGGTCACCTGATCAGTGCTGGGAGACAGACCTTTGTAGCCTCATGAAAGAAGTCTTCAGTGCCAGTTTCTTTTCGCGAGACCCTGAAGGAAGAGGCTCTCTGTGCAACATGAAGGCATTGTGATATTTGTCCTTCATCTGAAATACCTAAAATTGTGTTGTCAGTGGCAGAGAAGAGAATGTAGGAAAGAATCAGGTTTTACCTAGTGATTTTTTTTTCCTTGATCATTAATCTATAAATCTTTTACTCATTAAATGTTGCCTGGATAATTGATGAGATAGCCCAGAGTATCCTTTTATACATATGCTCTCTCTGACACACTGGTGTGCTTCACCTTTGGGAGAGCTAGAAAAGCTCCAGGAATTCCTCTTGTTGGCACTGATGGTAACATGTTCACTGGCAAAAATATTAAGCTCAGCTTTGTAGAAGTGCTTTAAACAAGTGTAGAATACCTTAGAAATGGAGAAGCCTGCAGCCAGTATTGATTATTGTACCAGCAAAATCTCTTACCAACCTGTGTGTAGGATCTGTTGCATGGAAATTGCAATCCTTTAATTCTTCATGGCTTTGCATCTCTCAGCAAATCTACTCTTGCAAAGTCTGACAAAAGAGATTGGATATTCTTATTTTTCAGTATGTGTACAATCTGTAAGCAGTTTTAGTGTATAGTAAAAAAATGAAACACAATCCATTTCAGAGAGGAAATTTTGTTTTTTACAGCAGCCTCATTTGAAACTTTCTTGAAACATAGACTTATATTTAAAGAGGCCAAGGGCTAGAGAGAATCACAGAATAGAATAGAATTATAGAATATGCTGAGTTGGAAGGGACCCATCAGGATCATTGAGTCCAGCTCATGGCCTTGCACAGGACACTCCCACCACAAGCCTGAGAGCATTGTCCAAAACTTCTGAACTCAGAAATTATGTGCACAAACTAAAATAATTAATATCCCTAGAAGCGCTCCTTATTTTGTTGGGTTTTTGTTTTTCCCCTGTGTACATCAGAACTGTGTTGTGCTCAATCCAGAGCTCTCTTTTGATGAAAAAAGTGAGCAGTTTTTGTGTGCTATGCTCGATGCTGTTCGCAGGAATGAACCTCATGCTCCCTCTAAAAGACCTTGCTTTCCACAGGATCAGTTTGATCCAATTGTGTTAATCTGTGTTAGTCCCTCTGCTCTAATTGGACCAGGGTTTTAAGGCTGGTGATCAGCAGAGTTACTGCTCCTTATTGTACTTTGGAATTACTGCAGTGCTCCAGCAAGACTAGAAGATTTTAGCTATAATTACTGCACGAAAGGCTGTAATTTGTAAAGCCATATTGTCACACAGCTGGGGGAATACTCCCCCCAGCTGGACGCTCACCAGGCTGCTCTGGTTACCTCCTGCCACACAGCCTCTGGGTGTTTGTGGTTCCTGCAGAGAAGCAGGGAAGACAGGCTCTGCAGTTCCTCTGCTGTGCTCGCAGCTCACAGGCTGCCTGTTCATCTACACAGCTGCCAGAATCTTCTTGAGACAGCGCTGATCTCCAGCCTCTGCTGTCTCAGGCTGGAAAAAGATGCACTTTGGGTGGGGGATCTGTGAGTTTAAAATTCAGATTCCCTGAGTTTTTAGGGTTAAAAAAATCCAGCTGCTTTCTGTGTTGGTTACACAAAAAGGATATGTTTTAAGACAGATTAGTAAATCTTTGTGCCTTTTTCTTCTTTTTTTTTTTTTTTTTTTTTTTTTTTTTTTTTTTTTTTGGTTTTTTTTTGTTTTTTTGTTTTGTTTTGTTTTCTTTTTCCATTCAGGTTTCTTGTCAGGGTTACCTGCAGAACCCAGGGGTTCCTCCTCTGCCTGCATTTTCCTTTCTCTATCATGAACTGCCTTCTAATATGCAGCTACTTTCTCAATTTTGCCTCTGGTCTGCTCTCACTTTCTTCAGCACTTGTTTGGGATCCTGCTTTTATGACTTTTCATTTGTTTCATTAAGTGAACTTTTGAGGCAGCAAAAGTCAATGGAAACTCTTGATGACTTCCCAGGGAGGGGGATTGCAGACTCTGTGTAGACCTACCTGGTGTTTTACAGAAGTGTCTGTTGAGTTATGAACTACAAGTATTGTAATTTCTGTTCATATTACTATTTCCATGGACTGGACTAATGACTTTTTTTTGCTTTATTCTAAGGTTTATGAAATTACTTCGTTTCTGTAAGAGAGGCTGTTTCACTAGGACTCTTGGGTAGAAACAATGTATTAGGTAACTGACTTTTTGTAACAGAAATGCCTTTTCAAAAGTGGTAACAATGTCTTACAGGCTTTGCACTTAGCTGTAGTGTGATATGATACATATTTTATAGTAAGGCTTCAAAGAGTTTCCATATCTGAATCACGTAGATGGGTATTTCAGTCAAACATTTTTCTCACATGTGAAAGCAGATGGAGAATTCTTGTTTTGTTTCGTTGGTTATAAAGGGAAATGAATTCTCTTACCAGTAAATGACTGCAAGAAGCTTATTCATGCTGTGGTTTGAGAAAGTACATGGAAAACTTACCAGTGATGGAATTGCAGCCTTGCTTTGAGTCCTGCAACATATGTGGGTTTAGGGGTTCACCTGTATGATTCCAGTACAAGAACAGTGAACATGAAAAGAGAGAGGGGAAAATAGATGAAGTATAAAACAGAGAACAGATCATCCTTGAGGATCTTTCGAAGATGTCTGCCTTGGCTGCTTCTCCCATGTCTAGGTTAAGCTGAATTTTTTCCCCTTTCTCATCTTTCCAATGAGACATTAAGATGTCATTCCCAGCTCTTATAATTTAGGAATTCCTTCTAGTTGACTAGTCTACTTTCTATTTCTGTCTCAGGATAGAATGATGCAATTGTTTCCTTCCTGGTGCATGACTTAGAGCATGCAAAATTCACATTGCTCTGCAGGGACATCTGTAGTGACATAAAAGCATGACACAAAAACACCAAGTGTGCCATTACCTCTTGGTGTCCTCTACTCTTGTGTGCCACTGCAAGCCAAGTTGAGGCTTCTTCCTGAAGCTACTAAGATAGCTTTGAGAAATGGAGTTTCCCCAGTAATATTCAGATCCAGATGTCTGTTTATTCCAGCTGAATGAATTATTACCATACTGCTCAATAGTTCCCTTAATTTTAGTGAGTCAGGCAGGCATCCACTTCTGGCTGGTGTTTGCTGTGCCCTTGTTTGGGTAAGGAGATCTGGTCACTCTAAATGGATGGCTACCCTGGGTCTAGCAGCTATTTTTATTTATTTGTTTGTTTATTTATTTATTTTTGTAAGGAAAGATTTGGCTGTGGCATCCTTTCTTTGTTTTCCATGCAGGACTTGGAAGATTTCTCAAACTCAGCCCAAAAGTTCTGCTGTGGGTATGTGTCTAAATAGCACATTTGATACAGACAAACCTCACTGTAAGTGAAAAAGTGGAAGCACAGGACATGAAGGGGGCAAGAATGTGCAGCCTGGCATGTGATATCCTCTCCAAAACTTTTATTTTAGACAAAAATTTAGGGAGTAGGACAAAGATAAGAAAATATCAAGCCTTGACAGTCTGATCTCTGATGGTTTTGGAATACTGTGTGGGAAGATAAAGTGATTGGAAGTAGGAGTAGGAAACTCAGGAGTACTGAAAATGCAGGGGAGCAGATGAGGAAAAACATTTGCAAGCAAAGCTTGGTGGTATCATCTCACCAAACAACATGTTGGGGAATTATTTAGGAATCATCCAAATGTGTGAGAGCTGGGAGAAATAATGTGTGTTAGTAAACAAAACTCCTCAGTGTGTGACAGGGTGTGTGCCTATCTAAAGCCACAGGCCAAATGTGTAATGCCCATACTGGGCATGACTGTGTGGTTGCATAGGAAGAAGCTGCAATTGCTGAGCTTCTTTCAAGACCAAGCCTTGGAAATAGAGAAATTATGGTTATTTTTGCAGATTTTAAAGAGTGCACTAAGGCTATTGCCAGTGCCTGGACCAAGCAGCACAAAAGGTATTAAAGAGAATTGAGTTATATATAAATAGAAGCATGTGTGTTTAGAGTGTAGATTTCACTACTCTCTGGCATTCCTGGAGATTTCTTGGATCCTAAAACTTTGAATATTGACAGTGTGGCCCACGAGTTACCTGAATCTGCAGTGAGAGCAGGAATATTCAGTGAGGCTCTAACTCAGCTGCACATCCAATCCTGAACTCTGTGTCAAAATGGAAACTATGAGGAAAAAACCCTAAGAGTGTCATCTCTTAGATGTAAAGATATAAGTTTAAAAAGTATTGTGTGCTAAACACAGGAGAAAAGCCTCTCACTCTGCTTGGTGGCTCTGTGTCATCTGGGCTGCCTGTCCAGCCCTGGATGCCACAGAGCACAGCAGATGCACAGCACATGGACAGAGACCAGAGACAAGTAATAAAGATAATAAAAGAAAATGCCAGCTATGAAAGCACACTGAAAACGTTTGGGTTTTGTAGGTTGGAGTTGAAGAAGGCTGAGATGTATGCAAAAAGCTGCTGTTTGGAGGAAGAGAATAATCTGGTTTTTCATGTCTTCTTGGGACAGGACAAGAACTGATCAGCTTAAATGAAAGCAAAAGAGATTAGGAGTTAGATAGGAGGATAAGCTTTGCAATTGTTCAGGATAATTTGTCACTGAAATGGATTTCTTAGGACTGCTGTGGAATCACTTCAACTTGGTGAGATCGGGCTTGACAGACATCTGCCAGGTCTGATGCCTGTGCCTGGGAGCAGCAAGGTGAGCTCAGGGGCTATTGAGCACCTTCTCCTAGTTTCTTTGATATGCATCTTTGTATTTTCCTTCTCACACTGCTCTTTTCTGTGACACCTCGCTCATCCAAAAAGAAATCTTATTTAGAATGTTTGTTTGATACCTACTTCAATCAACCAGCAGGAAAACAAATGTAATGTCTGGTTTTGTGACAGAAGGAAAGTTAGCCTGAGACTGATTTTGCTACAGAGACCAGCTTTAGGGCTACCACAATTTTTAAAACATCTGTTTCACTGTGGTGTAGCAGGAAGTAGCTTCTATTACACTTTATCAGCAAAAATTCAAATCCCTAAGTGACAGGGCAAGCTTAGAAGGAAAAACAGCTGTTGACGAAACTGTGGTGCATGTGCTGTGGGCCTCAGCAAAATAAAACTTAATAGGAAGGGAAAGCAAAGCATCTTTTCATTCAGCTTTGAGGAAAAATGTACATGGTCCCAGATTATGGGATGGATTTATTCAGCAGTCTGTGGGATGTGTTACTCACAGCAGAGCTCTGCACGCTGCTGGCAGCTGTCAGTGACCCTGCATTCCCCAGGGCTCCCAGGCCAGGCTGGCTTCAGTGCAGCAGATGTGTCACGGGGGCTCAGGGAGCAGGGCAGTGATTCTGGTTGCATAATTCCTTGCTGTCGGATAAAACAGAATGGTGACTCTGGTCAGCTCTGTAATTGTAGCTGCATGTGTTTCATTGGAGCACTGGGGCTACAAGAAGGGAAAAGATAGGGGATTGTGGTATACTCACACTCTCTAAATTGCTGGTGCTCAAATAATGAGCATTAGTTCTGTAGTACTAATTAAATTCTGCCTAATTTTCTGTATTTTCAATTTGAAAGGAGTTTTTCTTTGGGGTTTTTGCCTGCATTCAGATCTAAAAGGACTTGCTAAGGGGACTACTGCTTTTGGAGAAAAGGCACAATAAACCATCTTTCTCTTATGGTTTTTTTTTTTTTTTTTTTTTTGGGCTACACATTGACTTTGAAGTGGAACATAACCAAGATTTGTTGCACTGAAAAAATGTAATGTTAAATGGCTCATTCCTCTTTGGTAAATGGTGGGGGGAAAAGATGTGTGTTCATTATTTAAAAATAAACAAAGCTGGAATTCATGCTACAAGCAGGGCCTTTATAGTCAGTGGTTTCTAGAGTGACGTTAGAAAAAGGACAGCATCATAACATGGGCTTCACTCCTCTGAGCTCTTCATTGAATCTGTGTGAGTAACAGATATTCTTTTGAGACAGTGACTTACTTAAAAAGTATAGGCATTAAATTGCAAAAAAACTTTCCAACCACCCAACCAAGTAGGTCAAAGAAAAAACAAAAACCACACAACACCAAATAACAACCAAATAAACAAAACACCCCAAAGTCATTAACTAATATGGCTACAAAGCTGTGTTACATAAAATACCCCAGATTTGGTGAGGTGTCTGTGTATGTGGATGTTAATGAGCTAAGTG
The DNA here is from genome assembly GCF_024509145.1 of Vidua macroura. Taxonomy (NCBI): domain Eukaryota; kingdom Metazoa; phylum Chordata; class Aves; order Passeriformes; family Viduidae; genus Vidua; species Vidua macroura. The sequence goes on from NC_071582.1 coordinate 13,494,303, forward strand.
AGCTGAAAAGTAAACAGGATGTGCCTCATTTCCCCTGATGAGCTTTTCTGTACAGGATCCTGGAATTTGCCTTCAGGTGAAGTGTCAGAGATTGTACTTTCCCTCGGGAGAGCCAATTCTAATTAAGCAGTATACAGACAAAATCATCTCTTTGTTCTGCTTTTACAGAGAAACACTTGAATACCAATTTTGGCACGGAATCACTGCTGAGGACATTGGCAGTGGCACCTCACCTGTGCATCTCTGAGCTCTGCACTGTTACCATGGGATGTGGGAATGAGTATAAAAATGGTTTCCACAAAATCAGCAAAGTGGAGTGAACAGTAGCTGAATCTCATTACATTGGCTTTACTTTCAATTTAGACAAGGCACAAATAATGAGAATTTGTTAATTAAATAGTGTGCTGGTAATTTTTTTTAACCTCATGAGGTAAATGGCATACTTAAAATAGTGAGTTTTTCTAATGGGCATATGGAAAATCTATCCAAACAACACAGACCTTAGTTTTTGCAACAGAAGAAATTCCTATAACTGGATGAGAGTTGTAGCTGTTTAACCTGAATTTTATATGGAATATTTTCCTAAATATTTCAGGAGTTGATGATGCAGTGTGGTGCAGCACAGAGAAGAATCTTTGTATAATTTTATATCTTGGTAAAAGAACTTATGACTGTGCAAAGATCCACAGTTTGGATTCCAACATACAGTTTTTAAGTACACCAGAAAGAAAAGTAAAATTAAATTTTGGGGTGTATCTGGGTTTAAATTTATCGTTCCTTTCAATGTATTTTGTTTGAAGTGGGCTTTTATGGTAAAGGATGGACTTAGTTGCCATAGTTGTGCATTCATTGAATGAGGCTGATCTTCTTGGAGCACATTTCTTGGGGTAGGCTGGTGAGATACTGTGCAGGGAGTGTGGTTACATATAAACCTGCCTTCCTTCTCAAGAACAATGTAGGAGTTGGATATAGAGCATGGAACTGGCATTCAAGGGAGATTTACTGATTTGTGGGTTACCTTTTCTCTGTCTTCAGTGGTATGCTTGAGGCAGTGGTTCATTCTAGAAATGTTATTTTTCAGACACTGTTTGAAACTCACCTTGCAGTTGGTGCTTAAGTGATTTTTGGATTCCTTTATGCAAGCTCCAGTTCAAATAAATTCTCAGAATCTAATGTAAATTATTCAGACACATTTGATTTCAACCTTTTTTTTGTTACTCAGTTACCATTTTTTTCATAACCAGTAGAAATGTATAGTCTGATGTGTTGTTTTAAACTTATAAGGAGGATATTCCTGATGTGTTTTGATTTGAGACTTATTTTACTAATGAACCTTTTGTTTACACTGTGAGATCAATGAGATGCAAATACTTATCAATGTGATCACAAAACAGAAAAAACATTTCAGAAATAGCCAGTATTATTTGGTTGTCCAACTTTTGAGATAGAAATTTTGAGATTTTGAAAGACTGATTTCTAAGATGAGATTTGTTCCTGAAAAAGGGATTTCTGTGGAACCTCAGATGTTTGTCTTTGTTATTGAATGTTCACTACTAAGAAATGAATGGTTGAATTCAAATGTAAAAATGGGGAGACTATTTTCTCTTGTAATTGATCAATAAATCACATCCTTGATCTGAGGAAATTCTCCTTGAGTAATCCTCTTGTAATCACAACTGATGAGGCATGGTGGGTGATGGTGTATTTCTGTCTTCAGCAATCAGGTCGTGGCCATCAGAAAGCACATAAAACTGCAGGTCATTATCTTGAAGTGTAAAAGATGTCAACCCTCTGCCAGGCCTGCAGCCTTCCAGATGTTCAATATCCTGGTCATTGTTTAATTTAGCAATCCAGGCAGCTTTGTTGTATGGTTACAGTGAGATAGCCTGCAAAAAGCAGGAGAAATGCTCTCCAGCAGCCATTGTGCAGGCTGCATATATTCCTTAAAATGCCCCCAGAGATGACAGACCACTTGAAGCTGAGTTTAGATGAAGCAAGATGTTAATTTGGTGAGTATTCCTCCTTTTGGCTTGAGCAAGATGACTTGGCAAACATACATCAGCTTCAGGCTTTGTTCTCTGCTCTTTTTCTATTGTCAGGCATACAGTAATGCCAATGAAGAACTGAAAAGCCGCTTGCAGTAATATTGGCTAATGTGATGCTGGCAGAGTGGGAAATCACCACTATTCTGCTGGCAAAGGACATTTATTTTGCTTCCTTTTATTACTCCTGAAGTCTCACTTTGGGAAGCAAACTGAGTTATCACTGCAGGAATCAAACAAGCTCAATTAGAGGAGAGACATCACCTCTCTGGTTCAGGCATATGTCACCTGCACACACTGGTGAAGAGCTTCATAGCTTTTTGCAGTATTTGTGTGTTTTCCAATATGCTTCCTTTCTAAGTGTACTGAACAATTTGTAATCTGTTTATTTTCTGTATCCAGAAGACTCTTTCTGCGCTTCACTGCTCCTTTGTATTTTGGTGTAAATGTTTGAGGCTGATTTGTTTAGTTTCATTTTTCTCAAGCATGGATGTTGTTCTAAGTGCAGTTATGAGACAGAGTTAATTAGGCTTTGTGGTGGATTGCTTTATTGATTCTACAGACCATTCGCTCTGCAAAGCTGAAAACATTCATAAGCATGATTTAGTACCATAAGGGTGATTAGTAATCATCTTGAAGAGCTATCTTTTAACCTGAAAGGTGATGTAAGTAATTCATAGACCTTAAGCTGCAACAGAGGCACCCCTCTCCCACCCCCTCAAAAAAAACCCTGAAAAAAAAAAACAAACCAAAAACACCAGCCCCAAAACAGCCAACCACCCAACCCCCCCCCCACAAATAATCCACCTCGTGAACAACAGCAACAAAATACTCACCTGAGGGACTGATGAGATTAAGAAACATTGTGGGTTTAGTGTTTTTTGGGTTTTTTTTGGCTTTTTTTGTTTGTTTGTTTTGTTTTTTTTTGTTTGTTTGTTTGTTTGTTTGTTTGTTTTTGGGTCTTTTATGGTGACTTTTTATTTCTAGTGGTTGAAATTTATGAGTGACATTCATGGAATATGGCTAATATAATTAAAATAAATATAGAGGAATGAATAGTGATTACCAGCTGGCTAAAATCAGAGTTTGCTTAAGCTTAAGGTTGTGTTGATTACAAGAGAATGACAAGTATGCATTATCATCTTCATGTCTGAGGTAAAGAGGATTTAGTTTGGATTCAAATGAATGAGGATTTGGAGTTGCTTGTGTCAGGGAGGAAAGTACCTGACAGAGGCTTCTGTTTGTTGTGTATCAGAAACAAAAAGCTCAAGGGGAGTGTGGATATTGGAAATACAGGTTCAGCCCAGGGCCTTATCAGAGGTATAAGGACCATTGTGGATTTACTGCAAATCAGATAAAAGTCAACTTGGAGGAATGCTGGCACTTTAGAGAAATTACGATATTGTAGCTGACCCTCAAAACTGATGTCAGTGGATCCAAAGGAATCTCTTCCTTATGCCACAAGTGTCTGGGCTACAGGTTCACTTCTGACTAGTGCAGTGTGGAAAATAGATAATTTTGTTTATTTTGTTTAGATGGTGCAGAAACAACAACAGCAAACCCCCTTAAATAATTGTTTAGATAATATCGTTCATTTAAAATTCACTTGCTGCTAATTAAATTGTAGGTCTAACAAGCTAGGAGGTAAATTTTGGCAACGTACTAAACCACAACAATTATTAAGGTAATTAAATTTAGTTATCTGTGTAGATGAGCAGAATGGTGCATTTAGTATAGCAGGAGCATGTAGCTTAAGCTGTGTCGTGTAATGGAGTATAACATAAGAAAAAGCCATCACTTTTTCCCTTGAGCAGAGCAGCAGCAGGAGGAGAGGGTGCCTCAAAGGCACATTTTGCAGCATGAGAACAGAAATTACTGATTGATAACAGAGGAAACTTAATACCCTTATTCTGACTTGCTATCTTTGTAGTAAAGCCAAGGCTCTTAGAAACAGTTAATTATCACTTAAATACAAATATTTAGATGACAACTGTAAGCCTTCATCATTTCTGCACACATGTTAGAGAACTCTTTTGTTGTTTCACTATGTGTGAAGGAGGAAGTTTAGATGAACAAGTAAGAACAGATCTGACATCCCTAAAGTTACTATCAGCAAAAGCAGTGGAAAGACAAGACAGGTTCTTTGGTCTCAGCCTTCCCCCGAGTTTAATTGAACATGGTGTGAATTATTGGTGAATTGTTGTGCCTCAGTCAGTACTTCCCTGATGTGCCTCAGAGCACGTGTGAGCAGATACTGAAGAGAAGGGGAAAACTCTGCTTTTTTCCTTACCTAATAATAAAATCTGGTTTTTTAATCAAGGTTTGAGATGTGCTTAGTCTCCGATACTCTGGTTAGCAGTTCTGCAAAAAGTTAGAATTGTTCTGCAGTGTCCAAAGGTGGTGGAGTGATGCGAATTTCCCATTCCTGGTACTGAGGTCCTGCAGCCACGCGTGCCAGCACATTGCTGCAGCCTCTGTTGGGTCAGCTGGCTGAGGTGAGCTAAACATTGTCAGCATCCTCAAGGCACATTATTGATCCTGGAATCAGACTTCATCTTCCCCACTTCTCAGGTAGCTTTTCAGCTGCTGCATGTTGCTGCTTGCTGTGTGCTGCTGATGTTGTTGGCTTCAGCTGGGAACAGCTGGCGAGGATTACCTTCCTCTCGGCTGTCATGCTGGCTTTACAACTGATTTTTGGCAGGATGAAGGATTGAGCTACATTCTGCAGCTAGGGAAGATGCTGACAAGGCTAATTCCCATCCTTTTGTGGCTTTGCAAACTCACTGCCAAATGGCTGCAGTTCTGAAGAGCTGCAGTGTACACAGAGGAAATGGTTCTCTTCGAGCCTACGGGTTGCTGGGGATTAAAAAGAAGTTTTCCAGGGATTGTGGACTTCTGTTGGGCAGTGTTTGAGTACATTTTCTGTTTTGAACTTGTGGTTTATTGTATGTATTTTCATGAGATGTGTTAGGAACAGATGTTCCTTTGGGAAAATAACCCTGTCCCTTGACAGTAATTTTTTTTTCTTTTGTTTATGTGCTTGAAATTAAGGCCTATTCTGCCTTACCAAAAGTGCTGTTTGGCAGAGTTCTTGCACTGTGTCCTTTATTAGCAGTGAAGTAATAATATACTGTAAACAATTTCAAGCAAGCTGAAGAGCAGGACAATGCCATCCACATGTGCTGTAGAATGAAAAATCCTGAAGCAGGAATTGAGGGACTTCCTATGGAAGTGACTGTGCATTCTCAATATGCCTCATGTATTCTCCACACGGATTGAGAGGTGATGTTTATTCACACTCAGTTGCTGATTTATTCATAATATTTTGAGTTATTTATCCTTGGCTTCATGCACACTGTATTTTTTTGTATTTTTATTGCAAAGCAGAAAAATAATATTCTGAGATTTACAATGTGTTTTTAACTGTTAACTCTGTTTAACTCTGTTCCTTTGTTTCCTTTTTCCAGATTTATTTTGTATAAATGAATGCAAGGGAAGGTCTTGACAGGGCTGTTTACTTTGACAACAATTTCAACAGTATATAACAGATGTATTTGTGACAGTAAATTTGAAATATATAGTTGTGAATAACCACAATGGAGATGAAGGTTCTGCTTATCCTCTGGGGAAGCCCATAACCCAGCACTCACCTGAGAGTCCAGCCAGAATAGCTGGGAATTTGAATATTAAATGCTGCAATGCACCATGTGCAAGGATTATTTATGGAATGGTTCACAAGTAATATTTAATGATGCCTTTGAAAAAAATCATTCAACTTGCCTGAAAAGGAAGAAAAATATCAGTGCAGGTTTTGCTTTGACTACGAGTTACTTCTTGACTGCATGACCTCATAGGCAAAACAGTGCAGAAGGTGTCTGTATATTAATGCACGGAAACCAAATGCTTGTGAGGAAACCTCTAAGTGCATACCTGTTTTATTGGAAACTTGTAATAATGTGCAAGTGTGATGGGATAGAAAGAAATAAGTAATAGGTGAGATCTGTCATGGTCTGCTGTAGCTGGTATTGATCCAAGCTCTCAGTTGACCATTCCCCAGTATCAAGCCAGGAAAACGAGCTGTAGCTCATTTATTTTAGTGTTTGGTAAAACTTAACCTAAATTAGCCTAATGGGAGGATAGTCTGCTCTGAGAAGTGGTTTTTATATTTGATGTCCTGTAAAATGAAGTCTGTCCTCTTATTCCTCAGCTGACCCAGATTCTCTGGTTTGGAAAATAAAGCTGTTGCTCTATTCCAATCTAATGTGTAACTTTAGCCCTGTCAAGGCACTGTGGGAATGAGGTAGCAAAGTCCAGGAAAACAGCAATCTGGAGATTTTTCCCTAAATTGTCATTTACCTACTAGACTCATAGTCTCTATCAAACACTGAAATGTACTTGATTTGACTCAGAATCCAAATCAGACCTTAAAATTAGACAAACAGCCAGACAGGAACTGTGAAGCTAGTAGTGAATTCAGTGCACCGCAAGTGAGAGCCAGGGGGCTGTTGAAGCACAGGGTGATGTCCAGGGCAGGATATTGGCTCCATGAGTTCATCTGAACGTGGCTGGTGTGAGTGATTAATGCCTGGGGCTGCTGGCTGATGTGCTGCAGCGAGGGCAGAGGAAGGAAGGAAGAGAGGAGGGAGCGGGAATGTGGATGGAACAGCGAACCACAAAAACATCTCTTTGATCTCTGGGGGTAAGAAAAAAGCACTTAACAGTGAAAGGATGGGAGTGGGGGGAGCTGTACTGCTGAACTATTTGAAGCTACATTGTAGGACCCCAAAGAAGCAAGCAGAGTAGTTATGATTGCATAACACCTTAACCCCAGCTCAGAAGCATTGAACAAACACAGAACACCTCACTACACAGATTCTCTATAAACTTCCTAAGCATAATGTTTCACCACCTTCCTCCTGTTTCATAAGTTGATGTGACTGATTTAGAGAAATTGCAAGAAAACACAGTTGCACAACTGGAGTTGATTGGGTGTTTTCATAATCTTGGCTATCCAAACTTGCATCATCATGGTGTATCATAACCTGCATTTTTCTGAAAAACTTTTATTTTCTTTGGTCATTTGGAGCCATTTTCCAGAAAAGGACACTTGCTCATCTCTTTAGATTCTTTGTGGTTGCGGAGTGTGTGAGCTGTGCTCAGTTTAATGGCACATATGGTGTGTTGAGACTGACATAATTCCAAGGCTGTGCCACCATGTGGTATTTAGAGAAGGAATTAGGGATGAGCATATTGTTTGTTGCCAAAGAAATAAAGTCTGAACTCCTTCCTGAAAGGTAGGTGATGGCACTGCTTGAAAGCTCTAGACCATGAGACAGAGCAGTGGATCTTAAAGACTGGCAGGTCTGTGCAGAACATGTCCCATGGAGACATCAGAAAGTCCAGGAAGTCTCCATGTGAACTTTGTGGTTCTTCATGCTCTCCTCGCTTTCCTATCCTCTCATTTCACCTCTTCTGAAAACGTTCATCTCTGGCAACACATGAAAGAAAACGAAAATTATTTTGATCACAGGTCCTCAGTCTGAGATTGGGGTTCAGACTGAAGTCCAGTGGGCTGGACATCAGCCCTGAAGCTGCTGTGTAACAGCTGATCTGGTTCTTCTCCTTCTTGACCATTCCCAAGGACGTAAAAAAAAGACATAAAATTGTAATGTTTCAGAGTGCAGCTGTTTGATCTTTTAATGAGATGGGATTTTTTTTCAGCTGCAGGATGATGCCGTAGATGTTTGTGGAGTATCAGTATTGGAGGTGATGGGAATTACAAACCTTTGTGTCTTATCCTGCTTAGAGCTTCCCCTATGTGATTGGCAGTGCCAGATTCTCTTGCTTTTGAAATTATTAAAACATACTTGTATTTCTAAAAAGAGAAAAAACAGCAGTCACTCTAGATTTTCAGTTAGGTTTTTTATTCACTCAAGAAAATTCTAACTTAAAAAATGTTATGAACAGAATCCATATGAATGTTTTCATGTTTCCTTCATAGTTTCTTATGTGTTGTGTTGCTCCAAAGAGATAAGGGAGATGACTCTTTGCAGCAGCACAAGCCATCGAATCCCTCACAGCCACAGCCAAAATGTTGCCCTGCAGCATTTCAGCACAACACAGGGCAGCTTATTGCCATTAAACTATGGGGGTTTGTTCGTTGTTCCTGTGTAAATGTACCTCCCTCTTCCTGGAAAATTAAATGGCTTTAGTCCAAATGGGAGTTTGTGTAGGCTGCAGGCAGCACCTTCGTATTTCCTCAGATGGACTTCTCTGAGGTTTCTTAAGGCACGGGATGCTGCTGACATTCACAGCCATCTCCTCTGAAGGGGGTGTACAGCTGGTTACTTTTTTAAGGCTAGAAAGCAATTGAAATCACTGTTAGAACAGCTTTGGTTCCTGCATCCCCAAAGTGCAGAAGGATGGGCTGTTCCAGTGTAAGACCTTGACTAAAAGGATGCTGAAGCTCACCCCAACACAACTCATTGCATCTATCCCAGTTCTGGGCTGCTGTTTTACTCTCCCCATCCTGACCCTGCCTGGGGGAGGTGTGGGATTGCACTTTGTCCCCTGACACAGCAGCCCTGCTGTAAAATTTCAGACCTTTCCTTATCTCAAAGGACAATTGCAGCTTCCTTTGAACCAAGAGATTTCTTGCAGCAACAAGGAAAACTAGGCATCTCCCAATTTCCTTTTCATTTCCCTCTTTCTTTGGATTTTTTGTTGGCATTGTGCCAAGGTCTTTCTTTTTACAATCAAGATAAAGTTGTTACTTAGATTTTTTTTTTTTTTGGCATAAAAGTGGATTTGCATAAATGTGATTTGCTATTCCAGTGCCAGCAAGTCTGAATGGAAACCTTTTGAGTTCTGCTGGGACCCTTTCCTGACTGTGCAAATGTACAAGAGAAGAAATAATGAAAAAAACAAATTTTTTAAATGGAAAAAAATTATATCTATGCAAAGGAATTTATTAAAGATGTCATTCAACTCTGTAGCTAGGAGTTTCTCCTCTATGGCTTTTTCAAAAAATTGCTTATTAGAAAAACAACTACCACACTGAGGAGAAGAATTAGGGCCATTTCAAGCATATTATTTCACAGTTTCTTGCCAGTGGGAGACTCAGGGAGGGGGTTGGGGGCTTACAGTGGCTAGACAGACCATTAAATTGGTATTAAACACTTTTCCATATGAAGGAAGTTACCTTCTGCCAAAAATCCAGGAGCAGAGGGATTGGTTTCAATGCAAGTTGTGCTGGGATGGGGCTAGATAAACTTTGAAAAATTAAAAGGTCACTGGGGTCAGGGTGCAGGCTTCAGAGCCTGTCTGGCTGGCTTCCTTATAGACTCTTGGAGAGCTGGCACAGCAAAGCAGCATGACGTCCTGCATAAACATTTGATCCTCCTGACCAGTTTTTTCCATGGTATTAGCTTTCTTAGCAGGAAAAAAAAAGTATATAAAAATGACCAAAGCTGTTTTATATCAATTTTCACTATGCAGAGGCACAGAAAGATTTCTGTGTTGTGTCCAAAGCAAAAGGGAAGGCAAAGGCAAAAACAGCAGCTTGCCAAACTACTTATATAGATTCACAAACTGCTCTAGTTCCTAAAATAGCAGCCTAGCACAACAGAGGACACCTCTGCAACTATGATAAAATACACTGTTATTGATTTTTCAGCTGCTTAATCAAGTGGAAAAGATAAATAATATAAACCATGCAAATCTAGGAAGATGGAAAAGAAAGTTAAATTATTGTTTTAGACACCCAAATCAAAGAAATTTTAGAGGGCTGGCTAAATCTCCAAAGCAAAGAGAACCTGGATGGAGCAAGAGAGACAGGTCCATGGCTGAAGGGAGTTGGCACTGTGTGAGGAAGGGCACAGGGACATTTTCATGTTGTTTTGTGTGTCCTTGGCTTTGGGGACAGAAGTCAGTCCCATGGCAGCTGGCTCAGTTCCAGGGCTGAGCTTTGTGTTGTCCTCTGGCCCCTGGAGACCCTGGTGTCCCTTGAGACCTTGACGTGCAGCGCAGTTGTACTTGGTTTGGAAACAGCTATGGGCAGCAGTGTCCTGGATAAACTGAGCATGGAGAGGCTGAAACCTTGGCTGGATGGATGCATTTCACTTTCCTGGAAGTCAGAGCCAAGAAGAATTAAGGATTGGCCCATTCCTTCTATTGTTAAGAACATCTCTTCTCCTGGCTTGGCTTTTGTGCACATTGTGCTTCAACTTCAAAATACTGATCTCAGCTCAGGAAAAGCAAACAAGCAGAAAATCTTCACTGTGCTGTTGTAAACTTTCTTTTATATGCTGGAGGTTTGTTTTGTTATGCTTTAACACAGAATCTAGATTCTGGAAGGAACTGATGAAGTTCCTCATCAGAGCCTGACCATGAGAAATTGCATTGGGCAGCTCAGTTCAGAGCACTCTGCATGGGAATCTTCCAGCACAGAGCTTTGTGCTTGGAAGCAGCTCTGCTAATTTCCTGAGGAATTTGTGTATCATATCTGCACTAGCTGATGGTATTGTAGCAGCAAAGTTTAACTCTGAGAGAATTTGGAGCCATGAAAGAGTGAAGCAGCTCAGGGGTCTGTATTGTCTGTACAGGATGATGAAGATTTGTGAAATCTGCTGGTTTGCAGTAGTGGAAAGAGAGAAAATAATTGCTCTCTTTTTTAAAGCTTGAAGTTATTTTTTCCTGAATACATCTCTATTTACGGAGCTATTTTGCTGTTCAACCTCTTCTGGATGCCCTCAAGGCCTGGATGCTGCCATCCTACACCTGTAATGTGACAAAAACCAGTTCTTCTCCTGGAGCTGTGGGAGAGTTTGTTCATAGCCTCTATATGTACCCACAGGTAGTGCATTGCTGGCTATGGATGCTTGTGATTAAAGTGCATTTTGGAGAGGGTACCTCACATTTGGGTGGGAGAAAATTCACTATGTATTGGGGATGCTTGGGTTTTATTGCATAAAACTTCCACATCTGGTAATCAGAAAAAAAAGGGATATTTCAGGTGATATTCTCTTCCATGATATGAACCCTGGTGAGACAGTAATAAAGGAAGAGACTTTAATGACACAGAAGACCAATGAAGGCTGCACATAAGAGAGGAAAGCAGGATCAAATGATGTGACAAAGTCAAGCAGAGAAGATGTTGCACTAAGAGCTGAAAATAACTCAGAGAGATGATAAAATCTCCAGAATGGGGGTGGAGGGGAGTACAGCTTAAGGAAAACAAGAGTGGAAACCACAGAAATTACCATAGTCCATTTTTATTTTACCACTTGCAGGAACGTGATGAGTCACCTCTTCCATGGCTCTTTGATTTATTAGCAAGGTGAGTTTCCTGCTATGGAAATTACAGCCAGCAGAACTGCCAAGGAGGGAGGAAGAGTGTGCACAGACATCTCTGTAGCTCTGCAAGAAGCAGGAGGAGAAGGAAACCCATTTGGATGGGGAGAGGAACGTGCCAGAAACACAGAAGTCAGAGAGCAAGAGTTATGTTGCCCTTCAGGAGGTGAACAATAAAAAAAAATGTCAGATATGGAATAGACACAGATAAATGAAACAATCTGAATGTAACTCCTTTTTGTGGATATCTGAGTGCAGAAAACTTCTCTCTTGAAACTCTGTTACTCTGCTAGGTCAATGGAAGGTCAGCTGTCCAATAAGTTACAGGGCTATGTTAATTTCTTCCACCTTGGGCATGAAGTCCTGAAGTCTACAATTAGGTGAAACAGGACTTTATTGAAACTTCTTTACTGAAGTAAAAGCTCAGATTTTCAGGTCCTGTCACTTACATGCCCTTTCTGGACCTGAGTAGCAGTCCTCCCAGAGAGCTTAAAAACCTTCTGCTAAAATAATGCTAATAAATAAATACATGTATAAATATATACAATTTTAATATATTTTTGTTTTTAAACACAGGTTCTTGGGGTTTTTTTTTAGTTGACTGTTTGGCTTTTTTTTTTTTTTTTTTTTTTTTTTAAATTAATATCTACTTTCTTGATAATGTTCTCAGAAATTGTAACTGACTTCACTGTCAATTGTTTTGCCTAGCAAAGGTTAAAATTTTTCTGACAAAAATGCAGCCCAGCAGCCGAGTGCATATATCTGCCTGTGTGTTGTTTGGTCCTCTGGGGAAAAGGACAGGTCACTCAGAGGTACAGACCTTCTTCCTTAGCTGAAGTGCTTGAGGCTTTGAACTGAAGTATTTTTATGTGTGGATGTGTGGGTATTGTTACAAATAGATACTGCATTTAGCATTGGCAGTGCAACAGGATAAAACTGGAAAATAGTCTTGAATAATTGCACAGCTGTAAATAAGATTTAATGTTCTCCATGTTCACTCTTCTGCATTGTCAGACATCCTTTCTAGAAATTCATAACTGAAGTGTTGTTCACAGCAATTCAACAGAAGACCAGCTTGTAAATATTTTTTTCAGGTTTAACTGAGGGTCAAACTGAGACCCTGTGTTCAAATACCTCAATTTCCATGAAGCTGCTTTCCATTCTGAGCTTTGCAGATCAGGCCAGTCATTATTAGCCCAGCAACATTCATCCTCATTCTTTTAGATAAAACATTCATTGTCATCATGTTAATATTTGTTATGTGGGCTCATTTTATGTGGTTTATGATTTTTTTTCCAATTTCCTCTTCTGCTTCAATAACTCCTCCATTTCTTGCAAGACTCAATTTGAAGCTATTTAAGTTTATTATTTCAACTTCCAAAGATGATTATTTGGCATTGAGTAAACAACCTTAGCTATGCACTTGCTGACATTCCTCCATAATAACTCTCTGCCCCTATTTTATCACTTATAGAATTGCTTTCTAGCCCTTTTTATGGGTCTTTTTAAAAATAGCTTTCTTATATAATAGATAGTAACATTTGTTATAAAATGAAAGTAAAACCAATTAAATCTGCCTTATTGTATTTACAAAAGATTGATGTGTGTAAAGTCTAACAGCTTATTTGGGGATTTTAATTTAAAAGTGCCCTGCAATAACATTCTCTTGTGTACTGGGAACCAGCAGTAATGGAGAAGCCACTGCCTGCAGAGATGCTGAACTAAATTAAAGTATTGTGTGCTGGTATTCAAGCATCTGCCTCATGCGTTAATCTCTGGGAAATGCTTGAAAATACCCTAAAGTAGCAGCCATTTCTTTGTTTAAGTTTGAAAGCTTTTTGTATCTATTCTCATTAATGCTGTAGTGCAGAAGATTTGCTGTTCAGTAAATGAATTGAACAGAAGCTTCTGCAAACCAAGAACAGATTGCAGTTTCCCCATTTCAGTCTCCATTTTACTTTTGTTGTGTGTAAAGGATTTAAATTTGAGCTCCAGGGACCTGGATTTTACTGTATTTCCTTCAACATATGTGCTCCCTGTGATATAGAAGCAAAATAGTTGGACTTGCATGAATACTGCAAAAATTTGAATATTATGCTGCCTGAATGATTGAGGATTTTTTTACCCTACCTTAGACTTTCTCTTGAGTTATATTTACACATATGAGACTCTAAGTGTATGGTTTCTCTGGAAGGTGGCTTCCGAAAATGCTTCATCTTCATTGTAAAGTCTCTCATTTTTCTTCTCCTTTATAACATTTTCATTCATCCAGCTCTGGATCAGAAACAATACCATGTGATTTACAATTGAGTATGACATAAATAGTTGGAGCTGTAAGAGCAGCATGTAGTAAACAAACAGACTGTAGGCAGTAATATATTTGAATACTGGATTTTTCTGCATGAATAATCCATGAGTTTATAAAAATCAGTCTGTTTATAGATAATTTAGGAATAGAAGAATGCTTTTATTCATGAAATGACTTATCTTCTCCAGCTTAACAAACAGTTCCATGAAATGCAAGAAAAGAAGAGTTGTGACGTACAGATTTGCCAAAGTTAGCTGTTGTTATTTCAGAAGATAAAAATGTTCATCCATAAGGACAAGGCCTGCAAATGGAGAGTTTATCTCAGCACACTCTCTTAGATCCTGATTTCTGGACTCTTACCTAAGCTGCAGGTGAGCATCCTTGAACATCCTCAAACATCCTCTTGCAGTTGCAGCTCAGCAGAGTAAAAAATATTATTGTTTCCTGCTACTCCTTTCCCCAGCCTGGACATTAAACCCCTTCTGTAGCTGCTGGAGAAGTTCCATTTTTGACAAAGCAAATGGATTGGCAAAATCATATTTGTTTAGGAGATGCTGTCCATGAACAGCTCCTAGAAGTTCTGAAGGGACAGTTACAACTGGACTAAGGGAATGATCTGTGTCCATCCCCTGCTTCTGCCTCTGGCCTGGTAATTTAAGTGCTGCCATTCCAAGTAAATCATCAGTAAGAGGAGAAACTGCTTAGAGCTGCCTTGAAGTACCCGGGCAATCAGGGCAGAGTGTAGGAAGGCCAACATTTGTTTGTCAGTCTCGCCTGAAATAATGCAGGTGCTTCAGAAATAATGACTGACATTTCTGAGCCTTTCACTTCATTGTTTTTCTTCAGCCAAAGGTATCTGTTGAATTTGAACTAAATCATACGTATAGTTTATCATTGTTTTGAAAATCAGTTTCATACCTAAGAAACTCATTTCCTTGTCCAAAGAGAGTCCATCAACTCCCTTCTCATCTGATCTCTTTTCTGGTTCTGAGGGAAGTCTCTTTCATGGTTTATCATAAGATCTTTATGCCTTTCACCTTAGCTCTCACGTGTTTAGAAACACTACTTGCAAAGAAGGAGGCTCTATTAGGATAAATTAATATCTAGAGTGCTTGCAATTAGAGAGTCAAATAGTAAATGCTAGTTTTAAAATGCTTACAAAGAAAACAATTTGAAACAGGAAATCAGAAAGAGACTGTAGAGAAAATTATGAAGGGATTAGGAGAGTGTGGTGGTATGTCAAACAGAGGTTCCTTACATGTATTTAATTAAGAGCCAATAAAGTAGGATTTAAATATACATAAACTAGACACAGTAGAAACTTGTTAATTTGCACTCTAATAATTTGCAGATTTTATAATTTGTGAAAAGAAAAAAAAAATTAAAAGCTTCCTTCTGCCTTGCAGCAATGGTTTAAACCAGAGGCAATAGTGAAATAGGCTACGATTAACACTTTGTTTCTTTGGCAAGTATACTGGAAAGCAGTGGCTACACTTGTGATTGTGTTTAAGGGATTAACCAGTGGATCATAGTTATTAATACACCATAAAATACACTTTATTCCTACTCTATCAGACAGCAGCCAGTGTAACTCTTTAAGATTTTCATTGATTTGGAGTTGGCCATATATAAGCACAAGTCAGAAATGCAACGATTTGCAATAACTCTCAGGCATTAAAATCACAAATCAACACCACCAGCATGGAAGCTTTTGAACATGTGCCTGGAAATTCCTAATTGTTGTTGGAATCTTATCCTTCAGGAGGTTTTGTCAGCTGTGGAGGGTGGCAGGAGGGTGCTGCTGCTGCTGTTGCAGGTCACCGTGCCTGCAGGGCTGGGTCCCAGAGCTCACACCTCAGTACAGGAGAAGGAACTGACAATGCTCTGGCTTAGGCTGATGTGAATTTTTCTAAGGTGAATCCTGATAGGCCAGCTCCTGCCCATTATTATTAATTGTTAATAAATATAGGTCTGATTTGATTGCCCTCTCACTTGTGCAATAGATCACAATGTTCAGGGATACTGTTCAGGTGTCTTTTCCTTTATACTTATTTGCATAAAGGGTAAATTGAGTTTGATGTTATTCTGTGATTAAACATATTTGACTGATTTTTTTTTAGCCACTTTTAACCTGTTATATGCAATATTTTCCAATGAGGTTGTTCACATAGAGTCTAGAAAATACTAAATCCCAGAGAAATTCCAAACATATTTCATACATTTAATTCATTAATTTTGTATTTAGGTTGAGATGTTAAATATGGTTTTATTTCTGAAATAACTTTTACCTAAGTGAATTATGGATCAGTGCTCCATTTTTATTACCACTACAGCATTTTATAATATTTTCCTTTGAATTCCAGTTGTGTGAACTGACCTTGATGTACACTGCCCTTGATCCACAATAAATCAGAAAAAAAACCCCAAAACCCAAAAAACCTGCAATATGACCATATCAGATGAAGATATTCCAGTCTACTTTAATCCTGATTCCAGTTACCTGGAAACTGTCTACCCACTTATACGTAAAAACTTGGAGGGATGATCCATTGAGTCAAATTTTTTTGTCTGCCAGGTAATTACAGCACTTGGTATCTTCATCAGGGAGTTGCCCACATAGAGCTCTGGGCAGGGCAGGATTTACATTATGATTCCAATTAGGTTGAAATTAGTATTAGCTTATGTTCAGTAGCTGATGTTTAATGTATGTTAGATTAAGTGCTTCTTTCATAAACTGGCTCTGAGGATTGTTATGACAATTCTTGTGATTGAACTGCTGTAGAAATATGTGATTAACAGAGGTAGTTCTATCTTGTGCTGTACCCTGCTACCACAGGCAACCAGCCAGATCAGCTTTTAAGGCAAAAATTGTTTAAGAACAAACAAACAAAGAAAGCCCTCAGAAACTAAAACCTCATACAAAATAAAACACACATACACAAAGAAAAGTTCTCCCCAGACAATTGAAACATCTGTCCCTACTGTTGCAGTAAGTAGCAAGGATCAGAATAATTTCCAAATGGCATAAGAAATTATTTTCTGCTTTATTTTAATCTATTTTGTATTTTCATTGAAACAAAGGATCACAAATGGAAATAGCACATATTAGATATGTTGAGAAAATGCTTGCATTGCATCTCACTGGCAAAAACACCAAACAATAAACATTCAGTATTTGAGCCAGCCAGGTGTTGCAGGGTTTGGCCAAGTCCAAATCCTTCACAAAATGATCTATTTTTTAGCATTGGTATTTCAGGGAAATGTTGGTTTCTGCAGAACTAAGACTCTAGCAAGAAATCAATGGACACTGGTGAGTGCAGTGCTCACCTTTCAGAGGGTCTGTACTTCCAAACATCTCTCATGTCAGGCTCATTTAACCAGAAATTGGTTTCCTGTTTTTTTTAGGAACATTTTCCTCCTGAATGAAGTAAGATCATCTTATCAAGAAGTTTTATTCTGCTTCTGTTGCAAGTGGTCCTTCCAAGTGGATTTTTCACTATCCCATTTTGTCTTTTTGTCCCAAGGTCTGGAGAAAGTCTGTCCAGGATGAGACAGAAGGAATCTTTGGGCAATGGAGGAATCTCCAAGAAAAGCAGTGGATTTTGCTGCATCAGTCCCTGGCCAAAAGGAGATGAGCAGAAACATTCTGCTGGCATGAATATGCTCAAGGATGTAATTAGCAACAGTGACAAAAGAACAGACATGGAAACATGAAATTAAATGGAGCTAAGTATGCAAGCCTGCTCTTGCAGTGGGTCACTCAGTGATTTTTAAAACAAATGTGAGTGGGCAGTATTAGCTTAAATCTTAATTTTATATTCATCTGCTGGTCCTCACAGCAAATACTCTTGGCTCTGTTTTCAAAAATCCCACATCTGTGGCAGATTGGCTCTAGGAGGGTGTGGGGACTTTGGTGCCCAAGGCTTTTGTCTCTCCTGGCAGTCCTGCCTTCAGTAGATGAGAGGGGGCTTGTGCCCCAGCTGGGGCAGTCTGTGACACCTGGGTATCAATCTTCTGACCTTCCCCTTTAGATGAAGCCAGGATTCTTGCTTTAGTTTCAGATCATGGCTGACAAAGCAGTTTATCTTTCATATATTTTTCTAATGTAGTTTTTCAGCCATTTTTTTTAAATTGAAATTTATAATTGAGCTTATCTTTGAAAAAAGCTGCTTTGAATTCTTCATGATAGTGAAAATATTTTTAAGCATTTCTTTAACCATTTTTAAATTGATTTGCCTCACTAGTAAATATCAGTAATTTAAGATTTATGATATTTTCTTCATATAAATGTTTCCCCTAGGATTAAGCTTGAGATAAATTCCTTCATGTTGCTGCCCACTACTTGCATTCATGGGTAAATTAAACTGTCTGGTTCCTTGTCACTGATTTTTCAAATGTTGGTAATTAAAATTGCAGAAGCATTTTTAATGCCAAAGATTAAACAGATGTTGGTGGATATATTAGGTTTTGACAAAGGTTTGGCAGGTAAAATTTAAAATTAGAATGGTTTTTCTATATTATTTATTTTTAATTTTAGCTTTCCTGGCCTTTCAAGTGTGCTCAAAAGCAAGATGGATTATTATAATGTGTGTCACAGTTTATTCTCATGCATTCCTAAAACAGGAACATGTGAGATGAGGAACTCTTCATCTGGAGGGATGTGTGTAATGGCTGATATCAAAAGCTCTTCACCCATCCTCAGTGATTACAACCCCCTGAGAGCTGTTCCCCAGTTCATTAGATCAGCTGAAATTACTCTCTTCCTGCTATGATCCGGCTGCTTTGGTATTTTGTCTGTACTGACCCTGGAGCTCATTCCTTACGCTGATTAATGTCTTCATATGGTCCCGAAACTCACTGCCCTGCATGTCTGCCCCTGTTTCTCTTATGCTGTTACCTTGTGAGTGATTTCTCATAATTACAGCACATTTTTGTGAAGACACATTGCCTGCTCTGTCCTGCCAGACACAGTCCTCAGAGTCCCAGTAGCTGGAGGGCAGCCAGGCAATATTTTGCAGCTGCCTTGTGAAAATCCCAGTGGCTCAGACCTCGGTGATGTTGGACTCGGACATAACCAGATGTCAAGAATTCTTACCAAGCACATCCTGAGCTTCAAAATGTTCACAAATTCTTGTGAATAATGGTGCATCCTAAAAGGATGCACTAAAAGGTGCTGCTTTAATACCTGGTCTATCTCCAGTTCTGACCTCCTATCCCATACAAGTTTAGAAGGAAAAGAATTCTGTAAACCATCTTGTACTCAACTAAATACAGGCCAAGGCTCATCCTAGTGTAAGAATAGAGCTAAATAAAAGCTATTTTAATGTATTTCTAGCTGTTTGAGGTATTGTCCACATACTGAAGTGTTTGTTCTTTCCATACCCTGCTGTACCAATTGTCACACAAGGACTAGCAAATTGCTGATCAAATTCCATGAAATGTCATGTGGTGGCATCTCCACCCTTGGGGAATTCTCCTAGAAAGTCAAAGCTGGTCTGGAAACTATTTTTTGCTGTTGGAACAGTTTAAAGAAGCTGCCTCCCAGCAGTGAGTGGAGCCTGTTGTGATGTCTGCAGTCCTGCCTCAGAGCTGCATGAGCTCACATCTGAGCCTTCTCCTGACAAAGCACATCTGAGAGAGGGGTCCTTTGCTTCGTGCCATTTGCTTTTCCACCCGATTTAGCTTATGTGCTGAGTGTTCTGTGCAGGGATACCCTCCAGTCAGCACCCAAGGCTCCCAGGGATCTCTCAGACACTGGTGTGCATGTCTCCTCCCAGGAGCTTTCTAATCTGAGAACTGTGAATAACACAAAGCATGTCCTCAATGTCTCTTTGGGCTAGTGGAAGTGGCAGGCTCCTGAGGTGCAAGGTAGGATGACTTGGACATTCTCTGCAAGAGGAGAGGTGAAACCTGCTGCATTGTTCGGGGAGCTTTTTCAGCTTGGCTCATCTGTTTGTGCTCCTGCTCTTTGTCTTCTTTCTCAGACTATTGGGTGTTTGTAACGGGTGATTTTTTTTTCCCTATTTATAGTAAACCTGAGAGGTGAACCTGTCCTCCATTGGAGCCTGTGGGATTTTGCTCACTGCAATGAAAACAATTGAAAAGGGCATTGTAAGGAACACTATGCTGTAAAAATAATTTGCTTGCTGTTCTCTCAGATTTGTACTTCTCATTGGTGATTAAAAAGTTTCTGTTTTGATATCAAAGTTAAACTTAGCAAAATCAATTTTTTTTTCTGTGATTTTGCCTTTTTCCTTTTTCAATATTCCTTACACTGCCCTACAAACACTCACATCCTGTCTTTCATTAAGTGTTCCACTGGCTTGCTGAGCATTGCAGAAGGGATACAGGATTGCCTCAGGTGAGTTTTAGTAGCTAGGGTGTGGAGGTTTACTTGAGAGTCTGGAAAACTAGAAGAGTTTGACTTAATGTTTTTTATTAGAATTTTGCTTTCTTGCAAAAAGTAGGATTTTGTTTGTTTTCTTGCTTGGTGAAGGAAGGTCTCTGAAGTAAATGTGATGTGTTTTTCTTCAGTCAGGATTTAGCTCTAGGAAAAATGAACTTCTCCCTGTTTCACAACCACTCTCGTCTTGAGGGATCTGTGTCTAACCAGAAATGTAAATACCTGCTTGCTTCCCCAGCTTGGAAGGTAATCTCCTTCTCATTGAGAATTTAGGATGTTGTATTATTTCTTAGATTAAAACAGCATCTGCAGCTATATGAGCCAAAGTTCCTACAGCATTTCAGTTTCTTCTCTTAGTAGACCACAGTCCTATTTTAGGAATCAGTCATCTGTCCACCTGTGTTCACACTGGGCTGTGTAATAAGCATTTGATCTCTCTCAGGTCTGTCTGTTTGTCAGTTACATACACAGGCAGCTGCTGCTTGTGCCTTGTCTGATCCCCGAGTCCATCCATCCTGGCAATGTGTGTTAGTGTGTCACTACTGGTGAATGGCACTTTCCTTTTTCACAGCCTGTGTCTCTCCCTATTTATCATTCATTTTGCCTCATGTTAACTGTGTATCCTCAGCATCACCTCTTCTGCCTTTTTCTCTTTTTTTCTTTGCTAGTTGCGCCTTATCTCTGCTAATTTCATTGCTTATTACTGTTGCTGAATTTATTGATGAATGGCTCATTTCATTCCAAGCCACATAATCTGCACTCCTTCCTTTGCTGAGAACTTGAAAAATGTACTTGCAGAAATATTTGAGGATAGGACAGTTTGTGCATTTCAGGCCAAATTAGAGACACAAATCTCATCATCTTTATTAGGGCACGCATCTAATGTTTCACACAGCACTGGGGAAATTTATGTCCCTGCCTCTGTTTCTCAATTAGGTCACAAATTATCCCTGATTGTATTATGGTTACTGACACATCAATGCTGTTTTTTATTTTATCCTACCTTTCTTTTTGAGAGCTCTCATGCTCTGTCTTGCAGGTAACCCAATTAATGGTTCTACTACTTGTAATGCAGTGATAAAATCCTCGCTGCCTGCAGTGGGCAGAGGATCAATCCTTATTTCTCCCTGTCTTGATGTCCTTTTTCCCCACCTGGTGTTGGAGTGCTGAGTGTCTTGTTTGGCACAGTGGGTGGGGCATGGGCAAGTCTGTGGTTTCTGGAAATGCTGCCAATGCAGTTGTCACATGCTGCTACTAAATATTGCATTTCTGTGGGTTTGGAAAATCAAAACAACCACCTTCTCACAGTCTCCCAACTGCAGTTCTTTCTGTCAAGTCAATGAAAGTTTTTCAGATTTTGCTGCTTTATTTTTATGTCATAACCTAATTCCTCATATTATTAAAAAATAATCAGCTGCACCTAGCCAGTACAGCTGTAATACAGTATATGCAGATATCTCTATTGCAGACTTAAAAATTTAAATGACAAAAAAATGAGTAATGGTGTTCAAAGAGTAACACATGTAAAATCAAGCACTCATGGAGAGAAGGATCAGGATTAAAATTCCCACTTACAGGCACCTTCTAGGATTTTCAAAAGGATCTAACCAGGTAAGGTATGTAGTTTCCATAGGAATGTATGAAATATGGTCCAAACCATTATGTACTCTTGAAAATGCACTTATTGATCTGTATTTCTGGTTACTTTCAGAAGTAACCCTGGTAGGTGGGAAATCTGTATTTAACTGGAAGTCAATGGGATTTAGCCATTAGTGGTTTTGTATTAGTACTAAGCCCTATATATGTATGGGAAAAAAATAATTCTGAAATACTAGGCCACTTGTCAGAAAAGAGGGACTTCCTTGGATGTTTAGGGGATTTCCCTTAGAACACAAATTTGAAAAAGGTCAATTGGACTGAATGAAAATACACAACGTTTTAAGCTGGTCACAGAAGTGAGGCCATTAATGCAAAAACTATCCAGTATATGAAGTTCTTAAAACATAAAAAGAAAGTGTGTTTTGCTTTTGAGTGATTAATCTTAATCCAATTTTTTTTTTCAGGTTAAGCACAAATTTTCTCTTTCAGTACCGTGCCAAGTTTTTACTCTTTGAAGATATCATTAAAAACACCTCAAAGTTCCTCTGCCTCACACAATGTTGTTTTCAGGAATTGCTTGAAGGTAAGCAGTAATGTAACTTGGTGTTATAAGGTGAATAATTAAAAAATAAGAAAAAGATGAATTAATGTGCTGTCCATGAAATTAGCATTCTGATAATTGTTTGATTTGTAATTATATTGAGCTTAATCTGACAATAATACTAAGAAATTGTGGGTTTTAGAACAATCCTTTTTTTGGGAGAAAACTTAAATTTGTTTAAAACAATTTGCATCTATGCTTTTCTAAGTTTCTTTTTTTTTTTTTTTGCTAAACCTCGAATGAGCTGTTTATACAACCTGATACATTAACCTAGAGGATAATTCCATTTCAAGAGGAAGAAGAATGAAGGACAAAATTGAATGTGCACTGTTCCTAAGTTAATGGTTGCACGATGTACCCAAGTGCTTTGTTATTGTAGTCTCATCAACACATGAGCTGCTCAGAATTCTTTGGAATGTAGATCACTTCTGAGGTGTGAAAGGGGATAACTCCTCTCCATATTTTACTACTGATGGACCTCTCAAATGATATGTGTGTGCTGATATCTCCATGCTTTGAAGATTTAAAGACCTCAAATACTGAGAAAAAATGACTGACCTTGAAAACTCCAAAATTCCATTTTTTTTTTTTTTGCACTATTGCTTTGCTGAATATATTAACTTGTGGAAAATCCTATCAAGGAAGATAATATTCATTGTGTTATTATAAATTTAAGTCTCATGCCAGATAATTCCTAGTAAAATGTTATTGAGGTGGGTCCTGTATTCCAAGGAACCACTAATCAGTGTAGAGGAGAAAAACTTCAGCCTTAATGTTATATATTTTCCATCTATCAGAGCTATTTCTGATTCTCAACTGTTGCTGAAATTAAGATTCTGACCAACTTTCATTGCAATTTATGGTATTTAGGAAAATAAATACTTTTAGCAATTTGACAAGTATAATTTTCCCTAGAATGTTTTACAGTCATCAGAATGCCAGGAATTCTTTGAACTTAAATGAATGCAATCACATACTAAACTTTTCTCTGGTAATTTCAGAAGACAGCTTTGTTGAGTTTTGCTTTCCTTGTTCTCTTATTTTTATGCAAGTGCTGACAACAGGAGATGCTGAGGTATTCCAGCAGCAGGGGTCTAGAGGAACATGGGATTAGTCTGATCTAGATGTCAAAAGATTGTCTTCCATGGTTTATGTAGTTAGACCTATTTTTCCATTACTGCATATTGGTTATTTGTTCAAAGGGGAACATTCCAGTAGAATATATTACAGAAGTCTGTACTAAAATAGTCTGAATGTAGCAAAGGAGGGACACTCTCACTGCTGTTTAGACCAAATCTAGGTTGGATTTTGTGCTGAAATTAATATTGTTGTGACAAAATCTGGGCAGGACCTGAGATTTTCCTTTCAAAATTGATGGACTACAAAAAAAATCATGATCAAGTTTACATGCTAGTCAGAACAAAACAAGGACACATAGAAAAAGAGCAGAGTTTTTTGTTGCTTGCATTTAATGCTTTCTATATAAGATACTGCCAACAAAACAAACTAATATATTTGATAACATAGAATCTGAAAAGATTGATTGATGTGCCTGGAAAGAGGAGAAATCTTCAGGAATCCTTAGTCCTGGAAACAAAGACTTCAATCCTTTTATTTCTAGATGCCCTTCCCCATTGGTAAACTGAGGGAAATTATAATTTTCAGAACAAATTCACAATTTAAAACTGAAGCTACACTGTTTCTACTGAAAAAAAAAATCACAATTTTTCATAAGGAATTCAATGATGCTTAAATTAATATAGTGATATCCATAAACATTAAAGTGATACTGCTGGGTTATAGAAAGCAGATGAATCAATCCACTCAGTGGGAAACACAAAGGGAAAATGCTCTAATCCTTTTGGTGAATTATGAGTGTTTTTACTAGTCCTGTAAAGTGTGATATCTCTCTCTATATATGTATATATATTTTGTATAAAATGTCATTTTTCCTGTATGCAGCTTGCTTTTGGTAAGGGCTGTTTTCCCACTAATCTCATTTTGAATCATGTTTGTTTTCTAGAGTTTCCTAAAAATCAGCTGTTTGCAACCATGGTAAAAGCATTTCAAAGTGATTGACAGGAAGTGGAACAGATCTCACTGGATTTTGTTACATTGTTCAAAAAATCTTTACTGCAATTCTGGCCTCTTGTGTAGTGGATGTGTAACACAGAAAGACAAAACTCACCAATCTTTTGTTAAATGTTTTTTAAAGAATCTCGATGTGTGATGCAGGAATGAGTGTGATGGATACTGTGGATAACAGCCCACACAGTTTGCACAATGAAGCTTTTTATATTGTACAATTTATAGTTCTGTTGGTCCAGTTCATTGCAGCTTTTCTTCCATACAAAACTAACTCTTGGGTTCAAATGTCCACCCCGATGTCAAGGTCTGATATTTTTACTTCTCTTTTTCTCCTAATTTTATTGATTTTTCTAGGCTAAGCATTCCATAAATTAGTTGTAGTAAGAAGGCATATTGTGGAACGTGATATAATTGGCAGCTGATTGTTGATGTAGGAGATTTATGTCGGCCTTATAGTAATAGTTTCTTATAATTGGAAACATATGTGATTTTTAGTGTCTAGACTTGGGAACTTTCCCAGGGAGGAGCTCCAGGTGGTTATCTAAGAATAATAGGCCAAATGGCTACTTGAAGGCTGCAGGCAGAGCAGACATGGGAAATATGTAAATATTGCTAGCAAATGTAATTATTTCATAATTTGACATCTATAAATTGTACTGTATCAATTTACATCTGATGGTTTGACCAGCTGACTTGTTTTATAAATTCATGTTAAAACCTGAAATTTGCTTTCTCACTGAAATAGTATAAAATACACTTAGAATTACAGATATTACAAATACACAGATATTCTTGATATATCTGGATGACAAAAAGCTTTTATCTATCCTGTGCCTAATTTAGTTGCATTGATATGAATGAATATATGATTTAGTTGCATTCATATGAATGTTTAACTTGAAATAGCAAATAGTTACATTTATAGAATGAATCCTGTGAAATTTGGTTTGGTACAGTTAAGTTACCTGGTGCCCTGAACTTTGTCTTTGTTTGCAGTAGTCTGATCTCTGGAAGGACCTCAGAAAGGAAACATGTCTGGAAGTTGTACAGCCTACTAAAACATGTTGTGATTTGATATTTCCTTGATCCCAGTTTGCCTTGAACATGCTCTGCACGTTAAAACATCCCTGGAGAAGGAAAGCACAGTTGGCTATCCCAGCATGAATGCTCTGCAAATATTGTTCTGGGACCTGCACAGCCTGTGACTCACAATGAATATTTTCAGCTCTGGTTCTGACTGTACAATAGAAAATAGAAAAGAATATAAGTGGGGGCCTAACACTGGATGACTTGATTATTGTAGCTTGCACAGAGAACACAGAAGAGCTGCACTAGAAGATGTGAAAAGTCCTCTCAATTCAGCTTTCATGTGCCAGATGGTTGTTTCTTCTTGTGGGTTTTTTTTTTTTTTTTTTTTTTTTTTTTTTTTTTTTTTTTTTTATCCTACCTGTTAAGATAGCAAAGAATGACATACGTTATCTGGCTCTGCAGCCAAGTGTGTGGTCCAAATTATTTTCACAGAATGCCTGACAAAGTCTGCTTGCTTGTCTGCCTGCCTCAATCATTTTTCTCAACTAATGAGAAAAATCTGCCAAGCGTTGTTGGGTAAGGCACTAATTATTCTCAAACAAATGTTTCAATTTTGCACAAGTTAGGAAGTGTCTCTGTTTTAAATGATTACATGCCAAGATGCCAGAGTAGTTAGACCAGTTTAGTTTGTCAATATGTCTGGAAGTCCCAGAGGACCAAAGAGATGAAATCATTAAAAGCAAATGGGTCTGCAGTCTTAGGTGCTCTTTTAGGAAATATTGCTGCAATACTTTTTTGTGTATGTTCATTTTTAATGAGAAGTAGTAGGTCTATTTTCCTTCTGGAAATGTGTATTTCTTGTGATATTCCTGGCTGCATTGGTCCTCAGATTCTCTTGGTTTTGGCACTGAATTAAGGGAAATTTTGGGACTAGTCATGCAAGACTGGCCCATCTAATCCTTTTTCAGATTTTGTAGCCTGCTCATCATCACCCTATTTAAGCATTAAGGAAGTTGGTCTCTGATAGTGACAACATTGGAAAGTATCTCCTTGTAAAACTTTCAGTTGAATTTGGCAGTTGGAAGAAACTTGAACAATGTGAAGGAAGTTTACAGCTTGTTTTCCAAGCAATAGTTCTACACTTGGGCCTGAACTCCACACTTCCCTTCTCAGAAGTTGTTGTGAGCTTCCAGAGCAGCACTGTCCCACCTCTGATTATGAAATGTTTAGGTGACATCTATTTGTGACAAGGCTCGAGGTTCTGATGGTTTGGTGTGTCTCTGCTCAGCTGTAACTTTGCTGATAGCTACGCTTTTGCCATCTGCCTTTCCCACTGTTTGTCCTCATCCCAAAACTGCTCTGAAAGAAGCAGATAGATTGCCAGGCTCAGGGGGTCCTGCTGGGCTTTCCTGTGTGTATACCAACAAAAATCAGAATTTCCAAGAACTGCCTTCCTGCCTTTAATTAGGGAGCTGCATCTTTTCAGAGAAAAATGCATTTTTAAAGATGATGAGAAATTCAACAATTAATTTCATAGGGATCATTGGAGAGGTTTATTTGAGCCAACACTGCAGTTTGTTTCACAGATGTGTGTTAGTTCAAAATTGTTGGATTAATTTGTTTTTAAAGCCTATATAAAGAGTAAAGGAAAAATTAAAGGATTAAACCACCAGAAAGCAGAACTTGGAGCACTTCATGACTTGATTATTTTCCAGCAGCCACCTGTGCCAAGGAGGAAAATGTGCCTAAATATTGTGGTATTTGTAGCTCCTCAAACAGTTACTCATAAAGAGATAAATGGGCAGTAATAATGTGTATTTCACTAATGGTTTGTGTTTTTTTGTTAACACATCCCCTTCTTATTTTGGGGGAAAACATGAAACCTGGTGCCTGGATACTTTCTATCATTGTTTGTTATTGCCCTTGTCTGTAGCCACTAGCTTAATTGCAATCTGTCTGCTTGGTGCATGGTGTGTGCTTTTAAATATAAATTTTGAGGAATTGTTGGTAAAAAGGAGATGTACTGCATGCTAGTCTGGAGAGTTGGACAGTGCTGGCAGCTCCTGGAAAGAGCTGTGTGGCAGCAGTGCGTGCAGATGGATGATCTCAAGCAAAGGCATTGCAAATAAAATGTTCCTGGTTCTCAGGTACAGTGCAGGGCAGCAAAAGCTGAAAGAGCTGTGAATCCCAGGGTGTTCCTCAAAGTTCAATCCACTGTCAACTCCCAAGCAGCAAAGAAGGTTTTAAGATAATGGTGTCAATAATTTTGAAGGACTTTCCATTTTCCATTTTATTGTTCTTTTCTCGTTTGGTATTCCTTGTGATATTCCTGGCTGCATTGGTCCTCAGATTTAAATTTTTCAATATATTTTTATATAGATTTAATTTTTTTATATAGATTTAAAATTTTCAATATTGTTTTTGCTAGATAATTATCTCTTCTGGTTTTGAGGTGCTGATGGTCCTTGGTAAGACCTAAATCTTACCTGTAATGTAAATTACTTTGTTTTAATCAGGGAATACATGCTCCATGCAAAATTTTGATAGGCCTCTTTTGCTTTTTTGACTTGTGTCTCTACTGAGAACTAGAGCAAGAGGGAGGGTCTGAATCTGGTTAATTTGGGGTCTATGCTCCAAGACCAGTAAAGCCCTGGTGGCAGTGAGAATACCAGGATACCCAGTTGTGCCTGGACGGGCAACAAGTCCAGAATCCTCCTAGTGATGCAATACCTTTGTAGGTGTATGAGCTTTCCAGGTAGCTCTCCTTCCATTATGAGGATGGTTTGCACATAAAAGAACTTCCAAGCATTTTTTGTGTAGCAGGGGATGCCATGTCATACATCAGTTTCATTTGATTCATTCTTGAAATACATTTTATGTGTCTTCACTTAATTTTTAGGTAGTGATAAAGACACAAAAGAGAAAACTAAATGTTAATGTAGTAGTTTCTCATAATGGATTATTTTGCTAAAGTGGAATATTCTGAAATCAGCTTACCCTGCAAATTAGATGCTAGGAACCCCTTATACTTCCTTATAAGCAAAAGAGATTTTCTGTCACTGGTTCCACTGTCACTGACACTTTGGCATATTTAGGTTAATTCCAAATGCTAGTTGTTATATGTACCACTAATACTTCTCTTTTCATAAAAATGCCCTAATTTACTTGGTTCTCCATTTTTCGTGTGTGTAAAACTGAAATTTGAGCACAGTAAGTTCAGGCGCATGTGCTTGTACTACATAAACTCTTTTACGTTGAAGTTTAGTTTTATGAACAACCACAGTTTCTTCAAATGAAAAGCTGTACTTTCCATCTGAGAACACTTCCTATTTTGTCTATCTACATGTGCTAGTTTGCAGAAGTGCAGTTGAAATCTAGTGGGAGTAGCATTCCATTGTAACTACACAAGTGTTGCATTGTTTTAAAAAGAGAAAATTTTGCTATGTAAACCCTATTGATCTTCTTTCCCACAATTTGTTGTTACAATTCCACCTAATTCAGAAGAAAATTAATTGTACTTCATTTTCTCTTCTTTGAAATAATTTCTCTGGAATTATAACTCCACCAAGTTAACAATGTTAAAATATGTGCAGCTGAAATAATGTGGAGGGGGGTTGAAAATCTGTAATTTGTTGCTTCAGTTGGAAGGCTCTTGAATTGCTCTCTCAGAAGTTTGGTACTGTCCCTTATTTGCACCTATTATGCAATCATAAACTAATTTCTGCAATTGAACTGATTTAATGTGGCTAATAATTTACATCTGAACTTTTGCTTTTTAAATTTTTTTTCATGCAACCTAAAGGATGTCCTGTTTGAAAAGAAGCTGCTGGGCCTCTGTTTTGTTTTATTCTGAGTAGAAAATGTATTAGCACTGTTCAAGAAACCAGTAAATTGTTCTTTCCATGGTGCTTGGGAGGCTGATGAAGTGTCTTCTCAGGGGTCTTGCTCTTCAGTTATTTCTCAGTGCATCAGTAATGTCTGAGTACTACATAATTTTCCTATGAGAGGGGAGCTTTCCCTTACAAGGTTAGCCATAAACTCACCCTAAGGGGCTGGAGCACAATGCATGTGAGGTTTAAGCTGTCAGGTACAGGATGGCACATCCCACTAATCACATTCCTGGTGATGGAAAGGAGGGGAGATGGAGATTCGCTGTTCCAGAGACCCCAGCACTGTGCAAGGAGCAGGGATAATTCTCTCTGTCCCCTGGAATATTGGTGCTGCTGCTGTTGTGCTTGGCAGAAAAGTATTCAAAGCTTGTAAAGTTCATAGCTCTTCACACGGTGTCACTGTTACGTAACCCAGTAGGGCACAACTGTGGAAAGTGTTCTCTTGTCAATATATTTTGTCATGTCAGGGTTGATTGAACTGCAAACATAAGCTGTGTGTTTTAAGACAACACTTTTGTCTTGCAAAATTGGTATAGAATTAAACCTGCAGCTTGCTGTAGGTGCTTCATTCTCCTCCAGCAATGGTTCTCCCTGTTTCTTTAGTAGGAAGTCTCTGTGCCCCAGCCTAAAAAAGGGAGTCACTGATGCACAGGGTTTCAGCTGAAAGTGGATTTGGTTGCAATATGTAATTGAGCAGAGGAGGGACAGAGGTTTTAAATTATGGAGTTGATTTTAACACTTGACACTGGCATTGAATGTTCTATATTTGTAGCTCCTGCTTTAGTGGCTAAATTGGACATTTTATAGATAGAAAATGTGATCTGAATTCCCCTTGTGGGCTTGGCAGATAGGTTGGAGAGTGATTTCATTTTTTGTGTATAATTTTCTTTTGGCAAGAATGAGTGCAGGGGGTGGTGGAGAGGTCAATTTGTCTATGTTTGTAGGTGCTGACAGGTTTTCTGAGATTTAATTTTAATTCAGCTTGTTTAAAAATTGCATGGCAGTGTTTTTTAAAATACACTGTTGCCAGATCTTGTATTAACTTGTACATGTATACCATCAATTTTGTGACACAAATTGGCTTTATGGATAATCAGTGTGTTACAGTCAGCCAATAGCTAGTTAAATGTGAGCTTTCAAAAGTTCAATCTGTATTTTATAAAGCTATGCATTCCATGGGTTTTATATGTTGCTAAGAGCTAGCTTAGGCTTTTAGCAATTAACCCAGTCAGTAAGGTAACTACCCACTTAGTACAGTTTTTATGTGATTTTGATAGTTTAAAAATTTGGGTGTTTCAGGTGTTTGGAAAAGAGCTGCTTTGAAGATAGGAAAAGTCAATGTAAGAGTTCTGGTTATTTCCAAATAAGATCAAATTTGCATGATTAGAAAAAAAAAAAAAAACAACAAGGCAAAATTAATTATTTATAGCAGCCTGCATTTAAGTATCTTTAACCTCAAATATTTTCTTGTACCTTCCTTTCTCAAGTAGCACCTCTCACTTGGTCATGAATCGATCTAAACCAAAAATTAAGATTAAAAACAGTGCCAGTAGTACTGAATGGCTACACTGCAGGGATCATAGCCAGTTACAATTTGGAATTTCTGAAAAGGGGGGCTAGACTCTTAATCTTAAACATCTCTGGAAAAATTGCAGCCCTGATCTCCACAGGGAAGGAGGGGAAAAACATTGATTCAGAAAACATGTGCTGCACTCCATTATATAAATCTGGATCTCAAAAATAAGCTTTTTTAGCATGCTCGAAAGTTGTCGCTGACTACTGCCAACTAGAAAATTTAATAAAGAGTTTAACTTTGTGCAGCCCAAGCCAGCTCTGCAAACACATGCTTTCCTGCTGAGATCAGGATGAATATCTAGCAGAGGCTGCGAGAGCCAGACTGTGGAGCAGCCCTGTCTGCATGAATCCCTCCTCTGACTCCAGTTACTGCTGGGGTGGGCACAGCTCCACGGCTGGAATCACTGCACAGAGCGTGTGTGCAGAGCTCTGCTCCCACCTCTGTCATGCAGCTTACATTTTCAATTATTTTAGCAAGGCCTCTTGCATCTTCAGGCTTAGCCTGTTTGGTAAATGGACACATTTACCTTCCCAGTTGAAAAATCTTTTTATAGAAGATGTCTTGTGCTCTCCTCACATATCTTCTAGTGCAGGATTTTGGAATTCAGCCATAACCATTTTTGAAACAGCCTCTTAATACAAAGAGAGAAAATTAATAGATTGTTTTACAAGTCATATAATTTTCATTAGTTCTCTTTGAGAAGCTTTTTCAAATCTAAATTTAGATATTGGATTCAGTATTGATGGGGAAAGGAGTAGAAAACCTGGTTTTGCACTCAGTCAAGAAGAATCCAGCTTTTGTTTAGCCATGTGCAGTGATAAGAGAGGGCTGAGTTTGTGAGGGCAGCACATCAGGCTCTGTGTCAGGGTTTGTGTTTCAGCCCAGATCTTTATCCTCCTCCCAGAAGGGCCGGGGACTATGGGGAAATGAGTTTGCTTGCCTTGTTTTGGGAGGAGTGAGACTTGTAATGCTGAGCAGCACTAATGCAGAGACCTGTCAAGGCATGTCCAAACCTGGCCACTTACCCTGGGACTGGGGCAGGCCCATAAACAAAGGAAGGAGCCGTTTACATGACAGCCACGTGAGCAGCCCTTTCACAAAGTACCATCCCTGGCTCTATTCTTTCAAATAAACACCCCTTTCCAAAGTGGCAAACAGGAAGAACATTTTGGTTTTTTGTTAAAAAGCTAAACTGCCAAAAATGCTGCCAAACTGTCTTCCCAAGATTTTGGTGTAATGGGATGTGGAGACTTGGAAAATAGTAAAGAGAGTTCTCTTGTCTTTGAAAAACTGAGAAAGAATTTACACTATCAGTGATGGCATAGTATAGGAAGAAAGATCCATAAAATAGCCTGCTCTGCAACTGTCTCATTTGAATTGTCCAAACTGGAATGAAAGAGATTTTGGTTTTGCTTCTGTTATTATTTGTTTACTTGTCAAGGATGAGAAAAAAAGGCAAAACCCCACCAACTTCACAAAAGGGCAAATCATTCCTTTTTCCTTTTTGCTCAGTCTCAGGATCATCTTACTCAGTGTGAAGACCACAGTCCAAGAGGTCAGAGCACATACATGGGGAAGAATATGTGCTGACAATTATTCTGTGAAATTATTCTTTTTCTGCTATTTGCAGTAGGGCCACTTCAGGCAATACTCTTGACTAGAGACAATTTTGTCTTCTTTTCTGTTACTTGTGGGGATCATACATTAACTTATGGGGATCTTACATCTCAATTCCTTCCATAAGTTCTCCTTGCCTGCATTTCTAAATACAGCACTCAGGGCTCCCTGTCCAACGCACTGAGGCACTTCTGGCCTGGTGGTAAAACCCACAGATCTGATTGCCTCACACAAGCCCTGCAACAAAGCAGTGCTTGCCTGTTCAGAAGCATCCTACACTCAGCCTTTATTGTGAGCTTGTAGTGTTTTGTTTCTCTGGCATTTGGTCTCTGTGTTCACCATTCTGACTAATGTAGAGAAAACCTGGAGTCACACTTTCTTGTCTGATCATATTTGTTATTATAAAGTAATACCACTGTGGCAGTGGTTTAGTTAGCAAAGCAAATCATGTCTGTTCAAATAAGTGAAAAATTTATCTTCTTTTATGTCTGATGACATGGCAACATTACATATATATATATATATATATATATATATAAAATAGTTTTGGGTGGTGCTTTCCAGCAGTGTTGCCCTTCTTGCTTTTTAATCTGCAATGTGATATGATGTGTTTGAATTAAATTCTTGTAAACTCTTGCACCTTTTGGAAGAGCCACCATTTGCTGTCACTGCAATGGGGACAGTGGGAGAAGCACTGAAGGAAGTGTTTTCATAGGAGAGGTCTAATGGATGAGTTTGTGCTGCAATTGCTCACTCCATGTGCAAAGTGAATAACTCAGCCTCTTTTTTATACACCTTTCTAGTACAAATTTTCCTTGACAGGAAGTGATAGTAGAATAAAAATTACCTAAATGCATTTGGGAAATTAATCTGGATAAATGTTTAGGTTTATTATTTTTTTTTTTTTAGTTAATTAAGTTTTGGGATGTGTTGTAGTTATCCTTGAGTAAACCAAGTGTAGCCCATGATAATTGCAAGAAATATAAACAAGTAGCAGATGGATAAAATAGTCCTAGAGTAGCGAGGGAAAAAAGAAACTTGTTCATCCTTATCTGAAATACAGGAAACGGAAACATTCTCTTGTAACATTTGCCTGAAAGCATTCTGGATTATCAGTACAATTTGACTCAATATTTTTGATTTTAAATTGAATGCTGTTGTGCTCAAAAATGGAGTATTGTGATACTAAGCTCCTTGACTCCTGCTTTTACTAGTTTAGGTGGGTATTTTTAATTCTTTTCCTGTCATTCCCTGTTTACAACTGGGATATAAACAGTTTGTCCTAATTTTTCTGTGGAGTCTCAGCCTCATACAAGAACTAATACTGTAGATCCATAGACAAAATTCTGCAAGCAAATGTGTTCTCTGCTGTCATGGGATTATGGAGATGTGGGTAAAAGATGAGGTTCCCCTGAGGAAGTGGGTACTTCTGCCTTCTGGAGACTTCAGCTGAAGTCTTACATGTACATTGGTGTCTGTGGTTTCACTCCCTTCAGTTCATTTTGGTTTACAGTCATGATGAAAAAATAAAATGAAAAATAAAAATGAAACAAGCAGTACCCAGAGCCAATTGATCTGTGTGCCATTTGTGTGAGAGATTCTTGAGGTTAGGTTTTATTGTGTCAATCTGAAGCATGAGGCTGCTTCAAGGAAAGGGATGGCAAGAAGTGTTCTGCTAACTAGGCAATTGCATTAAAGTAATACTAGAAGGCTGAGAAACCAAGACAAGAAATGCAATTCACATGTAGGAGCTGCACAGCATTCAGGAGAAGGAGGAGAGAGTTTGCAGATGCTGTGGTTTTGCTGCTTATTCTTGGACCTCCAGCTGTGTATTGCTGAAAAGAAATCCTTGCCATGAAGAAACATTTGGATATGAACTAGACCATTTTGAAATGCCCAGTCTGTAAAAGTTTATAGGGAAAGCAGAATAGGGATAGCTGAAGTTTCAATGAATTGCCCCCTTTGGCAATTATCCCCAACAGAAGCAAACACCCTGGGGATTTTGCTTGGCACAGTCCACAACAAT
The DNA here is from genome assembly GCF_024509145.1 of Vidua macroura. Lineage (NCBI taxonomy): Eukaryota > Metazoa > Chordata > Aves > Passeriformes > Viduidae > Vidua > Vidua macroura. The sequence continues at coordinate 13,528,833 of NC_071582.1, forward strand.
TGTTGGATGGTCTGCCTTTAATTATATAAAATCTACCTAGGAAAAAGTGGGTTTAAAACTTAGAGATATTGCTTGTAAGGTTTAGGATATTGGGATGAAGGCAGTCTAGGTTGGGTTCTTAACTGCTGCTCTGTTATATGATAACCCCAGGTTGTTTTGTCCTAGAAATGCAAAATTCCAGAGTCATCTCACTTAACTGAGATGTTAATTTTAGAATCACACATGTCCTAGATTCTCAATATAGTCAGTGAGATACAAGCACCTCTGAAGGGTAATTTGCCCCCTGCATGAGCTGAGCCTGCCCAAGGTAACTTTTCTTTGTCCATATGCTTGTGAGAAGTGCATATGACCAGACCCCCAGTTTGTGATGCCTGATTTATTTAACTATATTTGGGATTGTACATGAGCAAGTATGTCTTACTTAGCTCTACTTCTTTAGGAAAAATGCCTTGTGGTGTTTAAAATGCCCTGTGGTGTTTTTATATATATAAACTCACCTTAATATGTCTGAAAAGTGTGCAGGGAATCTTTCTGAAGCTAGAATTCTGGCTTCAGCTGCTAAGGCAGGGGGACAGGCTAAAATAAAGTAGTAATAGATATTATGCAGTATGTAAATCTGGTAGTGCACAAAGCTTGGATACAGGGAGAGGCACCAAAAATCCTCCAGATTTTCAGGAATATGGGTCAGGGAACTTGCTGTCTCCTATTTGAGGTCAGAAGAAATTGAGGAGAAGAAGAAAGATATGGTGCTGACAGAGCATAGGTGAAGGGATGATGGAACAAAGCTGGGTTGAGGACAAAACACGAAGAACAGAGACATACTGTGACAGCTGAATAGGGGGAATTGGGGCATGCTATAAATGCATGGAGGGTTACAAATTATGTTCTTATTATTTTCCACATTTAGAATAAAATACAGGGTGCAACCTCATTTTTGAATACTTTGTGAAATTCCAGCTGTCCCATCTCAATAACATGATGCAAGTTGTGGAGATACAAAAGAAAACAAAGTGATCAGAGAGATGTGATGGCTCCTGTGAAAGGGATGATTCAGTGACCTGGGTTTCTCCAGTTTTGAGAAAAGGTGACTAATAAGGGGGAGGCAAGTTATGCTGGAGCTACATAAGGTTAGGAGGGGCATGAAGTGAGTGAAGAGATAGTGATTATTTATTCTCACTTAAAAAAAAAAACAAGTGAAGTGATCAGGCAACACCTAATTAAATTTTGGAAGTTATTGCTACAGGATGCTGAAGATGCCAAAGTAGAAATGGTTTCTTAAAATGATTAGATAAACTCATGGAAAAATTAGTTCATAAAGAGCCATTAAAGATACTGATGTAGGGCCAGGCTCCAGCTCAGGAAATTTCCAAACTGCAGGTTTGCTGAGAATTGGCAGGGCATACCCTATGCTTGTCCTGTGTTCATAACCTTTCTTTAAGCATCTGCTTTAGCTGTTACCAAAGCCAGGACACTGGGGCTAAATGTGCTAAATGGGCTCAACGAATCTTTGTTTAACCTGCTATGTGGCCTTCTTCTTGCTAAACCATTCAGTAAAGGCCTGTACTGTCTACTGTGCAAACCAGAAGCAATTTAGCACAAAAAATTCTAACTTCTGCATATATTACTCTTTCATCTACAGTATTAATTAATGATGTGATAAACACCAGTCTTTTGGGCTAAATTTAGTAGTAAAATTATGACTTTTTTCCCAGTGTGCTGTCCTGCATTGTCTTTTCACTGTCAGGTTATATTGACACTGGCCCAAATTATGTGTATTTTAATCTGGTCTATGAAAATCATCTTTTGGTACTTCACTGTTGCTGTTTAATAAGAATACTGACCTAGGTCAATTACCTTTAATTATCTAGAAGACATCTTTTTAGGATAAGTATAACCTTGAAATATCATTAACTAATACGTAGACCCTGGTGTATAGGTCTCATTGAAAGCTGTTCCACAAGCAACTAATAAATGAAATCTAATGAAACTGCTACTTTCTTTTTGAACTTATTAGTCATATCACTTAAAATAGTTTCTGCTCCAATCCCCATTGCTCTGTCTTCTTTGGATTAGCAATATTTGCAATCTCCTGCTGAAGTGCTGCTTAGAGAGCCAGAAATGAGTGGTGAGCACAGTGGGATGCTGTATGCATTCTGGAGCTGTTCCTAGGGTTTACTCCCAGAAGACTTTCACACCTGTGTGACAGTCAGTAGCAGGCCAAGAAGCTTTTGTTTAACATTTTTCATGCAAAGCCATCTTTAGCTTGAAGTTTGGGTGGTGAACAGCACAAAGAGAGCAACTGCTGCCCAGAGAATGGAAGGGGGTTACGGCCCAGAGAAGGCTGTTTGTCAGAGAACAGAGAACATGAGGTTTGATCAAATGCCAAATTAATTGGTTGCAAGTTAGCTTGAGTAAATAGGCATCATCTGAAACCTCCTAGTGTGTCATTAAAAGCTGAATATCAGTCATGTCTTACAGATGGGAAAACTGAAGTGGAAAAAGATTAAATGGCTTTCCTATGTGTAAAAACAGGGCACTTATAGAACTAAGAGAAGAACTGAAGCCTCTGGAATCCCTTTTTTTCCCTCTGTTGAACCATGTTGTCTCAGTTACAGGGGCAAGGACACTAAGGAAAACAGGCCTGGGTGGGGGGCTCTTTCCCTCTGATCTCCTTGCATGCTAATCCTCTAAGAGAACTCCTTCAAGGATTACAGCCAAAGAATGTGCTTCTAAAAGCCATTTTTGATGAAATCCCAAGACTAGCAGCAGCAAGCAAGCCTTTCTCACTTTCCAGCTTGATAACAAGTCTCACCGGTTGACAGTTTATTTTCTTTCCAACAATCAAGTCTTGAGTGAAAGAGCACTTGATTCTTGAGTAGGCAATAACAAGCGTAGGCATGGAGTTGTTGCCACTTGTGCTTTCATTTCAACAGCAAAGTAGAAAACCAGATTTGCTGAAAATGAATTGAAATGTTTTCCTTAACCGCCTTCTCCATGTACATCTATTTTCTGTTCAGTTTTCTTAAATGGCATTCACAGAAGTTGACAAAAATTCCCACTTAAGTTTTTTTGTCTCTCTTAGCTTTTCATTTCAGGCTTATATAACAAGGTAAAAGATTTATCAATCTTGCCAGCTTTTATAAAGGGCTAAATGTCTTGATTTTCTGTCCAGTTGTGGAGGTGGTGAGCCGATAAGATGAATGTGAGACAAGAGTGTAAATCTAACAGTGGAGTTCACATCTCATTATGGCCAGCGAACTCAAATGAAGAGGGAGGTCAGTGTGCAGCACTTAAACCCATGCCCTTAGAAAATCTGGTTAAAACAGGGGAATGCATTGCCTTGCTTGTGACTGTAGTGTCCAGAGGGAACATAAATGATAGACTTGACCAAGGTATCTACTTATGGAGGTAAAATAGTACTTCTGTGGAGCCATTTTCCATTCCTATTTCATGCAGTCTTTGCTCACACCCAGAGCTATCTGCTGGAAACAGGGCTAATATATAGGTAAATTGGCAAGTTTGGAGTTCTGGAAGAAGGAATTGTTCCTGTTTTGTAAAAAGCCTGGGCCACTGAAGTGTTGGCCTTGATTTGTATCCTCAAGAGTTACTGTGCAAAAATATTTTGTGCATAAGGGAACAGGGCTATGGAATTATGACTGAATGTTCCATGGGAGAGTCATGTCCAGAGAGATGATTGGTATATTCTCATTTATTGGAGTTGGATATCATCATTGGCAGGTACCTTACAAAGATTATTTCCCCAAAACTGCCTATCCTGTTTCATAGACTGGTTATTTTAAAGATATTTTGAGGAAATTTCATTCTGAACTAGTTTAAATCATCAAGGCTCCATTCATTTTTAAAGTTCATTAGCATCAGATGTTACTACTATCCCAGATTCCATAATTTCCATAGTGTTTGAACAGATCAGTCCCTTTAAGTCCCATAATTCATTAGAATAGAGCTATTTTTTATTTCTGCTATCCTGTATAGATGTGTTAATATAAGAAAGTCTCTGCCATCCCTAAAAATTTCTTAGAATTTTGCTTCTAAAACTGTTATTTGAATAATATTTTCTAGGACCTCTTAGGGCTTTGTGCAAAAAATCATTCTCTTTAGCATTACACAGACATTGACTGGGAAATCTCTTTATCAGTGGTTTGAATCAAAAGTAATTTTTTTTCCTAGAATCCATTTTAGTCTCCTGTACTGCTGGTTCTCAGTGTGAAAGAATCTATTTAACTGCCTGCTTTTTGGATGGCTTTTAATGTTGTTTTTAGATTTATACAAAAAGTATTTTGCCAATGAGCCTCTTCATCTTCACCACTAGAATGACTTTTAATGGACATCCAGTAGTTTCATACTAAGTAGTTTCTTTTAGCTTTATTCTCCCTAGGGAGGAATGCACTGAATGGCTGGAAATGTCAGCAGCTGCATTAGCTGAAGAGTTTAGCTGCTGCCACCTCCTAGATAAATCTTGCCCTTTCTCATTTCTGTGTTTCTTACTGTTTCCCTCAAAGTCAGCCAAAGAAACTTCCTGTCTGGCAAAACCCAGATTAGGAACTAAATTAGCAGCTATTATAGACGGGCATTTTTCTGTTTATTTCAAGGCGAAATCCATAAAAACTGGCAGAAAAGTTGGCTCCATTTCCATAGAGTCAACAAAATCAAACAGAAACATGAAGCTGAGAAAAAGGAAGGAATGTGTGCAGCTTCTGGGAGTCCAGTCCAGCTCAGGCACTGGGAAGTGTAACGAGGACCTGGGCTGACCAGCAGGGGAGGTGGATTCTGTGTGGGCATGGACACTCCCTGGGCTGTTACTTGACACACAGATGAGGTTCAACATGACAGTAAATTTGCCAGCATAGTCACCCTTTCCTCCAGAGTATCTGTTCATGGGCCTAGTTGGAGATTGGAAAAGAATTAAGTGAACCTTTGCTATTACTCAGCCAGGCAGTTTCTCTCTTGCCCTCATAAGCTGATAAAATTTAGTATTGCTGATAGTGATGACTTAGTCATGTGTTTTGTCTGAGAATGCCTAGAACCAAATCTTTAAGGCCACGACTATTCTTGGTATTAATTCTTATACTTCATTTGCAGGCATGTTGCAGTGGTTGAAAATAACAACTGAATGGTCAGAGAAATCCTCTATGTTGTAAAATGGACCCACCAGCATATTTTGGTAATTTGTTCACCTCTCAGGAATAGTCTGATATTATCTGTATGTCCTTTTATTCATGTTCTGTGATCCATGAATTCAGAGTTTTGCTCATTTTGCACAGAAGTATCACAGGCTGTTCCTTAGAATACAGCTCTGGATCTGTCCTTCATCAGAGTTCTTCAAAGAAAGGAGAGCTTGTGCTTTACAGTGACAGAATTACATTAAACATATATAGCTGCTTGATTAGAACTGAGATCTTGTGTTCCAAGTTCTTGATGTTAAATACTGGAGTCAGCATATCTCACAGCTGTGAAGTTATTTCCAGTGCCAGAAATCAGGTTTGTAGGAAAGACATTGTATGTCTTGAGTCATCACTACAGATTAGCCCCCAGAAATGTTATTTCATGTAATGGTTTATCAAACTTCACAGTGACTTTCACAATGGGTGTTTTTACAGCTTATTGGTAAAACTGTAATATGAAGTTTTATTTTTTGAACTGGTAAAATGCAGGCCACCTCATTGCCATGGTGCATATGATGTTAATGAAAGTACTGGAAGGCTTTTCAAAAAAACATTGTCACTGGTTTTGAGTTAGTCAAGCATTCAGTCTCACAAGTTTGTTCCAGTTAGAAGGACAATTTGGATGTTGGAGACAAATGTCTTTCATCTAATCCTGTTTATTTTAAAAGACATGCCAAGTACCTTTTCCTTGAGCATAGGAGGATCAAAAACAGGAGATTGTTTTCAGCTGGTACCCAGACTCAAAAGCTCTAAGATTTTCTTTGTGCTGCATCCCACATTTGCCCAGCCTGCATCTGGATTTTCTTTCTAAAATTCTGCTTGTCTGTTGTCCTTTTCATCATACCCACACACCAGTCAAACAAACAATCCTTTACATAGCTTAAATTCCTGACTGTTCTTTTATATTCCTGCTTTGGCCTGTGATAAGCTGTGTATTGGGTTCAAGATTTGGTTCAAGAATCTTTCTTTCTCTCTTTTCTTTTTCTTGTCTTTGGTTAATAATATTATTGTTAAGTAGTATTCCTCTGGTTTGTACTACCTGTGAGCGCATTTTATCAGTCTGCTGCTTGCAGAACAGAGCAGCTCTGTGGACAAGAGAAAGGTGAACACAGCATAAAGTAAAACAAAGACTCAGGTAATCTGCCAATTCATTGTAGAGGAAGATGCATAAATTTTCTTGAAGAGTGATTTTGGTGATTAACTTCTTATTTTCTTTTTTCAGCACTTAGGTTACAGAATAAGCAAACCAGAATTCTAAAATGATGATGGTAATAATAATAATAGATTTTGTCTAGCAGCTGAATAGTTCTGGTTGTGCTTCATTATTTACAAATCCCAATTGTAATTTAACATAATTTTTCCAAGCAGCACAGTGCTCTTTTATCATATCCCTTTCCCAGACCATCTATCCTTCTTGTCAAAATGTCCCCAGATTCTTTCATCTCTCCACAGGAAACTGTCAGGGAGTTATGTAAATTCAGCAGGCAGGACCAGCTTTTCAGTGCCATCAGGACTCTCTTACAGCAGCCCCTGAGCTAAAGGCCACCCATCTGCAGCACCAGAACTGAAGTTTAAAATCCCTTTTCCTTGGCACTCTCAAGCAGAAACAGACAAGTGGGGCACAGGGCTGAGTTTGCCACTTCCATACATACTTGTGGGTAAGTTACTCTCAGGATATCAGATTTGCAATAACCTGAAGCCATTAGAAATGGTTCATGAACATTCAGGCATGCATACATAATTCATGTTAACTGAATACATTTATGTGCACGCTCATAAAACGGAAACAGGTTGCAACTTATTAGTGGAATAAATGGAATTGCTTCTTTATAGCGCATGCTTTATGCTTCTCCCTAATTTAAACCTAGATCATTAAAATATAAAGTTGGCTGATAATTACAATAAATATTCCTATAACATTTCTACTTGCCAGCTTGTACATAATCTTCCTTTGTTTCTCTTTAAAAACATTTATTCTATTTCAGTTTGTTCAATATATGGCATGAGGATTTAAAATCTGTGTACTGGTGGGTAACTAACTTCTAAATGAAGGCTTGAGGTAAAATATCAAGTTTTACCTGGGTTAAATTACTTTTAGTGGAGATTCGTTGAAAGAATCGAATCCACTTCACAAGGGCTGTTGCTCTTGGCTAAATTCCTCCTACATTATTAGGCAGCTTTATCAATGTTACATCACTGTTGTCTTGAGGGAGAAAATAACCCACAATAAACATCAGTTGTGTTGAGTAGAAAAAAAAGTGGTGGAAACAGGTGTTTTTTCTGCATAAAAATATCTATATTTTGCAATAGAAATCTTGAAAATGGAATAACTTCTAGCCATTTTAATCTACATGAAATGATGAAGGACCACGTCACATATGACATCCCATTAGGCTCAGAGAGATGTTTGTTTTTGGGAAATACACTGTGTGCCTAGCATTATGATGGAACATGCTTTTTTAGTACTTTTTTTTTCAGTGTTTAAAAATAAAAAGTCCTTACATAGTTACAATTTTGAGCTTCGCTGCAGTAAAAAATAATTTTTCCTATACTCAAAAATTAATGTCTATCTTGGGGCTTGATATTTTAGCAGATTAATAAGCAGGCATGCAAGTTTAATCCTATTGCAGTCAGTGTAGGAAAAGCTGTCCTGTGGAACTTAATTTTCAGAAAGGCCTCGAATATGAGTGTCTTATATTTAAAATCTATGTCTACAATTTAAAATCTGATCATTTTTAATAATTTTAATTATTGAATTTAAACAAAAGTCACATTAACCATTTCAGATTTAAGTTTTATTAGATGGATTTAGATCATAGTGATATATATATATATATTTGTAAATAAAAACTCCAAATACATTTATTATTTGTTCTTCATATCACTTTTGTACTACCTTATTTTTGGGATTAAAGACCATATGAAGGAAAGTAAGTTTGGAAGTCACAGCTCTTGCACCAAGAGAATTAACTAATGCTAGAGCAATTGGAATTACTTCTATTGATTCTCTGATGTATTCTTTTATTGTTTTGTTACAAAGTGAAAAAATTATAAATCTTAAATCTGTACACATTAATATTGGTTGTAATACTTTCTGTTCTTCTAATGTTCAAGTAACCATATTTACAGGATTTGATGCATGAAGCTCCTTATATCTCTGTCCTTCTTATTTTATGTGAGTTGAAATACCAATGGAAACAAATATGCTCTGGAATTTTTTAAGACCCACACATTTGGATGAAGCTTTTCCTTTTCCTTATGCCAACCTACATCCTCAGTATTTTCATCTTTGCTGCTCCTCCTTAGAATGAAAATATTTGTCCAGTTCTACCGAAGCCAGCACCCAAACCTCCATACTACACAGCTTTGTTGTGGGGTTTTTGTTGTTGGTTTGGTTTTGTCTGACAGAAATCTATGAGTTTTCAAGTGTTTTCTCGTGTTGTATTAATGAAGGCTGGATGCTACCTGGACATGGTGAACAGAAGACAGGAATGTTTCCAGATGAACTTGGAAGTTTGGCTCTGGCACACAGCAACCATTGCTGGAATCACCCCAGTTCTTCTTTGGCAGATTGTTTAATAGCAACCTGAGGTTCCGTGGCCATGAGTCGGATGTCTAGGTCAGACTACCCAGGATGGTTAGAACTTTAATTCCCTTGCATTAATCCTTTTGATGTACGCCATGAAAGCATAGCCTGTAGCTGTCAAATTATATATGCACTGTGGGGGTTGTCTGTATAAGTTCAGGACTTAGCATCATGTATTCCAATTCAATTTATTTTTATATCTCATCTTTCACACAGAGGGTCTGAAAATGCTCAACAGTGAGAGACAGAATAATGAGATAATGCTTTACAGAACTGTGGAAAGTGACTTGCATATAGATAGCAAGCAAGGCAAAGGTTGGACTTGAGTGAGAGAAGACAGCTGTAAATTAAAAGCAGGAGTAGTATAAATACAGAGCAGTTCTGATAGAAGAGACCTGAAAAGTGTAGGGAAAAGGTTTAACTTCCTGTAAGAGTAGCAGAATAGTAAAGCTTCTACCTATTCAGTAAGGAAACACGGTGCTAAATTATATTTTGCATTGCAGGTGTTTGTGTTATTGGGATTGAGCAGCATGCTGCTAAATTTGTTACTTATGGGAGAAATAATGTAAGGATGGAAAGGTAAAAATCTTTTGATAGCATCTGGCTGATGATAGAACTCCTACTGAGGGGCTTAATCAAGACATGATTGAACTGTGTGAAGAAAAATATCAAGAAAGGAGGGTAAAAGATAATTTTTTACTAAATTAATTCTGGTCTGAGCAAGAATCATAATTAAAATATAGAAATAGTGGTAAATCTTCTGGTATGGAATGAGGGTGAGGGGAGGTGATAAATATATAGGAGTCTGTGGAGATGTGGAGATGATCTTGGGTTGGGTGGCCATTCCCAGATCATTTCACATGCCATTCACCCAGAACATTTTCTCATTTCTCCCAACCTGCAATATCCATCACTGAAAAAAGAAAATAGATTTTCCTTCCCATCGTGGGATTTTATCCTGGTTTTCTTTGTTAAAGTCTTTGTGATTTTCTCAGTAAGATCTGAGTCTTGTGATGTTCAGTGAAGTAGCAGAAGCAAGTTCTTAGCTGAAGACAGGAGTAGCAGAATCAGAAAGAACATTCTACCTTTGAACTCCTCTACAGAAAAAGACAATATACCACTAGATTCACTTCCCCCACATTCCTGAACTACCTTAGTTGCATGCATACAATCCTGATGTAGACCAGATTTGAACTGAGGACCATAAATAAATTTATATAAATTGCATAAAATTGATGGCCAGCCTGAAAACAAGCAGAGAAGCTGAGGGGAAAAAAAGAGGTTGAAAGCACAGAGCCCTAAGCAGTGAAGAATGGCAAAGGTATATAAAGCCTAAAAGCAGAAAAAAGCTTCAAATATAGATTTTGCTCTTTGAGGACAGCATCAAAAGCTGACTGTTGGAAAGGTTTGGGAAAGACAGAGTATAAATAACCAGTGCTTTTCTGGTCACTCATCTCTATTTGACTACATGTAGGCTGCAGTCTGAGGTTTCTTGTGTCCCATGAGTGAATAACTGATTTTTAGATAAAAAGCAGATGTCAATGTATTATCAAATGGTTTGTGGTCAGAAGTAGTTGGAAAAAAGGCATGGCAAAAAGATGAAGCTATGACAGTAGGAAAATGTCATAAGGAAGATACCAAGAAAAAGTAAATTGTTCTTCTTGTTGGAGACAAAAAAAGTATTGCACCAAAATTGTCAAGTGAATTTGATTGGTCTTTGTTGACCTTCGCTGAACTTCTGAAAAGATCTGGGTTTAGAAGGTAGCCTCTCTCTGATTTGCAGAGTTATGAGCACCTGGGTACAGCTTCCTGCAAATTTTTGATATACACCTTAATATGCAGTGTAGCATGCTATAAAATTGAATTACCACAGAAGTTGTTTTGTTCCCAAAGTTCCTTTAATATAAATGAGCTGGCTGGAAATAGCAGACAATTGTGGGGTGTTTCATAACCAGTGATGAATTTGTCATAGGACCACAATATAACTATTTATTAAATATTGTGAGTATATTATCTACTAATAAGAAGCTCATGCTGTTTAGCATCATTGTGCTAAGAAGTCACAATGACCCTTAATATAAGTCCTGACACAAATTATTATTGTTTACACAGACCTCCCAGCAGCCTGCTAAATGCAGTTTGCCAGTCAAAGTTTTGTAACTGTGATGCCTCAAACAGTTTATTCTTTTACATAAGTTCAGGGCCGTAGTGCAGATTGCTGGTATAGTGTAAAAACAAATCCTGATTTCTGCTCCCTTTCCACATATATATGTTATAAAAACAGAAAGGATGTTTGAAATTGCCCAGGTAATCTGAGAGGATGCTATCTTGCATCTTCCCTCAATCTTTTTCATCAGTAACTTTGTCATAGTTGGTGTAAAATTGTAGCATGGTGAGAAAGGTTTTGGATCTAAAAGATTTCATTACCTTTAAATGACAGTCAGTGGAGGAGCTTAACTGAGCACATGCACTTTCTGCTCTGTGGAGTGGTTAATAAAATATGAACTTAGCACACAGTCTAATATTGATTTCTCTGGGAAAGACTGGATTGATATTAGATAATGATGTTGCATATGGACAGCAAATGACTTGAAAGACCTACTCAGCTTTTTGATATTCACACTGCATTTTCAGCACATTCCTCAAATATATCAGAACATTTCCTATCAAACCAAATGGACTGCACCTGATATTTGTCAGAATGTTCATCGGTGTCCTCTTTGTGCCTCAGTGAAATGCTTTAGGTCAGGTTTTGCAGTTTAGGGGCTTGGTTAGAGAAGGTGGTGTCTGAAATTCAGACAAGGAAACCTTCCAATACACCTCAAAATAACAAGTGTTGACTTTCCTGTCTTTCAGAAAGTGAGTCAAAGAATGCTCTGGCCATTCTCTGGGGAAAGCAAAACCTTGGCTTTCCATTCCCTTGCATTGCTAGCCCAGAATCTCAGCTGTATCTCTACAAAAACATGAACATAGTCAAGAAAGTGTCAAGGAATGCCAAAAATGTGGTTAAAATTAGGATTGGGAAAGGAAGAGCTCTGTCAGCTACTGTAGTGTTTTGGGTCAATCTTTCAGTAGCTTTTGGTACTGAATGTATCTTAAGCTCTTTCTTTTATTAAACCACAGATCTAGTCAAAGGACAAAATAGAAAAAAAAAAAAATCACCTTTTCTCATACTATCCCTTTGCTGAGAGTTTAAGAATGTTGTATGGAATAATGCTCTGTGTAATTGAGAAGAGTGCATCTCCTATTTTTGGAGCCTTGTAGTTTTGCAGTAAGCCCCAGCATTAGGGTAGAGTTCATTTAAAAGAAATGGTTTAGCAGTGGAAAATGAAAGCCTAGCAAAAGGAACAGGGTGGAAATGTGGACAAGAGGTTGGAGATTTGGCTCTGTGGCATGTGGCATATAGTGGGATGTAGTTAAGACTGGAATTAATCTTGATGTCAGGGGTACCAATAGACTGTCCTAAATAGGAAGATGAATATTTTCCCTCAATAAAGTCTGAGTATCCTTTTGAAGAAGCCACCATAGCTCAGTCTGAAATTGTGGATCTGACCCAGAAATAATTGAGAGAGGATATTTGGCTTGTGGTATGTGGTAGTCAAGCTAGATGATAGGAATTGTCTTTTATGGCTTCAGAAATATGACTATTTGTTTTTCAAAGGATCTGCCTCAAGATGATGAAGTCTGGTGAATTTTTTCTGTCTTATAGATAACCACACTTGGAGTCTTCTGAGATCAAATCCTTAAACACAATGCATAGAAAGATACTTGTTTACCTTCAAGTAAGGTAGAACAAAGAAAAGGTGAATATTTTTCCTTCAAATTAAATACATATTTTATATATATATATATATATATATATATATATATATATATATATGTATATATAATGTTTTCTTCTATTAACTTTTCTTTAAGAATTAAGGCTTAAATGACTGTTTACTAAGTTTATTGCTTTACACATGAACACTGAGGGTTTCTGAATGTAAGTCTTCAGATAAAAAGCTGCCATATTGAAATTGGCTAAAAGAAGGGCAGAAGCCTATAGGTGGTTACTTAGCCCATGGTGCATAACTTATTTAACATGTAAGAGCACCTTAAAAATCCATGTGCATTTCTAATGGCATACTTCAGTCTTGGCATGTGGTGGCACAAGTTCAAATGTTTTTCTTTCTGAAAAGTGTGCTTTTTATTTGCCACACCTTTGAAATTATGTAGACTGATTTTTTTTTTTTTTCAGAGGTTGGGGTAGGGTTTTTTAAAAAATATATTGATTTTATTTTCTTTTCATAATTAAAACTAAAACGAGTAAGGCCAAAAGGGAAAAGTTAAAGAATCCACCCAGGGATGTATTTAGTCATGAGGAATAGCTGTGACAAATATTTCTTTTCATTAAAGCTTTAATCTAGTGAGCCTTGGAGCTTTGGAAGTGGTGTCATGCTCTGGGAGCAGTGTGCTGATATTGTCCTGGTCTGAACAACCTGAGCTGCAGGTGCCTCAGGAATTCAGCCCTGTGGCAATTTGCAGCACTGGGCTGCACAAACCCAATTCCCTACCCTGCTGAAGTGACAGGAGGAAATCTGCTGGGCTGTGACCCCCAGAAAGGCAGCTCGAACAGGGCTGGATTGCCCCTGATCATCCGGGAAAGATCCTTTGGGATCTTTGACCTCATGTGGTAAAATTCTCTCTTTAGCATCCACCTCCTCCCAGAACATCTCTGGGTTCAGCAGCACGTGGTGCCTTGGTTCCACACCAACTCCAAGGGAAGGCTGCCACCTACTGAACTCCCGATTTTGTTGCCTGCAACATCTGTATTTGCCAATTTCTCACCCCAAGCAGTGACCAAATCCTGCTTTTACTGTAAGAAATGTGTGATGGTCAAGGTCCCTACATGGCCTGGCTCTATCTGACATTGCATTGGATGAGATTACTGCAGCCTGGCACTTGCTAACAGATGTAATTTTTCTTTTTGTTGCAAGCATTAGAATGTGTGTTTTAACACACTAATTATAAGAGATGGCAATGAAAGTGAAGATAACAAGAGCCCACACAGCATTGCTATTATCTGACCCTGATCTGAACTCTTCACTGCTGTAAGTGCTAAATGTACTGCTAAGGATTTCTTTGGAAATTGGTGTGATATTTCAGTCACAGTCTCACAGAATGTAGAAGTGTCTTTAAAAATAATTAAACCAATAAGACTCCTCACACTTCCCACTAGATGCTCAAGTGAATTTCATCAAAGATTGTCATGCAAAAGATTTCAATTATCATTCCATAAATATGGATGAAATAAAGTATATATTAACCCCATAAACTCTTCTATTCATTCCAGGATGGCTGACATTTCAGATCTCTTCATAGTTTTTCCTTCTAAAAATCTTTCTTTTGGCTAAGCAGAAGGAAAGAAATTCCATTTTTGGACATGTGCATATTCATTTCCAAAGGAAAACAGGACAACTTCAGTTTTGTATGAAAACTGAATCTCGCAGAGTGAGTATTTTGGACACCTTTTAGATATAGCTTCAAATTTTTGTTGAAAGTTGGTAATTTGGCTTCTCATAGATCACTTAGATTAGAGGATGACCATAGTAACTTCATGGAGCAAAGACAAGTATCTCCATAATATAAAGTTTTATTTCACATGTCTCTGCTAGGGTGGGGGAAAAATGAAGTGACTGAAATAGAGTTTAAAATGGGAGCAATGAGGGTCTTTCTGACTGAAAAAAAATGCTTTGAGAATTATATAAAAGATTAACTTTTATTTGCATCACAGTTTTTTGGTGACCTTGTATAAACAAACTTCAGCATCTGATAACTTGAGGCCATTCCTTTAGGCAGCTTCTGGACCATTTGTAAAATTAAGATTGTTCATAGCTCCTGCCACACTTCAGCAAAATCATCTGCAGATGCTCCCTCAAAATTTGGCAGAAAATATGACAATGGATGGGAGAAAAACACATTAGAAAGCACAATTGCAGAAACATCAAATCTATATATTTTATTTTACTTTTCTTTTTTATCATTTGCAAGATTTAACTGTCACTGTGCAGAGTAAGCAGTTCTGTTCTCTGCATCCTGCTTGGCAGAAAGTTATCTTCAAGGCAAATCAGCAACATCTTTTGTCACAATTTAGTTCCTGGTATTGTTAGACCACAGAGGTAACTTTTGGCCAGAAAATTCCCATTACTTCAGAACGTTCTGTAGTTACATGCTCCTTTTGGTTGTGCAGTGTATTTCTTAAGAGTCATCACAGCTCACTATTGGTGTATTTTAGTGGAGATAAAGTTATTTCAAGTTGGCAGGTGATTCTAGATATTCCACACGTTGGAAAAACCAGGTTGTGACTCAGTCATTGCGGAATCTGCCCATACTCCTTAGTTTTGCACTTGTTTAAAGGAATTGTCTCATGGATTCACTCTTCTTCCTCTCAGGCAATCAAAGCCCCTTCTGTAGCTCTGTACTTTGGAGAGGGTGCAGATAAGACCTGGTACAAATTGGCCAAAATGTTCACTCTGAGCTTGAAGGAAATAGGGGATCCAGGCCTGGTTTTGGGTTTTGCTTTTGGAAAAGAGCGGCTGACATAGCCACACTCATTTTATGATGAAGCAGAAAGTTCAGTAGAAACAAGCTGGTATAATGTGCTTTTTATGCCTTTTTCTTTGCCCTCCTCCATAGTTTCCATTCTTGGGTTCTTTTCAGGTGAGTTCTCCCACTCATAAAAGCTGACAGGTTTCAAAGGATGTTCAAACAGCTGGTTCTGATGTAATGGTTACCTTTTCCAGCAGGCACCAGCTTGAAACCCATCAACTCTTAGCCATCTTTCATAGGGTTCAAGGGCTCAATTCTAGAAAATATTGGAGCATCCACACACTTGTGATTGCAGTGAGATTACTCATGGGCCTAATGTGCTTAGTACCTGGCTGATTCATGCTATAATAGGAGGCTCTTTGTGCTGCACAAGGAAATAATCAGAGGCTTGACTGCAGCTTGTTAGGTGAAGTTCAATAGTAAAGCTCTTATCACCAAATAGTTGGTATTTAGGGAATGATTCTATTTATAGAAGCACACTTCTTTGTTTTATTTCCTTGCACTGTTTATTCAAAGATTTATCTTTTCTGATTATCATAAATATGTAAGTTGCTAGAGGTGCTTTTATATGTCATGCTTCTTCCTCTGTGCAAGAACAAACTGATGCTTTATTCTATTTGCAGCAAATTGTTGCTGAGTATAGATGGTGCAGAGCAGAGAGCTTCATGTGTTTTCTTTGTTTCTTTGCAGAAAAATGAAGTGACAGGTGCTTAGCCTCATTTTTCATGCTAGCTTTGCCATGCCATTTTCACCAATAATGAAGGCAGCTGCCAGAGCCTGAGGAAATCAGGCGAAAAATTCAGCTGGCAGGTAGACCCAGTCACTTTAAGAAATGTAATCTTATGTTAGCAGATGGTAATTAAAAGGCAGAAGAAATAAAATTTTGTCTCAGTTTTCTGCACTGTTACATCAATTAAATCTGCAATAGAAATGCAAGCAGAAAATATAATTTATTTTCATGTGGCTACACAGTATGATTGTATGCAAATCTAATGATTTGTTTTGCAAAGACAATTGTAGGTTTTTTAACCTAAGTAGAATAACTGATCATTTCCAGAGACTGTGTGTGCAGTAAATCTTCAGTCTTTAATATGCCTAATGCAATGAAAAGCATCTCCTTGTTTTCTATTCGCTGTTAAACCTCAAATTATGTTCTGCTGTCTATACACTTCCAGCTTTCAGTAACACCAATTTAAATCTGAGCATTTCAGTCTATCTGAGTGTGGAGAGCTACTCTAGCTCAGGCCTCAGCAGGGGTGCATCCTGTTAAAAGAGAATATCCAAAAAATGCAAGATTGAGCTGGGTAAGAGTTGTTATGATCTTGCAGGAAAGTGATGTTTCAGCTCTAACAAGATTTCTAAGGATTTTCTGTTGTTCCTGCTACTTGCAGACATCTAGCTTTGAGGACAGAGCCTTATAATTTCTCATATGTTACTACTTATGGCTTCTAGGATCACGAACAACATGTGCAAATCACTTGAACTGTGAAATAATTACATAATTAAAGCTCATTATGGCAGAGGCGAAATGCTGGTGTAGCTGTGTCACCGTTTCTGGAGCTGGTTGTGATTTGCAGGGCTTTCATGAGTCATGCACAAATATTCACCCAATTTTGGAAAAAAATCACCCAATTTTGAATGTTACAGTATAATCAAACTTGAATGATATTTTATGCTATTATTAATTTTTAAAAGACATAGGGTTATTTAGTTTAAAATTGATTAACCAGATGTTTATTTTGTATTTCTGCAGATCCAAACCAGGTTTGTCTGTGATGCTGAAACCACACTTCCTTTCTTACCTCTCTTGCACCAAGTCTGCATTAAAGACAAAAGGAAATAACCTGGGTATGTTGTTTAAAAGTGCAGCTCCCAATTCTTCTGTCCCACTGACTGATTGCTGATGACTTTGAACATAATGGAAATTTTATCACTGTAGATCCCATTCTAGTGAGACTGGCATAGCAAGCAACATTTTTTTTCAGTTTTTCTTAAGTGTTCAGTTGAGCAGAAATGCAAACACAATCCTTAAAGCTACTGTGACCAAAAACATCACTTCAGAGCAATGAGTTAATTCTAGTTGTGTCTGATGAGATTCCTGTTCATTTAAACATATAAAATATCCGGTATTTTTTGTAAGTTCTTATGAGTAACAATGAATATTAGTTTTGAATCAGAATTCACATTTATTTCCCATTTGCCCATGGAGTATCTCCATGAGTTTGCATTTAAGAACACAGATAAGCATTTAAGTGAGAGATTTCATTTGAGCAACTCCAGAGAGAGAAAAACCCAGAGGGGTGAAGTGAGGAGGGAGCATCTAATTTCTTGAGAGGTAGCCATGCCTGTCTTGCCAGGTGCAAACTCTCCAGAGTGGGATCACATGTCATAAGAAGTGAATGGCACAAGTGTCAGACTCTTTCCTGATGCCACACCCATCTCAGAGAACCTCCAGGTAACACAGAAAGCAAGTGAAGGGTCATGGCATGGTCTCTGAAGTTGGCTTTTTCTATTTTTTTTTTTTTTTTATTCCAGGTCACCAAGCTTACCCTGTAGTCACTGGTGCTGAGCACTGCTGTCAGAGGGGCAGCCTGGGGCAGTGGTGGAAGGGGAGCAGAGGCTGCAATTCCTGTCACACCCCAGCCTCAACAGGCTGGCTGAGCGTGGAGTGAACTTCAGCTCTCTGGGGCCCAGGTGCTGCTTTTGTACACACATCAGGTAACAAATCCCTTGACACATCACTGAAGGATGTGCAGTTGTGGGCAAGCAGAAAGTGGAGTGCTGGAGTCTGACTGTACTAAACAAGCCTCTGTTTGTGCACTGGGCAGCAGCAGCTCGCTGAGCCTGTGGCTGGGGATGCCCCCTACAACTATCAACATGTTTCCTTTGCTCTTGCTGCCATCCTGACCCAGAATGTTCTTGGCAATTAATTCTTGGGGCTCTTGTTTTCCCAGGACTGCAACTATTTGCATGTGGTGTGGTACTCTGAAACACATCTGTGTCCAGAGACCACAAATACATTTTCTCTAGAGACCCAGGCCAGGGCTGATTCTCAGACCTGGCTGAAAGGTGTGGGCATTTAACCCATCCTTCCAAATATCAGCTTGTTATTTCCAAATTTTTGTGATATTTGCGTCACCACACTGTTAAGTCTAAATTACTTCTGAGTATCAGAGATTACAAAGGAACAAAATAAATAAAGGAATTAGCAGGGTAAGCGTACAAGTGTGAGAAATTTTCCCTGCCTGCTCTTTTTGCTCTTTGTTAAATGGGAGAGCACCTGATAATGTTGGTTAGTTTGATTTTTTGGTTTTTTTTTTTTTCTTGTGGTTTTTTTGTGGGGTTTTTTTTGGCAGCCTTATCATTGTACTTGGGCATTGAGTAAGGTACTCCACCACTGTTAAGCCTTTTGCTTTCTCTAGACACTGACATTTAACCTCTAAGTTGTTCAGCTGCAGGTTTTAGATCTGAAAGCTCCATTTGTACCTGGCTCTGCAAAGGTAAGGCTGTAAGAGACACTGAATGCCTGGGGTATCTGAGGGTGTTCATTGTTGTCTGAGAAGCCCATGCTGCTGGTTTTGAAATTTCATCTGTGCCCTCTGAGAAATGATCTTTTTATATACCCAAAGGATAAAAACCCTTCAGCTAAGGCTTTCCAAAAAATGAATGCTGTATTCCTCCTGCCAGGACTTTGTCCTGAAGAAGGAAACAGATGCTTCACTTGATTTCCCCTTTCACACAGAAATCAATAAAGAAAGTAATATGAAGCCAAATTTTGAAAAATGTGCAAAGCAAACTCAATGCATACTGCCACTGGGCATTCTCTAAAATACTTTAATGCCCGTAGGAATTTTGTGGCCTTATTCTTAAAATGCCCTTCTCGGGGCACTTAGAGACACCCAACAATCTTAAAATGCTGAATAGCCTTTCCTGATACATTTGGGTTACTGGGTGTATTGCATCCATCACTAAAACCACTGACAATAAATGAATAAATAAAAAAATACTGCCTTCAGTATTTATTCCCTGTCCCTTGTGAATCTTCTAAGCAGTTTCCTCCTCCATTTTCAGAGTTGAAAGAAATTATGGGAGTGGTTTGAGAAATGGCAGGGGTGTTTGGACTAGGAAATGCTGTGGTCTGAAAACAAAATCCAAGGGGTTAAGCATGCTCTAAAAGAAGGAGGTGAAGTGGGAGAATAAGAAAATATTTTGGATTCAGTTTGACATTTTCTTTTATCACACTTGCCCTCAGTCACCTTGTTCAGCGATAGCAATTTCTCAGCACAATGTCAGGTACATAAAAGAATGTGACAGCTTTCCCTGCTAACCCAGGCTGCCTGATAGAAATTATCATTCATTATCATTATTAGTGTAACTCACCAACCCCAAGTCTGATCCCATTCCAGTGGCACTGAAATGGCAAAAATCCCAGTCACATCTACAGTCTAGGCTCAGGCCTGAAGCTCTGTTATTTGAAGGAATCCAATGGTGATTACAGACTGGAGTTCTGTTATTTTACTGGGATTTATGTTCTCTTTTTAATGGAGTGTGTTAAGTGAGAAGCATTAAAAGACTAGCTACTAAAAGAAAAATAATTTAATGCGATTTTATAGTTTTTATATATGTTACCAGATGTAGCCAATCAATCAATAAAACAGCTTTTCTTTGAGAGCATTCTACTCCAGTGGCTAAACTTCCATAATTACCCTGCCACCATAATTAAAAATTATCTAGACTCCTTCCTTCTAGTTTGTTCAAGCTGATAAGAAACTGATAAGATGGAGTTTCAGTGCAAATGACATCTTATCACTTGGCAACTTTCAAATGCAGAGTATTTCAAAATCAAATCTCTAAGACTGCACATTACTTTGAGGAAATGTGTCAACAAAATGCTGTCAGCTCCTTCCTCTTGACAAGCTGTACAGATTTCAGATGACTCTTAACCGTAGCTTGTCCATCAAATCAGCAGATGTCCTTTTTGGCACTATTGGTAGCACAGTTAGGGTGCCTGGTGGCTTTTTTAAAAGGCAAGAAAGAGTTTCTGATTATAACTGAGGCCTAAGATCTAGTTCGAAATGAGGAGAGAGGAACAAGCAATGCTTATTGCTGATGTACCTGGCAGTGGGAAGGAGGAAGCTCTGAAGTCTTTGGCATTTTGCTCATTTGATCTCAGATAGGGATGGGGTGTCCTGAAGGACAAGGATGACTAATTGGAAGCTGCTTCTCTCAGCCCTAGAAAATTAAACAAATGCTCAGAGCACTTGTTCAGGCTGCAAAGTGTCACATGTCTTGTTGGTTTTACAGCTGTCACTGCAGTGTAATTTCCCCCCTTTCAAGAGGGACAACACTGAAACAGCCCCCATTTCCCTGTCTGAGAAAAGCCTCTGCTTGCGAGGTGCTTCTGGCTGCTATTATCCCTCCTCTTGTGGATTGGCTGGGCTGGAGAGGTCCAGCTGTTTCTGTTTTCATTGAAAGGGACCATAGTACACAGATCCAGCAGGTTTAATGCTTTATATGCCAGTTTAATAGATTGTTAGACTGGAGCATTCTTGTCATGAGTTGAGAGATGGGAGAGTGCCTCTCTCAGATTTATGTGTGTCCACTGGGTATCCTCGTGCTGTACTTACCTAGTGTCTTTTTGGCTGCTTTTATTCCCTAAGGCCACTGTGCATATGCTTCTGAAATAACACAAAACCAAAGGCTGTTTGTAGCCTACCAAATAAAGGTTTGTAGAAAGGAAAGCTGATATTTTCCATCATATGGATTCCTCAGATTTAAATTTAAACTGGTTGAAATACCTTTGAACAGTTACACTTCAAAGGACATTTCCGTAAAATTTGTGTGCTCTGACTGTATCTTTGCTTGCAAATTGAATCTGATTTCCTTACATTCTGTAATAGCTTGCAGTTTTGTTTTTCCTGGCACAAGAGCTCTTTCCGTTTGTCCTTCAGTTAGTCAAAGGTGGAAGGCTCTCCCTGAGAGAGAGATTCATTTTTCTCACTAGAATTTCAAACTGCTGGATGACAGTCTTCTCTGGCACACACTAAGCTCACCACCATCCTCAGTATACATGAAATCATAATCAAAGACAGATGCCTTTGCCTGTTATAAATAATCAGTGCTGCTTGCATAGACCAGGAAAAATCCTTGTTTAGACTGGTCTTACTTTCTTTCCTGGACCTCTGTATTTCCCTTGGCCTTTCCTTTTTTTTCATCTTTTCTCTGTCTCTAATTCTAGATATTTGCCTAAGGAAATAAAAGGAATGGGGAAAGTAGATCTTGGCACTCTCTGAATTCTCAGTGGATTACCCTATGGAGTGAAATTAAATACACATGACATATAAAAGGGAACAGCCTTTTAATTTATAGCAAAAACCCCAGTTCACAATAAATCCGTTCTTTCCTGTTTGTTCATGTGCATGATGAGAACATGTCATATGCCTCTGTGAAGCTGATATAGGAGCTCTTTGTTCTGTGTAGGATTAATTTGTTTTGAATTGGTTAAAGGTTCTCTGTAAATATCAAATAGCAATTGTGAATACACTTTTAAATTGGTGATCAAGTTCACTTGCTTTTGTAGCAAAACCCAGTACAGCAGCATCTATGTTAATAGCTTCTTGTAAAGGCATTGTCCTGCCAACTACAAATTGTCCTCGAGTAGTGGTGAGATTTCTGTCATGTCAGGGCTCAAATTGGAGCCTCTTTTGGGGGAGTATTTTCAGATATCTTTGTGGAAAAATTCTGCTCTGGAGGTGGATGCCATTATGATTTTTTAGCCCTGGGTAGTGCTCTAAGCACTCCTGTGCTGAGTTTTGGGTAAGGTTTCCAGCTGCAGACACCACTCTGTCAACATGCTTCTAACTCAAATGTCCTGAACTCTTCCTGACTAAACTGTCTGAATGTTTTGCTGGGTGTTTTGTCCTCTAGGCTTCCAAATTCTTGTGCTGGTTAATTTTTTTTTTAGGGATGTATAAAGTGATGAGACAGGGATTGTGAAAAGTGCCTCGCACCACTAATGGGCTGCTGCTACACAACCAACCATGTTCTGTGTTCTTACAGGAGCTCTGCAAAGGCCTGACATTAAGAAATGAGAATATAATTTTGCTTTGGTTTTTTAATCCCAATGGCTTCCCACAAAAACACCACTGCCAGTGCTTTGATATAAATCCAGGCTGGTTCCATTCCAAGGGACCCAGGCTTTTTTTCCCTAAAGGTCAGCTTGTTCATGATAAAGTAGGGATTGAGAACCCCTTTTTTTTTAATTTCTCCCTGCTTGGTTTGTTGGGTTTTTTTTAACATATGGGCTAATTCCAGTATTAATTGCTTCAACTCTTATTACACCATGGTAAAAAATAAATTGCTATAGTTGCTTGCCCATTACTATTTATAGCTTTCTCCTTTACTGACTGTTTTCCTCCTCTGCACAAGACCATAAATACATTAAAGAGCAAAGGAAGGAATGATTGGTTTGTCTTTGACACATAGGCTCTCAAGCTTGTTGATATTAGTCACATTAATTAATCATTTTATGGACTATAGGTTTCATTAATGGAAGCATCATCTGATTAAAAAACTCAGATCTTGACTGCTCCTGAAAAAAATACACACTCTTGACATGAAGGTGACTTATTGATACCAGTTGCCACAAAAAAAACATGCCAGATAGGTCAGATGTGGTTAAACTGGCTCTTGGATTTCTGACCAGCAGCCAGGCTCTCTGTCATAATTTTCCCTGATTTTCCACTTCTCTGGGAATTATTTAAGAGTAGTATTATACAAGTATAATGAGCTGAAATCCCCCTGCTTCAGCTGCCTTGGCCTTGGTAATACTATTTCCCCCCTCCTCTGCAGTGAGAAGGATCTGACTTGGTTCAGCCACTTGCATTTTCCTCTCACTGAAAATTTCCTTGGTCAGCAGTGCAGGGAGGTGCAAGGGGAGGCCCAAAGCAGTCTGTGTTTGCAAACCTGCTCTTTCATTTATAGCCTGTGCAACTTTGATACTGTTCTCTTGAGATACGTTCTAGGGAATGAAAACCCCACGGAGCAAGGTACATGATCAAACTACCACTGAAATTCCTGCTCTATCTGGACTGCCACTGAGTCTTTCTGAAGCCTTTGAGTTAGGAAGTGGCACGTTTCCTGAGAGCTGATACTCTGTGTTTTGGATAAAGTCATGGTAGAAATGTCACACTGGAAATATCCCAGTGGATTTTTACACCCATTTAATCATCCTTTGGAGAAGTGAGGCATGTGTCACTGGTGATAGGAATGCTCTATATTGACTTTCCAGCTCTGCTGGACATAGCTTAATCACATTTGGTTAATAAAAACCAAAACATAAATTGTGCTTTGCTCTCTGGAAGAGGTTTCCTTTTTTCCCCCTCCTTTGTGTTTTCTTTCTTTCCACCCTGTGGTTTTATTTGCCTGTCTCTGATAACATGACAAATAAGAATGAAAGCCAATTAATTAACTTTATATGGGAATGCTGAATTATACTGTCTTTGGGTCACAGTTACAAACAGAAGCATCTTGTCCAGAAGCATGAATTTCACTAAAATATTGCATTAAATCCGTCCAGTTAAACCAATGCAATCTGCTTCAATGTTTGTTCTTGTGGATAAGGGAAAACCAGCTGATAAATATTTTAGGATGGATCGTGCAGTTACTACATTAAAGTGAATTAATATAGTTTATGCTTTTGTGATTGACCAGCACAAGCTATGTTGCTGTAATCCATCTGTAAACTGTCTGCACCTCCAGCCTTTTTAGAGGCTCTCTTTCATCAAAACCAGGCAGTTTCCCTGTATCCTTTGTCATGCTCTGCATGCACAAATAAGGCCATTGCCACTGAGACAGTCTATTAGACTGATTTTTCAAGCACACAAAAAGCACTTTCTAGTGAGTAATTGTATATTTGACCTAACATACTATGTTTGCAATCCTTGCAATTGATGTCAGTTGAGACTAAACCTAATTCGTCCTTCCCCTCACCCAGAGAAGGATATTTGTAAACCAAAACCCATGAACTGTGACTTCATCTTAATACCTGTTACACAGCTGAGAAGCCTGGCTTAATGCTGCTAACTGGTAGTCAGCTTGTCTGTGCCAAAACAGTGAATGAAAAAACATATTTGCTGTTTGTGCACAAGAGTGTGACATCAAGGATTTCAGTAGGGATGCTGTAAATAAAAAAGTTCATTACAAAAATAACGAGTTATGAGCTATCTAAGGATATTTCATTCTCAGGCATGAGTTAAGTTAGCCTCTAGAAATTTATCAAAGCTCAGGTGTGTAGGACTCTATAAGCCTGGTTTTGTTTCTGCAATGAAGAGTCCACATCATAAAGTCACTTTGAAGAAAGTGGTTTTGGGGGCAAACATGAGGCAATAGATCAGAGCAAGGTGAGTGACTGGCAGTGCAGAGGAGACCTCCAGCTCTGTTTTCTGAGCAGTGCTTGTGGGTGATGTCAATGTGTGTATCTGTGCTTCAGAGGCAGGCGTGGCTAAATGGGAATGGCCAAGAGCAGGGGCAGGGACAATATGAGACTGCTGAGGAGCAAAGATGGAAGGCAACATGGGATGTAACAGAAGCAAAAAGATTGTGAGCTGGATATGGACCAGCCTTCTTTTTAAGTTTGCTGGGGGGAATTAATTCTGTACAGCACATTTCATTTTAGATCATGTCTGTCTTACTTTTTGGTAGTCTGCTTCTGCCATTTGCTTAGATATTGAAATGACCTTTCTTACTTGTTCTTCATCTTGGCAGTTTTCAGTGGGACTGCCAAGAAAACTAAAACCCTCTTCCTTATTCCTCGAAAGCATAATCAGGGAGTTAAGAAGCCAAGATTAGTTTTGCTAATAAATGTGTACAAAAGAACTCCTTTGGGGATTTCTGTTTTTCTAAGTATTTTCTTTAAAGGATAATGAGTTTCTACCCCTCTCGGGAGATAGTTGGAGTTTGTCTCATCCTTCTTCATGTTGTGGAATGGAAAACACCCAGTAGGTCTGGTCATTGATTTTCCAAAACACCCTTTTTTCACTATTTTGGTGGCAGTAATGTTTTGCTTTCCAAGAAGACTACGAGACACAGCCCATCCCCTGAGGAACTCTGGTCAGTACTATCTGTTTCCTCCAGTGAATAACAGCAGGCATGGTAGCTCTGTCAAATTAATCTGTGTCAAGGTCACCATTCCTTGTAGAGGCTGGCTGGCTTGCCTTGGAGAAAGGGACAAGGGTCTCTAGGTAAACAGAAATTGCTGTGTGATAATGAGTGTACATTCACAGATATCCAGAATCCTTGTTTCAGGTTGCTTTAGGCTGTGTGAGAACATGTCTCAGCATATCTTTGTCTGATGTCAGCTGGTGCATTGGAAAAGGAGCAGACGTGAGCAGGGGGAATTTCCACTTGGGAACAGAGAACCTGCACAGCAGCCCATCACACAGCTTGTTAGCCTCTGTCCAAACAGGGTGAATGGATCCAGCCTGATCAATGGCTTTGTGCTGGCTGCAGCCACAGATTACTCTGAGACCATTCATAAATTATGGTTTGAACAGTAACATTTTTCAAGGGCTTGAAACAATTAGGTGCATAGATTGAAATAATGCAGTGTCATGGTAGTTTTACATTGTGTGTCTGCAGTATGTGGTATTCAGTCTTTGCTGTTGGAAGCTGCCATCTGTGCAAACATTTTAACTGATACCATTCTGCAAGAAATTTCATGAGTGGCAGAAGAAAAAATAAGTTATTTAATTAATGATTTGGTTGCACATATGGACATGAAATCCCTGGCCAGATGCATTCAGACATTCTGGGTCTTATATAAGCAGCATGGTTGGTCATTAAATAGCCAGTGATAGGCACCCACAAATAAAGTTAATACTGCCAAAACCCCCTTTATTTCTGGGGGGCTTGGGGTGCTCTGTGTGTGTGTGTACTTCATCCCTCAGGTCCAATTGTGTTTCTGTTTTTGCCTTTCAGTGCAGCAACAGCCCCTTCAGCTGAGGCCCTTTGGATTGCTTTGATATAAGCATTCAAAAAGATCAAAGAGAAAGCAAGGCTCAGCTGGTGGCCTTTCCCTTTAAAGCAGTGACTTTTAGGCCATGTCTCTGCTACAGATGTTTGCTGGCAGGACTGTGTCAAACCAGGTTTGATGGGGAGTTTGATCCCTGTCAGGCAGATTTGTGTGAACAGATGCAATTTTTCTGGTTGTGCTGCATGTGTTTGCTTGGCAGGAGTGAGCAGTGAATGGGCCTGACTGTGCTCATGGTGCAAGGGCAACTTTGTCAGTTCAAAAGGAACTTGCACATGGGGGACCCTGTCCCTGCTCATGCAGTAGTGCCCAGGCTGAGCAGTGTTCCTGGATGTAGCTGTGCTGCCCAGGAAGCAAAGCAGCTGAGCCTTTAAATTGATACTGTTCTGTTGGCAAAGACTCTGAAAGAAATGTAAAACAACTCTCTGGTGTTGAACTGTGTTCTGTTTTAGGAACTGGTTTAGCCTGTGCTGGCACAGAAACCCACTCTGAGGCAGGCTTTTTTCAGCTGGAATGGGTTTATCCTCTCCAGTTTAATTCTATCTCATTTGTTGGAAAACCTTTCTGTAAAAGCAAGACATCAGTTTCTTCCCCATAGCTGGGTTTTTAGTAAAAATCCTGCTGTGAAGATCAAGAGAGAGAAGATGGACCTCTAAAATGTGACTGGCCTCAGAAGCCTTCCCATTTTTGGTGGAAATGCAGTGCTTCAGTGTTTGCCAGAATGGATCATAATTCCAGTGTTCCAAGAGATGTTTCCTCTTGGTAATGACTTGAACATGTCAGTAATTTAGGCACTTAAGAATTCCTTTCATTTTCAGGATGTTGAGTTTGCAGTGCTGAGAAGATGCATTTTGGGGAAAGCAGCTTATTTCTAAATGACTAAAATGGAATTATGGGCTGCTGAGAAAGAGCTTGACAGAGGTGCTGCTCAGGACACACATCTGTGCCTACAACCAACATGCAGAACTTCTCCTGGAACAGAAAAAGAAATGGCTCTACTTTTTGCAATGAGAGCTGTTCTTGGCTTGATCCTCAAACAAAATGTAGGGTGTGATACTGTTTTCTCCTGCCACAATCTAGACATAATCTAGACTAAATTGCTTTTCATTTTATTTAATACTGGTTCTGTTTTTTTGGTTTGGTTTCTCTTTTGTATAGGCACTAAAGATGGTCCAGGTTGTGGATTACATGAGATGTAATGCATATAACTGAACTTCACTACTGTGAATTCAGGTAAGTGCTATTTAAGCACAAGTTTTGTTTGGTTGGGGTTTTTAGTAAGAGAAACTGCCTTTACTGAAAAACAAGCTTATATGAATGCTGTTTTCTAATGCCTCCATCTTTTTAAACACAATTGGAATTTACCCCTTTCCTAGATGTTTTGCTTTTATTTTATCTAAGGTTTTAATTTTTATACTGTTGCTAGGTTTATTGAGCTTCTAGTAAAGGATTTTTTTTTTAAATAATGATTTGAAGGTGTGGGGCTTTTTTTAAAGTATGGTCTTCAAGCCTACTTTTGCAACAACCTACTCAGTTGGGTTTGAATCAGACTGATTCAAAGCTCTCTGAAATCAATGGAAAACCTCCAGAAGGTTCCACGAGCTTTGGCTGAGGCCTTTTTTGAGAGCATGAGAATGAAGGCATTTTTGGTTTTCACTGTTGCATTCTTAAATCTGAATAAGCAGAAAATTGGATTTATTACTAATGGAAGCGGATCTACAAAAACAAAGGACCTGTAGTTCTCTGCTGTAAGGAATATGTTTTGGCAAGATGCAGAGTAGGTAACTCTTACAACGTGAAAAATGTAGACAATTGGAATTAACTGCAACCAAATGTACTCTGGAAGCACAGCTGTAATTTATAATGCAGTCAGGAATGCACTGCAGGCTCCTCAATCGATAAGCTAATGGGAAAAAAGCCTGCAATTAATTACAAATCAACTGGGTCAATATCTTTTAATGAAAGATATGAAATTGCTAACATTTGGATGGAACTTCTTTGCCAAGTATATTTATAAACCTCATATAAAATACGATATTTATAAAAAGAATAAAAGCTCCTTTCACTGTTAAAAGGCAGCACTCTGAATGCCTGATTTCCTTTTGCTCTAAAAATTCCACTGAACTGACTTTATTTCAACAAGTTTTCTACTGTGTATAAAAGAAGTGAAGTAATCTTTTACCTTTAATTCAAGACCTTACAGTGAAGCATAAGAGCTATAAATAAAACTCCCAGGGTGATGCTGCCCATGACTTCATGGTCAAAACATCTAAAATGATGAAAGTTTGTGCCCAAATGGTTCTCTTAGTAGATGTCAGGACCTGAAGCATTCTGACTGTTGATCTTGGCAATCTAATATCTTGTTATATTTACAGAAAGAGCCCCAGAAAGGGCAGCCAGAGCAGGAGGAGATGGGCTAATGCTGGCACTGGAGGGCAGCTTGTTGTCTGTGAGGTCTCAGCTTCAAGCAACTCTGGAACTTTACAATTTGCTAAACTGGGAGTGCTACTTACCCAGAACCCTTTTCATCTGGCACTGATGATTTTTTCCATATATAATCTATAACACTTCTGCTTTTTATTAAAAAGGTGGAGGAGAATCATTGCCAAGGAGGAAATAATATTATTAAAATTGTGAATCTCTACTTTTTTTTTTTATAAGTTTGTTTCATTACCTTGCTTGCATGCTTTTTATTGTCCTATTATTGTGGAAATCAGAGGATTGCATTGTAATTGTATAACATTAATGACACTTAACTGAAGAGTAACTACTCTTGAACTGCAACATATTCATTGATAGTGGAGAATTCTTTTCAAGCAAGTGGACAAAATATTCTAGAAGACTTTGACAGTAAAGGAAAAGGAGAACAAGTTTAGTAAAGGAAAAGGGGGATAAGTTTAGGGCTTTATTACTTAGTTTTTGCCCTGTACCTTCACTACAGAGGCTGCTAGATTTAACCTTTATCATCATAGAATTTCAGAGATATTACTATGTTTCCCAGGTTGTCTGAGGTTCCTAGTGTTGCTTGTTCACATTAAAAATATGCCAGTCTCCTTTCTTGCAGAGAAGAGAATTTATTTCAACATACAAACAAAGAAATCAAATTCTGCCCACACAATGTTCCTGGGTCCACCATGAAGTCCAAACCACAATATCCAGGGGAGTTGCTGAGATGTGATATGTGAACAGCGCCCCTTTGTTTTCTTCATCTTTTAAGGTAGAATGAGACTGCACTTTCCAAGTCAGTGAAAGAAAATATGAACATGTGGAAAGAGGAAGAGGATCTGGAAGAGCACATGGAAGTGGGTGAGCACTGACCCATTGAAAGGGGGTCTTTACCCAATGGCAAATGTCTGGAGCAAACCCTAGCAGAAAGTACAGGAAAAGGGATGGTTACTAACTTTATCGGACTTGCCTAATTCACAAGTACCTTGATGATGAATTTTTATTTTCCACTTGCCAATTTTTATGAAAAAAAACCAAAAACCAAAAAACAAAACAAAAAAAAAAAAAAAAAAACAAAAAAAAAACAACCCAAAAACAAACAAAACAAAACAAAAAAAAAAAAACAAAACAAAACAAAACCCAAAACCTAAACAACCCCCAAAAAAACCCAAAAAACCACAAAACTCCTGGAGCCCCTTTTTACTTACTGGTCAAATACTGATAAACATCTTTAATTTATCACAGAATAAGAGGATTTGCTGGGTTGGAAGGGACCCACAAGGCTCATCCAGCCCAACTCCTGGCCCTGCACAGGACCACACCGTGTGCCTGGGAGCACTGTCCAAACACTTCTGGAGCTCTGTCAGGCTGGTGCTGTGACCACTTCCCTGGGGAACCTGTTCAGTGCCCAACCACCCTCTGGGTGAAGAATATTGTTCTCATACCCAACCTAAATTTCCCCTGGCACAGATTCAGGCCACTCCCTTGGGTCCTGTCCCTGGTCACCTGAGAGCAGAGATCAGTGCCTGTCCCTCCTCTTCCCCTCACAAGGAAGTTGTAACTGCACTGCGCTGTCCCCTCAGGCTGCTCTTGTCCAGGCTGAACAAACCAAGTGACCTCAGCTTCTCCTCACACGGCTTCACCTCCAGACCCTTCACCACCTTCCGTACAGTCCTTTGGATACTCTCTAAGAGCCTAATGTCTTATATTGCAGTCAGAAAAACTGCACACAGTGTTGATGTTAAAAGTCTCCATGTTGTAGACCATTGACTGCTGGTTTAAAACACAAGAATGTTTGATACAAAAATATAGTAAGCCTTGAGGGCAGGGCAGGACACACAGTCAAACACAGAGGTGAGGGATGCAGTATTGTGTGATTTTTAGAGAGGAATGTTTGACAGCTTCCATCCAATGAAATGATGGGTTTTGGCCACTGTCTTTGCACCTTCAATTGTAGCTCTATCTTGGTGCTTTTACTGCCTTGCAATGCAACTATCCTCACGCCTGATGCCGAGAAATCAGTGCTGATGTTTGAGCAGCATTGAGTTGCTGCTTTTCCACCTCATGAATCTTTCTGTTGTCTCCTCCTTCCCAGATTGTAATGGCTAAGACACAGTGTGCTCATCCACCCAAATGTTCGTCCCAAAGGACTGCTGTGAGGAGAGCCTTTTTGGAGTCTTGGCTGCTGTGTGGGCTTCATGAAGCTTCGATGAAACATCTTCAATTTGGGCAGTGGATTTCTTCACAGGTAGCCCATTGCTGAGCCAGGCTCTCTCTGGGGGAGGCTAGAAGCACTGAATCACCACCAACCTGGCAATATTTTGGTAAGCATGGTCTGTCTCAATGTGAGACATCCTTGGCTCACAAAACACTTCTGCTGCTTGGAACAAGAATGTGATCTGTTTCAAGTCCTCTCCACTCTTTCTTGTGAGGTTTTTCTCAGCCTCTTCCAACAAAATCTAGGGAGTTTATAATATATAATAAAACATAGATATGTCGGTGTATTGTAACATGTTCATTAGTATAAAGGTAGGAAGTAAGAAAATCATGACAACTGATCATGATTCCATCGAAGAAGTCAATTATATAATGATGGTTGTTTGTTATGACAGCAACTAGAAATTCCTATGCTATTTGACCCTTTTGGTATATTTTATATACATCTCAGAAGTTGTCATGCCAATTACTTTTCACCTCCAGGCTTTTAGTACTTGGTATTTTCATCTTTCATCTTTCTGGAGACTGAGTTCTGATTTGAGTTCCTATTTCTCATTGGCAGTGACAGGGAAAAATATTGGTCAGCCTCACTTGGAAGTGAAATTCATTATATAAATGTCCAAGCTGTTTCTTTATTATTTAATTTTTTATATATTATATAAATGTCCATAGGCTCCTTAAAAACAAAACAGAACATTTAAAAAAATTCCTGAATGAATGAATGAATGAATTGCTGATACTATTTTAATAAAAGATAATATTAACACAACACTGACAAATATATCATTGGTTTAGTCAAAATGTTAGTAGCATCACTGGTGATGATACAGACACATGCAAATTACCAGAGAAAATGTCTGAATTTTTCATCTATAGACATAGCACTGCAAAGCTAATACTGTTCTTCTTTCAATCACATTCCACCTGCTCAGGCAGCTGCAGATAGATTAGAAATGCTGATGAAATCTGTACAAGAAATTCTGTTACAGTGACATTAGCTGATTTCCCTTCTACCTGCAGAAGAACAACCATTTTTTTTGTCTGCATTTGCATCATTATATATTCAAAATAAATTAAACACATGATATCTGCATTATTAAGAATGTATTTTTTATTAAGCTACAGAAAATGATTGGCACTGAAATTTCTTTTCACATACTATTCAAGAAGTTAAATCTTTTGAAAACTAAAACACAAACACAACCAAGAAAAACCCAATCAAACAAAACCTACAACAGTTTTCCATTGAGATAGCTGCATTTCTGGTCAACTAAAGAGTGCTGCCTCCACAATTCTATTGTAGGCCATTCTTCATTTCTTTTGACTTTCTCTTCAGTTAATCATCCTAAATACAAATGCATTATGATAATAATCAGGTTTTAATTTAAATTTAAATGCATTCCTTAGTGTATCCAGTCAAGCTGTCTTCCTTCCTTCCTTCTGATGTGGCTTTTTGGGGGAAAGTGAATGCAACTCCATAGAATTTTTTCCTGTCTTTGTCATTGTTTAGTCAGTCATTCTTTCAGAGACAGACTTTGAACCTTTTACAGTCATTGGCATGGTGAGGCTGTTGTCATTGACTGGTCTCATGGTGTAAGTGGCAGTGGAAAAGGGTCATAGTAAAATGAATTTGTGATTCTGCACAGAAGAGTTGGGAGAGCTGGGAAGGGAAGACATTTTGAAAAATATGAAGTTTGAGGTAATTTCTTGTCTTATGCTGTATGTTGCTATTTCAAGAAATAGCAGTGATCAGTTGTTTAAAAGAGTAAAAGGGAAGAAAATATTTATCCCAGTATTGCAGACTTCTTGTGCTTGTTTATTTTGACGACTAAAATTCTGTGACATACTACAGTACAGCCCTTCAATAGCTGAACAGCTGACAAAATAGAAAACCAGTCAAAGCAGCTTCTTTGCTGGGTTAGTTCTCACCATACAGGCATGTTCTTTCATCTAAATTTCAAAGGTAGTACAACATTTTTCTTTCAAACGGTTGGAGCAGGGCTAATCTATAGTTTGTATGGCCCTTTTTCTGTTGCATGTTATTTCCAGCAAGAGGGGTGACCTTGCTTAATGTCAGCTGCCAACACAAGAAGTCAGGCTCTGGACAGCAAAAAGCCTCTGTCTCTGCCAGAAATATCTGCTGTGTGGGGAAGTGTCTCACGTGTGCTGCTTATATCCAGTGGCCTGAGTTCAAATAAATAATGAATTTGCATTTCTTGCTTTGATTTCCAAGTGTGCTGTTACTTTGTTCCATCACCTTGCTCAATTCAGTTCAATTTACCTGTTTGTAAAATGTGTTCCATAATATTTGCTTCATTTACTGTGATTAAATCCTCTGTTATTAGTTTAGGTCCACTTTCTTCTTGTTACTTTATACATCATAAGAAATCAAATTTTCTCCTTTGGAGGAAGTATTAACTTCATACATAATGTAAATAGAATAGCACAAATTCTAAGATGCATTAGGGGAAGCTGAGCAGCTGGGAACACAGAAAATAACATGGACAGTCTTTGCAAAGAAAGCTGGAGGTGTTGGGGTTGAACCCAACCTGGAAGTACCTGGAAATTCATCAATACCTGTGTTATCTGCTATTTCTTCTAAAGGGGCTAACCTGATTTTTTGACAATTTATTAAATCATTTTATGAAATCCTTGAAAGTGTCAAAAAAATAATTATATAAAGCACATGTCTTTTGTGTGAACTGTACAAAGTGAACCATAAAAACCAGTATCTGGTGACAGTGGGTTTTTTTAAACATGTATTTTATTGAATTGATAAATGAAAAACTTTGGTTTTTAAATTAAAAGAACAGCCAATTTGTAATGAATTTTAATATAGACTAACTCCTGACCTTTCCTCCTTGCATGTCCTCACATAATTTCTGCAATTGGTTTTAGCAGTTACGTACATTTATTTAAACGCTGTATCTGGAATCAAATACTCCTTTGATTTAGATATAAATTAAAAATACAGACATTCTTGATGTTAAGTCAGCTTATAACAAAGCTCAGTTATTTGGCTCTTATGTGACAGCAGTGTAACAGTGCTACACATGGGTTGCTTGAAATAAGCTACTGGAAGGTGTGTTGTACACAACATTTTCCTGGATTTTTAAAAAGTATTTTAGCATCCTGACACAGTGCCTCATTGGTATAAACTGCTGCCAACAGTAGAGACACATTTAGTGTGTCCCCAGCCTGCTTTGTGGAATTGTGGCACAATGTTTTGAAATTACGCCAGTTTAGGATACAAGGAAAAGTGCTGCTAGCTCTGGCTTGCTACTGTAAATGTAGAACATTAAAATGATGATTAATGGGAAATTGATGGAATTCAGTCCTGCCCAGGAAGACCTGAGAGGGAAAGGAGACAGAAATAGGTATCACAGTTCTGGCACTTGATTTGTTTTCTTGGAACCTGATTCTCCTCTGCCTGAAATCTGCTAGAAGTTAGGGAAGATCAATAGCATTTGATTGTGAGACTTGGGCAGGAAGGGAGAGCTCTAGGTTGTGCTAACATGGGATAATTTGAATTTGGTGCTATTTTTCTTCCCCTCTCTTTTCTCCCCTGCCAAATTCACTTTGCTTTGGCACTGTTTGTGACCTTTTCACCTAACTTGCTTCTGGGGTTTGTTAGTTATTTTCCTTCATTACCATCATCATCTAATCCAAGTGCTTGCCACTGCTCACACGTCCTTCTCCAAAGGTAGGAATCAGAATTCAAATCCAGGAGAAAGTGCTTGGACAGCATTAACAGCTGAATCCCAGCTGGGTAAAAGTTACCAACTGAAGAGTTGGTCACCACTCTTTCCCCAGTTTTTTAGCATAGTTATGTGACAGCTTGGAGACCCCTCCAGGAGGCAGGAGAGAGAAGAATGAAAAGAAGCCTCCTGAGAGCTCCACTTTAATATCTGAAAAGCTGTGCTTACTCTTATTTTGTCCCTGTAAGTATTTCATCCTCTTCCCAAATGCCTCTCTTGCTGCCACTTGCCTTCCTCAGCTGTAAAACAGCAACAGCACATTTGCTACCTGGTGCTGAGGAGATTCTTGGTTTGAAATCCTCTGAACACACAAAGAATGAGGATTTCTTATCTGTTATTGCTTGTCTATTATTATCCTAGCAAGATTCCACCGTGGGCATTAATTTTAATTGTCCCATAAGTTTATTCATCAGAAATCCTCTCTCCCTTGTAGTTTGGAAATGTGGATATATCTGAATGGCATACAAGCAAAATCTGACTGGGGAAATGCTGATATGGACTGAAGGTATATTGATTTGTCCCTTTAGTGCAATGTTTATGACAGGTGATGTCAAGGGAAGAGAACAGTTATGTCACTTATGCAGAATAGCCTTCAACAGAAAAAAAATCTTCACTAGAACTGCCAGAAATACCCACAATTTCATTCTGATCCCACTGAGGTAACTTAATCCTTCTGTATCTGGTACATTTTGTTTTGTGGTTGTGTTATAGCTGTGCAACAAAATTGAAAAGAAATAAGTAGTGTGCTTGAGGTGACTTTCGTATCACTGAATTGAAGCATATCATTTCCTCAAAAAATTAACATGGTAAGAGATTTAAAATGTGTGTTAATTTTAATAGATACAAATTACTGTAATCAAATCAAGAGATAAATTACTATAATCGTGTCCATCCCCTTAAATTTTTCAGTGATTATAATGCCCGTGGATCAGTGTCATGTTTCTAACAAGATATTAATTTCTTGTCATGTGTGGTCTTTAATGGGTATAATCCTGTATGTTAGAGCCCATTGCTTTTGGGTGGGACAACTATCACTTGCAGTGGCAAAAAACAAGATGGACAAAGGCAAGAGAAGTTACAGTAGGTGGATGTGCAAATAGGATAAGTTTGAGTCCATTCTGTCCTCTCTGCTGGAGTTCCAGGTCATCCCTCCTCTTGTTTTGGAAACAGCTGTAGTGATGGCACAGGGATACGGAACCCAAGCAGGCATCCAGTGCCAACATTGACTTCTCCCAACTTCATGAACAGAGGTGTGGGGAAGGGAAAATCTCTCATCCTGGAGGGCCCTGAGGTCTGTGTGATTACAAAGAGTTTTTTTTTTTTTTCCTCCACTGCTGTAGAAGCATCCTGGAATTCACCAGCAAACACACAGAGATCCTCTGCAGAGAAACCTGTGCCCACGTTACTGTGGGTATTTATAATGACAAAAGAAAATAGCTACGACAGTGGAAAGCACTGGGCTTTTTGTTCTACAAATTTAAGAGTAAAATGCTATACTATTTAGCTCCTGTTTTCATCATAATCCATGTGGAATTCTGTAAGCCAAAGCAAGGGAAAGGAATCTGTTTTATAACATTTTTTGTATGTGAAAGGGGAAAGGAACTCTTTTGCTCTTGAAGCTTCTGCAGCATAATCAGAGGGGCGTTTGTAATTTATAGATGTTTCCTGTATTAGGGACATTTTCCCCTCTTTCTTTTGGGTCAATTTTCAGGGGAAAAAAAATTTGAAAAAAAGGAAGTGACTTTCAAACTTCTGATTTGCTTTTCATCAACTCCTTGCTTGATAACAGCTTTGACAACCTATAATTTAAATAACTGTACTTTTGAGAAATATGTTATCCAATTAATAGGGTTAATTACTTCCTTACTTCCTCTTAATGACTGGGACTGTTCATTGAGAATAAATATGTAAATAATGTTATTACCATGGAGCAGAGTTAATAGCTTCTAATGGCTTAGAACCTGTGAACAATAATGCTCATGAGGAACTCCTTACACAAATAGTCCTGGTAAACTCAACAGGAGTCTTCATGTGGTAAAATTACTCATACAAGTGAGTGTTTGAGAAGAAAATGTCATTGTTCCTCTCCCACATTCCTCCTGTTCCTCCATGAAAGAAAGCCAGCACATGAACATCAGAAAGCATTTTTGGTCTATATAAGGTCTAAATAAGGATTTAATCTAGACTAAACAACTGTTTTGAGTATTTGCTGTAACTATTATTGAAAATGTTTTGAATTTTTCTATTCACTTTCTAGCTTTTGGTTCTTGATTTAGATCATCTGTAGTGTTCCTACTCAGTGTGTTCACTTGGTATTTAATGTTTAGAATGTCTGTTTAATACACTTTAATAACCTCTACATTTCAGCTGCATTTTACTAAAGAAGCATTCATTACTCTAATAAAGTTTTGGAATGAGTGATTCATCAAAGAAGCTAAAATAGCTCAATCTTGTGTCCTGCTAACAAGACACAAGATATTTGTTTAATTGTAAGTGCATATTCAAAGCATTTACAATTAGCTGTAGCATAGTTATGAAAGAAATACTGTCTAGGAGGAGCTGTCATTTTTGTCTGACATGAGGTTACTTCAAAAGACACAATTCCCCTGCAGGTACTAAAGTTATCCAATTACACTTCTTGTTTGTTTATTATAATAATAAAACTGATCAAAATAGACCTGTGAGTTCTGGGAGTAGGTGTGCAAAATTTCCTATGGTGATTTTAGGGGGTTTCATTGTTTGGGTTTGTTTGGTTTGGTGGTGTTTGTTTTTTTTTTTTTTGTTTTTTTTTTTTCTCCCTACAGTATAATCCTTGATCCTAAAGATAATATAATAACTACCTGCTTTTCATTTAGGCTGATTGTGAGTCAAGTCTGTATCTGCTGAGGAAGTTAACTGATGCACCCTCTAATGAAGGCTCTGCAGCACCTTCCTCCTACATAAATGGGCTGGTGGATTCCTGGTTGTGTTCCTGTGGTCACCAGTGCAACTGAGGGACCCGTCTGAGTGACAGGTACTTACATCCATTTGGAATTTTTAATCAGAGCTTAACACTTGTCAGCTTCAAAGTATACACTGTAGTGAAATCAGTGTCACATCATGTGATGCAGCAGTTGTAGGGCTGCAAAGAAAACAGATTGTTTGATTATTTTTCTTCTTCCATGGCTAAGGTTAACTGTCTGGACAGCTGTGAGTGGAGCCTTCAAGGCACGCTGCTTTATCTGATTGGTCTCAGTCTTGATCTGGCACATGAAAGGAAATGTGAGGAAGTTTCCAGCAGAGATCATTTTACAAGTCCAAAGATAAGGGCAAGGTCAAGTTGACTTGTGTTTCCACAGTATCTGGTTACAAACACCACCCCCAAGTGCCACGCAGACAACACGAGTTTAGTCTGGCAGTGGTTTGTACCTTCAGCAGATTTGCCTTGCTGGAGTACTTTTCATGTTCTGTTTACCAGCATCAAAAAGACCCACCACAGTAAAGCAAGAGCTGTTGCCTTTCTGAAAAGGTGACTTTTCCTTCTATGGACCAAACACGTGGTGATTTTATCCAAGTTGTGATGTGTAACTTGCACAGGTATTGCCAGACTCTCATGGGGCTGCAGGGAAATGTTAGTGTTTAGTTAAGGAGTAAGTTGTCATTACCTGTGTTACATTCTTTTAGCCCATAAGGTTTCTCCTGTAGGAAACTACCATTTCTTCCATGCCTTCAGAACTGTGGGAGTTACTGCAGGAATATATGAGGTGGGAAAATAGAGCTGCTTCTTTTTTTATTATTTATTTTTTTAACAGTGTCCTTTACAGTTATTGTGACTAGTGTGTGAAATTCGAAGCTTTGGCCTGAGGGTGGAAGGAGCTGTCTCTGTCCCATGAGGCTCACCAAAAACATTTCCTGAGTTAGGGATGAGCATTGCCTTACAAAACCCAATCCTACACACTGCCTTCCCTCTGAAAACTGTTCCAGTCTCAGTGCTGGCTCCTCATTTTGTAAAAGTTTATCTTAATTCCACCAAAGTCTTGGTGATATTTCCTAACTACTTTTTAATTTCTTAATTATGTATATTGTTATGCTGTAATGCTTTATGGCTTTATGTAATCAGTTTTTCTTATGGCAGAGCTGTTGGTTAGCGGTGCACTTCAGCAAAAACCACAATTCAAATTTTTCTCTTAGCTGTTGCTACAAGCAGTAAATTCTGTGGTTAAAGGAAGGAGCATATTGAGTGAGCCTGTGCACTCTTCCATTCAATCACCTGAAATGCTGTTTTGTGTATGCTGTGCATGAGGAACAGGTCTGCACACTTGTGACTGCAGTGTAATGTGTAGTTCTCAACATCTTCCTCAGAGAAGCAGAAGCTGTGAGGGTTTTTCTGTCCCCCCCCCCCCCTTTTTTTTTTTTTTGGTGACTGCATTTTTCTTCATTTCAAAAAGGAAAGTTGTCATCCCCCAACTTAAAAATCCATACAGTCAAATAAGTTGGCCTTCTTTCATGAAAATGTTTGCTCTCTATACCATGAAAACAGAAGATTACAAATTGGCTGTAGAATATCTTGATAGCTCTCATGTCAATTATTCTACCACTCACATCAATAAGCACAGTCAGTACACTGGGTAGAGAGATGCCTTTGTGAATCTTTTTGGGATCTGTTTTCAGAGAGACAATTAGAGTGGTGCAAACTATAATATAATAGTGAAATTAAGGTGAACTCAAT
The DNA here is from genome assembly GCF_024509145.1 of Vidua macroura. Classification (NCBI taxonomy): domain Eukaryota; kingdom Metazoa; phylum Chordata; class Aves; order Passeriformes; family Viduidae; genus Vidua; species Vidua macroura. The sequence goes on from NC_071582.1 coordinate 13,568,350, forward strand.
GATGTGCTGCTACACAAAGCTTGAAAAGATAGAGCACTGATCTGTTAAAAATGAGTTATGGTTTTATTTTGTTGTAAATTCTCCAAGATTCTAGTCTGTTTTGGATTTTGGAATGGGTGGGTGGTGGTAGTTCTTTTGTCTTTGGAAAAGCATCTTTTATAATTAAAGAGGCACCGTCCTGGGATGCTCTGGTCACTTGGATGGTTATTAGGGAGAGCTGTGTGCAAGCTGGCACTAAATTAAACCGTCAGTCCAAATCCCCACTGTGTTCTGAGAGGAGGCTCATACCAAAAGGAGCATGTCATGTCCTCATGTCTCCTTTGCTGACATTATTAAAGGCTGGGATGATTTCCTGGGCAATAATGATGGGTCCATGTCCAGCTATCCTGCAGGAATCGATCCAGAAGTGCCCTCCCTGGGGCAGTGTGCCCAAAAGGTTCAGTGCTAGGTGTTAGAGCAATTCTTGCACCATTTTTATCGCTTCCTTCATTTACAAATTCTGACTGTCTCAAGGCATTTCTCTGCTTTTCTGTTCTGTTTTCATAATTTTTTCCCAATACCATGAAACCGTGTTTAACATCACGTAGTGTTTTCTTCCAGGGAGAGCTGAACTCCATACAAATTTATCCTGATCAATCTGTGTCCAATCTGTTACTGGCTTGATCAGATAGAAATGGATGATATTAGTGAAGCTGGCACATTGCTCCTAACCTTTCCTGATGGTATATTCAATACTTGAAAATACCAAAGATCTAAATTTAAAGGAAGATCTATAAAATCACTGTCCCTTTTCCAAGAGATATATAATATGTATCTCATGTCTCTAAAAGTCCTAATTTGAAAGCATGTGGTCTTTAGTCCCATTTTATATCTAGGGTAAGACATATTCCCCCAAAGTACACCCCTAGCTTTCAACTTTTCCTCATTATTTTTTATGCCTTTTAAAATAAAAGTAACATGCATTTGCCATTTAGTGAACCTGCCCTTCCTTTTCAAAGCAATGATTTTTTATTATTGACTTTCAAAGAGCAAATCAATCCCACTAAACTGCCACACTTTTTATCCTAATTATTTTTTCAATTGCTGTGTTTCTTATTCTACATCTGAATTAGTATAGCTTTTTTTTTCCCTTTAAACATAACATTAATACCCATTTATGTCTTTTTACTTTCCAGCTTTATGAAGGCACTATTGACTCTCACCTTTGTAAATTTCTGCCCTCAAAGTTTTAAATGTTTGCAATAAACACACAATTTTGCTGCTATCATTAGCAGCCATTAGCCATAAATTAGCTGCTTCATTTCAAGTTTAACTTCCATTTCTCCTAAAGTACCATCAAGAATCCTTCTCTCCTGGCCAGCCTTACACTGGTTGAGTAAGGAGATCAATTTCAAAATTTTAAGAACTACAACAGTATAATTTTGACTGCAAGTATTACATATTTCCTTCCTTTAGTATTTTCTCCCTTTTCGTGGCTAGGGGAAATCCTTTGGATATTTCTGACAGTGTATGCCCCCTGGAATGTCTCTGCTAAAATATCCAGACATCCCAAGACGTTGGTGGCAAGATCCTGAATCATAACTGTAGTAAATTTCTGGTGGGTGCTGCTGCCTTTTTAGATCTCCGTGGGAGATCCTACCTTTAATCCATGCAATCAGACTCTGCTGTCCTGACTGTGACTGAGCATGTGAAGAGCCAGTTGTCCAGTAAGACAATTTATTTCAGTGATGTGTTCATATGAGCTGACTAATTCTGAGGTGAGAGCACTGACAACAAGGAGAATCTGGCTAGATATGGGCTCTTATTTTGGTCCTTAGATAAATATGGCAAGTGTGCTGTAAGCATGGGATGGACTAGATGAAAGGAAACACTGTTTGTGTTTCTCTGATAATCTGCATTTTCAGGCTCTTCACTCAACTGTTTGAGTTTGAAAAGCAAAGACAGCCAAAAGGAGATTGTTTTGGAAAGAAGTGATAGCCAATCTGAGACAGCAGTCAAGAAAACCTCAGTGGTGTCACAATTCAATTACAAGGAGGTAAAAAAAAGCTCTGACGAGGTCTTCCATGTGAACCAAATTGATATTTTAGAAATTCTGCACATTATGTTGTTGATTTGTAATTGATATTCAGCATCCACATATGTTTATACCAGGTGAAGAGCAGAGGCTGCCTAGGTCTCCTGGAAAGCCCCTTGCACAGCATGTACAGCACTTTTACCTCCCTGTAATCAGACTTTCCATCCCTTTCCTCTCAGGTCCATGTGGATTCTTCACGTGCTGATATTTGTGCTACAGCTGTGTATCTTTTTCCAAGGTTTGGGAAGAAGAGTGTTAGCACCTTCTCACTGGAACAGGAGAGATACTTGTCTGAGTTGGCAGGGTGATCTCAAAGGTGCAGAATAAGATTTAAAAGTCTTGGTCAAAGGGAGAGGCCAGAGCAATATCAAGTCATCTTAGATTTGACTTTAGTTACAGAGACCTGCTACCCTCAAACACATTGGGAAACCACACTGATAAGCTTTGTCAGGGTCAGTCTGTGGGGAGGTGCTGTAACATAGAAATCCTAATGCTTCAGAAATCCAAATGTTTTGTTCTCTGATTTTTAATTTTTTTTTCTGCGTTCCACCCAAATTAATAATTTCTTTGATAAAGTTGCTCCTGATTTACACACAAATGTGCCAGTCCCCTTCTGTTCCTGTCTATCTTAGAAGAAGCATGAGGAGTTCAGCTTTTCCTCACTCAATTTTTAGTAAAACACAATAATTATTTTTAAATAGAAAATAGACTCAGGCTAGGGATCTTGCATTTTGAAAGGCACCATTTAGAAAACCAAAGACAGATGGTCTCTTGTACCCATAATTTCTTCTTTTAAAATGCAATTTGAATTATTCTCGGTGGATTCAGAATGTCTTTTTTTCTAGGCATGAGCCAAATTTTTTTCCCTCCAGCCTACAGAGGAATAAACACTAGATAATAAATACTTGATGTATAATTTGTTGCTCACTGTGAGATGCCTCTTAAATATTTTGTTTACATTGTTTACATGTGAATATATTGCAAGCTAACAATAACACAAGCTATATTGAAAACTCATGTACATTATTCAGGTATTTCAGTGTATAGAATCCAATAATTCTTTTACAGAATTGACAGAAGAATTTTAAGGAGGCAAATTTCCTAACAAATGAATCCTTCAATATTTCAATATATGCAAGAGTTAAGGCCAGTAGGAAAGATAAAATGCCCTACAGTGGCCCTGTCCTGGTTTTAGGACAGCTGTTGTCTGTGCTCTGAATGCTGCTGCACATCCATATCTGTCCTCCCACTTTTACAAATTGTACAATCCCAATGTTGATGCTGTACTTGACTTTTCAATTTTAATAAGAGGTAAATGTATTTTTAAACAGTGATTGTATTCAAGGTTCTTCCATTTAAAGGTTTTTTTTTTTTCTCTTCTCTGAAAGGACTTTCTGGCCTCTGATTTCTCCAAGTCCTGGAAGCTTAAAGCTAAATGTTCCCACTGGGGTGGTTTAGGTGGATATGGACTTTCAGGAGGCACATTCAGATGTGTTTAATGTTCAGCAGTAAGGAAGGGACACAAAACTCATGTCTCTAAGCCAATAGAGCCAACAGGCTCCTCCTCAGGAGCCTCACATGGGCTGACTTCTGTGTGGGGTAAGGATGAATCCTGGGGCTGGTCTTTTTGGTGACAACAGAAACAAATGTTGGGGAAATTAATTTACTGTATTTCCTCCTGGGTCTTTCTTACGTCTCTAAAGGAAGCTGGAGGAAATCCATACATGAAAAATCTACCAAGGGATATTTAAAAAAGACAACATCTGACTTGAAGTCCCTGAGTCAGAAATTGCTGGGACTTGGGAGAGGACACCTGGGGAAGTGTTGATTACTCTCCTATTACAGTCATCTGTGTTTATCTTTTATCACACGAGATCATTTGTCTTCAACTAGTACAGCTGTCTGTATGTCTTGCAACTCAGGTTTACATGGATTTATTGATACATAGTGGACATTCACCTGTCCATTTTAAGGACTGTGTGGTGCAGTTCTTCCTAAATCCTCTTTAGAGTCAAAGGGGAGAAAAATATTCATGTGCTTCAGAGAACCCTTGGGTTCTCTTTGTCCAGGTAATCCTCTCTGCAATGATAGCAGAGGGAGATAAAACAGCTGAGCTGGCTGATATAAACTGCATGGTGTCGTGTGGTTTCCTCACCACCACTGAATGTACCCCCTTGACACAGGACATGCACAATCTGTGGCGAAGTCCTGTGTAATGAAAATTCATTTTGTGCTGCTTCAAAATACCACATCAGCTTTAACAGCTAGTAACAATCATAATGCAATTACTCTCTTTCATGGCTACCAGGAGAACAAGACAGAAAGGGGCTTTTTGTTGGGGGGTGTGTGGCTTTTTTATCACCGTTAAGCTGCAGTGTAAAATTTGCTGTATGAGGGGCATCTCCTGACCCTCCCTGGTGCTCAGCAGGGTGGATGGGCAGTTCTTTGTCCCTGTGAGCGGCTGCCATCCTGGTGGCTTTGCCTTTGCTGCCTGCACAGAGCCCAGCAGAGGAACAGCAGGCAAAGATTCACCCGAGCAGGGTGGGGTGGGGGAGCGAGGTCCCACAGTTTGGCAGTTCTGCTGTAAATGTTTGTGACAGAAATTGCCCCTTGAGCTGTGCTGGAGCTGCCACAGATCCTGGTCCCATGGGCCTTCAGCCCCGCCTGTTTTCTCACTTTATGAGAGAGAAGCAGTAGAATAACAAAAGAAAATTTCTGACACTTTTCACTGTTTTTTTCCCCCCCTCTCTCTTTGTCTGGGATTATGCAGAATATAACTTAAGCCCTAGTGCCCTCTTCTGATTTTGAAATAGGTGTCAGTTCTCAGCACACCTGTCCCTGCAGCTCCTGCTCAGCAGCCAATTGTTTGAAGTTAGGCAAGCATTTGGGGACACAGATATTTTAATTTGTAATCAGCTTTAAAACTTTAAAGCTTTCAACATTTGCTCTGATCAGAAACAGCAGCTTAAGCATAAATTAGCCTTTTCTAGTTAAAAAAATCTTTTTTTTTTTTTTTTTTTTTGTCTCCTGGCAGGGGCAGTAGGCTTGATGTGAAGTCCACAGAAATGAAGGGATAAACCCTTATCAGCTCTGGCCCAGCCCTTCACACAGCACGCAGAATCACTTAGGCTGAAAGAGGTAAACTGTTAAAAGATCTTCAAGGAACAAAGACTGATTAAGGATAATCTTGTAGGAAATGTTACCTTCTTTTGGATGCATTTAACATGGTAAATTACTGGTACGTGATAATTGTACAGTTCCTTGGCTTTTCAGTGCTAGTAACCCAAATTTAGTTTGTGTCCTTAAATCCAGACATATGTAATGTATATTAGGTATATCTCTGACACTCAGCTGCAGACTGTATGAATTAGTTCATTCATCATTTCCAGGCTGCCACCTCTGGGATGGAAGGCAGCAGCTGGCAGGGAGCACACAGCAGTTCTGCACAGCAGCCTCAAAGCCAAGCCCTGCATCCAGGTTGTGTTGTAGGGTGGTTCCACACACAGGGAACTAGAAACCTCCTTTTTACAAAAACACACGTTTGCTTTCTAAAATCATATTTTTTACTGATAGCCATTGGAAAAAAAATACAATATTTGCCCATAAAGTCATATGATATATCCAAAGTATGCTAAATGTTGCTAAATCTTCTAACACTAAATTTACTGCAAAATAAGGTTATGAATTAATTTTCACAGTCCTGGCTTTCCTAGACTGTGGCTGTTTGCTTATGTTTTAAGCAGATAATATTCTGCAAACTGAGAGCTGTGAAACTGCAAATAAACATTCTCTACTGACCAAACTACTTGTTGATAATTTTAGATGGGAATATCTGAGAGACTGATGGGCAGATTAACACTAAAGGCCTCTCTAGCAAGTGGTTTAATAACACATTAAGCAACAAAAGGGATATTTATAGCTCTTTGCTGGAATATGAGTTTTCCAGCTCTCTATTGCCATCTTGAGTCCCTGACTGCCTTACACAGAAAAAACAAATTGGGGCGTAACACCAACAGAGACAAAGGGAAAATACATTTCCAGTCCTGATGACCAGAGCCCTCTCCAGTTATCAGGTGAAAGTCATCAAGTATCAGAGAAACAACATTATTTACTTCAATTGAGATGATACACACTGTGGCACACACAGGGAGAGCTGAAGGGAAATGCCAGGGCAGTGTGATGTCAGTGCAAATTTGTTCTAAGGGCTTGCAGAATGAGGTTCTTGGAAAGCAGCTGAGCTTAGGACCCGTGGGGAATTCTTGGACATGTGCATCCAGCAGACACCTCTGGCTGTCAGAGGAGCTAGTAAGAGTTTAGAGTGTATTTGCAGGTGGATTGTAAAATTCTGAAAGGACTATTCTTCCTCCTATGCAGAAGTTTTGATACCATTCTCTTTGTCCTATAATTGTCCTTCACAAATTTCTCACCTTCTTCTGAGAATCACTAAGGTGGGAACTGCAGTACCTCATCCATCCTATGATATTTTAGTATGTAGTTACGACATACTAAAACCTATGGATTTCCAAGTTCTTTGGGATAGGTGCCATGAAAAGAAGCCTGAGGCCTTTCCTGTGTGGGCATTTCTCTAACTCCTGCTTTCTACCTCATAATGTTCAGACTCCTTTTTATTGGTTTATAACTTTTAGAAGTCCTTCTTTTTATTGTTATTATTCCCTATTCTCTCCCACTGCCCTATTTCATGTTTGGTAGCAATGTTTTCAGCCAGTGTTCAGAGCTCAGTATTTTATGAGTAATGAGTGTCCCAGGCAGAAGGAGACCATTGTTACTAATTGAATTCTTGGTTGGGGATCTCTTCCCCTCCACTGAGTGCTTGACATAGACTGAAAACAAGTTGCTAAAATTTCATTCTAATAAATCTACTGCCCATAGCCTGTTTTAGAGTCTTAAGTGTATTTGGGCATAATATCAGCAATCACAAGTACTTTCCTCTTCCAAACAAAGGATACTGTTTGAAGGCGCCATTAAAACTCCTTTTTAATAAATCTCAGAGTAGCAGCTGACACTAACACAGTTTGAATTGTACTAGCACAGGGGTAGATTAAACCCTGATGAAAACAGCCTGAGCTGGATTTTCCCCCTGCTTGCTGCTGCTGCTGTACTGCAGCAAATATTGGTCCTCCCTCTTGACTTGTTGTCCTGGGGGTTTCTGCAGTGCCAAGGTGGTCCAAAGGGCTCCTAGACCCCCCTGCCTGGGGCTGGGCTGAGATGCAGGTGCCATTCCTCAATGCCCAAATGCAAGTAAAACTCTGAAGGTGTCAGACCTCTGGGCTGTTACTCCATGGAATAATTGGCACAAGGGAAAACGGAATGTTTTGTGAGTGTTTTGTGCTGGCTGCATCTGAACAGATGGGTGTCTCCCCAGGCCTCTGGGAACCTCAGGTCATGTGGTTTTGTACTCATTTCAGGGCTTTGCCCTCCCAGGATCTGGATGGTGCCTCAGGTATTAAAAATGTATCAACCTTAGCATTTCTTCAAAAGAATGGCCTCATTTATTGGATTGTGCCTTCTGTACTCTGCTGGCAATGGCCTTCCAAAGAGGTACTTTGGCACACCCATCCTGGGCTCCCAGAATTCATAGAGCTGATTATTTTTAATAATGTTCTTGGAATAATCTCTGGATGGTGTATATTTGCATTTGTATTGATGTCATCACGCTGCTGCAGTTCTGTCTTCAATACTCCTTTTTATATATTTCCTGCAAGTGCCACATTAAATGATCATGGGATTCTTGGAAAAGCAACAGGAAATTATATAATGGTGCCCACAAGTCTGTGTATTGACTTTTCCACAGACTTGCTGGTCTCTGAGCCTAAAAATTGTTGGTAAAACAAAGATATTTGATCTTATTTTCTGTTCTTGATTCTTTTTACTGTCTGAGAAGTCCTGGTCTTTTACTGTTCTGTTATGAAAAAACAAAAAAAGATAAAAAGAGCTAATTATAGAGATTATTGTGGGTTTGATTATAGGGATACTTGTTTAATTTAGTTGCTTTATATTCTTAAGTAACTATCAGCAGGAATTCAGACGAACACACTTTGTCATCTGCAAGCAAGCTACAACTGGCACTGAGATGAGCAGAAATGTCTGTAATAGAATCATAGCTCTGGTACAAAACTTGTAGGACATTGAAAGAAATAATTGCTTTTTAAGCCTACTTCAGTACATTCAAAGCATAAAGCATAACCTATAAAAATGGAGAAAGCTACAGGGAAAACTGTTGTCTGTGGCATTGTTTCCCAGTAACTTAACACACATCATAAGCTGTGGAGGACAAGGCAAAGGTTTCTAGGGAAAATTGTAGAAAAACACCTAATGCCAGTGTCACAGAAACAAGAATAGCTGTAAGGCCTGGGCTTTTAGCCATGTCTAAAGTCCTTTGTAGAATATTTTGAATATTTATAGCTGAGAATTCAAAATCCTTCTGTTTGTTGGCCTGAAAATAGCTTTGCTTTTGAAGATACAGTGACTCTTTCTGGTTTGTGGTGATTTTACCAAATAACTTTACCCTCTTATGGGTTTAGTCTTTATCTGAGGGATACTATATCCCCTAGATGCTGGAAATAACCAATATATTACATTGCTTAGAGCCTTCCAGTCTCATTTGATAATTCCTTCAGTAAATTCCCTTCTCATCTGGGATGATTCCTTGATCAATTTCCCAGGCCAAGTTGGGTTTCCAGCAGATTCCTTTGAGTCTCATGCCTGGGTGAGTCCCCATCCATGTGTCAGTGTGGCACTGTGGGGTGGTGGCACTGCCCCCGGAGCTGGCTGTCCCCTGTGCCCTGCTGCTGGCAGTGCCCTGTCAGGAGCCCTCAGTGCTACAAATGAGGTGATAAACTGATAGCCACAAGCCCAAAGAAAGCCAAAGAGAAACCTGCAATGGAGCCTTTCTCTGTGTTGAAATATCTCTGGTACCAGGAACAGCCTAATCTTACCATGGTGAGGTCAAAAAGTGCTGGTTTACCCTGCAGCAGCACACTTGACTCCAGCAGCAGATGAAATTAATCTCTCCTGATCTCTCCATTGGGACTGCTGGATGGCTTCCAAGGCTTGGGCAGGCCTGTGGAGCATCAGCTCGAGTACTTCAGGGCTCCTGGGGTCTGAAGAAAGACACATCCTATAAATGCTGCTTCAGTTCTCCGCTCAGCGCTGGCAGCTCTGCAGAGAGAGAGCACAGGATGCAGGGCAGACATTGGAGATTTGCTTTTCTGAGCCTCCTCACAGGACTCAAACCAAGTGCAGCTGCCCTGGTTAGAGCTCATCAGTCCCATACTTCACCCTCTAGAACAGGCACTGATAGTTGTTCTAAAGCATTAAGCTCTTACATGGTAATTTAAGCAAACAAAACCCAAAGACATTTGGGGCGTGACTGCTGAGAGAATTTTAACTCCACAGCACGAGATTCTCACACCTACTGTAATTCCTGAAATTCCTACTTCACAGTTAATTGAAATTGGATATTAATTTGTATTTTCTGAATGAGAACAGCCTCTCTGGCATTTATTTTGTTAAGATACACAACTTTTGACACAAACTTGAAATAAAACTGACAGTGGATCGATGTAGTAATATACTGAACAGAAAGTTTACTGAAAAATTGTTAATTTTCTCCCCCTCCAGCACAGAACCACTGTTTTACTGTGCTACACAAGCTATTTGCTTCCTACTGCTTGGGAGTTTAGCCTGTTTGGAGAGACTGCAAGTGAAAACAAAAAGTATTGGAAACCTCTAGTGTATTTCCTGAAAAAGTAATCCTCTTTAGTTGTTTACCTAAATCTTTTCCCAAAGTAGATTTTTGTAGCCACATTATACTACTATCAAAAAAATTTGATTCAGCTGAGGAGGCAAATGAGACAAATGTGTTTTGTGATGATTGAGAATGAAGAAAAATTAAGTTTCTTTCCATTGTAAATATTTACATGTTGGGTAGTGTAAAAATTTACTTTGAGGTATTTGCAGTGGGAACACCGACTGTTTTTTAAATAGCCATAATGTTCTGAATGTTGTTGCTAAAGCTTAGTTACTCTTTCTTCTTTGTTTTCTGACAGATTGTATGATGAAATGTCAGGTAATACACTTTCAGAGCACAAACCATCATCCTGTTTTATTGGTTTAATCAGTGTGAAAGGAACGATTTAATTCACTATCTAATTACATTCCTGAGTATGTTCATTTTAATAGGCTCAGTATTTCCCTAATTTATCTGCTAATCATTAGAAATGCATTTGGCCTCAGCACAGACACTGCTGTGTCCTGGGTTTCAGGCTGGGATTAGCACAGTTCTAAGAAATCCAGAGCAAGTCTGAGTGATGGAATTAGAGTATTTTGCACACACTCAGGTGAGAGCAAGCGGGGCTGATGGTTTGTGTGCTGAAGGCTGTGTGTGCTCATCTCCACAGGCACCCACAAAGGTCAGGATTTTCCCTGGCTGATACAACTTCCTTAGCAGGGTTTAATTACCAGGAAAAGTGCATACAGTGACAGAAAATCAGTTTATCATGTAGTTAAACTGGCCTTGCACTTGTATGTTTTTGAGCTGGCTGAGTACTTGTAAGTACTTTGATTGTCGTGGCTGTACTGTAAATGGATCTCTGTGTCTTCTTGGAATAAAAAATGTTTTTCTGAAAATCTACCACCTGGTAGGTTTCAGGAAAGGGTGAGATTTACTTGCAGCACTGTCACAAACTTGTTCAGCACAAATCTGAAAATTGAATTTATAAATCAGGGATTAGTTTTGCTAGGATACTTTCCCCACAGCTAATTAAATGCCTTGAAAACATTGCTCATCCCTCTTAAATAACAGAAAATATCTTTATTATTTATTTATGGAATTATGGATAGTATTGATTTCTACAGTGTTATCTATAGAAATAGATGTTTATTAGAAATAGGCCAAGCCCAAGCAGTAAAATTAAAGAGATTTTTTTAGATGTATAAAATTTGATCATGCTGTTATTTGGACCATATACTGACACCATATACTGCCACCATATACTGCCATAAAAACAGTATCAAGAAGATTTCTAATTAAAGTCTCAGGGTATACTGCTATATATGAACTTCTCTCAAGAGTAACCTTTTTTAATTTATGATTAGGTGATTCCATAAAACCTTGAGTCTTTATTTCCCTACAAAATGCAGTGTTTGGACATGATATAATGTTCTGTTTCCTGTTTCCAGAGCTCTCCGGAAATAGGCTGATTTCCAAAAAGAAAAACTGACAACAAGAGTTATTAATGTCCCCAAAAGCAAACTCCTACTCTGCAAGACAAATAGAAATAGTTCAGTCTTCTGCAATGTGTCAGTAGAGTTAGATAAGTTGTATGAGTCAGATAAGATCTGGGGTCAAGAAAAATAAAGGTAAATAACTAGAAGTCACCCTATAGTCAAAATAATATTTTGTTACAGCTACAATATTTAGCAAAGTCCTTGTAGACACAACACAGTTTTGATACACCTATGAGAGAAATTATATAATTTTAACAGATCTCCTTTAAGTGAAATATCTGTTTTGATCCTCTCTTGGGGAAACACATTTTCATGTTCCAGGATGAAACACTTGTTGCTTTTAGCTTTTTATATTTCTAGTTCTGCAGTGAGAGTTGATTGACAAACAGCAAATGCCATATGCCTCCTCCTCACCCTGCAACCAGAAGGTTGGGGTTAAAACTGAGAGGGAAAAATGGGAAAAGAATAAATGAGAGCACAAGAAATTTGGCAGAATCAGAGATCTGTACGTACAATTGCTGAATGACACATTGAGGCAAGTCAGCTTAATTATAAATTATATGTGGTAAATTTCAGGATAAAAGCATTTAAGAAACTAAATCGCATACTGGTATGTTGCATTATCCTGAAATGACCCTGGGCAGCCAAATGTTCTTGCAGTCTGTCCTTGGCTCCTTTTTGCATTATACAGGTTCCTAAGCCAAATTTGCAAAGTTAAACATCTGAGCTGTAAATAAAGATCCCTAAAGCCTACTGTGCTTTCCTTGTTCTAAGAGTCCCTTCACAGTATGGCCTCAATTCAACTAAGTACTTAATATGTACTTAAATCCCACTTAAATCAATGGGATTTAAACATTTGCTTAAATGCTTTGCTAAATCATGGCCTATTAAACTGTCTGTGTTGGAGATCAGACTGTAATTTATATTGCTGTGATTTCTTCTCCTGGTGTTAAACATGAGACCCCAAACTACATTTCACTGCAGTCTTGCTTGACTGAAGCTGAACTGTTTAATGAGAATGTGTGCAAGACCTGTATTCCTCATGTGCAAGAAACAGGTTTTATTTATTTTGGTCATCAGCTGTTGTAAGCTTTTGCTCCTGATAAAGTGAAGTCAAATAAGCTCCATTAAGCAGCTGAATGTTTCTCACACACCATCATTTTGAAGATGAATGGCATGAAATTTTTCTTTTTCAGTAATGAATGCAACTCCTGGTTAAACATGGGAACATACAGTTATTTGTACAGAATGTAGATACATGAAAATATTTGTAGAGGAAGGGGGAAGATTTTTATTCTTTTGCTGAGTTGTTGGCAATCTCTTTCTGGCTTTTTTTTTTTTCCTGCAAATGTAACTAGGGTTGACAAGAAAAACAGCCTTTTGTAGCTGAGGAGGCAGCAAGAAAAGGAGTTGCCAAAAAAGCCATCAAGACTCTCCAAGTAATTTGATGTGTGGAGAAAATATGTCAAAATTATTTCAACTGCATGTAGTATAAGTTCTTTAGAAGGAAGTCAGATGTTCCACTATGCCTGGGATGCCCATAGAGATTACTCTGGCCTTATCAGTGTTTTTTTGGAAAAGAGTGAAGATGAATGGTGGGAAAGTGAGGACACTTCTTGACTTCTTCTCTTCTCTGCTTGTAGTGGAAATCAGCCAAAAATCCAGCTCATATGCCAAGAAAGCCCAAATGAAGAGATGAGTGGAAAATACCAGATGCTTAAATTTGTCTTGGATTTTCTCAAAACTGCTAAGACTGGTTTTCTCCTTAATTAGCCAAATAAGGGATGGAGTACATTTCTTTTTCATGTACAGATATTTCTTGGATCCTATGAGTTAACCACCTCTAGGACACTGCTGTCCCTGTCAGAGGAGGAGACAGATGTGGCATTCTTAGAAAACATTAACAGGAGATGAGGGCTGTAGAGGACATCCCATACTCCTCACCCATAACACTGCTGCCCTGCCAGGATTCCCCCAAGACTGAGACTCCTGAGACTGCTGTTGTCTGGAAGTCAGTTTGCATTTCTGTCCTGAGAAGGAATTGGTCTCAATGCATCATTTTTTTCAAACTAGACAAGATTTATTTTCAGTCCAAGAGTTGTCTTTTGTTCAGTGCTTAGTTTGTTGTGTCACTTTTAATGACTACAGCAATATCTGGAAAAAGAGATAACTAGAAAAGCCTACAGCACTTGATTAGTCTGCTCAGAATATCTGATACAGCCCTTTCACACAGCAGATATAAGTGGTATGAAAGCATACAATTTCATAGTAATCTTAATATTCCAGTTATTTCCATAATTTTAAATGATATGCAGATATATTAATATTAATGTCACACTTAGAAAAATGAAATATGTGCAGGATAGTTTATGGTTTAGAAGAAATGGATATAAAGGTAATGTTTGTATTCATAATATATTTTAATAATAATATACTACTAATATTGAAAATCCATGTGTCATTATTTGGGAAAGAAATCCTACTTCAGAATCTAAAATATTCCAAAACTTTCAGGGTTCATTGCTGATTTGAAAGTGCTTGTTATGTATTTTCTATATATATGTGTATATATATTGAAATTGTTTCTTAGCAAGTTTTTTTTTTGTTTTTTTTTTTACAGTCAAGCACAACAGAACTTCAGTGAAAGGGAGAAAACAGTAATTTTTTGAGCAGGGGAAGCAACTCTTTTCTTATCCATCATCTGCTGTCACAATGTCTTTATATCTGTCTGTTAATTGATAAATCTTTATTTTCCAGCTTCCTTTGTTCCCAAGCCTGGATAAAAAATTGTAACTACCTTTAAAAACCTTAGAATGTTGCAGTGCATTTTGTTTCACCTCAAAGGCTGATTTTTGAATTGCACATGAAAGTGTTCCATGTTTTCATGTTAGTTTTATAAGATTTAAAGTTTCCACAAATATTTACAACTACCCACTCTTTTCTCACAACTAAGAAGTATAGATATAAAAATCCACCCCCTCTGATTTTCACACTCTTTATCACATTGAATTAAATTAGAAAGGAAAATGGAAAAGAGATTAAATTGCAATTATATTACTTTCTTCAAATGATCTTAATTTGATTTAATTTCAAATAAAATATTAATAAAGTGCTAACTTTTCTTGGTGGGAAATGCCATTAATGGAACAGTTTCCCAGGGAAACAGAAGCAAAGTGATTAACTGTCCTTTCTGCTTCAGTAATGAGATCTTGCTAAAATAAACAGTTTTGCCTGGTTTAGCATTTGTCTCATGTATTCATGCCCAGTTCTAGAACCTCAACATACATGGCATGTTCTGGACCTTGTTTGAGGGTCTCTTAACTCTCTGTCTTAATTGTCACACTTTTTAGAGGTTGTAAATTGCAAACAGCTACAAGAGAATCCTTTTTAGATTCTGTAATTAGAAACAGGAAAAAAAAAATCATATACGTGTCTAATTTCAATGACACAATGACTGAAAGTATTTTTAAAAAATAAATGTGAAAGATGTCCATATGCAAGTTCTCATGAAAAGATTCAGCGGTTCAAAATTAGATAATTTTAATGTACTCTTATTGTTGGTTTTCAGTTAGAAAATTGAACTCCAGAAATGTCCCCGTGGCTAGATGAGGCTTTTGCAATGTTGAAATTAATCAATCAACTCTCCAATAAGAGCCAAGCCTCAAATCCACAAGCATGAAACAACAGCTAGTAATGGCCATGTGAATTGATTGATTTCAGAAGGTTAAATGTGCACATTCAGGGCTTAGAACAAAGTCTTTGTGGCCTTATCCAAAGGGGATATCTGTGGGACTCACAGACATTGCATACACTGTAATAATGAAAATTAAGGGACTGGGTTTAGATGAGGCCATGAAGGTTTATTCATGGTTGAAATTTAGACCAGAGCTTTTTTTTTTCCCTGATGAACAAGGTCCATGGAAGTCTGACACTGAATAATTTTATTCCCTCTTGGGGCAGAAAAAAAAGGATGTAAAAAACCCAAATGTACTAAATATATGTGTGATGGGGGAAGTTTTTGGTTGGTTTTTTTTTTTTTTTTTTTTTTAGATTGGTTAATGGTTGGGCACATTTAAAGGATAACATAGGTTGTTGGCTTCTATGCTGAGGTTGTGGCTGAGGCTGGCATCAATTGTTTGTTTAAACTTTAGAAGAATCAGTCTGAAAAATGGGTTCATGGTAAAAATGGGGATGTAAATCTGTAAGTAATCATGCCTAAAGCTGGGCTGGGTAGGCTTTAGTTTACTGTTTAGCCAAAGTTTGCTCCAATATAGGCATAATTAATGGATTTGAACAAGTGTAGCAATTCTGAACAGCAGAGAAACCTGACAAAGAGCCAGGGTTCAACCAAGAGTGGGATAGAGATGGATTTTGGAGAAATCATATGTAGGTTTTCTCTGTGGGACTTTCCAAACTAAGGCTGTTATTAGATATAGGCTAAGGAAGGGATTCTGGACTGTTTGACATTTAATACCCTTTACAAATGAGGTTTCCGGGCTAAAATCAGCACTGAAAATTACAATTATCATAAGGGCATGTAGCTGTCCCTGGACTAAAGTTTGTGTTACCCATGCTCAAACTGTTTCAGACAGATGAGGCAGAACTTGGATTTCAGCTGTTGACACTCAGAGGGAGTGGGAGTCCTTGGCTGAGGCTGCTGTTTAGGTGCTGTTGATCTTCCTTGTCAGGGCAACGTTTCCAGGGCTAGGTGACCAGCCAAGCTTTTCCTGCTCAAGCTTATGTTTAGAATTATGCATATGTTCCTTGGCTGAATTGGAGCTTAAGACCCACAGCTGGTGTCAAGCTAGGAAATGGCATGGCCAGTTCTCAAAAAATCCAAAATGAAAAGGAATGGGTGGTGTAGTGAACAGGCGCCGTGAGCAGTGAACGGCGTCCAAGCATGGGAAAGATGGAAGGTTTCACAATCAGTGTAATTAACACAAAAAGCCTAATTGCAGAAAACAGAGATGCAGAAGCTTCGAAAGGTCCTCCCAAAAAACGACTGATTTCAAAAAAGCAGAAAGAAAAATAATCTGATGCTGATTATTTGAATTGTGTGGAGTATATAACCAAAAAATGAGCAGAACAAAATGCCAAACAGGAAGGGGAAAAAAATCTTAAAAACAGGAGAATTATTAAATTCTGTTTTGTTTAAAAAATAATTTTTTAATGATGTTTTGACAAATGTCACAAGGATTTGCATTTTTGAAAGAAGGAACTTTGTGCAGTGGCCACATGCATTTGAGGTGCTTTGAGCCCTGGAGCTGAGGGCTCTGCGTGCTTGCTGCGATGCCACAGCCTCTGCAGCCATCTCGTGGGGACACTGTGCCTGGTCACCCAGGAGAGCCAGGCTGGGACACTGAGCTGGGTAGCAGCACAGCCTGCCTGGGAAATGCTCATCTCTAGGCTTTGCTTCCTTGTCACAATGAATTTTTTTTCTGGGGCAGAGTAGGCAGAGTCCTATAGCACATGCCAGTGAGTAGTTACTGCACATACTGGTAGGTGATTTCTCACCTACATTCAAATCCTGGGTGTTTTCCCCCTCTCCATCATCATAGACTTACTACAGGAGTAAGCATGCAGAGCCTGGGGCACTGGCTGCAAAGCAGGAAAGGTCCCTTTCATGCTGAAGCTCCATCTCTTGTGTCCTGGCAGAGCACACGACTTCCCAAAGGAGCCTTGGAAGGACTGGCTGTGTCTGACAGCAGCACCAAAAGGCTGCAAGGCTGAACAATCTATTTCTGTTTCTTCCTCCTGTCAACTCAGATGCATTCTATTATTCTGTTCTCTGTGATTATACCCTTACTGATCCCATCCTGCCAACTCAACCAGCCAAATTCAACTTGGGGACCGTATTTCCTTTTTCATAACTGTTTGACTGTCTTCCTCTCTATGTCTTCTTGGCAGTTTTTTGCTTTGCAAATCAGTGAAAGAAAAGCCGCACATTTCACTGGAAATAGCAACTGTTTTCCTGAGGGTTTTGTTTCTTCAGCTTACAGAAAGGCAGAGACCAAGCAAGCTGATTTGTCCTGACAGGATGAAGTGATGGAGGTACAGGCCATTCACTTCATGGATTCTTCTCTAAGGACTATTAATGCCTTTTGACTATGCTTATCCCACTGCCAGCAGTCAGCCTTTTGCTCCAGCAGGTGCTGTTAAATATTCCAGGAGAAGCTTCCCTTTCTGCTTCCAGTGATTCACCATCAGCTTGGGACACAAAGGTACCACAGGCTGTTCACCCAGCCAGGTAGAAATACATTCCCCACACTGAATACAATTTCTTTGAATCCTTAGGGGAAGTTCCTGCAGATCCCTAACAAGCTGGCCCACCACCACCATTCCCAGGTGAGCTGGCCATGTTTAACCATCCACTTGACAATGGGAGGATTCCAGTCTTCAGGTTTGGTTCTTAATGATCTTGTTTCCTTGGCCTGGTGGGCAGAGTGGAAATGATTTCTTAGTGATAAATGCCTGTGTTCTAAATGTATGGGAGGTCATGGCAAAAGGCTTTGTGAAGAGCAGAAGCTGTAGCCTTTGTTACTTTCTAAATTATCTGCCTTTGGTCCCCCACTGAAGTTTTTCTCTCAACTGTGCTTCAGTAGAAGCACAGAAAAGGATTTTTAAAATCTTTTTCTTGCAGTTTCATCAGGGAATTGCAGTTTATTGTAGCACTCATTTAAATGCTCAGAGACTATTATCCCCAACAGATGCATGAAAATGATTAAACAGTCAAACCACCTCTGTTCGTGTAAAAAGCATCATAAATTGACTAAGCAGCTGTCAACCAGATCTGAGATGTGATGAGATATGAGAGCTAAATAGAAATGTAATTTCCAGAGGTATAGTAATTATTGATGTGACTACCCAGGTTTTCAAAAATGTTTGTTACTACAAAAAAATCTTCAGACATCTCAACATTCCCCCTATAACTTCTTTTCCTAGGAATCTCTCAAG
This sequence comes from Vidua macroura, assembly GCF_024509145.1. Classification (NCBI taxonomy): domain Eukaryota; kingdom Metazoa; phylum Chordata; class Aves; order Passeriformes; family Viduidae; genus Vidua; species Vidua macroura. Next base: position 13,586,627 of record NC_071582.1, read on the forward strand.
AATTTTTCTAACCTGATAATTTCGCTTTATGTGTCACTCATGTTATTTGCTGAAACACACATGGTCCATGAACAACCAGTGGAACTCATTGCTAAACGATCTTTCACATATTCTGAGATGTGGACATTTAGACAACACCTGTTTATCCCAGCAGAGTCTCAGAAGAACTCCTTTCAGACTGGTTTGGTCATGGTGTGACTCAGAGCATCCTGGGTTCCAGCACTAGGTCTGGTGAAACCTGTTCCCCTCAGTCCTTCCTGTTGCTGGCTGGTTGCTGCCCTGCTACATTTCCCACTTCTGTCAAGTTGTACTTTGCAGACACTTCCCCTCATCAGGGGACAAATGTTTAAGGCTTTGCTTTCATGCCTTGACTTTTCTTTCCACTACAGAATTTCCTGTGAGGTGCTGCACTGGCCACAGAGAGGATGTGACCTTCAGAAATGGGTGCTTGAGAATTTTTACCTTCTAAAACTGAGATGACTTGAACCTTTCCCTTTCAGGTATTCTTGGTTTCTAATTGATCTACAGCAAATCACACTGATGTTAAGTGCTCCAGAAAATCAGTCCATGTCATCTCAAATGCTAGAATCTTGTTTAGCTACATTCATCTCAGATTCCTGTTCTTTTGTTTCTGTGCATGTCTCTGGATTTATTCTGTTGGCTTTTTTTTTCCTCAGAGTACAGGTTCCTAATCTCATTGATTTGGTTTCTTCATTTTAGGTCATGTTACAAATTTCAAATCAGATTACAAGAAAATCAGATTAGTTCCTTGTCCTTAAACAGAACACTTAAATGTCTGGACTTGGTACTTAAAAACTTATGTTTTTCAGAATTTGTACGGTTTGGGTGTGCAGGAGGAGCAGAGCACTCAGTATTGAATGCACCACCCCTTAATTTTATTTCAAGGAGACTTTTCACAATAAGTAAACAGTGGATTATACTAATAGTCTGGGAAAGCAATTTTCAGAAGTATTCTCTAGTAGTTGAAATATCAGTGCTGTTTCAACTGTTTCATTTACCTTCTTCAGAAACCACTATGAATGTGACAAATAACATGTCCTGCACTCCAAGCTTGTTTTATGTTCTGACACTTCCAATATATTGATTTTATTATTCATCATTATAAGAAGAAAGAAATTAGTTTTATGAAAATTAGACAATGACCTCACATTTCTGGGAAACATTACTCATTAGAATCAGATGCCTGCCTCTAGTATCAAAAACACCTAATTACTTATAAGAACTTCACCTTTCAGCAGATGTTATTTCTCTAAATGGGAGCCCAACTACCCCTTCTTGTTGATTGTTTTGTTGATAAATGTTAATAACAATATTTATTTTTCTAGTCACTTGCGGATATTAAGCACTTAATGTTACATGGAATAGTTATGCTATATGGAAGTAGTGCTTAAAAAGTTCACTGAAGAATTAAGCAAAAAGGTTAAAGTAAAAAAACATTCCATTCTTAATGCTTCTTATATTAAAAAGTAAAGGAAAAAACCCTCAACCCTAAGTGAAAAAGTGGTGCAGTTTATATATCTCAGAGAGGAAGAAGGATAATAAAAGCATTTTGCATAATATAAAGGTGGTTTTTTTTTCCTAATTAGTTTCTCACCCCTTATTAACAAATGAAAAGAATGATCTTTGATTTTTAAACTCTGATATGGCCTTCGAGTGGGGATTTAACTGTTTCTAGACTTTTACATAATTTTCCTGTGACTTTAGTGCTCTCGGGTTTATCAATGGCCATCCAATGCTCTGCAATTAAACCAGATACATGTGACTGTATCTGGAGAATTTATTGAGGGCTTTTTTTTTTTTTTTTTTTTTTTTTTTTTAGCTGAAAACACCTTCTTTCCAATGTTTTGCTTCTTTCCCAAGAGTTAATCTAACTTGGAGGTAAAACCCCTTTCCCAAAGGGACCCGTTGACTCTGAGCGCAGCCGTGTACGCAGGAGCAGCTTGGCCACAGGGTGGAGCGTTCGGATCTCTGCAGGGAAAAATCCAAAAGCTGCCTGCCTGCCTGCCTGCCTGCCAGGATCCTCCAGCAGAGAGGGGTGTTGCAAGTCCTCTAAGTTCTCCTGGGAGCACCGATCTTTATGGTGATTTATGTTCATACGTGCAATAAGGGTGGGAATGGCTTTTGCCTCCGCCCAGGTCTGGAAACAGCATCTAATGGTGAAATTAGGCGTTTCATTCAGGGCAGCAATTCCAGTTTGCCTTCTTGTATCCTTCACTCATCTCCTCCTGTCACATGGAGGTGAAGGGGTTCTCATCCTATTGATCACCCCTGGATGCATCAAATTCTTCACACAATGCATTTCTGGTACAGACAGGGGCAGGGTGCTCTCCTCACCCTGCTCCCCCTACACAGCTCATGATGTGCTTTGCCTTCCTCCAGGCTCATCCTGGGCAATGCTTGACTTGGACCACACAGAAGGGAAAGGCTAAGGACCAGCAGCAGATGCAGGAACTTTACTTAATAAATTGCTAATATATCCTCATTAACATAGAAGGCCTTCCAGAGTGGATATTAAGACAAAGAGCTTTTGGCATTTGTGCAAATTTAAGGGAACATCTGTGTTTGTGATGGCAGAAGATTCATTGTGTAATAATAAAAACAGAGCCTCAAAGGAAAATATTTTTACTCATAAAAAGACTTTTTATAAGAACTTTCACTCATGTTCTTTTTGTATTTTTTTTCCCCAGATGTCACCACTTTCATAATGTTTTCTTTCCTATTGATAGATATGTTATCTATTTAAAAACAAGAACACATCCTGAAAGGACTAATTAAACCATAAAGCACTATTTTCAGTAGTTCTGTTTTCTTGTTCACCTTTATGTGCTTTGAAATACAATACAAATCTAAAGGTCTGCACAGGCTGAATTAAATAGCTTCCTACGTTAGGAGTTGGTTTAGTTTAGCTCTTTAAGCATTTAAACCTGTTACCCCATTAAACAAATCAGTATTAGTTACAACTAAGATGATTTACAAGTTGTGAAGAGATTGCACTCATTTAATTAAACCTAAAAATGTATTTAATTATTTTGATATGTTTTCTGCATTTAGGTGTCACCTTAGGAATATTTTTAAATTAAGGATTAAATTTAAGATGTGCACATCTTAAAACCTTGAGAAGAATATATGTTGTTGTTTAAAAGCGTGAAAATTAAATACTGTGATGAGAATTTAATGATTATACCATAAGCAGTAAATACAAGAAAGAGGAATGAAAAAAATGAAATCAGACTTAGTTTGTTGTGTAACAATAATGAAAAGCTAAATATTAATGATAGGTTGTGAGTCATAATTTTCTTCTTAAGATTTAAACTGTTTTGCTTGAGCTGAGCCTTAGAGGTTGCTCACATGCATCTTCATAGCACATCTCAAATCTTAGATGGGTTAATTTAGCAAAGCCCATGCTGGCTATTAAAGAGCTTTCTCAAAACATTCCACCTACAGAGGAAATAAAACGTATCATGAGACCAGTGAACACAACAGATGAACTTACAAAAACCAGCATGTGTTTAATGTGTGCTGGCAGGAAGGAGATCATTACCACAGTAACTAAGAAAGTCTCTTCACTGCTTTATGATTTGAGGCTTTTCTTGTCACTTTTGGCCTCAAACACTTGATGTCCTTAACCTCAGTGATAATTAATTCAGCAGCAGAGAAAGGTATTTGCATGGTGAGATCCTGGGAAGAAAGGACTATTTGAAATACACATATATTTGAAATATATGTATCAAGATTTTGCTAGTGTTTACCTAAGGTTTGTAAACTGCATTTTGTATTGGTTTTTTAATGCTTTTGCCCTGTGGGTAGCACCCATAAAAGCCCCCCAAATGCAAGCAACAAAAAAGTCCAAGATCCTCACTTTTAAAAATGGGTTAAGAAGGGATCCTCCCTTGAAGATGTGAGTGTTCCACGTGGTCTCCTAGGACCTGGGCTATGAGCAGTTAATGCAAAGGCTGTGGGGCTGACTTACCATCCACTGAAGGCAGGGGAAAAAATATGATTTTATTCATCATTGCAGTGTTCCCACTGTTCAGCTGAATCCCATCAATTCAGAGCACTCAGAAGTTCCATAGCTGTATCTTTTCCTTTTGAGACTGAAAAGCTATTATGAGAAAACTTGTTATGTTGAAAAACCGAGGGTGCTAATGGATTATTAAGTGTCTGGGTTAACCTTACTAGAGATGTTTTCATTGGGATAACTCAATTTAATATAGTATAATAGAATTTTCTAGGATATGTGAAAGTCCAAATGGTGATGTGTAAAAGCAAAGATGAAAAGTTCCTTTGAGAAATCTGTTTGAATGCTGATTATTTGAAATCGCTGTAACCTTATAACTGCTTGTCCTAGTGATGAGATAATGATATAATTTAGAAGTGGGAGGCTTAGTGATGTATGTTTCATTTAGATTCTTCCTAATAGGTGACATTTGTTGAAAGCTGACTCTTGAACTGTGCTGCATGCCTTTGCTATCTATCTGCCTTGGAGCTGTTGGAGAATGTAATTGCATTTTGCTTCATTTCCTGTATAATTTATGTGAAAATCCCTCAGTGGTAGGAAAGTACAAAGTCCAGATAATGAGTACGTGATGATGTATAAGATTTAGGATGGTTGTTTAGGCTGCAGCTTGAACTGCCCGTGACTCAGGCACTTTCAAGGTCATTTGATATTTAGTAAGCTCATGCAGCACAGTGCTTCTCAGACTGTATAAAATTAATAACATGTTCCCTGTTTGTAATAAACATCAGTCTGAATATCATTCTTTTTAGCTGTAGAGGTGTGTCATTGGGTAGGGTAAGAAGAAATGACCATTTTTATTGCATTGAGTTATTGCAGTATTTATAGCACACTGTCTTTGTGTGAAGAATATTTAAAGTCATTTTCTGCAAGGGTGTAATATTTTGAAGTTTCCAAAGCTTTCCTTTTTTGTTCTGTTACATTTTCAGAGTTTCTCCTTCATAGTTTCTTGATCTATTTTCTTTAACTAATGTGTTAGATGCTGAATTCAGGTGATCATGTAACCACAGCCTGGTAGCCCCAGCTGTCCCAAGCACAGTGTTGATGCAATAACCTGGAGAGCAAGAGGAATAAGCTCATCTCTTTGCAGACAGTAATTTGAGGAGCTGCATTTGTGGTCTTTTCTTGGACGAATGATGATTACTGTTTGCTAATGAGTTAAGTATTGTGTACCTAAACAACCTCCTAGGTTGTAATAGAATTACTAACATTCCTTATGCAGTGAATTAAGCTCATCTGAATTTCCTTGCCCATTTTTTATGAGCATCTCCTTTGTGAAGATTTTAGTCAATAAATGTAGGTGAACTAATCTTACTATTCCAATGCCAAAGCCTTTAAAATTAAGGGGCATTTCAGCCTGGGAAATTGAATGGATGTTGCAAAACCCAAGGAAACCAGACATAGATTTTTATGAATGTCTGCTCCAGATACATCCCATCTCTTCCAGGCTTTTGACTAGCAAGGTTGTCCCAAATATCATCACTCTGGAAAGTCCTGGCTATTCAGTTACTTCTGCCATTGTCAGTTCCTGGAATTCTTCCTCTCCTTATCTAAAATGAGAAATTTAGTTTTTATTTTTTCTTTTTTTTTTTTAATTAATTTATTAAATAGTCTAAAATTATCTTCTTCATTTTCACTGACTCCTAGGTCTGGCTTGTAACGACTCATGTAAGTCTGGAAAATAATTTGGTTACAGTGCTTTCAGAAAGGTCTCTGGTGAAATGCACACATCTGTGGGATGCACGTCAGACTGCTGGCAAAGAAAATACTGATTTCATCATTAGACACAGAAAATACTGATCTCCTCATAGCAGAAGAAGCTGCAGCTTATGTATTCTTGAAAAGTCAGTTTTCTGATGGTGTCTAATTACTTTTTTGCCACCTGAAAGTAGAGAGCCACAAGTCCCAGGGACAGTGAGTCAGGCAGGCAAGGGGAGGGCTGCAAGCCAGGGCATCAGCTGAACTGGCTGTAAAAGCTTTAATGCCTGTTCTGCCCCTCCATGGGTGTTTGGCTTGGCATGGGCCTGTTTCTGTTTGTCTTCAGCTCCTTTGCTTCCTTTGGTTTTCTTCCTTAGCCTCTGTCTTAGCACTGCTCTCTAAAATACTCCTGAAAATTTCCTGATTTCAATATATTCTCTTTGGAGTTGTACTGTTACAGAAATGTATATTTTAAGAGACATGAAACTCATCCAAGAATAAAGATAGTCATCTCATGATGCTGTAAGATCAGTTAACTGCACAGGAGGAGCTTTTTAAATGGAATTTTTTTTATGTGGGATGTGAATTCACAAAGAAAATTGAACTACAATGGGAGCATTCCCCTTGATCCAAGTGTGATAAATGTCAGCAAGAGTTATGATCATGCTGAAATTGAAGAGCAGAACCTACTGTATGAAATTAGACTGTCCAAACAATCTTAGGAGGAGAGAATGATTTACCAGGGCTCAGTAGATCAATTTTATTCTCAATAAGTGAAAACGATGCCTTTGGCACTGTTACCTGGAAATCCCAAAAGTGCTCTTATGTCCAGCTGCATATCTGTGTTACCTCTGGGGACTAAACAGGTGGACTGAGATTGCAATTTGAGAATTAAATGTCTGTCTTTGAAGTCTAACTGACATGTCTTTTGATCTTAGTTCTTTCAGCTCTACAAGTAAAGATCCTCTAGCTACGAGGAGCTTCAATGTTTTCACACAAACCTGGATGCTCTACAGCATCATTACCTATCACTGGGGTCTGTGAATGCTTTCAGCACTACTGATAGTTAGCCCACTTAATGATACACAAGCTGTCTTGGTCAGTGTCTCCAAATGCTTTTTCCCCCTCTTTGCTTTCTGTACTTAAGGATGTGAGGGATAATATTCTCTTTTTCTTACAAAGACGACTGGAAAACTTGTCCCTTTCTTATTTTTTTACCTTGAAATTGAGATCAGCGATGTTCTGAATCTCCCAAGCAGGGAGATTTTGAAAAGTCCTGAGTTCAACTGCAGTGCTGGAATGATGGGTAAAATTTAAACTCTACTTCTATGGGAATAGAACATATGGGAAAGAATAAAGCCTACTGTTTCCTTGAATTGTCAGTAAGCAGAGTTCACCAGCCCAGCTCTTTCCTGGGTGAGTGTTTGAACATGCAAAATGATCCTGTGGATCAAATGTGAGTCTTCCTATTACACACAGAGAGCTGAAAGTTTTGCAGTAAAAGGCTAATGTCCTGTTTTACATCCAGTTAATAGCAATTGAAATCAAATCTATAACCCCTGTAGTATTCACTCAGAATAAAGCAAACCCAAGCAGGTTTCTGGATTCAATAGAGCATAGTGAAATGGGCAGCTGGGTGTTCTGGTTGCTGAACTGCTGGCTGAGTTGAAAAGCAAAACCAAAACCCTCTTTGTGATCTGAGTTAACACTTGAATTCTTTAGGGGCTGCTGCAGGGATCATGGACAACAGAGAATATTGCCAGCTTCAGGGCTAAGTCCTTGAAGCCTGCTTTCCATTTTCCCTGCATCCTTCTGTCAGATGGGCTCTGAATTCATAAGTCTCTTGCTGCTCATTGTGCTTTTAGTGTTTGGTAGTAACTTCACATGATGTATGTGCCTCCAGCACTGGCACTATTAGAGCTGTATAAATGTCAGCTTTGAATTGTCCCTTTGTTTTTTTTTTTTTAGACTCTCAGCTTTCTTCTAACAAAGGGGAACAAAATTTGTCTGCCTCATTGACACATTAACATACACTAGCAAATTAAATCCATGTAAATCAGTAATCTTAGTGTTTTAATGGGTTTGGTAGTGCTGTAAAACCATGACATTAAAGGATACTGCTTTATTTGTGAAACAGAGTCATCTCTAGGAACTATAGATGATGTTAGATTTTAATCTCTCCACTGTGGTTCCTTCAGCTGAAAAGCAGGACATCTAAAATCTCAAAGAAAACTATGAGGCAGGAATGGTAGTATAGAAGAAGAGATATCTGTGTTTCTATCCTGCAGATTTTGGAGATCTAGCTTATGTCTTCTGGGGAATTCAGACTGTTACTGTGTCAAAACCTGCCTTTTGGGGCATTTGGGTGAGTGTTTATCTGCAACATGAGATTAACGTTTATGCACATAGCTGGAATAAGCAAAGAGCGATGGACTGTGGTAGAGTGGCCTGAGCAGAGGGGCACTTATCCTCATGAGCTCAGGCAGCACAACCTGCCCCCAGTGCTCTGCCACTGGCTGAGATGCAAAGGAAAATAACTACAGCCAAGGAAGGACACTTGAACTAATATATTCCTGCTTTTAAATTATATAATTGAAAATGTATCTTGTGGCGTGTCAAAAAAGTGGTGATGTGGGTGTGTTTGCATTTCTCTGAGCATCAAAGCTCTAAAGAGTGTTCCTGGCATCCAGAATAGTTCTTTTGTTTTTCCAGCTAGGAAGAAGTGATAAGACTTTTAGTGGAGATGTGCTTCTGGGCTGATATCTATTCCTTTTGGCTGTTTGCTTTCACTTGATGAATGGTCTGACAGGGAGAGGAGAGTGGGATGTTTTCTTTGTCATGTGAACTGGAAGCCAAATAGGAAAGCCATTTAGAGGTTTGTGGATTTAGGAATGGTACAGAAAGACTGAGATGTCAGAGCTCTAACAGCCTTTGTTTTACAGACTTCAAACGAAAAAAAATAAAACACAGTACAGAAAAAAGTAAATTTTTCTGTGATCCATCCATGGTAAGCTGAAAACTAGAATCCAAAGGCTTTAGTCTCTACTGGGGCAAAAGGAGGTGGGTGCAAGAGATGCTCAGAGTGAAACTGGGGCTAGAGAGTTGAGTTCACAGGAAAAGCCCCACATAGTTTATCAAGCTTTAATAGTCATGCATATGACACAACCTGTGGTGCAGAATACAGCTGAACTCTGAATAGAGGCATTTCTTTACCATTCTGATTTGTGCTAATGGAACTCCCAGATTTCTAGGGAAACTTCACCCAGCTAGCAAACTCTAGGCTTTCTTGTGAGATGCATTTTGGAAATGCAGACTCATATTTATCTGGTCATCTCAGAAATTCAGTGAATTACACCAAATGGACTTACTCTTCCAATACAGTAACTAAAGATAAAGCTTGTGACCACTTAGCCCTTTAGTTATTTAACTAAATAAGTCTAGGACAATAGACAGTAAAAAAGTGAAAAGTCTCACCAAGTGGCAATATTTCAGATTAAGTCAGGATGGAGAGAAAAAGCAGCCTGTGCTATTCTCTACAGGAAATTTAGAAGCAAGAACTAAATGTTCTTTTTGTGAGACGCTGCAAACAAAAGTTAACTACAACAGACCATTGATTTATGCAATCAAAATTGTTGCTGCACTGTGTGCAGAACTATTAAGGAGAGAAAATACCAAGTTAGGAACAAGTAAAAGCTCTCTGCAAACTCTTCCTTTCACTCCTACTTTTTGAGCATCAAATTATGGTTGCAGGAACTATTAATATCTAGTATTTTTTTCTCTTTTGCTGTGTTTTGATAATGGCACCAGAATATCTGTAGCTTCTATGATGCAGAAAAGCCCTAAAAATTCATTTCCCTGGCCCCAGCAGAACCTGGAGTAGTTTATTCTATCCTGGCAACCAAGCCCAGCATCACAGAGATGCTGACAGAGAGGTTGTGTTGGTGCTGACCATAGAAAGGGTGTCAGGGGACTCTCCACTAATAAAACTGGAAGCCCTGTGGGAGAATGCCATTGCATGTTTCTCTGTTGCTGAAGTCCAAAACACAAACCATCTTGCTTTTCCTGAGCAAGAAGCTTGTGTCAAGCACAGGCAGCAGAAACATCAACAGCACCTACAGAGTGTTTGTTGGTCAGGCCAGTGCAGTGTGCTGGGTGGCACTCAGAGGGACGTCCCTCATCCACAACAAGGCAAATTTGGCTGTGAATTAAGGGTTGAAGCTTTGAAATCTGCTTCCCACCTTGATCTGGCCTTCGAGGGGCAGTGGTGGGGCTGCCATGTGCTGTGGCTTTAAGGCACTGCCAGGCAGCAGCAGTTTCTCCAGGCTGGAGCACCAGGCAATGATCCTCTGCTCCACAGGGCTCGCAGCACTCGCTGCTCTCTGCTTAATAACATTTGGCTGCTGCTGAGACGCCTGACCAGCGAGCTCCAAGCTGCCTCCCAGCCCTGCAGGCTCCCACCTGCCACCATGGCAGCAGCACAGGGCTCCCCTGCGCTCAGAGCTGCCAAGTCCTGCAAGAAGCAGCGCACGGTGAAGCGGCAGACTGGCATCTACACCTACCAGGAGCCTCCCCACAGGTAAGGGATCCACCCTCTGCTCAAGGGTGAGTCTGCTTTGTCTACACAGCAGTGGGATCTTTTTTCACTTTCGTGCACACAGAGTGTGTGTCAGACTGGGGAAGGTAGTCTGGTTTGAGTAACAGTGTGGTAGCATGGAAATGAGCATGAGAAAAATCCTTCTCTGTATTTTAAGATGTGTCTCAAACACCTTTATGGTTTTTTTTTTTATTTTGTCAAAGTCACATTTCATACTGAAACATAAACACTATATAAAGCAAAGTAACTCCAAAGAGTTCAGGGTATAGCACGGTAAGAAGTCTCTTTTTCTTCTCCTGAGTAATTATAAATTTCCCTTGAATATCCCCTGTCACTGAAGGGACAGGACTGCAGACCTACAGATTAGTGGTCTGATGAAGTATGTCCCCCATCTATTCTTCCATGGCATGGTTTAGGTAATGATTTATTTCTATGTGATTAAAAGGCTGCCTTTTCAGCAAAATTGCAGGAAACTTTCCCAGCAAGTACAGAGCAATACAATTGGGAAACTTCCTGGCTGGTGGCTGCTGCAGTACTTCAGATCCCTTCAGTGTCACTCAGGGAGAAACAGTCACCACAGGTTTTTAGATGAAAGCCTCTGTAAGAATGAATATTGCTGCTGTTTCATAGACCAACAGGGAATTGCAAGAGCTGTAGCTTAGCAAATGTGGTGACAGCATCAAAAAATATGATAATCATCTACAGAAATCCGCATCAAAGCACAGGAATCTTTTCACAGGGACAAGTAATTCTTGGTATGTGGGGTCCCACACCCCTGTGCCCCTCAGCAGAGAATAGGATTAGACAGTGACCATGACTGAATCACCTGCTGCCCTCATTCTAACAAAATATTTTATCATTATTGAAATAAAAATAATGGGTATGATTCAAAAATCATCTGCTCTTTCTGGAAATGTTTAGACGGCACATTGTTCCAGAAAAATATACAGACAGTCTTGCTAGCATGATGTACAAGCAGAATGGCTGGAAATGCTTGGATGAGAAAAACTGGGATTCATGGTCAGGAGTGGGGATAATTTATGACTGATCAGCAAGTGGTGGGGAGGGAAAGAGGTATGTCCTGGAGATGGAGAAACCATCCAAATTATTAATCAACTTTAAAACAATAAGGTGTTGTGAGTTCCCTTGCTCCCTGTTCTTACAATGCTCTAAGGGTTGGATCTTGCAAATCAACGCTTTGCTGGGAATCCGACAGGAATAACTTGTCTCCTTTTTGCTCTTGTGGGGTGTGTGCTGGTCTGCCAGCAATTCAGATGATGACACTGGTGAAGAGAAGGCCGAGAGCCATGACCCAGAGCAGATCTTTCAGAACATCCAGTACCAGAAGGAGATTATGTCCAACATCCGCTGCCGGCCGTGGCCAATGAGGCAGAAGCTGAGGGCGCTCAGGTAAAGGTGCCTGCACAGAGGTTTTCAGGCTCACTGACTGTGACAGTGCTTCCAGCCTCGGGAGTGTTTCAGTGTAACATGGGAGGGTTTGAGCACAGGAATGATTTAGAGCTGCTAGGAAAGTGTTCCATGAGGATGCTCTGGGGAGATCTGAGGGCTGGCTGAAGGCAGCAACCTCTGGGTGGACAGTCTGTCAATGAAATTGTCTCTGGTGCGTGCCTGTGGCTCCCTTTAGAAAGTCATAGCACAAACGAGAGCAAGAAATCATGCTTTGGCTATTAACTACTAAAAGAGACTGTCAGCTATTCATTGGTCTCAAGGAAGGCTGTTGGTAATGCTCCATAATATGCTTTTAAGTTAAATTGTTTCACTGTGTCCCAAAAAGAGCCAGCCTGCCTTTTTAAGGTAATTACATGGTATGATGACAGAAGCTGGTCATAGCTTCAGGCAGCATATTATAAATGCAGTAAATACTGGACACTTGTAAGTTTAAAAAGTATGGTCAGTGTAGTAAAAATGTGTTTCACGGTCTAGGATTTCAATTATAATTCCAGATTTCCAATGAAAGTGCATGTGACTAACTCTTCAGGCCACCTGTCCAAACTGTGTCAGATCTTTCACCTCATGATCTGTGTGATGCTTGGGGTTTTTTTGCCCTTTTCATCTGGCATTTTCTCTCAAAACCCTGTATGGTGCTCAGATGGCAATGCAGCCACAAGGAATCCCTACCCTACCAAGAGCCCTTGTGTCATCTGGGAAGCAAAGAGAGGTTTTTTTCTCCTAGGCAGAGTCTGTGACTTCCTGCTCTCCTGTTCCTTTTGATCAGATCTTGGTTACAATCCACCTTCTGCTGAGGTCAAGGACTGTGTATGACCAGATGAACATGCACCTCTTTGCATCTCACAAGATAGCTACTCCATACCTGCAGAAGAGATGTTACTATCCATAGAAAATTACCAGACTGTAAAGGGAATCTTGCTATTTTACTCATTTGGGTTCTACCATTTTAAAAGAAAGACTTTGAAACAAAAGGACAGAGAAATAAATTAGAGGAACAGAAAAATCTCCCTGCAGTCAAACTCTTGAATGCCGAGACAAACGTCTGAGTGGTTTTAAAGTATCAGTAAAAAGCTCAATACTCAGGGAAAAAATGCATTGCCTGGGTTAGGGGCTGATGGTGGGACAGCCCAAGGCTGTATTCCAGAGCATCTGACCCGTTTGGTGGATGCTGCTTGTGCAGAATAGGAGATGTGAGCAACGGGATCCTGTAGAGACTGAACCTCCCCCTGTTGCGCAGGCAGGCGAAGGAGATCGTGCTGAAGTACGAGGGGAGGCTCACGAGAACCAGAGGTTACCAGGCTGCTGGGGCAGAGGTATGGCTGCTTTCTCTCAAATCTCTGAAATTTCTTGTTCCCACCAGTAGCCACTTGCAGTTCTGATTCAGAGAACTGTGTGTTTGCTTTGCACTCCTAATATTGCAGCTTGGGCCTGTAGAGAGAGAAAAAAGCAGTTAAAAGCTTCTTTATTATTTTTTTTCTTCATTTTTTTTTTCATTGTAATTTTAGTAATTACATTTTTGCAGACTAATTTCATGTGTTGAGGGATGAATATCCTTCTGTTAATGCAGTATAAGCTTTCTTTTCAGACAGCCTACAAATATTGATGCCTGTTGGAGGGGGTGATGAGAATGGGATAACAACAAACATGATGTAATATCCTCTGAAGAGCCATTTCAACAAACTGGGGCCACAGTTCAATAGATTAGTATGAAAAATGTGTCTAGCTTTTAGTTTGGAAGACAATTCTACAATAGCTTATGTTAAATACATTATTAAAGAAGGGGTTTTGCTTGCATTATACTCAGAGAATCTGAATCAAATCTTAGCAAATCTACACCACTGAAAATAGGCCTGAGTTCCTGGAAATTTATAATATGCAGAAAATTGTATTTAATAAGCAACCAAGAGAAGACTTTACTCATCTAAGCAGTCAAGAATATTTTTGTTGTCATGGCAAGTAGACTTTTAATTACTAATTTATCTTAATTCAAAAAGGCAGGGTTAGGCCAATAGAACACCATGCATTTTATTCATGAGAACAAGTGAAGAGCTGCACGTGTATCTGGTGCTCTGAGATGCTGGCCCCAGAAGCACTTTCCAATGTAGAAAGAGTAAGTTTGCCTTGTTCTGCCATTGCATGTGTGGCAAATGCAGTGGAAGTAAAAGTGCTGTTAAAATAAACACTATTTTTTGCCTTTGATATGAGTAGAACTAGGACTTTAGCTAGAAAGAGAAGTGCTAAATCAGAATGTCAGTAAATCAGAGACTGGGCTCAGTGCTTGTTCATATAATTCTTCCTATACAAACCCAAAAGCTTTTATCTTAGCGTTCACACTGAATAAAAGTTTGTGTCTATTCTAATTGCCTCTGTTGTATTTGCTTGAAGACATTCAGCACAGGGGTGTAATTCAGCAGTTAATTAGTACCACTCATTATGTGTAGGGGATCTGTATTCTTTTATCCTAGCACAAATTAGGGGCTATAGCCTTTACATTTGGGCTAAATTCAGCAACAGCAACAAAATAAGCTGCCTTTTTTTGGTGTGGGTTTTTTTTTTGTTTGTTTTTTTTTGTTTGTTTGTTTTTTTTTTTTGTTTTTGTTTTTGTTTTTGTTTTAACTGGAAGAGATTTTTTTCCCCCACATATTTTCTTATAAAATAGCAAGGAGACAAAAATTTTAGCACAAGAAAACAAGCACTACATCATCAAAATTAAGAACTCAGTGGTTGAACATGTGCTAAGAACAAAATGCTGCCACTAGGTGTATATGTATTTACATAAGTTTTTCAAATTTGCAAAATATATAGTGTTCATGATTGGACAGTCCACTCATGGTATTATTTACGAAAATTGAAGTTAATATACATTTTTACTATCTTGACACTGAAAGCAATTTTATTTCTTCAAGTCAATCATTTTGCACTTTCTTTGTTGCTGTTTTTTGGGGTTTTTTCCCCAGTTAAAGCCAGATGCCCATAAAATGTGGCATAAAAAATGGCTTCTAAGAGTGTAAATTACCCATTCAACTACATAGTAGAGAGGAGAAGAGATGATAGCTATCAAATGATAATTTTAGTAAATTCTGCTTCCCTGTGGACAGCTTGTTATTCTTTATAAATTGGTAATGCAGCTGGCACAAGGTGCTTGAGTAATTTCTCAGCCCTGTGAACCCTGTACTGAAAGTTGCAATCCCAGAAATTCCCATGCAGTTCCCAGCATCTAAATTTCTTTCATTAAAATACTTCCCATTCATGCAATGAAATGTCCATATAATCATAAATATTAATTAACTTTAGCCAAAGAGACTGATTATATTTTCAGTAATTAAAATTTTATTTACTCTTCTTTAATTTTAGGAGATTAAATTATGTGATAGAATATTGACACTGCTATTAAAAATGCCTAAAATATAGGAGGGATTTTAATATCTAACTGTACTAAAAATACTTTAATGCCTGGAATACATTTTTTTTCCTGTTGATACTGTGAAGTTATAGTTCTAACTCAACAACTCAAAAATTGCTCTCACTTTTGCACAGGTGGATTTTACTTTTTCTCCCACATGTGTACAGTGTGTGCAGGAAGAGCCTCTGATCCTCTGACTTTGTAAAAATGCAGGTTGAATAAAGACTCTACTAAATATAACCACAGGACTTCTGCAGGTGTTTGTTACAATACATAGAGATGAGACTATAGCAGTCAAATTTGCTGCTGTTGAATAAAAAAGTATATTTTTCCTCTAAGAGAATTTCCTTTGAGGTTTTATGTCCCTAGTAAGACCTTAGTCACCAATGTTTATAACAATTCTTGTGATAAAAGATAAGACATGACCAAAATACTCAGCACTTCATTTTTAAATTTTTTTTTCATGTGAAGAAGTGTCATATTTTTCTGCTTTTTTTCTCAGCTCTGGAAGAAGTTTATTCGACTTGCATACAATTTTGTGGTAATCTTTATTCCTTGGGAAATGAGAATAAAGAAAATTGAGAGTAAGTATAAAGATGTAATGGTATTAGTAAAACACTTGTTAAAATACTGAGTCTTATGGTATATTTTTTTTAATGTACTGAATTAAATAATATTTGAGAAGGAGTTAAATGCATATTTTCAGCAGTGAATTCTTTATTTAAAAATTTGCTTTTTCATCTTTTCCTGGTGCCTCAGTTCTCATTGATAGTCTTAGTTGGGGGGTAACTTTTAAAAAAGTCAATTTTGTCCCTTTGGGATTCTGAAAATGAGAAAATTCTCTAGTTTGCTGAATGCCCTCCATAAGAGAGGCTTTTCTTTTTGGCCTGTTATTCGAACTCTTCATGGGTAAATGATGCAATCTTTTATAGACTGTGCAGGTCACATAAAGGGTTTTTGTGGTTTAAGGTCATTTTGGGTCTGGAGTTGCCTCTTACTTCATCTTCCTGAGATGGCTGTTTGGAATCAATATCGTCCTTACCATAATGACAGGAGCATTTGTAGTCCTACCAGAGGTAAGAACACACTGTTAATATTTACAAAGAAACACTTACTGTTGAACTTTCCTTTCTCAATGGAATAAATACCACACTTTAAGTCATGCATCAGTTTGAAATGTACACTGTACAATGAATTATTTAAAATAAGTTCCCCTATTAAGAGGTTTTTCTCTGCCAAAGGATAACAGATTTTTTCTATTAGTGTTTGAGATAGTATTTTGTCAACATGGTACTAATATTTTTGGAGAATATGTTTTTATCTGATTACTAAAATAAAGAACCCATTCTTAAAAGATGCAGTGGGTGGTGAGTACACTTAGTCCTATTAGTGTCATTTACACTAATGAGAAGTGTAAATGACATTAAGAAAAACAAAACATCCAGACTCTGGATTATTGTCCATTAGAAAGCATTTCCTACAAGTTCTGAACAGCCACAGCTTTGTTTAGTTCTTGCATATGAGTAAGGCAATTTGTAAACTTTGTTAAATTATTCACACATTTTGCCTCGCCTACCCTGTGCTTTAATAGTGTTATCAGAAAACATGGAATACCTGATTTTATTCTCACTGCACAATATAAAAAAGTAAATATACCTCAAACAAATAAAAATAAACGGGAAAAAATAGATATTCACATTCACTTTTTAATTTTTAAGGAAAAATAAATTTAATCCTGAACTATCATTTTGAGATCAAACACTGCCCCATTTAATTTAAAAATGCTCACATTGAAAGCATGGCTTTTAAAGCTGGCACAGTGCTGACACAGTACTTGCTGCCCTGAGAGTACCACACATGTGGGCAGCTCTTGATGGGCTCTACTGTGCAGCCCTGGCTCAGATGGGCTCATAAAGCTCCTGAGACCTTCTCTCTCTTCCCCATCTCCTGAGACCTCCTCTCTTTTCCCCATCTTCTGAGACCTCCTCTCTCTCCCACAGCTCCTGGCCGGGGCCCCGTTTGGCAGCACAGTCAGCAAGACCATTCCCAAGGAGCACATTGCATCTGCTCAAGACCTGGACACCATCTGGTCCCTAGGGGCAAGACTCAAACCACTCCTTGTTATTTTGCTGTCTCTGTTCTGTTGTAATTGTTGGTTACTGCTCTTACTGACTGGCTCTGGTCTTTGCAGGGCTACCTCCAGTACTCTGTTCTGTTTTATGGCTATTATGGTCGGGACAGGAAAATAGGGAAAGCTGGATACCGGCTGCCTCTTGCCTACTTCCTTGTTGGAATGGCTGTGTTTGCTTACAGCTTCATCATTCTTCTAAAAAAGTAAGACTGCTCATTTACTGCTGTTCTTAAACTTGTGTGTTCAGGCAATCAGCAATGGTTTTTACTCCTCTTCCTCCGTATTAATTCTGTGTAGTTCTATTAACATGCTCACCTCTGCCAGTATCATGGAGGCAGACTGAGTTCAATTCTAGATTGCCCTTTATCTTGCTGAAATCCTCACTCTCTGTTCCATTGCCCAGCCTTTAAAAGGAGGGCAGCACAGATCATCTGCATGCTTTGTCTTGGTGCAGTTTAAGGCCCGACACCCGCGGAAGTCCTTTCCCCTCTTTTCCGTAATACATATTGCTATGACAGAAAATTATATTTGAAGTGTAATGCTTTCAGCATTATTAATATTCCCCTCTATTGAAATACAAATATAAAAGTGCCATCCTAGGTGTAATATCATTTGCATTGCTTTAGTGGGTACGTGGCATCCCATTGGAATGTAAGCTTCATTTCT
The DNA here is from genome assembly GCF_024509145.1 of Vidua macroura. NCBI lineage: Eukaryota > Metazoa > Chordata > Aves > Passeriformes > Viduidae > Vidua > Vidua macroura. Next base: position 13,604,625 of record NC_071582.1, read on the forward strand.
TTGCTGTGGAAGGGAAGGAGTAGGAGTTACTTAGCAGAGAGAGCAAGACTGCCTGAGCTGACCATAAATCCAGGGATGTGCAATGCTTGGAGAAGGGGCAAGGTCACTCTATCCCCTCCTGATTTGCTTTCTCTTCCCTTCTGGATACTATTCTTCTGGCACAGTGCAGTCCAGGGATGTTTTCAGTGCTGTCTGTAATAGCTCTCAGTTTTGAGGTCAAACCTTCCCTTTTCATTTATTTTTAATCTACCTACTGGTTTGTGCCAAGGGTCACTGGTATATTTGACATTGATCTACACATCTGCAATTTCTAGACATGATCAGCTTTTCTTCTGACTTAGCTCAGTGATCCTTTGCTTAGCTGTGTACAGCTCCCCTTTTAACATTGTCCTTTCAGATGCCCTTTCTTTCACAAGCTATTAATCTTCATTTCATTTCCTATGTTTTGCAATATTCTGCCACCTTGCTCATCTGGCATGAGTAGGAGGGGTTTTCTTTCTTTTTCCCAAGGTCTCTAAAATGGCCCTGGGTTTCTATTTGACAATAATTTATATTTTGAGGTTTAAAACAGTACAGCAAACAAACAGACCTTGTGCACAATCACTAGTTATGCCAGACTAATTCCTGTAATAGTGATCTTAGTGATTATATATTTCAGCTGGATCCTACCTAGAGGTTGTAAAACTGAAATAGGTGTAAGCCCACAGTTAGTGAAATTTATTTGCTTTATTTGTCAGTTATAAAGACTGTAAATATTGAAATGCCCTTCCACAGTGAGTAATTTCTCTTTAGATGTAAAGTCAAGTTCATGAGCTGCACCTCACCCTGTTTTATGTTCTTCAGAAAGCTGCCAACAGTGATACTAATTTCTGCAACCTTTGGTAGCTCTAAATGTATAAATATCTGAAAACCATGAACCAAACCAGTGACTTCCTTCATTACCATCTTCACACATCAGAAGCAGTTAAATACCTGTTATTTTTTTACAGAATGGCAAAGAACTCAAGAATGAGTTTAGCAAGTGCCTCTGATGAAAATTACACTTTCTGCTGGAGACTGTTCTGTGCTTGGGACTATTTGATAGGAAACCCTGAGGCTGCAGAGAGCAAAGCTGCTGCCATAGTCAACAGCATCAGGGTGAGCAACTGACCTTTGAATTATTTCAAGTTGATTTACTTGTTAAACTGTAATTCATGTAAGTTTTTCCACTCATGCCCTTGCACTTCCTATTGTTTTTTTGTATTTATTTCCATATCTATTTGCCTAGGGGAGGGCTAGTATCACATCTATCTGGTATTAAAGGCACATCATATTTGCTGCCATCCCAGCAAGGCCATTGTGTCCTTCCTTGGAAGAGTTTTATTTAATGTGCCTGTATGTGTGACAAGAAGTCAGATAACCAGAAACAAATCTGCTAGTGATGAAATTTCATTGAATGTTGGAATCAAATCCATGTTAACAATTGATTTGGCAGGCAAATAAACAAATTTACAGAATGTATAATTGTTTTTATGCAAAGGAAGAGTTTTATGCCTCAGGGCATCCATGTAGAACAGCTCATATTTTACAAGATGCTTTTTTACATAATAATAAGTTTTATATCTCTTTCTTTGGTATATAACTTTCTGCACACAATTTATTGTTCTTTCTTCTTTATTTTATCAGCTATTAATCAGGCTCCCCAGGGAAGTGGCCATGGCATCAAGCCTGTTGGAGTCCAAGGAGCATCTGGATGATGCTTTTAGTGAAATGGTTTATTTTTAAGTATTCCTCTAAGTATCAGGAAGTTGGACTCAATGGTCTTTATGGGTCTTCTCCAACTTGAGATATTCTATGATTCTATAGTTTATTTCATCTCTCCATAACAAATGGAGGGACATTTTACAAGTCTCTCAATATTAGAAAACTATTAAAGATATAGATGTTTTGCATCTAGAATTTAAAAGCATATGTGGTTTTATCAAAAGTAATTTATTAACCAAATTTGGTGCATTCTCATTATCATTACACAAAAATTACTTCAAATTGTGCCAAGGGCAAATTAATAAGCTATGTTATTTGGTTATTTCAATGACTGAGGATAACCTTTGACAGTACTGTATTATATTAGTGACTCACAGATTTTAAAGGCACATTCTGCCAAAAAATCTGGAAGCGAAACCCTCTTGTTGTATCTCCTTGAACATGCATGGCTGAAAGTGCCCGAGTATCTGATTACTGTGTATTTGTTTCTCAGAAATCTCCATCACTTTTTAATATCACGTATCAGTGCTACAAATCAATGAGGACAGTGATATTTATCTGCTTGCACCTCCAGGATGTGATGGTTTTCTTATTAGTATACTTTAAATTCTGGGAAAGATATGTGCATTATTTTTGCTGAACATTATTAAAATGGTAATGCTGTGTTTCTTTCAAGGAAGCTATATTGGAAGAACAGGAAAAGAAGAAAAGCAAAAACTTGTATGTATCTGAGATAAGAGATACTTTGCAAAGCACTGTTTCAATGCAGATATCAGTGCTAATCTGCTTGTCTTGTACTTCCAAACCCTGTTAGAAATGACCCTGGTGCCATAAGACAACCTGCTGTATTGGTTGTATCTTCTTTTTTTCCCTAGGGCAGTGACCATAAGCTTAAGAATTATTGCAAACATCCTTGTGCTTCTGTCCCTTGCGGGAAGTATTTACATCATCTACTTTGTTGTGGATCGATCCCAAAGGTTAGAGCGCACCAAAAAGGAATTGACTCTTTGGGAAAAAAATGAGGTACTGTCTTTATGCCACCTCCGTGTTAGAAGCAGGATTGTTTTCTGAGGGCTTTCTGTAGCAATATTGTGCACAGAGGTGTAAATAGCAAGAGATGGGCCAGGAGAAATGAGGAGTTAGTGGGTAGACCTGAATCTGCCTTGGTGCACCTGCTCCCTGAGCTCTGCAGCCAGGTGTTAGTGCAGCTGAACTGGGCAGAGTGGGGTGCAGGTGCTCATTTCACAGACACTGCAGCTCTAGCAGGTCCCTATTTTGTGAGCACAAAGCTTAATCTCTCCTGTCACTTATAAATCTACTTTTATGCCCAGGTCTGAGCTCAGCAAACACTGGGCTGATGGACTAGAAAGGAATTGACTTTGATAACAGTGACTGATTCAGTATCAGGGGATACTGAAAGTTCTGTGACTATTTCATTCTGTGTCTGTTTCATTCAGAGGAATGAGCAAGAGTAGAAAGTGAATAGTCATGAAGAAGCCACTCACCCATTCCAGAGGAAGATGGTAGCACCATATTTCCTATATGAGAACTTTTAATTTCAATTAATAAAGTAGAACTTTGAAGCTACAATATCTGGAGTAAGGATTCCTGAGTGGGATTCCAAATCTATAATTTTTGATCATAACTACTATTACTAATGTCAATAATAACTTTTAAAGCATCTCCTCCAAGAAAAGCAATCACCAAAGCATGTGCCTCAGCAGTATTTCAATGAGCCCAGGATTCCACAGAAGACCTTCATCAAACACTGCATGTTTCTGTTCCACAGGTCAGTGTAGTTGTGTCACTGATCACAATGATTGCACCCTCTGCTTTTGAACTTGTGGCAGCTCTGGAGATGTATCATCCAAGGACCACTCTTCGCTTCCAGCTTGCCAGGTATGGGCATTATTCAGTGTAAAAAATATGTGGAGAGAAAAGGAGGAAAGGAGAAGTGTGATCTGGTTCATGTTTTAATACAGCCAAACCAGAGAACATATGAGAAGTCAATGGTTACCAGTGCTGGTAATCCATATTTTATTCTCTTTTCAGGGTTCTTGTCCTATACCTGGGAAACCTCTACAGTTTAATCATTGCCCTCCTGGATAAAGTGGACAGTATGAGTGTCACTGTAAGTTTAACTTGATGTTTTCTGATGTGTAAAGCTAATAGACTTCGTAGAAGAATTCTGTTTATTGTGAAGCATATGAAGTTAGATTAAAATTGTTTGAAATTGATTTTGTTTGAAATTGATTAAAATGTTATGGGTTGATAGGATTGTAAAGTTAAGTTTGGATAGTAATGTTTATTTACAACTACTTATAGAGTCTTTTAAATTAGTTTTTAAGGATAACTGGATCCATTTGATTGCTGATATAATGAGATAAATAGATTCCTGTGCATTGCTGAACTATTAAAAAAAATCCTCATCACTGTAGGTCAAATATTTCCACCTACCTGAATTAGCTTTAAGCCCTGCCCTTTGGTGTTCCATCTGGCCCTGTCCATTGACAGCTGTTTAACAGTTGCCTAACTGCTGCTTGGAAATGTATGAAAAATGTCTCTCCGTGTGTGTGCATGCTGTAAAAGGTGCAGACATCTGCACCTATGTACAGTTAAAAAGTAGCTTTTGGGACATTTATTATTTCAGGACTCTGATGTGAACACCAATGCAAGTAATTCCACCATCTCCTTAGCAAGCAACACTCTTTCTAAGGATGACAATTTAACCATCCCTAATGTACAAATTAAGAGAAATGGCTTTGTCACATTGGAAGAGCATCGCACCCAAGGCCTGACAGACTCACTGGTTAACCAAACAATTTCCTTTAACACCCAGAACCCACAGGATCAGTGCTGGGAGACATATGTTGGTCAAGTACGTAATTGTTTTATTGTCATCAACGTACTCTACTTTTCACATTTGACAAAAAATTAAAATCATGTTGTGCTGTGTTTAGAACTTTTCTTTGTATAAATTCCAGAATTTAGCTAAGAATGATGCAGGAAGAGTAAAGACTGTGCAAAGTGCTATGGCTACAGATACAAGCTTTGGGTTTTGTTCAGTATCTACCCTCTGAGGTTTATTAGCCTGATTTCTATTCTTGTATATCCCTTCTGCACAATCTCATAAAAAATAGAGGATTTGAATGTTTGCTTTTTTCCCCAGAATGCCTAGAGATATATAGAACTAAATTCTCCCTATTTTAATTGTATATTTTTAAAGCTCAATTAAATATAGGATAACCACATCCTTTTGTAAGCAATAAACAACTATTTTTTATGGCTCAATGATCCTATGCCATTAGATTGTGGGTTTGTCTGAATAATAAGATTTTCTCATTGTGAAACGCTTTGCAAATGCATATTACAAGAGTCAGTTTAATGAAAGAATGGGTGCAATAGAAAAAACAACCCATTTCACTTTAGCTAGATACATTTTTAGAACATTAAAAAGAAAGTCATTAAAAAGAAATTCTGATACCATCATGACCAGAATTTTACTGCTGCAAGCAATAAAAGGTGCCCTGGAAGCTTGATTATATTTATTCTCTTTAACAGAACAAAGACAAGTAAGGGAAAAGTCAAACAGGAAATTTTTTAAAGGAAATTATTCATATATTCAATTCATATTTTATCAGAATACTGAACTTGAGCCAAAAATACAATTACAAATGCAAAAGAGCCATATGCAGTCCATTTGCTTTCAGAATGACTCAGTATGTGTGAACAATGTGTATTTCAGGAGATGCTCAAGCTTTCAATTATCGACATGATTTTCACAGTTGCAAGCATCCTGCTAATTGATTTTTTCCGTGGACTGTGTGTCCGGTATTTGAGTGATTGCTGGTGCTGGGATCTAGAAAGCAAGTTTGTAAGTACAATCCTTATTTTATCAAGCTAAGATGTTGAAGATGGGTAGGTTCCTTCCCTCAGTACTAAATGTCCTTAAAGTCTTTCCACAGAGGAATAATTTCTTGGTAGCACACATCTAGAAAGGCACAGCTCACACTGAGCTTAAATTGGAGGGTACAGGATAAATGTTGAGATTAATGTTTTTCTCAGCCTACTCACATGGCTCTGATGCAAAAATTTTTGGTTTTCACAAAATAATATCATGGAGCAGTTCTCACAGTTTAACATGACACAGAGGGCATGTATTTGTTCCCTACATCCTCTTTTCTGCAGCTGTAACATCTTTATCTAATGTAGACAGTGGTCCAAGAAACGGTAACCAACAGCACACAGCCGTTTAAGAAAATTACAGTGCGTAATACTTGGTTAGCAAGAAGCTGTTGGCGTGAAATGCTGTGGACTGTTTGTTCTTAAAGATGAGAAGTAAACTAAAGAGGAAAAAGTTTGGCTCCCTGGCTGCAGAGTAGGTTCTGCTGTGTTCCCACTGCCTGCCAGCAGCTGGTATTTTGATCTGGATGTTTCAGACCATGTACTGTCTGCAAACTGATTCAGTCAAATGCACCTAATAAACGGCCTGAAAACAAGATTAAGACAAAGGTATTCTTCTTACTCTGTGTTTCTTGTAGCCAGAATACGGAGAATTCAAAATTGCAGAGAATGTATTGCATTTGGTCTACAACCAAGGAATGATCTGGTATGTAGTCCTTATGTGTTTCTTCTTGTCCTTTCCTGGCTGATTGCTAAGTCAATCTGATTATTTAAATGAAACCTATTTAATTAGGATATTGTCAGTGTAGTCTTTTATATTAAGAGATCATCTGTAAATAGTGAGCTATTATTCTGTTTACCTGGTGTGAGGTTTGAGGTTTTTTAGTCTATTCTATTGCTACCAAAATGGCTTCTGGCAACACTGAGCACTGACATGATATGATATGATATGATATGATATGATATGATATGATTTTTCCAGGATGGGAGCTTTCTTTTCACCTTGCTTACCAGCATTCAATGTACTCAAGTTGATTGGACTCATGTACCTGAGGAGCTGGGCTGTGCTGACGTGCAATGTACCACACCAGCAGGTTTTCAGAGCATCTCGGTGAGTCAAAATGAGAACAAAAGATAAGGAAAAAATCAAATGCAGGCAATGGAAATATCTTTCATCAATATGAAATTACGGGAGATTTTAGCTCTAAAAGTTGACAATGAAATTTCACACTAACACTGATAGCAAAGGTCTTAGGAAAAAAGATATAGTTACTGAGAAACTGGAGGGTTTATGAAGGATGGTAGTTGAAGATGTGCAAGAACTAAAAAATATGTCAGAGAATATTCCTAGATAGTTATTATGGCCTCACATAAATGCTTTAATTCCATACAAATCTGACAGAGCACAATAGCCTATGTGTGTTAACTGCTGCAAGTCCTTATTTCTTGATGTTTCTCTCTTTAAAAGCTATGCAATATCTGCTTTTGTCCATTGCATTGCACAACACATTTCCTCATTTTCTTTATCATAATGAATATTTAAATTGTTTTTTCAAAATGGAAATAATTCTTGGCATCTTTAATTCTTAATAAGCAATCATTTCTAACATTTTCTTAAGATTAATTGACTTCTGATGATGTTCTTTTTCTCCACCAACACAATGGGGCAGTAAGGGCGGCTTTTGTCAAAGGGTGCAGTAAGCAGTTCTCTGTCTGCAACAGTGGTATCTGGAAAGGAGTGCAAATAGAATTTTGATCATTAAGAGTCTGTTTAAAACATCTCTGTTCAGACTTTCTAATTATAGCAGAATGATTTTAATCTTTCAGACATGTTGATCTTGAACTGGATAGGTAGATTCAGACTTGCACCTTTTATGTTGCCTCTGGTTTTCTCTCTGATAAGTGTAGTCTGAAACATGTTACACCTTCTTGCAGATCCAATAATTTCTACTTGGCCATGTTGCTGTTTATGCTGTTCTTGTGCATGTTACCAACAATTTTTGCTATTGCCCGATATAAGCCATCCTTAAGCTGCGGCCCCTTCAGGTAAGGTGTAATGGACCAATGAAAATAGCAAAGATTTTACTTCCCCCTCTTACAATAAACTCATCATGTTTCATAATACACAAATTATAAATTTTGAATTTTTTGAATTTACAAATTAGATGTAAATTCAAAACAAGTTGAGAGGACAATGCTTTTCTGCTACCAGTATTTTATTGTTTATGGTTCAATAAGGTGAACAGGTCAAAGTTCTGAGTTGATTTGCTTTATATACATAATTTAGTTAGTTTATATTTACATAATGTTATGTGCCACTGAGAAATCTCCCAAACATCACTGTCTTGTGTCTTCATTCAAACACCCTCCAAGCTAGTTTATTATTCAGTGCAACACTGCTTAACAAATATACTCAGGATTCCTTACAACTTAATTTTACTTTTTTTCCTCCCACACCTCCTATAGTGGTCAAGAAAAAATATATGATATTGTTTCTGAAACGATTCAAAATGATTTTCCCACATGGTTCAACACAGTGATTACTTACATCAGCAGTCCTGTGGTTGTCCTCCCTGCACTACTACTGTTATTGTAAGTACTTGGGTTTTTGTAGGCAGGTTGAATTGATTGCATTAATACTGGCTGTATCTCTGGAGAGTCAAATGTAGATACTGAGGAACAAACATTGTGCTGTTGTAGTTTCATTAAGCATGACTGAAAAAAAAAATTCCAGCACCTCACTGAACGTTTGGTATATGGACCAGACAGGAATCAAAGTATGTTAAAAAGACTGTCAAAAGGAATTTCTCCTTCTGGGATACTTTGTTAGAGCATGTTTACTGCATTGTGTCAAGCTTGCAGTGCTGATGGTTCCAGGAAGTTTAAGAACCTCTTCTCTCTTAAGAGCGCCTCAGAAATAAATTTTCCATTTCTTCATGGTCATTAGTTCAGTTTCTGACAGTGAACAGGGCTCAGTCTGTCGTTTAAAGAAGCTACTTAGTCACCCTGATTTATGACAAGATAAATCAATTATGAAGGTCTGCTCTTAAGTGTTAATGTAATATAACTTGCTGCAGACTCTCCAGTGGAAGTCTTTTCTTATTTGGTTTATAAATAATTGTTCACAGTTGGGAAATAATATTGATTTTGAGCTGTTTGAAATTCACTTTGCTTCTCTGAAAAGTTCTATTTTGTTTTGCTTGTATCTGTACCATTTTCTTCCTGTGTAAACTGCAGACAAAGGCAGAGTTTGTCCCAGCAATGGCTTTTCAAATCAGAAAGACCAAAGCAACACTTCTTATTTGTAACTTTTTCCTCTAAGGTCCCAGCCATGTAATATTTACAAATTTAAGCATTCCTTTTGACTGCTTCAAACTGACAGCTAAGCACATATGTAATTGTCTGTAGTATGAAATCCAGCTGTAAGACTTTGTCTGAAAGCCAGTGCAATCCATTATGTCAGGCCATAATCTACCAGGATCTGATCTCATCTGTGCCAGCGTAAACAAGGTGTTATTTCAGCCAGCCAGCAAAATTGCATTGGTATGGTTGTGCAAACTCAGCTGTAACTATGGTGTCTCTGTTCTATAAGCTTGAACTGGGAAAAAAGACAAAACAATATCTGTCAAAATTATTTGTCTAGAATTAAAAAAATCAAGACAAATAAAACCAATTGGAAATGTGTCCCAGGTTACACACACCTGCAAAAAACACAGGTGAAATTAGAACTGCTGTTAAATCTGTTTTCAGTGTCATTTCTTTCATCTATGTTTGCTTGAAAGAAGGGTGTAATCCATTTTTACAATATAAGTAAATGCTACAGAGCAGTAGCTGAACTTGTACATCATTTTGATCAACAAACCCTCAAAAAGAAGCTGTCTGTCAAGAATGTCTGAAGTGACTCATATCACCCCTTTCACTTCTAGCATGCTAATCTACTACCTACAAAGTATTGCAAGGTCATTAAAATTCACCAACAATCAACTGAGAATGAAGATACAAACAGTAAGTATGGTGAAAAGCACTTTTACATGTAATTTGAGGGGTCTTCAGTAAAGCATGACTCTAATTAAATCTCTAAAGTAATTTCTAGTGTTTTACAACATAAAACAAATCTTGTCCTTTTCATCCTTACAGAGCAGAGGATTTATTCTCTAATCCATAATAATTTACAAATTCTCATTCTTCTGAATGTATTTTAGGAAAGAACTGAAGATAAGAAAAAGGTGGTTCAGATGGCAGTAGGTAAGTTGGTGACCTTTAGAAATGCCACTATTAATAAAGCATTTGGACCTAAACTCATTTTGATCTGTCATACCTATAGGGAAGTACAATTACATTTTAAAAACTGTATATCCTGTAGAATCCTCCTTTTAGATGGTTTCTGAGCTCAGTTTGACTTAATCTTGGCAACACTGAAAGACATTGTGCATAGTTTAAACCTGAATCCACCTAAAATCTTTGGACTGGATATTTTCCTGCTTTTATCACCAACAGAGAAGAACCTGGGATGCATCTTTGATAATTCAAATCATCTCAGACTTTGCATGCGATTCAGAGGCTGGTAGGCAGAAGAAAAATTGGTTTGTTGCCCCTTTTGGAATCCTACAGTGCAACATTCGGTGTTTTTTCTGTGTCCCCAATACTCCATCTGCTTTGTACTGTAGTATGAAGATCTACCCCTTTATCACCAAGTCTCCCAGTGTGACACCAGTTTCTCTTTTCTGAACATAGGGGATTCTGTTGGCCTTGGATCCCTGACTGAAGGGGGAATTCAAGCCACTGAATTGGCACAGCAGTTTCTAAATGTAGAGACCTGGAAAGTTCCTATAACAATTTTTTTTTTTTCCTAGCCAGAATCCAAAATCTGGATGCTAATGACAAAAGACCAGAGCAAGAAACAGATATTATCAGCCAGGAGTCTTCTGCTCGGTCCTCAACACCCCGAAAAAATGGCAGTGTCTTGAACTTTGAATCTCCCGTGAGCAAAGGCACCAGAATACAAACCATTTCCCAGTCTGTGCCCCAAGCTGTGCCAACAACTGATGTTGTGAGACCTGCCAATACAACTCCCACAACTTTGACCTCTTTAACACCAGCTCCCTCTGTGTCAAGTGTACAGAAACCAAGAAATGATCATATCACAAACAGGTAAGACTGCTTTGGTTTTGAAATGGTCTTTATTCCAGCAGATCCATGCCATACCTGTTTATTTACAAAACAGCTGTTCATTCAGACTGTCTGGAGCTGTAAGACAGCAGAGGAATTTTTTAAAAACAGAAAAGCAGATTTATTCACGGGTACTACTGATATCGCTGGTGACACCACATCCTTAATTCTCCCTTAACAGAGATGGGATTATAAACCTTTTGAAATGTTGTAGCTGATGGAGTTTACACACAGCTCAAGCAAAGGTAAATACTAGACTTGCCCTCAGGCACATAACTAAAATATCTTGTGCAGGATACCATCTCCATGAACAAAACAAATACCGAGTGAAGGAACTCTCTGCAAAATGTCTGTGCAGCTTTAGTTGTAAAACAACCAGTCTGGCATATCAGTAGATGGATGCTTTAAACTGGGTTGGGTTTTTTCCCAAGTGGATAAAGAACAGTTCTCAGAACAATAAGAAAACAGAAAGGCAATATAACTTGAGACGACAATTGTGTTACCTTTTCCTAGAGAAGAACAAATATATCTCCTGATTTCTAGGATATGTTTCTCAAAATGGTTCTAAAAGTTTGGAGCAGTGGAGATATGATAATCTCCACTTTTTCAACCTACTCTTTGACTTCCAGAGCAGTGAATTCTTTCATGTTTCAATTCCATTAATTGATAAGTGTGTATATCAATATTTCCTCTCTCTTCCTTCCTAAAGATACCCAAGTGTTGTTCATAGGAGTGCAAGTGAGCTGTGCAAAACAAAGCCCTACACACCAGTGACTTTCAAAAAGCACACTGAAGATGTTCATTCTGACCCTCTCTTCAGAAAAGCCATTCGGCAGGTAAATTCGGATGCCCTTGGGGCACGGGCTCCTGTATTTTTGGGATGTAGACCATATGCCACCAGGTATTTTTTGGTTAATGAAAACGAGTCCCGCAAAAAATCGCTCCGTTCTACCTCCCGACTCCAAAGGCATTTCAGAAAGGAGGAATCACGAGACATTATTGAGTTGTATCCACGCCACGTCAGAAGATACGTGGTCCGAACACCACACCAGATGTATTCCCCTCATCCCAGTGAAGATGAGGAGGACGAAGAAGAACTTGAGAAAGAATTCATGAACGGATCCCATCGCCCTCGCTCACTGTCTGACCTTCGCCCAGGATCACGGTTTTACATTGGGGATCATGCTGATGGCCACATTCTAATGAGCAAAGATCTAGGCAGAGTGCATTACAAATCCTGGGATGATGGTTTTGAGCTGGACCTGGACAGGCCTCCATATGCTTACAAGAAAGTACACCTGAACTATCCTGAGCCACGTGCGAAACCAAAATCAAAGCAAAAGCTGGAGCAATCTCTAACAGAGTCTGATTCCATTTCCATTGAATCCAGCAGTGATCCGCAGAACAGCAGCAATGACCAGTACATCCAGGTCATTCATACCAAGGACAAGTACCCAAAAACTGGGGCAAAACTCACCAAAAAGAAATCTAAAACCAGTGTGGATCTAAGTATGTCTGAGCCTAGTGAACTGGTGTGCTCAAATGTCTGAGAAAGTGCCCCAGCCTCGTTGTGTTTTGAGCCGGTGTATGTGCAGTTGTACTTTACTTGCTGTTGGAAGTCTGTCAGAGTAACTGCGACGTAGTTTTTGTAAGAACGGTGTATGCAGCCACTCGAGGTGGGGAAATTCTTGTGTTTTACTCTTTATTGTACCTTGCTTTAATATCACAACTGATGTGTCGTGAATTTTAGAAAAGAAAGTTATTCCAATTTATTCCCTACTGTTACGCTGTCAAAAACCCCAAATCTCTGCCTACTGGAAAATCAAAATCCATGTACTTGGGACACTTCAATAAAAACAGTACAGAAATACATCAGATGAGGCTCTTTTTATCTGATGCAGCCAGAGCTGAAGATGCTTCCTGAATAAATTCAGCAGGGAATCAGCCTCCTGTAAACGGAGTTGCTACTTAGAGTAGGTCTTGATGTGCCTTTTTTGAATATGCTGTGGCCCAAACAAATCAGGAAAAAAAGTTAACTAGAGAGAATAGTAAATTTCTTTAGAATGTATCACATGGGCAGCGGAGTTATTTGACAACGTGAGTCAGACTTCTAGACTAAATCCTAGATCCTTTTATTAATTTTCTGGTGAACCTCAGACCAGCCTGGTAAACTTCAGAGTGGTAAACTTTCGATCCGTTGCCTTTAAAAGACTCACTTCATTACGCGTAGTTTCCAAATTCTATCCCGTCTTTCATACACCACTGCAATTTCGCACTTCCTTTAGATACGGAAGATTGCTTGGTTGGTTTTTCGCTTGTTTCTCTCCGCGTCGCTGGGGCTGGGGTTACACCAGTGACGAGCGCGGGGCGGGCCCATCTCTGAGGAAGCACAGCTCCGCCTCAGAGCCCACACGCGTTACCACATCCCGCTGTGCCTTCCCCGCAGCCCGGGCTCTGCCGCTCCCCGGCCCCGCGCTCGCTGTCCCGTGAGGCGCGGCCGGGCCGGGCCGGCGTCACCCTCAGGTGAGGGGCGGTGCCGCCATCGGCCCAGGGGCGGCGCGGCGCGGGCGCTCAAAGCGGCGCCGCAGCGGCTCCGCCCGCCCGCCATGGACTGCGCGGGGCGCGCTGAGGCGGCGGCCGAGCAGCTGCGGCTCTACCGCCGGGACCCCGACGGCTGGCGGGGCTGCCGCAGCACGGTGGGTCAGGGGTCGGCGGGGCTGCCGCAGCACGCTGGGTCGGGCGGCTGCGGCGAGGAGGGGCGGGAGCCGGCCCGACCCGGCCCGGGGACTGAACGCTTCCCGTCCCGCAGGGTGAGGTCGCGGTGTCCTGGAGACCCTCGGCGGAGTTCGCTGGCAATCTGTGAGTACGGCTCGTTCCCGGGGCGCGGGGTCCTGCCCGCGGTGCTGCCGGGGCCGGGCAGGGTAGAGCAGCGCCGTTCGGTTTCGTTTCGTCCCCCGCAGGTACAAGGGAGAGGGCATCCTGCCCGCCAGCCCGCAGAATGTCTGGGAGTGCATAAAGCCGGTGGCCGGCGGGCTCAGGACCAAGTGGGACCAAAACGTGAAGGATTTCGAGGTCATCGAAGCCATCAGTGATGTAAGTTCTTTAAAAACTGTTCTGGCGAGATTTATGCAGCATTGGGCCTTACGAGACAGCCGATGTTATGTGCAGGGAGGTTGCAAGTCTTAAGTTGTACTGTTTCTGGGTGGATCAGCTGAACGATGCTGGGTTAAGAAACCTTTTTTCCTTTCGTTTTATTTTTTTTTTCTTTATCCTTTTCCATACATTTTATTAACATATATATGTGCATATACAATAGCTTATCATACTGAAAGGAAAAGAAGATCATTCTTGGCTAAATGCTGTGTACTTAAAATATGCAAATGTATAACATATATATATATATATGTATAACCTGAAATATATAATATTAAAGATTCCTGCACTACATTGTTGTTAATGCTATAAATGAAGCTAAGCATGATTGTTTTTAGCAAGCTCAGTGTGAGGGAAGAGGAGGTTTAGGGAGTACACTGACTTAGCTAGGCAGTGAAGCATTCACGTCATCAGCCATCAATTCAGGCCCCATCTTTCACCATGGCAGCAGTGACGCTCTGCCCTGCGCATCACACCCTGCCTTTAGCTGGCCTCAGCTGCCAGTGCTTTGCATCTGTCATTAAAATGGAGATGCTGCACTCTGAGCAGACAGATGAGCAGGGCTGTGTATGAGCAGCAGCTTCTGCTGCCACGCTTGGACTAATTCCTTGTTTTTTAAAGCACGTGGGAAAATTAAAAGGGCATTAGATTTAGATCCCTAGTCTGAAGTGGTTATATGTGCTCAGAGGCAGCCAGGTGCAAACACAACCAGTCCCAGAAATGTTTGTGGAAGTTCCAAGAAGTTTATTTTTCTTGGGGGAATCCTGTAGGCATTTAGTATTCGCTATAGACAATTTCAGGAATGCTGCAGCCTGCCACTTGAAATTCAGAGACTTGCCAGCACTTACCAGTGTGGTAGAAACTTCTGTTTGGGAGCCAATCAGGGAAGTAGATGGTAGCATGAATGTTTGTGCAGTGTAACAAACTGGGTGTTCAAGCTGTATTCTGTGTATACTACACAAAGAAGTTACCTCTGCTACCATCCTAGTGAGGACAAGGATTTTAACTGTCCTAGGAGCACAGATGTGCCAGATTTGCATTTCAGCATCCCTTGTGGCATCTGTCCCCTCTGAACATGGAAGCAAGGCTTCATCACTGTGGTTTTTTCCTGCCCTTGACTGATCATGGTAGTGCCTTTTGACTGTGCTGATTTACGTTTTGTTCAACAAAGGATGGAGAACAACACCTTGGTGAAGTTTAGAAAGTACAACTAAAAGAGTGCCAGAAAGTACAGGGATTTTTCTGCTGTACTTTTGAAAACATCAACTGACATAACTCTGTTCTGTGCTTTCCAGACTGTCTCTATTTGCAGAACCACAACCCCTTCAGCTTGCATGAGGATTATTTCACCGAGGGAATTTGTGGATGTAGTAGTGATGAAGCAATATGAAGATGGGACAATGCTGTCTGCTGGTGAGGCACTTGTGTTCTGAACAGGTTCATGTTACATGTGGAGATAACCAACAGCTACTGGAAACAACTTTAAAATAAACCTACCAGAAATAAACATAAAATTAAAATCAAGTAACAAGCTGTTCAGTTGCCGTTGACCTGATCTTGATCAGAAGATAAAATGGTAACCTCTCTACATTGTTGTTCCTAGAATATATAAATCATCTTAACACCCAGATAATCATAAGACTGGCCTATGGTTTGTTCCCTTGCTATGCTTTTGAGATTGAATAAGTATTTAATGTACTGTTAAATTCTGGGATATTTTGTGTGTGGTTTTTTTTGTTGTTTTAAGACTTTACAGAACTTTCAAAAAGGAGTCTCATTTAGGCTAAATCCTGTTTTAACATTTTCTGCACAGGTTTCAGTGAAGCCATTGAATAAAGGTACCACTCCTGTATGTGAAAATAATTGGTTTTATGAAAAAAAAAATAGTGCTGATTTTTAAGGGGCTGCCACTGTATAGAAGGATGTTTCTTTGGTTTGTCACTTTCATTCTGTTGTTTAACTGTTACAAGATTGAGCTTTTATTGCCCAACTGTTCAGGTGTACCATTTTTCTTTCCTGTTCAGAAAAGCCTTATCAGGAATTTATATACTTGCTAGAGTGCAGCTTTTCAGCAGCCAAGTGATGTGTCTGTGTGATGTGGATTTGTTGGAAGCAGCCCAAATGACCTCACACAACATGGGCTCGATGAAACTGTGTCAAATGTCAATGCTTCCTCCTTCAGAGCTCAGTAACAACTGCTTCTAAATTCAGCACTTCTTTGATTTTCCCATTCTAAGGCCAGAGTGGTTCCTTCTAATGGTCTTTTCTGACCACTTGTCAGCCCCACACTGAAGAGGCTGTACTGCAGTTCTTTTTAAACACATTTTGAATAGTGAGCTTGCTTCCCATCTGGAGCTTTGCCTACCAAGGACTCTTTCCTGTGTTCTGGAAGAATGACACTTTCCTTCAATGTTTTTTCTTTCAGCCACCAATGTGGAACACCCGCTGTGTCCTCCTCAACCAAATTTTGTGAGAGGTTTTAATTATCCTTGTGGCTGTTTCTGCATACCTGTTCCAGGGTAAGAAACAACCTGCTTGAATGTTATAAATTCTAAAGCCCTC
Organism: Vidua macroura; assembly: GCF_024509145.1. Lineage (NCBI taxonomy): Eukaryota > Metazoa > Chordata > Aves > Passeriformes > Viduidae > Vidua > Vidua macroura. The sequence goes on from NC_071582.1 coordinate 13,621,155, forward strand.
CTTATCCATTGTGTGGTGTATTTATGTGTATGTGGCCACCTGTGACCTGCAACCATTTGGCAATGGTAAGTGTCTGCCTTCCCAGTAATCGTTATGACTGAGTACCCTTCTTGTTCTCATTTTTGTGCAACAAATTAGTTTATCTTCATTACTTAGATGATGTCTTCAATGTTACAGAAACTGTTATCATGGTGCAATTCTCCCTGACCTCTTGAAATTCAGAAATTCAGCAAAACATATAAGTATGGTTTTAATTTTTGGTAAATGGTTATCTGGTTGATTTGCCATCATTTATAGACAGAGTCATGAAGGTTATTAGGGCCTAGATAAACTTTAATTTTGTAGCTACATTCACTGAAATTTGTCTGTTTTGCTTAAAAAAAGAAAAGCTTTTGGAAGTATCTATTCTAATACAAGTAAGAGTCACTGAAAAGTTCTTAATGCTCTTAAACCACTGTCTATAAAACCACTTTCATTGTCTTTGCAGGGAGCCAGACAGGACCGAGCTCCTCACTTTCTTTCAGACGGATCTTGGTGGCTATCTTCCCCAGACAGTGGTGGATTCCTTTTTTCCATCTAGCATATCTGGATTTTACAGCAACCTGACCAAAGCTGTTAAGGCATTAAAAGCATGACAAGGCGAGCTGCTGACATCACCAGCTGAGGGTAGGAAACAGCCTGTCAGCTCAACAAAACACAAAGTTGGTCTCAGGGCTTTTCTATCTGCTAAGACAGAAAAAAAGATGACGTGAAACAATGAACTGACAACAATACATTTTTAAAACAGCATTTTCTGTCTGACTCCATGCAGAACAATGCATTCTTATGTAATATGAAAATCTTCACTTTAATGATTAGAAAAATACCACACCCAAGGCTGGAAGAATCCTGGAGCCAGCAGTGGTCACTACAGGGAGAAGACAGATAGATCTGTTCTTGCCCACTCTTTGTCAGTTTCTGTGAGGTGAAGCATTGCTAAAATCCACTTAGCACCACAGCCAGGTGCAGGTCAGCTCTGTTTGGTCTCTGAATCTCCCTGTAGATTCCTGTGGAAAAATGTTTCTCCCCCAAAAGAAGATGTATCCCTCCTGCTGCCAGCACTCTTAGAGCTGCTAAGATGCCTCAGTGGGTCCAGCCAGCACATTGTGAAAGCCAGAACAAATGGGATTATGTAGAAGATTTTACTTGTTTGTTCCAGCAGACATCAATATTGATGGTAAATATGCCGTAAGTGCTTTCTTTCAAGTCGAGGTCCAGCAGTGCTAATCAATGCACAGGTGTGTGGGCTGGCAGACACTCGCCCTTTCCCCTCTCTGGTACCAAAACCAGTGGTTTCATAGTGTCATGACACAAACTGAACCAACATAGAGGCAATAAAATAAGAGGATTAAGCACTTTACTTGCCATTCTTTAAAAGGCATATGAAATGACCATTTTGAACTGTATTTGAATGGTTTTTGGTTTCCTGTGGGGAGAGGTTTTAACGGGTAACTAATCTTTTCATTAGCTTTGCCTTGACAGGGATAAGGACGATGCTTTTTTCTAAGACTGCTTTGCCTCCCAACATAAATTGGGAAATCAGCACCTGATTTTGTGTGCCAAAGTGTGTCCATTTTAAGAGATGTCTGTGGTGCTGGTTGCTGCAGGAACGTCAGATATTACTATGGATTACATATAATTACAAAAGTAAAAATAATTGGTGAGTGAGGAAGTTAAATCCAGGTTGTGATTTTACTGTGGTGACTCAATTATTTAACAAGGTTAATATGCTCTGCTTTCTGCCCCTGTATTTTTTTATATTTGGTATAGGGCACGGACTTGCACAATAAGTTTCCCACTGTAAACCTCACCCTATGGACTAGTTTTTCAAGGAAACAGTTTTTAGTCCAGTCTCCTTTGTATACAAAGATGTAAAAACCTCTGTGAGTGTGGTGAAATAAATACTTTTTGTGCTACATCTTACTGGTTTTCCTGAATCATCCTTTGAAATGGTTCCTCATACACCTGTTCTGCCATCAGGGAAGCCAAACAGCTTTAGACCTCCAGCAACTCTCTGAATTTACAGCAAAGAGAGGGGAAAAGGGGACATCCCTGATGATGTCCCCTATCTAGGGAAGAGGTACCACTTACCCTCAAGGCTCTCTGTCCTTGGTTGGTCTTTATTTCCAATTGCTGCTTTCTATACTTAGGAGGAATAACACATTCACTGAGAAATGATGTGGGCCTTGGTACTACAGAAGCTTATACATATTTTTGTAAGTGTACTGAAGTTTTTAGGCATGAATTAAAATATCTTGGCAAGTCTTGCCAGGATTATCATGAATTTAATTAGCAGAAAGTTCAAGAAGTGCAGCTGAGGTCACCACTCAGTATTTCTGCAAGTAATGCAAATTATTTTTGCTGATAATGTGGCTTCTTATTAGCTATTTATATTTTTTTTATTGCTTTGAGCAATAAAGGTGGTGAGACACTTCATGGAATAATTTAAGATCCCCTTTTCTAAGTGCCCATCACCTTCTATCCAGAAATTAGGAGCCCTTCATATTCAGACTTCTGCTCTGCCAAATTGGAGTTGGAAATGTTTTGGCGGAGACTTTTATGTAGGTACCAGTTCAAAAAAGTTCAAAAAAGTATAAGATTTGCTCTCACATTTTTCTCTTATTTTGGTTGCTACCCAACTAATAAAATTTTTGGTGTGAGATAGAGGTTATTTGGGAAAGAGAGCTCAGCTGAGTTAGTGTTTGGAAGTGTGGGGACAGATGGCTTGTCAAGAATGTTCTTTCAAGGATTAATTTACAGTTGCCTGGTGAGAAAAGGCCACAGCAAGTTCAATGCCTGGATTTAATTAATAACTTCTCCTGCCTATCCTCCTTCCCTTTCTCTTAATATTTTTGAGGCATTTTGAGGCTGCTTTTGAGACATTGTGTTAAGTATATGGAAAACAGTCCTGAGCTCCTTAACTTCTTCCTGGTGAAATTAGGTAACTGAAGAAGGGTACACAAAATTCCCATCTCCAGGAAAGTGAGCAGCCAAGGACAATAATCAGATCAGCCATCTGGCTCTCAGGGAGTCACCACTTCCATCCTGCCCTTGCATCTCTCTCTCCCTTTAATGAAGCAGGTCAGAGAAGACCAAGTGGGTGCATGAGACACCATCTTGCTGTAGGTACCTGTGCTGCTGGTAGAATTCCATGCAGTGCATACAGGAAGCAGTGTTTGAAGCATAGATTTGTCTCCAAGTTATTTAGCCTTTCCAGAATAAACATTTCAGTTCAGAAGTACTTGGATTCACAATTACTCCTGCTGGTACTTACCCTTGCAAAATTAACACAGACATATAAAAGAAAAAAGTGTTGTTAGAAGGTAAGATTTTGTTTTGAATGGCCTTGTTATTCTCCTGCTGTACTCCGCTTGAGACCTCTGGCCAGAGGAAGGCTAGGAAAACTTCCACTACATTAGCCTCAGCTTCCTGCCTGGCCCTTGAAATACCATGAGAACTCCTTTCCACCCTGTGTTTGCCTGCTGCAGTTGAGATGGCTCTGTCAGCTGCTAGTAGAAAGTCACTTTTACAGGTTTTGGCTGTATTGAATGTTCTGTGTTTTTAATAGGAAAGCTGGAATTTTCTAGGGAATGTTGTTTTGACACACAAAACTGCAGCCCCTTTCTCTGCCATACCCATTCTCTAAGGCAGTGTTTAGTTGTAGGCTCGTAGATACATTTCTTGTTGCTGGGAAGGTAAGGTAGGGAACAGGACTTGGAGAGTAGCACTGAAAATTTAGCACAGGATCTGCTTGTGATACTTGCTAAGTTAATAGCTTAAAATAGGAGAGTACTACAGCTGTCACATATTTTATTACAACCACTATATTATTAACAAAGCCATTATTTTATAATTATACACTTTTTAACATCTGTTTCTGAAGGTTGAAATCAAAGAATCATGCCCATTTACTGCACATTTTAGTTAATCCCAGACAGCTTTCTCTGTAACTGGCAGTAAGATCCAGTGTACTCCTCGTGGGTGCTTTCTGAGTATCTTGCAAGTAATAAAATCCTTTGTTTGAATATTGGCAGTAGTCTAATCCCTCCTCTTACAAAGTTTTGGATGACTTGCTGGTAACAGAACTGCCATTCTTCCTCTTGATGATGGCTGTGATGGGCCCATCAGGTAATGCCTTGATTACATTCCATGCCTCAAAACGAGAGAGTCCTTGCATGGCAGTTGTGTGCACTTGTAGGAGCTCATCGCCAGGCTGAACTGGGCTGCTCTGTTCCAGTGCAGTCCCTGGGGACAGAAAATGAATTTCCTTTAATTCTTTCTGTGGAGGAAACTTTAATGGATCCTTTTCACTTACTAGTGAATGGATCACCAGCATGTTTACTATAAACCACCTGGTCCCAGCAGGCAACAAATTACTGTCACTGAACAATATAATGCTGCATTTGAAAAAATAACATTTCCATAGTTATAAATCAGCAGTCAGTTATGAGCCCCACAGGTCAGCCTGAGTTGGGAACATGTTAAATGTGTTTACCTTTAAATATCCTGTTGATGATGATGGGTTTATCTCCCTGAATAGAGCCTTTCCCTCCTTCCAGACTGAATCCTAAACCAGCAGATGTTTTTTCTAGAGTTACAGTGCAGATTGTATCTCCAGTGGCTGGAAACAAATGGAAAGTTACCACATGGACAGCATACAGTCTAAAAAGCTCAAACATCTGTTACAAAAAATTAACTTTTGGATTGTTTGCAAAGGTCCTATAAACTGCCAAATGAAAGAGAATACTAAAGCTTTTAATTTCTCATTTTGTCATTTTAAGGCACTCTGGGAAGCTCAGGAAAGAAAGTTATGTTTGAATTAATGGGAGAATGGAAACGGAAGGCATTTACTGGAATTATAAAAATCTGTTAAATGAACAAAATCTAAGGGATATATTTAACTTCATATTAGTTATGAAGTTGTTATTGACTACAAAGCTGCTAATCTGCAGTATGGAAATAAAGCTACAGATCTCCAGATCATGCTTAAGGAAAAAACAAAACCAAATCAAAACACAAAACTATTCTGAAAGTAAAATATTCTGCAAAACTCCAACCTTGCTGTGTTTCAGATGTAGGCACCTGCTATATCAAACAATAGTGTATTGTTTGTTCAAACTGAAATTCTCTTTCATTGAGAACAAGTAACAATATTGGAATAAAGAACCACTGTTCACTGAGTTGTCATTATACCTTCAATTAGATGGTGTGCTACAATAGCCATCTTTGTACATCTACAGAAATCCACATAGAGAATCATGCTTAGGTTTTTTAAGGTGTTCTTTTATTTTAGAAATCCATTAATTCTTTCCAATAAAGTTATTTTATATATTTCAATGTCTATTTCAGGAATATTTTATTAACTGTGCTGTCTTTAATCAGGGTTCACAGATTTATGCAGCTACTGCTGGTTTTATGAACACCTGGATTTCAGGTGATGAGTAAACACTTATCAAGTGGGGGCTGTAAGATAATGCCACTAAACTTACCAGACTCTTGTGAGGCATCACTTGCTACTGATGATGTACTAGAGCTGATTGAAACATTGAGATTTTTTTCTCCATCTTTGGATTTTCTGGTGACAACAACAGCTTGTCTGGCTTGCCGGGCCTGTCGCATGATTGCTGAGGCGTCACTGTGAGTTGCACCTTTCAGAGACTTCCCGTTAATGGAGAGTACTTCATCTCCTTTCTGAATCGTTCCTTCCTGACAGGCCAGTCCATTGGGAAATACTTTGTGAACCTATTGAAGAGCCCAGCCACCACACACACACAAGGGAAGAGGAAAAAAGGACATCACTAAATCCCTTAGTTAACACTTTACACCATGGGCATTCTTTATTCTTTGCCAGGAAGAAGTGGCTTCTATCACATTTCAGGACAGAGGACGAATAAATTTGCACAGGGAAGTTTTCCTGTGCACATCCCTCCTCAAGCAGCCAGGGGAGCAGTTTGGCCCTGGTACCAGATGGCTAAAGCCATGCTACCTGTGCTATGTACCTTGCATATTCTACTTCCTGACCCTCTTGCTGCTCGTGAGAGGAAGGAGGTGTAACACTTATCTCTAACTTCCAGACCCCTGACATGTTTTTACCCATCCCATTCCTCCAGACCATCCTGCATGGTCTTCTATAAGCACATGAGTAAGGTGTTGGTTATTTCCTGCCGAGGGCTGTGTGTTCTGCCTCAGCTTTCAGAGCTGTTGGGGAGTAGGTGCCCAAGCAAGCAGGACACTGCAACCAGACACTTGGAGAGGCAGCTCTGTGCAGAAGAAACCTGTTTTCATCCACCATGGTCCTTTCAACCCCATCAATACAGCTTTCTGCTTTGATTATCTAAAAGCCAAAAACTGTAGTAGAAAACCAGTAAGGTACGTATTTTTAGATAGAGCGTTGATTTGAGAGTGTTTTGTAAGATACTACTTACTGTTACCACTTTGTTTTCTAGATCAATGCCCCCTGCCAGGCTGAATCCAAGTCCAGTATCTTCTTCTTTATGCAAAACTGTAACATGAATATCATCAAGTTCCTAGGCAGAGAAAGGAATAAAGTCAAGAATTTCCCAGAAGATATGTCACAATGATTGGAAAGTCTGTTGTGCATTTTTTAATGAGACTTAGTGGCATAAGCATAATATTAAGTTTCAAAGTTTACCAGACACATTCACTCTACAGCTTTCTGAAAATCATGCACACAAAAAAAAAAAAAAAAAAAAAAAGGTTTACCTTTAAGGTTTCTTCGTCTAGAGCTTTGACTTCCTCTATAAGTTTTACCAGCTCCTCGGGGGAAAGCAGAGAGATGACTGACTGTCCCAACACACCGGATGCTTGAGGTGATCCCTGTTCCTGTTTGTCTTCCTCCTTCCCTTTGTCTGCCAGGCTCACCGTGTATTCTCTCAGCTCTGAGAGGCTGTCCCATTGTGATAAGAACAAAAAAGAAAGATTGAGCTATGAGAGAACATACCCACTAAAAGGGAGTTTTGGAGCAGTCATCTTTTCATCTTATTAGCATGTAATTCAGGTGTTAAGTCCTACAATAATTATAAATACAGGCAAAAGGAAATTAATCATGTTCACTTAAAGGAAGTAGAATCCATTGTATAAAAGAACAAGAATAATTTCATGGCCTCAGGCAAAGGGACTTAAATCTGCTTTATCATGGAGATACTAGAAATAATGCTCCTTAAATAGGAGGATGTTTGAAATGTGCATGTACGGATATAATACAAATTAAAACCAAAATTAACAGTCATGAGTCATTTAACCTTTGTGCTCTAAAATGTTCTTTGTCTGTGCTTTACTTCTGTGTGCTGCTACCTTAAAACTTTAATCTGTCAGTGAATCAGTGCAGCTGCTCACCAATGCTGATGTGTAAATCTGAGCTTTAAATATGTATCTTACTTTAGTGAAAACCCAGTGTCCAGGTGATGGTTCTCACTCGCAGGTGAGCTGGAAGCCCCATCCTCCTCCATGGAGGACTGAGACACTGTGTCCAGAGTTTCCCATGCACTGTTTCCAGAAGAGGCTGGGGACTGAGGAAGGCAAAGCAATGATTTCATTAAAGCAGATGACACCTGGCTGCTGATGGAATAGATTTTGCTACACTTCTCATCATAGGGCTTCATTATCTCACAAGCCTGGGCCGCAGTGAGAGGGAAGCTTCGTGACCTTAGGCTGTGCGCTTTCGCTACGGACGAAAGATGGGAGTTAACGGCTCCTGGAGTTAAGAGACTCGATGAATGTTCAGGGCTGGCATTGCTGCTTTCCTCTGAGCTGGTTTTCTCTGGTCTGGCAATACTCTCCCTGCGAGAGGAGGATCTATCCAGGCTCTTTGTAGCCATGGCCACAGGTGGCTGTTGGTGGCTGCTTTCACGATGTGGGAGGAGGGGTTGGTTTGAACAGGCTGGAGCTGCCTCTGCCCCTGCTGCAGGGCGAGAAGGTTCTTTCTGCACCGATGGTTTTAGGCTCAACCTTCGGGGGGTTTTTTCAGGTGACTGTGGAGCACTCAAGGATTCAAATGAGCTTATTCTTTGTTTTATTGATGATCCTCCAGGAGACACACGAGAAAAGCTGGATTGCAGTTTTTTGCTGGAAATACTGTCATGGTTGGGAGGACTTTGATCTGCCTGTGGTTTTAGATCTGAATTTGCTTTCCTCAATCCTTTCAGACTTTGGCGGAACCAGGTGGGCTTTGGTGCAACAGGAGGACCCTTTTTCACACTGTCATTTTCATCTGATTTTAGCACTTTGGAACCGACTAATTCTGATTCTGATTTCTTCAGAACTGTCTCTGAGCTGCTTCGATTTTGATTCTCTTTTTTTTTGTCTATGCCAGGTTGCAAATCTAAGTGGACGTTGTTTTCAGTCATGGTAGGATTAAATAAGCTTTTTATGCAGTCAGAAATTTTAACCCAGGGATCTTCTGTTGTATCAAGACTATAATCTACCCGTGCTTGTCTTTTAAGTACAGGCTTTTGTATTGATGAAAGTGGAGTCCCTGTAATAGAGACACATCGATTATAAACAACCATCCATCTTTTTCTCCATCCCTTCTCGCTGCATCATTAATTCAATAACCTTGAATTTCATTCAAGCCTCTGATAATTTTTTTTAAATTTCTAAAAGGTTTAAACTTTTAAAAATTCATAATTCTTGATCCATAAGTTCTGAATCCAGACACTGAAATTAACTGAAAAACAAGGCTCTTCCACACTTACATACGAGATTGCTTTTTTAGAGGGTTTACAAATAATTATGGGGTGCTGAAATCTTGATACAGGCTGTAACAGTTAAAATAGAAAGTTAAAATTGCAATGCTGTTTGCAGCCTAGAGAAAAAGCTGTTGTTACAGTAAATTCTTTTAAAAAACATTGATTTTCTACATTTATAACTATATCCTACTCTATAAAGATTTTCATAGGAAGATCTTCTATATTTATGCTTCCTCAAATTTCCTCAAGCATTTCCAGTTGATTGTTCTGATACATAAAAACTTGATTCTAATATGGGAATATTTTTTACTTCAGAGAGCAATTAAGCATTTTAATGTTAGACATGGTGGAGCAAACTTCTGTTTGTGCAGCTGCACAGGTACTGGTTTCTGCTTCAGCATGAACTTTTTTAAGGCAACATTTTTACTTTTTTTACTTATCTGAGCCATAACTTACAGAATTACATAAGCTTGTACGTTGTAAGAGACCTCTTGAGACTGTCTTGTTCCCTTAACACCAAGTTTCCTTAATTCTAACTAGCACAGCAGGAAAGTAACTTATCAGTGGTTTGTACCATTGCGACACTAGGATCTTGAAATTGTGCATAAAAATATCCTTTAGAAATCCTAAAACTAAGCTTTAATATGAGATATTCAGTATAACTAAGCAGTTTCATCTGAAGCAATACAGAAACAATGTATCTGTCCATTAATAATTTTTACAATAAATCATCTCTTATGCTGCCTTTGATCTAGTTTCTCTTTTTTACAAAGATTAATCAATAATTTTTAAAATTACAATAGATCATCTCTTATGCTTATTTTGATCTACTTTCCCTTTTTTTTACAGATTAATCAATAATTTGAAATTTCATCTGTTCATCCCAAAATTTGAAGATATGGTTTGAAGACTACATTTAAAGAGAAAGTGAAGTCAGCTCAATACCCATTTTGGAATCCAAACTAAATACTATATATTTAGCTGGGAGGGGAAAAGTTCATGGAATTGAACATACCTAATTTTTCTTTTCTTTCTTGATCTCTGCCCACTGGAGCAGCAGCTGTGTGTTCCTTATCATATGCAGTAGCAGAAGTGGTGAAGACACTGTGGGTTACATCGGTTTGATGTCCCTCTAGCACTGCTTCTCCAGCTTCCTGCTGAACAAACAGGAAAGAGAAGTGTGTCAGAATGCAATTATGCAAACCACACTATATATGAATCTGAAACAATATCTGAATCTGGAAAAAAACAGAAACCTCATTTAAAATTGTGGTATGCAGGCCTCAGACTGACTAATACAAAATTTGTGAGGAGTAAAGGTTAAAAAAAATTTAAAAGCATTAATAAAACCTTCTCTTAATGATCTGAAATACATTCTGACAAGAAACTTTCTCTCCTGGGTATATACAGATATACAGACTGTCTTAATAGAGGAAGCTGTCTTCCTGAACAGACCTTGATTTTTCATGGATTTTATTGATCTTAAGATTTAGGGTTTTCTCACTGTCATTTAGAATGACTAAGTACAAAGAATAAGAAGTTGCAGGGAGTGGTAAGTTCAACAAATACTTATTGCCCTTAATTTTACTTCTGAAAGTTGATTTTTTAGCAGTGATTCTACTTAGGGGATGGTAAAAAATGACCTTACCTCAGATGCTTAACTTAAATTTTCTTGGATATTAAGATTATATGTGAACTTCAGTTTTCTCTATGTAATTTGTATTGATCTTTGCAGCTTGGGAACTGGTTGGAGGGGAGGGGATGTGGTTTTTTGTGTTTGGTTTGGTTATTTCTTGTTTTGTTTTAGTTTTTTCTGTATTTTGGGCTGCTTTTTTTTTTTCTTTGCATTGCATTGAGAACAGTTCATTTCTACTGCCACATTACTAAACCTGAGGAAAAGAACTTTCGGTTTTAAACAAACCACAATTTTGTTTCAACATGCAGATCTCACAATCCTTCACTCTCATGCAAGTGAAACACTCTCTGTTGTCCTAGATAAGAGAGGGAACTGAAATTTAGTAATGTACCAATGTACACTGTTTTCAAATACTGTAGCTCATCAACAAAGATGTATGTGCACCACAATTTAAATGGTTTTATTTAATACCTCCTGGTTTCAAGACATGTATCTGAGCCCAAGATTCCCTGCTGCACACAATGTTAGTGCTTTCTTCCAATAAAAATCCACTATTGAAATAAAGAAATTATTGTTTCATAACTACTTCATAAATGATATGACTCTGTGACACAGGTAGCTGGGGTGAGCCACACCAAGCTGGCATCAGAGGCTGTGTAGACCCCTCCAGTCCCAGCCTAGGGCATAACCCTGGAACCAGAGCAAGCTCGGTGGCACACCAATGGCACATGCTTGTGAGGAGAGGCAGGACTCAGATTCGTTCTTGCAGCTGCTCTCACTGGGATTTTAACTCAGATACCTTAGTATGGAAGATTTTCTTCAGACAATTCTCTTCCTTCTGACCTTACTTTGAACATAACATTTTGCGCTAAACTGGCTTCACTAACATACACACCTTATTTTCAAAACAGAAGAGCCTCATCTTCTTCCCCCAATTCTCATGTGTATATACATTTTCTCTTTCTTTCCTACCCTTCTTCCTGTTGCCATGCAAAGTCACTTTGCCTTTCTCCTTCCCCTAGCTCACAAATATGCGGACACAAGAAAAATGTAAATTTTACTTTACCTGCACACTTGCAGAAGGTGAGGCAGCCACTTCTGATACAAGCCTTTCTTTTCTGCCTGCATTACCCTGGTCATCATACGTGCAGTCCTGCTTGAAGTATTTCCTTGGTGGAGGTTTGGGCTTTGATGATTTAGGTTTCCTAACAAGGATCTCTGATGACTTCTTAGTGTTTTGCAAGGCTCGACCAGCTTCACTACAGATGGGAGGGGAATTTCTCCCTGAATTATTGGCAGAGAATGAGTACAGCAGCCCAGGCTGCTGGGTGATTGGTACATCTACACTGTGTACTCTTGCTTTCAAGTCCGTGAGCTGGTGCACAGCAGCAGTGGCACAGGAGGCCCGGGGGTTGTAGCTGCTGTCGCTGCTGGAGCGGGTCATGAGCCGCTGTGCCCTGCGGCTGCAGCAGCCCGCGCTCCTGTCCATGTGCTTCTCACAGGGCTGCCTCCCGTGCCAGCTCATTTCCAGCCTCTTAACACCTGTACCAGGAACACGGTCAAAATGTCTGTTCAGTACATGCCAAGTGCTCGCTTCTAACAATCAGCTGATGAAATCTGCAGCTAAATATCATCCTCAGTGGATGCAAAGGTGTTATTTATGCACTGAATGCTTGTAGGGTGAAGAGTCAACAGCCAAGTTCCTGAGCACCCAAATAACATTTTCCTTATATATGTCAGCACTATAGTTTTACTGATGATGACTGTTACCTATTGGTTCTTTAGAAGACACTCAAAGGAGTATCATTACTGGGAGAGGATGTCATACCTGTCATGAGCTGGGCAAATAGCTCCAGCCATGACTGCATTTCCACACAAAAAAAGGAATTAACAAGGTTTACCCCTAGGACATCACCTTCAAAGTTCCTTGTTGTCATAGTCCTGTCACCTACAGACAGTGGTTTGAAAAGCTCTAAGCAGAGCTTGTAAATTGGAGAGTATGAGCAACTGTGAGAGAAAGTTCGCACAAAAAATTTTTGTTGATAATCAGACAGACTTGCTCTGTTCTCATTACCCTGGTAACATGTCATTGGAGACATGTTAGGAGGGCTGTCCTGTGAAGTTTCCTCCTCTTTCTTTCTTTCTGCTCTGGGTTACTTGACTGTTTTCAAGGATTCTAATACAGCATGTACTCATCCTCGACATCTTTCAAGTCAAAATTACCGTGTCTCAGTGAATGCATTTATTCCCTTACCTTCAGTACTCCACTGGTGTCTCTCCTTTCCAAATCTGTTGTTTTCCACAGCTTGTGCAACAGCTTCTTTTAGCTGTTGCTCAGACACCTAGGAAATATAATGCCATTTTACTCTCAGGAGCTGAGTTTATTGCACACCATTATATTTGTATATATTTGTATATTTCCCAGTATATATGAAGTATATTTATGGATGTGCTCTATTTAGTGGCTGTTTAGGTAAAATGGGACCTTTCAAAGACAAACATTCTTTTGCAGATTTCACTAGAAGTGGAGTCCTGGATTTACTAGTACAAGCAAACTCAATACAGCATGCTTTATGTAACACTTTAAACTTAATAATAATTTATACAGTATTTGGTGTTATGAAGCATTTTGTTGAAAAACCTTGCAAGAATAAGAGATTGTACTTCAATACTAATTTAATTATAAATATTGGCAAGCAAGACCTCTGTTTTAATTATTGAAAGAGAAGTGTATAAATATTTATTTCTTTTTGGGGAGGTATGTTCCCTCTTTCAAATTATTTACTTATTATTGTCCATTCTTTCTTACACAAGACCTATGTTTTGGGTTATTCCTTAAATGTTATTTCTGTCATTTCCTTATTCACTGCATAGAACCTCATATAAGACTATCACCAATAGTCATGTAAGACTATTTAAGATTTGACTATCTTCAAATCTTAAATTATTCTACTGAAGACAGTGCAGAGCTCAGATTTTTTTTGTGTGCAGTGATGATCATAAAGAGATAAACATCTTTGTAGTCATCATTTTTCCCCCTGTATTAGATCAGCACTTGCTTCCTCTTAGTTCTCAATACGTGCTATATTGAAATTCAGACAGAACACAGACTGTGCTACCTGTGGCTCAGGGTGTCTGCTAACAATGATTTGTACTGCACCAGGATCACAATGGCTCAGCACAGCATAAACTTCATTAAGGGTTGTATTTTGTACTGAAGTTTCGTTAATTTCAAGAATTTCATCTCCACACCTAGAGAGATATTTAAAAAAAAAGAGAGATGATATAAACAAGAGATTTTCTCCTGACCTCATCTCCCCCATGTGAAAACATGCAAAAAGCAAATTCATAAGGCCAACCTCTAATTTTCTTACAGATTAAATCTGTCTTTCTGTCCTGTTACAGAAAATGGAATAGGAATGAGTTGGATGTCAAGGGGTTTTGATCTGCCATGTTGCATGCAACCTCTGAGCTTTCTGCATGTTCAGCTGTGCACACTTGGTGCTCTTTCTGCTGTCTGCAGCTCAGCTGCTGCTTCCACCTACACCTTCCTTCCTTCCTTTCCAGTTAACACTTCACTTTTCATGTCTTTATATTGTGTTAGAGCTATTTAAGGTCAGAAAGGATGTTATGTTTCTGCTACATATGTGAATAACTCGTTAAAAAAAGTTCCAATGACAAACTATCAAAATCTGCTAAACTGGATTTTTCTAGATGAAATCCAGATTTGGCTCACATGGAAACTGAGATTGCCTTGCTCTGCTCTAGTTCTCACACACATTAAGAGCCTGACTGAAGGCACTGATTTGTATAACTCGAATAATTTAAGACTATAGTTCTTTCAGCTAAAGTATTAGAGAGGAGGATTACAGAACACCTAAACTTAAATGAAAAATACTTCACTGAAACTCCTGTGTTCTATTCAATTCTCACTATGTTCAACATTACTAGTTGGTCAAAAACCTTTGAAAGTGAATTTCTACACTCTCACTAAAGCTCATTTCAGCAAATCTGTTTTTCTATTGGGTAAGAAGTAATAGAATTTGAGGAGCTTGTATCAGAAAAAATCTAGTGCTCAAACCAGCCAAGTTATGTGATATGTTTAGGGTTTTCTAAATACTTTCTCATTTGGAGATCTCCTGCAGTAGCAATGCTACAAGCTTGTCTAAGACCTTCCAAGTTAGCCCAGCTCAGGCAGGAGGCAGAGATTTCAGTGGGTTGTTGTATTTCTGGAAATCCCACATATCCTGAAGACATATGCTCCAACCCTGAGAATAACACATGTGCTCTAAACCCCAAATTCCCAGAAATCAGTATTTCTTCCTATCCAAATAGGTCAAAAATAAACCCATAAAACAGATCAATGAGAACCTTGTGGCATAAGACAGCCAGCCTTTCTCATCCTACCTGAGTCTCCCATCCATATGTGCCACTGAGCCTGGCGAGAGGGTGTGAATAAAGATCCCTGAAATACACTGGAAGTAAGGGATGCTACATAACCCAATTCCAAGGCCAACACCTGGCTCTGAAAGATGCAATAATAATTAAAAAAAAAAACAACATAAGTAATAGTCAAAGCAAACCATTGAAGAATCTTCTTAAAAATTAATTAAATTTAATTCTTTTTTCTGCACAAACTAGAACCAAAGTCTTGTGTTAATGAAAGTTGCACATTCACTATTTGTTGCTGCTTCCACTGCATTTTTCTGTATCTTTCTATTGTTTTATTGTGGGGTTGTTATGGGGGCTTTTCCCCCCTCATGATTAAAGTGTCACAGACACAATGGAATGCAGGTTTATTTTGCAAAATATCTGTCATTACAGAAGAATTCAAATGAATTTACAAGGAGACAGAATAGAAAAAAAAATTAAGGAGCTAAAATTAAGAGTGAAAACAAGCTAAAATTAAGGATATTTGGCTACTGATAGCTATATCATTTCAGTCCTCCCTCTGTTTTATATAACACAGCTGAAGACTTCTGTGAGTTTACCCTCTTTGCACTGGACAGTCACTGATGTCAGATCCCATCCTGTGTGTTTGGTAAGTCACTGGTACCTCACAGAGGCTTTGTTTTGTTCCCATATTTAAAAGTTTATTTCATTGTGCCAGTGGTTGTTTATAAATAGGAGATGATGACAGTTGGAGAGGAGGTGAAAGAATTAGAGGAAGATATAGATACTTATTTTTATTTGGTTTTAAGCCTTTTCAAGAGTGAAATTAGCTGTTTGCATAATTATGGGTAAGAGTTGCACAGTCTGTTTAATAAGTGGCATTTGTTGACAAGAGCTTTACACTTTCATGTGAAGGATATGAATGTGACTCTAAAGCTTGAGAGCAAAAAAACCTCAATGATTGGCTCTTGAGGACAGATGGTGTTCAAAATCCTGCTGTTGATAGACACTTGTTAGCACTGACAGGCACCAAGATCTAATTTAGTGTATTAAAAAAACTTAGCTCAGGAAAAGAATCAGGTTAGTGAGGAAAGACAGAGCAAATGAACAGTGGTTTGTCAGTCGGTGCTTTGTTAGCAGTGCTCAGTTAATGTCAACACTCACCTTTGTTTAGGGTAACTTCCACTATGACCCTGTCATTGGGCTTTGTAGGATTTAAGGAGAATGCTGCACTTTCTGAACTGAAAGAGCTGTTTTCCTTGGTTATGCATGTAGTGGAGCCCAGTGACTGACACAGGAGGGGTGACTGACAGCTGGAAGCAAAATGAGGTGTGCTGAAGCTTGTCCTGACTGTTAGTGTCAGAAGACCCTTTTTGGCCTGCTGGAAAGAACAGACTGTGAGTGAATGGGTTGAGCTCACATGCACATTGTGTCTAAAACCAGAGGTTGTTCTGGAAGGAGAGTACATAACCTTAAATTTCTGTAAAGCATCATAATGTGTTAATCCATGCATGGATTCTCCATTCAGTTCCAGGATTTCATCACCTGTTTTGAAAGAGAAAAAAATTATATTACTATTACTGTATTCTGCAATAAGTAACATGATAACATACATGCACTCCAAAGGATTCTTGCAAATGCAAAAAAGGATGCAGATGTAAAAGTCACTTATGGCTCATTTCAGCCTCAATCGGTCTTTCAGTGTCATTTTTTTGGGAAGTGGGAAAAGGGAGAGAAGAGGTATTTTCCACCTTCTTGTAGCCTTCCATCAGCAGCAGCAGCTCCACCAGGAAAGATGGTTTTGACATAGATGCCTATTGGTCCATAAATGCTGTCTTTACCACCAACGATACTGAAGCCCAAACCCTAATTTATGGAAGAAAAAGTGTGTGAGAACTCATGTTCAGTTCTCATAATAGTTCATTTGCAGTTTCTTCTGCATTACCTACATGGGCAGTATTGTCAGTGGAGTCAGTGGAGTAGTATAAAACATGAAAAAATAGTCAATCACATTCCTGTAGTAAGAGTAAATGGGAATTTCAGCAGAATCCTCTCATGTTTTGCTTTTTGTTTGTTCCAATCAATTAATTCACTGCACATGGAAAGGTGTCAAAATTATTTTTTAAATTTTTTCTTGGATATGAATTGGCAGCCCAAAAGTAGCAACCTGCAGTCACTTCTCTGTACTTTGCAGATCACATTTGTGAGATGAAGTAAAACTCATGGTAAATCAAAAGAGCCAGTCTTACCTTCCCTTGTCCTTTCATCAATACAATGTTTGAAATTACTGAAGCCTGTGAGCCACAGGATGTGTACACTAGTTGTGCTGTACTTAGGGATCTAGATGACCTTGAAATTGCCTGTGAATATTAAAAAAAACAACAAAACCCACAATTTTTTTAAATGCATAAGCAGGAATTCTTGAACATACATTGCAGCAACTTGTTTATTTGAAATTTTCCTCCTTATAACTGATGGTACTAAAAATTCTTTTAAAAAAAATCTTTCTAATTTTCACAAGCCATTTGTTATTCAGAAAATTGCTGCTGACTGAATTTGTCCTGTAGGGACTAAATTGGAGAAAAATTAGGATGTTGGTCCTTGAAGTGTTGCAATGGTGTAGAAAGATAAATTTGTGCTCTGGCTTGCGTCCCCAAGCCAAAACCCCATTTGTGGTCATTAGGAGACATAAACAAGTATTATCATTTTTGCCTTCAAGAACTGAACTAGAATCAAGACATTCAAAATCTTTCCTTCATCTTGTGACTAAAAACTTTATCTTGGGACATACCAAACCTTTTTAAAGCATTTTCCCCAAAATATGAATTTGTGCTGGATTTCCTAAGTTCAGCCTCTGAGATTTGTCCCATTTTAATGAACTTTTAATGAAATATTTTGTGAAATGTTTAATGAAAACTTCCTATTTCAACATGGATATGGGTATTACAAGATAATTTAAACACTGACAGAAGTAATTACCCAAAGCTATCTATGCATGAAGTTCAGCAGGGTCAGAGTTAATTGCACTCATTACACATCTGAGAGAATTCAACTTTTTTTTTTTTTTTCTTTTTTTCTTTTTTTTATGCAGCAAAGTGAAACTAGCAGGTGTTGAAGAGTGGAAGATCAGCCAAAATTTTGGCTTCTGCATATGCAAGAGACTCAATTTTGACATGAAAACCAGATTATCTATTCAACATGCGATTGGGAACAGGATTAAGAGGTGAACAGGTATGCAACACCAAAAACACACTCTCCGAAATGTATTCCTCAGTCAGACCAGGGTGATTGTTTATTCTGGGTTTTCTGAGTCTGAAATGGGAAATTTTCAAATTTCTTTTGCTTCTGTGTGAGAAGGTGTATTTTAATTTCTGTTTGTGGTGGGTAGCAATACGCAAAGCCAGAATGCTGCCAAAGAGCCTCTTGAAATGGGCAGCACATGCCACACAGGATCTTTGAGGAGAAGGAAACCCTGTGAATCCTTGAGGATCTGTTTGTGCACTCAGGTGTGGTTTGGTTTGGTTTTGTGCTCTGGTTTGCAGCCTCCTTATTCCTGTTAAAGCCTTGGGTCCCTCAGGGTGGGTGATGGGCCAGGAGAAGGCAGGGAGCAGCAGGGAGGGAGGTGGGAGCTGAGTGTGAGGAGCTTTGCCTCCATCTCCTCCAGATCTGAGCCTGGGGACCTTTGGCCATAAATACTCCAACCATCTCCCAGCCTCTGATGGTCACTTAGCATCCACCTGGAGAGCACAGGAGCCAGTCTCCAGCCTCCTTTAACAGGGTGTTTAAATCTGTCTCTTTCAGCAGGGACCATGGTGATTCTGTACCCGCTTGTGGCCATGGCTGGGCCAGCGCAGGTGCCTGGGGACACTGGTGACACTGGGGCTCAGAGCGGGGTGGTGTAAACCACCCTTGGGAATTTAGCCACACCATAGAACCTGCTGGGCAGTGGGAAGGAGAACCTGGAGAAATAGGGGTTTGCTGGCAGGGCCTTTGCTGCTCTCCCACCCCTCACAGGGGAGATGTTGGGGGCAGAAAGCAGAGGAGGCAGAGCGACCATCGCCCGGCTGGGCCTGCGGGGCAGAGGGGATCAGGCAGGAAAGCGGCTGCCATGTCACGCTGAATTGCAATGAAAAATCGAGATTATTACAGCGCTGGGTGCACGCAGGGATTTCTTTTCAAAGGGCCTGCGCAACCCTTGAGGATTCTCGATCCTTTTTTATTACCTCGTACTAATTTATATATACATAGAATCTCACCATAGGTTTATGCATATTCATTGTGCTGATTTTGCATTACAATTTGCAGTTGGCCCTTTGTACAGAGAACTTTCTAATTGTCTATTTTTTGCAGACTTAGCTTTAGTTTTTTTCTTCTTCATTTTAGAGTTCAAGGGGCCTCTCTTATCTCTTCACCTTGGAGATTGCATTCTTTCCCTTCAGCTAAAACAGTTTTACAAACACAGCATTGTTAACAAACTAAACAGCATATTTTACCTATGTTAGCAAGCTACTACGTAGCGCATTTTACTTAAAGCTAAATAGATTTTCTACCCCGTTCAATTTTTACTCTGTTTCGATGCAGAGAGCCCTGCTGGGGACAGCGCCGAGCGTCTCTCAGGTGGCTCCGCGGTACTCACCGGGGCTCTCCCAGCAGGGCAGTCCAGCTGCTGCGACAGCGATTTTCGGCTGGCGTGGAGCGCGTGGGGCTGGCGGTCCCTGAGGGGCGCAGCTCTGCGGGGCGCTGGCACCTCCACAGCCCCGGCCCAGAGCGGGCTGGCACCTGCCGGGGCGGGCGGAGAGGCGTGTTACTAACAAGGGCTGGACCGCTTGCACAGGCGTTTTAGGCAATGGTACTCGAAAATGGTTTTCCCTTTGTAAATTTCTTCGTTTTCAGCTGTCACTTAGGCAACAGCAATTAGTGTTAAATATAGTAAAAAGCATGCGTTCCCTACCAAAAAAGTGCTGGCCTATTTAGAATACACCATTAAAAAAAGCCCCAAACCATGAAATGCAAACCAAAGTGGGATGCAGGATGTTGTGAACACAGCAGCTGATGATTTTATGCATCAGCAATTCTTAGCTAAGGATCCCAGAATAAATTTGGACAGCATTCAACATTTCTTTTAGCACCATAGTACTATCACACGATGGGGGCCCGTGATCTGCACTCCCTGAGTATTACAAGAAAATAGATTATTGCTCTGCAACTTACTGGTGGAGTTACTGCGAGTCCGCTGACATGCAGCCTTACCGTGCAGAAAACCATTCTGTATTTCCAAAGGCCTTTCCTTACGTGTTGGTGTTTCCTAAAACAAAACAAACAGAAAACCAACAAACAAAAGCCATTGCTATGCAAGAAATTTCCAAAGTGATCTATTCTTAAAATACAAATTTCTTCTAATTTGGCTCGCACAGATTTCAGCCTGAATAAAAAAAAAAAAAAAAAAAAAAAAAAAATGGAGCAAATTTCATTATTTAAAATAAATAAGAGGATAAAGGGGAACGTAGCTCAAAAGTTTACTGTAAAAATGATTATAACAAGGTAATAAGATAGAAATAGATTCAGGTCCTTTGACAAAATGAACAGAAAATTAATTGGACACCCCCAGGTGGTCCAGACAGCTTGATGGATGGATAAGATATAGCCATGCTTATCTAATTTCTGAAGGTTGCTCATACTTTTCAGGTACTCAAGCACCTTAGGAAGGTGTTAAATTCAAGAGGAAAATTCTTAATCCCATCTATGCAATGGTGGATAGGTGTCTAACTTCTGATTCAGAGGGATGTCTTTCAGTCAAAATACAATCTGGGCATTTAAAAACCTCTAAGGACTAAGTTTAAGAGTTTTCAAAAAAGTTGGTACCTTCCAGTTGGAATCTCCTGTTGCTTTTGAAAATGTGGTCCCTAATTCTAGCATTTAAAAACGTGTAGATTAAACATTCAGCTTTCTAAATGCAGGTTTTTAGAACTGGTGGAAAACAAGTACATGATCACATCTGAATAACAGATGATCTTAGGAATAATTTCTGGGTGGTTCTTGCAAGTCCTGATTCTGATCCTGTTTCTGTGAGGCAATTATTTTGATCCTGAGGGAATCCTGGTTAAAGGAAGAACGTTACTAAATACAGACACCATATGGAAAGTGATATAAATAAAACAAAATGCCAGATTTTTGCTCCGTGTTATTCTCCAGGAGCTGAGACAGGAGCAGTGTCAGAGCACGACCTGTATGTTCTAATCTAAGTGGAGCTAACCAGGACAAACACTTTGTATCAGAATCCTGATTTCAGGAGTTCTGTTTGGAGATACAAGACCTATGGAATGCTAATTTTCCTTTTGGACAGCAGGTGGGGGTATTGCCAAGTAGCAAAATCCTACTAGGGCTTTCCAGTCCCATTCCCTTGGGGAGCTCTTCAGAATAAGAAATACGGAGAAGATCCTTAAAGATGAATTTTGAAAATGATTTTTTAGTGTTTCTCCTAGCTAGCTAGCTAGCTTGAAAAGTCTTTGCTATTAACGATAGATCCTAGATTCACAGAACTACTTTGTTACAGGGGCTGCTCTCTGGCTTCTCTGGGATTCGTGGATCTTCCCTTAAATCCATTTCTGCCTTTCTTCAACTTCTAAATGGAAAATTAACATTGGCAAGCTGTGTGTTTCTAAAAGAAGGGTTTGAACAGCCCTTGCTAGAGTTTCCCAGAGACTTGGCCTCCCCACAGCCTCTGTTTATCTGGGAAAAAGCTATGCTGAAAGTCACCAGAGTCTGACCACAAGAGGTTTTGGGTTTTGTCACGAAAGGCACAACCATCTTCAAATGTCTGATGAATAAATTCCCCTCCTCCCTAAAGTAAATGTCCAATCACCCCACAGTTGCTCACGCTTACTTTGTGAGCTATCATGATCTTCACCAGATGTGTTGTTGGGGGAATGAGAGACTCATCCTCCTTTCTGGACAGGTCTTTCAGTGATTGCACATTTAGTGTTAAGAGTTCATCCCGTGGGCTCAGGCAACCATCCCTTAAAGGAAAAAAAGAAACATTTGTATATTATTTCACACAGAATAATATGTCCCTATTCTGTGTGCTACCTGTCTCTGTCTGAGGAGTCAGCTGCATTCTCCCTTTGCCTTGACCAGGGCTGCCATGGGGTGCCTGGGTGTGTGATACACCCCATCCCCTGCTAGGATTTTTCCCCATTGCTGCTCTCTTCTGCTTAGTCCTGGTGATCACTGGTTGCCTGGTGATCACACAGCTGACATTCAGGCAAGATATTCCTCCCTTCTCACCATCTTGCACTCAAAAATTGATCAAAGACTACATTTACTTCCTGTCAGGAACCTTGGCTCACATTGCTTTCCAGTGGCCTTGTGGGACTGATGCCACCCTACACTATCCTTTAGCAAGGCATCACCGTCTGAAAACCTGATGTTATGTACACTCTCTCATTCTTCCAGGTTTTATTTCTTGGTGTAATTGAGCAGCACAGATCCCTGAGTGGCCACGGTTTTATTTTTCTACAATCCTGACCTGTGTATCCAGCTGGAAGCAATGTAAGGATTGATTCCCAGACATCCCTTCTTTTAACTGAGCTTCAAGGTATAGCTTGTCACAAAAAGCTGGTTGTGCAAAATGCGTGCAAACAAATGTCTCTGTAATAACTTGCTACCTCCACATGTACTGTACCTGTTTGCTGGGCCTTCAGCAGGCACGTGGCTGCCTGTTAACCCTTTCCAGAAAGATGCACATCTTGGGCTCCTGGAGATTTTAGTTCCTAAGCTGCTGTTCCCTGGTGTTGAACACAGCCTGCAGATGCAGCTGTCCTGATCCAGAAGATGAAAGGTTGCATGAAAAAAAAAAAAAGTACTAAAGCTGTTAAAAGTTACTTACACTTATTCTGAGCCTTTTTAAGAAAGGCTTAGAACCAGGTTGCCTCCCAGGAGAACAGGAGCCTTTAACACTGTCCATTTGAGAAAAAATAATGGTATTATAGAGTCAGTGCTTTACAGAAGTTATTTTTCTCAAGACTTCAGTGGCTTCTGGCTAAAGGGGGAAGAATTACAATATAGTGTCCCTTTGCATGAGGGGAAGAGAACAGAAAACTTTGCTTATGCTAACTATTGTAAGAAAAGACAGGGAGGAAAATAAACACATGCCAGAAAATTAAATACTCTGGAAAACAGAAGTGGTCTAAATGGAAAATAAGTAAAATAAGGGTATACAAAACACTAGAAGCTCCACCCCTGCTGCTGACTTGTTAAGTGGGGGCAACGGACCAGAGAGGTCTGCAGCAATGGAAAATTCTTTGTCCACTCCAGACTGGTTGAAGTTGCTGCAGTCTGCATTGCATCTGGAGGACTAATTTTTAGCATATCTTTAATGCAGTTATGAATCATTAACACGGGGCCGTTCGGAAGTAGTGCTTTGAGACATATATGGAAGGCAAAGAATGGAGGAACTAAGCACATGAAGCTCAACACATTTGACTGGGAAATACACTCCTGTGGCACAGATGTGAACACCTAGAAATTTTAAAGAGATGAGGAAAGCTGGAAAGCTAGCACACAGTTCCTTTTCCATTTGCTTAGTATTTCTCCTGATTCAAGAGAATCATTCATTTCTCACTTATTCTGCTCCCAACTGAACCCACCTCCTCTGCCCTCGCCAGCCTCTCCATACTCCACAAAGTGAAGAGGGCTCTCAGTGTATCCTGGATCCAGGCTTGTTCCCAAGAGATTTGTATGACTGAGGTATAGATTTCTGAAGGGGAGGCAAATTTCATATGTTAGGACAGGCCACAAAACATAACAGTGGTCAACTGTCTGTGTTGCTCCCAGGGCCCCTGGTCAAAGTGGCATCAACTATTTCCAGTAATCTGTAGACCTCTGAGAGCACAAGGAAAGCTGTGTAGCCACTTTCACCATTAGTAGGGCTTCATTTCTGCCCTAGGCAGAGTTCATCCAGCCCTGAGGATGAGAATTATTGTTCTTCTTCACCAAAAATTAATAGCTATTGCATCATTCCTGACTGACAGCAAACACAAAATGCAAATTTACAGCAATGTCAATAAAGGTCATTATCTTTCAGGCTGACTGCCTAAGCCTGGCTCCCATTCTGAAACCTGCCAGAGTAAATCTAAGGCTGTGAATTAATGAAATATTTAACTTGGGGCCCTGGGCTCACTGCAGGCTGAATTCAGTAGGTAATGGATAAGAGCTATACTTGTATTGACTGACTCGTTAACTCTGTGGGTTTGCTTGCATTCCAGATTGTCTGCCTTGGATGAGGAGTGTCTGAATTTTACGAAGCCTTTTTTGTTCATGAAGAATTCTTCTAGTGAGTAATATGTTGGTAAGGATATAAGCATGGACAGAATTCTATCTTAAACCAGTTGGCTTGAACTCTAATATTAGTTTTGGAGCTTTTTATTTACTTTTCACCCAAGATAAATATCTTGGGAAATACTTACTTGAACTTGAAATCAGAATTACATTATGTTTTTTTTTTTTTTTAATCTTATGGCAGGTCTTTGAAGTCTTCAGCACAGTAACAAAATAAAGGTTAACATTCAGATGCCTTAAAATTTGAGATCTTGAGTAGCAAAAAATGTGAGTTCCCTTTTCTGTTTGTTTGCACTGCCCTTTATTTCAGGCATCATTATGACATTACAGGTCAGATTCTGCATACATGGAGCATCCATTGAAACTCACAAGGTTTTCAATAAGGTGGTGTGTTTGTAAAACACGAAAAATGTAAGACAGATGTTAAAGGTAGGAAATTATTCTGCCATTTGGCTGAGTATTTCTGAGATCTTAGGTGCTTATGGACTGGGGCTGTTGTGACAGAATAATGGTATTTAAAACTCATTGTTTAAAAAAGTAATTTTCTTTCTTTTTCCTGTAGTCAGAATTCAAGTTTGGACTTGCCAACTTCTCTTCTTAGGAGTCCCTAGTCTTGTGAAATGTTCCCTTGAAAGATACACATATCTTCTCACAGACACCTGTCAGGCACACACACACACACAACTTTCCAGAACTGTTCTCCACACTTCATTTTATTGATTTTCATAGGCCTTTTCAGACTGTCCCCAACTCATCTCTGTTAAAAGCTGAGTCCTATAGCTTGTTCACAGTATATAGCTACTGTGCTCATCATGTTTATAAACATCCTCCTAATTAATTGTGTCTCTGCCCAGTTTCACATGACATCACAGAGAGCAGTGGGTTTGGTTCTGAGGTTTTTCATTGCAGCACCATGTAAGTCTTTTGGGGAACAGATTGTGTTTTGTACAATGGGACACATGCCAGGCTGGAAATTCTGGGTTGTATTGGGACATCCATGTGAAACATCACCAAATCAAAACTGATATGAAGATTTTTCCACAAACAGTAAGTTGCATGCACTTAGTCACTAGGAAAGTAGAGGTTAAATCCCTTGTACACAGCAGAAAAGTCCTGGGAACAATTTTTGTTTAGATTTGTAGTCATATTACCCATTTGGAATACATTTCAAATTAGCTCTGTGTCTCAATCATTGCTGCAATTCATTTAGGTGAATTACTTAAAAAAAAAAAGTTTTTATTGGTCTGTGGACATGTGGCAAATATCTGTATGTTGTCAACATTTGTATTTTTTGGTCCTGGATATAGATCATTGTATTCATATCCAAGTTATTGCAACATGACAGAAAATTAATAAAAGCTGTTCTTTAGAAAAATAAATGTTTGACCAATTCTTGTGCCCATAGTCAATTTGCTTTTGGTTTAGTTCTTTATTAGTTTTTTTCCTGTCTCTGATTATTTTATGCATAGAAATACTGCTGATGATTCCAAGAGTAAAGACAGTATTTATTTTTACATCCTTTTCCTTTGTAAAGTGTTCTGTTTGTTTTGAAAGGTGATTTGTAGGTCTGAATATAATGAGTACTGAAAATTTGCTAAAAAAAGTTGTCAGGTTTGAGGTGGGGGCAGGTGGATCCTAGACCAACCTCGTCTCTTCATTATTAGAACATATATTTAAACATATATTTTCTGCCAGCGAATAAACTCTCTGCTTTGTCTTCCAGCACTTCAGGACTCTGAGGAAACTTTTATCTGCATTGCAAGTTCCACTCAAAGCAAAATTTGCATTTAAACTGAGTCTTCTTGGCTGAAAGATAAAAATTAAAGGAGTTGAAGAGCCTTCTTGAATTTTCCACAGGTGAGAACAGATTAACTTTTCTTGTGTTTTGTTCTGAAAAAGTAATTTGTACATCCAGGCCAACTCTCTCTTCCTGTTCCCATTTTTTGTCATCCAAAATGCAAAGCTTCTGAGGATGTTTTTTATCTGCCATTTAAAAGATTCCTTTTTCCTTCATGCTTTCATTAGACATTTCTAACCCAGAGTCCCATCTCAAAACATCTAATTCCAGATGTTGTTTAGAAATAAGGGTAACCATGGCATCTGTGGAAAACTGAAAAACTTTTGTGCACTCTTAAAGTAAGACACAGTAGTTAGATTGTCTGAATTGAAATGTTATACAAGGCTAGTTCAAGTAAGGTCTTGGACTCAGTTAACCAAGTGCATGACAATGAGCTAATTGACTGCTGGTTTAAAAAAAAGGAAAAAAAATAAAAGGAAAAATATATCTAACAGCAGTACAATAATGTATTAAAATATTTAGTTTTTCTGATCTTTCACAGCCTTACGACTGTAAAATGGCTGGGATTTCTGAGAATATGGTCTTGGGGATTTTCTTCGAGGAGCAATTTTTTTCTGCATCGGTTCTAACAGAAAGGGCCAGAGTGTCTTTGGCATAAACTCACTCCACTGGCTCTGACATACCCCAGCCCAATGCCTTGGTCTTTTAAAAATATTTATAGTAGATGTAATTCATTTTCCCAGCAGCATACTCCCTTTGAAACCAGTAAAATGGCAGAAGCTGGAAAGCCAGGATGATGCAAGGAGCAGGGCATGAGACCAAGCTTTGCCCTAGATTGACAATTCAGCACATCAGATGTTACAGAAGGACCTTTCCCCCCATCATCTGCCCTTTGGTGTGTTTTCCTGGGAGCCTTTGCTGGCCTGCATTTTGCAGCACACGCTGTATTAATGGAACAGCTCCTCTCCCAGCTTGCTCTGAGGATGACCAGGGTGATGTGCAGCAAAAGCAAGAAGGCTGGGCAGACAGAAAGAGAGAAGTATGAAAACTGAGGAGAACACATAAATATCTAAATAAATGCAGTCTCTTCTCTTGGCTTTGGTTTTCCATCCTGCCCGTGGGCTTGTGTTTGAGACATTACAGTCTGTTGCCATAGCACTTGTCCTGGTACCAAAGGGTCAGCTAACTGGTGTTTGCATCAAGGCAAGTTAATAAAATTATATCCTGCTGATTACCAAAGGAGAAAAAATACCTTTTGCCTTTTCTCTCCTTCAAGCAGAGGATCAGGGACCAAAGGAAGAAAGGGTGCAGAAGTTTCTAGAACCAAGTAGAGCCATGCAGTCAGGTCAGCTTAGTTCCCATATTTATTTCATCAGAATTCAGTCCTTTTTTATTCTATTTTATTCTAGATGCTATTTCAACCCTGCTACCAGCCCCATTGGTAGCTCTCAGTGCTTCCCAAGGTTTTGGGAGTGTTGGGAAGATGTAATGGAATGCTTCTTGGAGCAGTAGAAGTGCTTCCTGCAGCAGGTCTCACACTCAGCAGAGCCTACTGTTCTCTGAAGGAGCTGGTATGATCTATTCCTGCCCAGTTCTCCAACAACTGGAGTGATTTCAGTCTGAGCAGGCAAAGACATCTTCCACAGTGTTTGCTGTGTCCATGCTCAGGGTATCAGATACTGCTTACCATTTCTTTGGTTTCTTTTCTTTCAGGCCATGTGAAAATTGCTGATTTTGTGAGAAGCAAACTGTAAAGGAGATCTGTTTGTTTATACATAGACCAGCTGGCTGTCCACCATACCACACTAAGCACACCTCATCTCAGAAACTGTCTGAACAAATGATGCCAGGGTAACCCTGGGCCTCTAGACACTGCAAGGAATAGTCAGAAGAATAGTGGGTCACAGAAGCCAAATTAATTAAAAGACAGTTCATCTGCTCTCATTGCTGACAGAATTTTAGAGAAGAGGAAAAAAACTCTGTCATGTAGTCCTGCAACACTGATTTGCTAATCATTTATTGCTTATGGTGAATCCCATGCAGTCAGTAGAGTATGGCTCAGAGAGTCATGGCTTTCAACAGAAAAAAAGGAATTTGCATTTTGAATACTGATGTTACAGGTTTCCCCTTACTCAGGAGAAGAAATGCACAGGGAGCATTAAATCATGCAGCACTTTTAAGCATTCTTCTCTCCTTCCTTGTGACAGCAGTATTAAGTTGTTCAGTTCTGTGGGAGTTATTAACACCTTCAGAGTCACGCTTAGGGCTGGAGGTGCTGGAAAGCAGAAGAATAATGGAATATCCACAAGAACACCACAGAAAGAATGGAGTCAATTTTCTTGAACAAAGACAAGGATTCTTCAGCTCTGAGTCACACATCATGAATTTCTGAAGTGTCACATTTAGATGGAGAGAAAATTACACTGGGACAAGAAAAAATGCCTGTTTGACTTCTTAAAGAGAGAAGGCTTAAGCTTTGTAAGTAAGACATGTGGTACAGGAAGATTGTTCTGACAGGCTCGTGCCATACGGAAAGTAGAGATCACTGCGTTCATACTCCAGGGGGAAAGCCTCAGCAGCAGTACAGGACAGGGTTGGTGTGGCTGTTACCAATGTTCATCCTACTTAGCAAGCCAAGATGAGACTTCAGAATCACTCATTGATCCATGACTCTGAAAGGTATGGAAGATTAGCAAGTAGCATTTGAAGAGGTTTAGATTGCTATGAGAGCTCTGGAGTGGGAATTTAATGGTACTCATAGTGTACAGCAGCACTAAGCAACCCAAATGCTGCTGTGAGGGACTGAGCTGCTAATTCATGTCAGCATCTGACACATGTTCTTCAGCAACACTGATGCTTCAGCCTAAGAGTGGATTTATATCCTCAGCTGTTCTATATTATGTGTACAAAGGTATTGTGGGACTTAACTCTGTTCCCCAGATCCCTGTTTTAGCTGCTTGCCAGCTATTAAAGCAAACTATCTAAACTTCCAGTCTGAGATAAGATACTGAGCAGTTGCATGTGGATATGGATCGCAGCAGTTATTGGAGCCCTGCACACTTAGGAGATGTGCAAGGAAATAAACTGTGGCAGCTGACACACACCTAAGGGCTTCAACTTTTGAAAAGACTGGGGAGTGCACAGCGGCCAGCGCCTTCACTCATAGAGACATCAGCAGGGTGCAGAAGGACTGTTTCCAAAAAGGAGCTGGCATGATTTTGCAGGAGACTGAGTAAGTTTTGGGACTTGGGTCTTGTTTTCTGTCAGAATGCAATAGTAAGTTGGTTTGGTTTTGTCTTCCTGCTGGGACTTTGCCAAGGCTGGAAACACCTTGCCTCCATCCTGCTGCAGTCTTTGTGATGCTGCGCATGCTGTGGTCATTATCAAGGGTAAGGGGAGAGTCTGATTTTCAGTAGCACTTGTGCCACTGTGTGTTTAGACATAGATGTCTAATTTTCGCCAATATATATTTTATTTTATATAGAGTAAAATAGAATATACAAGAACAACTATTTTGGTGAAAGAATCAGTTCTTTCACATAAGCATGTATCTGCACA
Organism: Vidua macroura; assembly: GCF_024509145.1. NCBI lineage: Eukaryota > Metazoa > Chordata > Aves > Passeriformes > Viduidae > Vidua > Vidua macroura. Next base: position 13,650,622 of record NC_071582.1, read on the forward strand.
GATAAAAGGCATGTAATAAAGGAGGTGTCAGGATGCCTCAGGTGCCTCACTTGCAGTGAGGTCCCTTTTACACATCACAGCAAGAGGTAGAGAGAAAGTGGAAAAATTAGGCTATCCTACTGAAAGAACTTTCTAAAGCCATCTAAAATATATTGCTCAGACAGAAAATTGTTCAGATTGTTAGGGTTCACATACTGATTAAAGAATAACATTGAAATATGAGGCTCTTAGACTTTTCACATCTCTAGAAAATGTGACATCTCTGGTGGTTTTAGAGGCATCACTGCCTTCTTCCTGAATCAGAGGGAAAGAGCATCTGCCAACTGAATCTCCTGTGTCTGACACAGTATTAATATAATTCATGCTTGCATGGCTTGTGAGATATCATGGTATCACACTACAAGAGCCCTTTGCTGCAATGACAGGTTTATATTTTGAGCTGAAGAGTCTCTTGCAGATAGAACACGCCAGCTGTACTTGTCTGAGCACTGGCAGTGGCCTAGAGGCACTAATTTCAGCAGATTGTGCATCAGCAGAGTGCAACAGCACAGCAGGGAAGCCAGTATATTTTCATGCCTTTTATACAGAGCAGGAACTCTGCAGGTTCATAGGCTCTGAAAAAGCCAAGTAGAACCCTAAGTTCCTGAGAAATATTAATTAATCCATTTAGGAGCTACTGCAGTGGGAAACATTACAATACACAGCACGAGTTGCCTACCTTGGTGAGGAACTTTCTTCTCGTGTTGTTGCAGTTCTCATTTGCTGCAGCTTTGGACTGGAGAATGCTGGTGACCACACGTGGAGGATCAGGTGGGCTGTCCTCTGCCTCTGATGTGCATGGCAGCTGTGTTCTGGGACAGCAGTCAAAATCCTCTTGACCCCAGCTGGTAGAGATCTCAAAGGGATCAGGACATTTCTCGTCGGGACTTGACCCATCATCGCTGGTTTTGGCATTGCAGAGTATAAGTGATCTTGAAATGGAGCGAAACTTTCTGGACTTCCTGTTCCCAGCATTGTTCTTCTGATCCATCTTCAGAGAACTGCTGCTCTTTTTCCTATCATTCTCCCATTTATGTGGCATGATACTTTCAATAATTTTCTCTGCTTCTGTGATGCTAAATATCCTCCAGGAAAGGAAATATAAAAGTAAGTTGTAATATACCCCACTTTCTCCCACTTAATAACCTACGCTACTGGAAAGCCCTAATGAATAAATCGAATCAACAGAGCCTTTCAGTCTGAGAACAGCCACGTGATATCTCATGACTTGCTAATTCTGCTTCTGTGCAGAGCTCTCCTAGATCCTCCTTCACCTTTTCATTCTCTTACCATGTTACCCAAGCAGAGTGGAGTGCTTTTAATAAATGTTTGTGATGCTGTCATTGTCTGCTTGCTTTGGGCATCTGCTGAATTTGCATGTTGAAATCCCAAATTGAAAAGAAAGATACTTTAAAAGCATTACTCTATCCTCCTAATATAATTTGGAAAGAAGAAGCTCCTTCTGAAGTTTGATTCATGAAACCACTATAATTCAAAGAAGATTAATCAAATTGTCAACTCTAAATTCTCTGCCTGGCACATCCGAGTTGTAAGTGGTTTAGCAAAAGTCAATCTTAGCCTTGAGAGAGTAAGGAATGTAAGGCTGCCATAAAACTTCCACCTTTGAAAACCAGAACTCACTTAAGACTGTGCATTTAAGAGTAACAGAGAGATCCAGTGAAGCACTTAAGATGTGAATATCTGATTAGGAATTGAATTCTATAAAGGAATACAGCTCTAGTACATCAATCAAAAAGTGTCCTATTACAGAAATGGTTTGTTTCAGCTCATGATTCAACATATAAAATTAAGATAAATTGAAAAAAATATATACAATCAAAATATAGCAAAATTTGGAGCTTTTGTAAAATGAGTCATGTAATGAGCATTTTAAGATAACACAAGGGTTAAAACTCTCTCAGAAAATGCTTTCTAGAAATGCTTTGGTAGGTATATGTCAGCACTGAAAATTCAACATGAGGATGTCTAAATTAATTACTTTGACTCTCTCACCTAAGTTTTATCATCATATTTACTACACAAACTTTTCTCCTCACAGAACCTAACTGATACCAATGTTGTCATTCTAGAGAAAATAGCAATTGAAATGTAAATATTTGCATAAATCAAAGATACTGTAGATGTTATACACAAAACTGAAAATCAATGTAATTTGAAAAGCACTTTTCAGATATCCTATTGAGAGAAAAAGTTTGTCCATTGTGTTCTAAACTGGATTGTTGTGTTTGGTTTTGGGTTTTTTCCCCTGTTTCTGTGCAGAATTAGGTAGATATATATGCACTTTGTACCTGAAGTTCCACTGGTGATAGAGAAAGAAAGAAGGCAAATTTTATAAAGGCTCCTTACAGCCACGACAATAAACACAGGCCTACAAACTCAGACCAAGCCAGATTTGGATAATAAATACAAGTCAGCATTGTAATAAAGCTGCAGGATTGTTTTTCTTGGTCTTTTTTTCTTATACAATTAAACAGAAAAAGCAAAAGCAGATGATAAACACTATGCCACTGAGCACCTGCCTAAAGGAATTCTATGACATTGCTGGAGAAATCCGCAGCTCAGCATGAATCTGAATCTGCTTGAATTTGTAAAATTAAAACAATTTTCAGGTGCAGCCGAGATGTCCCAGGGAGAAGGATGTTTATTTGTGCAGTCTTTTCTGGTGTTTTTGATAGGTAATGCTTTTCCATCTTTCCATCATTACTTATTTTCTATCACATCACTCCTATTAATGCTCTGCTCCCTTATGTCTCTTTTTCCAAAACAAAATCCCTAACACTTCAAAAACTCATGCCCTGATTATTGGAACTCCAGGGATTTCCTAGTAAGACACTATTCCAGGTCAAACTTTGACAGTAGCCAGAATATGACAAGTTCCCCAAACTGGTGTGCTTTCTGTCCCTCTCTGTGTGTCCTCGGGATCCTCTCTGCTCCTGTGGGAGTCTGACCCTGCTGGATTGGAACAGGGGAATGGAAGTCATTGGGCTCCCAGCCTCCCTGGCACTGGCATGAGGGAAGCTGTCAGGGTCAACCTGGACTTGCATATTCTCCATCCCCTTCAATTCACAGAACATCCTACTTTTTTCTTTTTTCCAGAGTAGCCTCTCTTATGAATGACAAGTTTGGTGTGATTGAGAACTGCCCAGCAGCACAGCCACGCTCTCTTCCTGTGATACAGAGCACACAAATGTAAGGTTTGGAGATCTTGTTTGTGACTTTTTAAAAATGTACTTTTTAGTGTTTTGATAAGCCTAAAGCCTTAGTCTAAATTTTTGAACTCGGAAATCCCTGTTAGCATCTCCACTGTATTAGGAAATTAATCTTGTTAAAGCCTATGATGTTGTGTTTCCCGTATGTCTAAATGTAAAAATGCAATCTGGCCCATTAGACCAGAATGTGGAGTTGAAAAAGAAAGAATAGCTGGGATAAAGGGAATTTCTGCAAGTCTCTATTCTCAGCTCCTGGGTAGGAATCAACAGAACTGGAGGTGAGTGGAATGTGCATCCCTTGAAAATCTGCTATAGGGATCAGTGCCCCTTCTGTGATACTGGCAATTGCTATTAGCCATCACAAATGTACCCAAGCTGCACATTCAGACCTAAACAATCCTGCCTGTGTGGGGAAACTAAAAGAAAGAACACTTTTCATTCAAGTATTTCAATTTTGTACAAACATTAAACACACTCTTACTTTTCTCAAAGAGGAAGAATTTTAAAAGAGCTATTAAGCATTTGGATAAGCAGACGACTTGATAGCTTAATGGTCAGAATGCAGCTCTCTGGAGACTGGCATGCCAGAATGAAGTCCTTTCTTGCTCTGCCTGAAGCTAGTGGGCTTAAGGGAGAACTGCCTTCAGTACTAAATGTCCAAGAGGCGCTTCTCTGGCTCTGCTAAACATCTGGGATGCAGGGACGATGGAAGCACCTGTTGAAACAGTGAAGGAAACACGGGTCTAAGTGCATCCTGCTTTCCCATCCCCCTGTAATGCTCCTGAGGAATTTTATCTTATGCAGAGAGAACTCTTTGCCCTGCTCCATCAGCTGTTTCCTCCTCCCCCACCCCCATGAGAGCTCCATCCATTCAAAGAGCAAGTTTAACCCTGAATGACTTACCCAATCCCACAGTGAGACAGGGGCTGATGTGAAAATAAACCCACTAGACCTGAAGACTTCCAGTTAAATACTTGCTCTTGCTATAAGTATTAAATCACAAGTCCTAACTAAGGCAACATTCTTTCCAGGGCTGCTGATTCAGGGTCGCATAAGTGACAGAAATACAGGAGGTATCAAAAATGTAGTTTATAAGTTTTCCAGTAAAAATATCCAGAAATGTTATTTTACACAGCATACAATATCACAAGTACCAGAGAAGCTTTATGATTCATTGCCATCTTCCACCAAATTTAATTTGAGATATTGATGGCATGGACAATTACTTCAAAGTCAATTCTCCAAACCATTCATCTTTTTTCTCCAGTGCACTCACTGCTTGTCATTTTCTTTTGCCATTCTTATACCTCCAGCTTGCCTGATGGAAGCTGTCTGTGGTTTGTAATGCAAACCAAATGTTCCTTCTATGTTTCTTTTTTTTTTTTTTTTTTTTTTTTTTCCCCAAGCTTTATTTTTCCAGCCTTAAATCTTAAAAGCCCAAACTCAGGCTGTCTTCTGCAAACAAAATACATGATCTGAGCTGTAGCCATTTGGTTCAAATTTTTGGTTGGATATTAAACCAAGCATTTACAAGATACAAATAATTTGGTGTAGCTCCCAGATTGAATGTGAATGCTCTGCTGTTAACCAGACAGTAGAAAATACAGGACTTTACTAGCAAGAACAAGATGAGTTTTACATTACCAAGTGCTAGCAGCATCCTCTTTTAATCTAGATCTTGCATCCTAATTTAATCTAGATCTCATGATCTTATTCAGATTCATTGCTACGCAGTACTATCAGCACTGAAGTACTGCAGATGTTTAGGGTTTCCCCACAGTAGGTAGAGCTAAAGATTTGGAAGTTTTCTAATAAAGAGTAAGAAACTCTCAGAGAGTAGAATTAAAAAATGATAATTAAAAACCCTAATGGTAAAATAAAAATTTAAAAGGAGGAACTTACAACAGCGAGGCAGACAAACCTGACTCCTGCAGAAGGCTGTTCCTCTTCATAGGCCTGGCAAAAAAAGACAGAGTGAATAATTGAAAACACACTCTCCTGGTGCCACGTGACTCAGTTTCAGTAATTGTGCTCAGTACATTGGAACGGAGCTATTGTTTCCTAATTGAAGAAAATGTCAGCAAGGCTAGATAAACAAAAGCAATGGGATGCAGTATTGGGGAAGCTGTTTCCAGCAGGCTCCCAGCTACCTGGACATGGCAGGACCATTTAAGGCGTTTGTGTCATTTGTTTTTACCCATCACTCTCTGGTCCAAGGTTTGATGGGGTTCAGGCATGTTAAACCCACCTGAGGGGAGCTGGGGCAACAGCAGAGTCTGTGCTAATCCAGTGAAGTTTTCTGTTGGAGGCTGAGATGGCAAACATACTTCTTATATTTTTCAGCTGATATTTTAGCATTATAAAAACATTATGCTAGTAAGAGTTAACATTAAGCTAGTAAGAGTTTCATAGACAAATTCTGTTCCAGGAGCAAAACATAAGAGGTGCCACTTTAGAATGCCAGACCCCTGTATTGTTCACCATGAGCACAATCTCTTTAACCTACCAGATCTTAAATACTTTCCCCCTTATGGGCTAGACTGCAACTTTGTGATCCAACCTGATCAAGTACTCAGAAAACTGTTGTTTATCACACAAATCATGTCAGTCCCCACCTGTTGATCCTCAGTTGTGCTCAGACAGACAGGTAACAAAATTGCTGCAAAAACCTGCTTGCTCTCAATGAAATTTTGTGATAAGATTCATAGGGTGTTTGTTAATTTAAAAAAAAATCCCTAAAAGGAAACATTGTATCTGAAACAGTTAATGTTAGTTTATTGAAATAGTCAGGCCTCTATAGAGTATTCTCACAAACCACAAATCTCATGTTTTCAGGAAAATGTAATCATAAACCTGGCCCTGTCTGGTCATGAAAATGGTCAATATGAGAGTGCTTAGACACCTGCTGCCCTCTGTGTTCTGTGTCTTGAAGGGTCTGGTTTTATTGCTCTGTCACTAACCTTGCAAAGGAGGGAGAGGAATTATAGAAGAGGTTTAAAATATTGCATGGATAGGGGCTCATGTTTAGTGATCCTATCACTTCCAGGTAAAACATGGCCTGTAAAGACAAACATCTGTCCAATGAGAATGATTCCATACTGGGAGAAAAAGGGAAGATGAAATCTCTGCTCGGTACAGTGTCTACAGGAGTCCTGGAAAATGCTGTCCATGATTATACAATTGTGGGCATTCTGTATTTTAAACGTTTATTGAGAGAATTTGACATTATTTTCCTAACATCTATTATTGGGATATTCATTCCCCAAAGGAAATCTTCTCTAAAGGACAGAGGTTTTACCTGACTCACTGGTTAACAAATGACATGGAGCATTACCCAACTCTTTCAGAAGAACCAAATCTTGGCACTGAGTAGTGATCAACAATTATGAAACAGCTTTCCTGGAAAGGAGGAGAAATAGGGAGCCGACTGTATTTTGGCAAAGAGTTTGTCACTGTATTTGAAGAGAGAGTACAGTGGCCTTGTACATAAAATGGGGTTTTATATGTAGTGCTAGTACTGTAAAAAAGAAATATCAACAAGGAAGCAAAGCCACAGACTGTTTACCACTTTACTGTCTTTCACTACAACACACACATGTTTTTGTTTAGCAATAGAGAACTCATTCACACAAAATCTCAACAGTCCCTGAGTTCTGATCCAAGGTGATTGAGCTGGAAGCTCAAAAGCATTGGAAAGCTTGCTTTATTTCTTCCCATTGTCACATGCTTTTGCATTTCCTGACTATGGGCTGAATAATGTAAGTCCCTAAGCCACTGGGAGTTTTGTTCATTCCAAGTCTGGACTTCTGCCAGGGCCAGCAGCAGAAACATAAATATCACAAGGAGGGGCTGTTTTTTCATGTTGCTTTACTCTAACCTTTTGCAGTTTTTTCCATCTTCTCTGTACAGTAGTTGTTCAGTGCCCAGTGGTGAACAGAAAAGCAGGTTTTTAGAAGCCATGAGGAAAAGGAGAGGGAGAACCTCTACTATGCCTGCCTCTTGCATTAATGGTATGCTTTGATATTGGATACTGTGGTCAATCTTCATTACTTAGCTCAAAGGTATTGTTGCAGGAAAAGGGCAATGAACACTGATCAGAGGCTGGAAATTTGTATTAAAAGATTGAAATTATGTGGACCCTGCTATGCAGAAAGGAAATACAATGATAAAAGTTTATGAGATAATAGGAAATATAAGGCAAATCAGTGTGGTTTCTTTATTTCCTTCTCATGTGAGGGACAGGAAAAGAATGTGGTAAAATAAAGAGTGTTCAAACAAATAAAAGGAAATACTTAAAATCTAAAGCATAATGAATGTGTGGAACAAGAAGATAGCAGAAATCATGAGCACTTTGACGTTAGCTGTTTTGTCTTTGATTTCAGTCAGACAGAGACTTCACCTCAGGAAGTGAACTGATGAACATATATATCTGTAGATAAAGGGAATAGCATGCAGAAGGGGCAGCAACTCCTGCTCCAGAATGAAAGTCAAACAGTGCAGTTTACTGATAGAGTGATACTCCAGCCATGGGATAGTTACCATAAAATGGAGTAACTCTTCTGATGTCTGGAGTTAGTATTTATTGGCAGTGGGTAAAGCAAAGAGAAGAGCCACTGCACTTAATAGTTACAGCAATTCTTCTCTTTTGCATGAGTAAAATCAGGATGTGTCTGGAACTATGGCAGATACAGGAGCTGATCCCTCTTTTCTCCAAATTATTTTCCACATACACAGGTTTGGATTCTAGAGGACAAATATGCAGACTATTCAGTACTAAATATTTTGCCTGTTGCTACTGGTGATAACCTTTTCCAAAAAGGAACGTATAAATTTAAACAGGACATTAGTACTGGGCAAAGCAGATCTAAGTAATGATGGAACAGCCTCAGTCCTGATCTCCACCCAACCCCAAATACTGCTTGTCTTAATATGAAAGAAAGCCAATAGTTTGGAGTGTTCAAGTTTTTATCCCATCCTTACATTGTTCAGCAAAATGATAATTTACTTTTGCCTTAAACACAGCCACAATTTTCACATTTGCCATGTTCCAGACTACAGTTATGTTGTACAGGACAATCCATGCCTTCATTGCTGCTAAGCCAGGCTGGATTAGTCATCGCTGTCTTGGGTTTCATGACTTTCACACTGCCCTTCCATCCATGAAAACATAGCTACATGGCATGCTGAGTCACCATATCAGCCCAGCTAATCCAGTATCCTTCTCCAAAAATAACTGACAGCAATTGTTTTAAAGGGATTAACCTTAAAAAAAAAAAAAAAAAAAAAAAAAATCAAGATAGAGTTTGCTTTCAGGAAGAGTTTCTGAGTACCTTGGTAGAGTAGACTGGCACTATGAAGTTTTGTACATTATTCCAAAATGCTTGGACATATCATGATATGATATTATATTATATGACATGACATGATGATATGATATGATTATGATAGTCTTGTTTTAGCAGAAGTTACAGCTGCCACATCTTGGATAAGTATTGCATATTGTCAAATTAGGTAAATCTCTTTTTAATTCCTTTCATTACTTAGTACCTAACTTACGCCAGGAAACACAAAGATATTTTTTACCTTCTACACATGAAATGAATCCTGTGTAATAGAACTGTAATTTATCCATTTCTGGCTCCCATTAAGCTTTTGATTTCAAGAGTATGCACAGGCAATTAGTTTCATGTGTTACATATAAATGTACTTCCTTGTAATTGTTTGAAATTTGTTGCCTCTAAGATTTGTTCAGTTCTTGTACTAGGAAAAATATTCTGATCTTCACATCTCTGTGGAATACTTTTCTCATTGATCTCTGTACTGATGTCATCCCGAGTCTTCTACATACTTTTATCTTTTTGTCTTCTGCCCCTCCTTTCAGCTTCACACTGCTTTCATATGTTTGGAACTCCTCCTTTTGCTTCAGATCCTTTTTGAAAAAATTCACTTCCTTTTGTGAACTTTATTACCTGACTATTTTATGATGGTATCCAGCTCTGCAACCTCCTAGACTACTTTCAAGTGAATTGCTTTCTTGTGAATTAATAAAAGTTCCTAGACCTTGTCTTGCCAGAAACATTGGTGTTTCATGACTTGCACTCCAACTCTGTGATTACTAACCTCTCTTGCTGCAGTGCCCCAGAGATGAGCAGTAAAATACTGCTTATATAGTTCCATGCAAGAGGGTCTAATTCTAAGTGTACACCCATAAAAGGTATTTTTACCTCATCTTGAGAACATATCCTTGAACTCCATGAAGAATATGTTACTTTATGCATACAATGCTTTGTTTACAAAGTGGCCCATGTGATTTACATAAGTGATTGTGTTAAGAGTGTGTGATTGAAAAAGTACAGCACTATGAGTCTAAAGTTTGTTGGCTGTAGCAATAGGGGGGTGCATGAGGCAAGAATGGCACCCTTTCAGCTAAGTGTTGTGAGCTGTATTTTTATTTTAATATTTTTATAGTGTGTGTATAGGCTATGTGTGACATTATGCTGGGCTTTGAGAAACACTAAATATTTATGTCAGCTATGAAGTTTCTAAATATCTGGTAATGAAGGAAAGACCCATCTCTTTTTTTTTTAAACCATTGATCAATACACGGTTTATAACTTAATGCAGCACCAGAGTAGTAAGAGCATTATGTGAGCTCTCCTGTATGGTGTCATTCAAGTTTAAAGAAATATTTTAAAAAGTTATGACTTTACCTTCTTTGCACATAATGCTCCTTTTTCATCTGACTTAGTATTTCCTTTAATTTATAGTTCCCTAAACTGTAGGCAGACATAAGGGCCCTTTAGGCTGAATGAAAGGAGAATTATCAATAGCCAAACTATGATTTATAACGAAAAAAACATAAATGGCAAAAGAAAACTGAACTGACTCTACCTACAAAAATGATACAAAAATTTTCTCTTTATTTTTTATGAGTTCAGTTAAAAGGTATATTTAGACCTGCCCTGTTTTTTTAACCTGTTACTGTGAATCCATATTGGAATTTGTCACATTTGTTGCTGCTGCCTTCTTTACTCCGTGAACAGCCAGATGTGAATGAATGGAAGTACTGAAAAGGTGAATAAACTTAGTCCACCTGAGAACCAGTGGCAGAATTTGCTCCATATTTCACACTCTGGTCCAGGCACCACTTGCTCCAGCAGCCTGATCTCAGGCTTACCAGAGTCAGGGGCTTGTCATCCCTTAGCATTTCACAGGTGACATGCATGGTCCTCTCTCGGTGGCTGGGTTGGTTGGGTTGGGTTGTTTGTGAGGGCTTTTTAAGGGGGAGAAGGTATTGCAGAGTGTTTTGGGGTGTTGTTATGGTTTGGTTTGGGCTTGCTTTGTTTGTTTGTTTCTTTGTTTTTTTTCAGTTAGCTTTGTCAGTGATTGGTGATGAATTACACAACCTCTTCTCTTGCATATTAGTGTCTGAATAAAATTACTTTACCACATTTGTAGAGTTGTCATTTTAAGCACAAGGTTTAAGCAGTAGCTATTTCTGAGTATTTGTCATCCCTGGAGCTTGGCAGAGGCAAAGCTACTTAACAGAGCCTGCTTCTTAAGTCTGCACTAGAAAAGTCTTGAGGACCGTTCACATTTCTGCTGCTCTACCTTATCTCTAAGGCTATGACAATCAGAATGAAGCTGAGCAGACAGGTTTTGTTTGTGGTGTTGAAGATAACAGTATAAAATTCCAATGGCAGCTCTGTTGTTTTCTGGCAATTCTGTAGCTTTTAACACTGACTTTAGTAGAAGTGCACACCACATATGTCACTCACCAGCATTACAGAAAAATCAGTTTATTTTACAGGTTTCCCATGAGGGAAACAGTATAATCTGTTACATAAATAGGTCCCTGGTAAGGCACAAAACATAATGCTTCTGGTGCTTCATGAGATCTGATGATACCTTGGTCATAGGTGTGATAAATGGTCTGGGGTCAGCTGCAGCATCCCAACCAGTCTAGGATTTAGTGTCTGTTGGAAATTACTTTTCTTCCACATTTTGAAATCAGCCTATACCTCCAGAGCAGAGCTTATCTAATGTTAAGCAGTTTAGCTAGTGGCTGAGAGATCTCAGTTGAGGATTCCTGATTTTGGGTTTTGATTTTTCTACAGAATCAGTCCTCAAGCCCAGAAGTTGTTGTTCTAATTAACTAGTATGATTAACCTGGTGAAGAGAAAACGTTAACATGTAATTTCTGTACTGATGAAAATAATTCCTACTCCAGTTAAAGCTTACCTTTTAAAATAAGTACCAAATCTGAATGTAAAGACATTATTACACCAGTCTTGAAAACTTGCTATACACTTAGATTGTTATTCTGCTTAGTTACCATTTCTTTTAAACATCACTGTGTCCTCATTTGCCTTTATTCTGTGTTGGCCCAAAAGAGCTTGACTATTGCTGTTATGGCACAGTAAATTCTTATGATCACTTCCCCAGAATTTTTTATGAACATCAGAAGGAGGACCATGGAGTGAGAGGTGTCATGGAAGAGCAGCAATAAACTGGGCTGTGGGACAGATGTTCTGCCTCCAGACCCGGGGCTGACTTGTGAACTGACTCTCTGGAAAGGCAGGAGACACTCAAAGAGCTGGTGTGAAACAGCATGCTGAGGTTCAGCACAGTGCCATCTCCTAGAGCAGGCTTGGTGCACCTGGCCACTGAATGACCCCGACTCTGCAGCAGAGATGGGCTCAGGGAACTCCAGCTTTCCAGTGTCCTTTTCTTATGCATGCTCAGTTTTGATCCAGAGAACACCTAATACTGATTTCCATAAGAACTGATGCTATACTCCTTGTCTCAGTTGGATTTCCCAAAAGAAGCAGCCTCTTCTGGGATTTAACTCCCAAGTAATTGTTCAAAATCATATTCCAAGACAAAAATATGACCACCAATATTACCCAGGATTTTCTTTCTCTGGTTCTTTCTTTTTTTATTTCAACACCTTTTAAACGGATTATAAATGCTGTCTTTTTATTCATCGACTGAATCTTTAAAGACTCGATTCAAATAAACACTCAAGAATACCCAGACCTTTGAGGGTTGCATAAGTTGAGGAGCTTTTCTCTTATTTCTGTCATAAGGAAAGGACCCTAAATAAATAAAATTGGTATCTGAAAAATGTTAAGACTTTGACAATATCAGTTTAGGCTCAGCATTAATCTTGGGCAAAGAAGTAAACTACCCATAACTAAATCTTACCAACCACATCTAATGCACTATAAAGCAATAAAAATCTGCCCCAGCTCATTTTTGACTGAACACTCTAATTGAGTCTGGAGATCTCCTTCCAGCTCTGATGGTAACCTGCTGGTTTGATCCAAGGCTTGCTTTCCTCACTTCTGAATCCTTGTTCTCACCAAAGAAAGAGGGTTATGGCCTTGTGGTCACCTTTTTTCCTGGGCGTGTGGGGTGAAAATTTCTCTGATGAAAAGTACTGAAAGATAATTAAATGCTTGTTGTTTGGTTTTTTTAAATGGGACAACGGACAAAATAATTAACAGCTACTCTTAGAAAACAACAAGAATTTGCTGTTGTCAAGTAATAATATCCTTGCAACCCATCTCCTATTAGGCAGAATCTATTGCATACAAAGCTTATCCTTATGATAAGGCATGCAAGCTATCTCACAGGGTGCAGTATGTGCCCCGCTGTTATACAGAGAGCAGAAATACTGTAACAGCAGGAGGCAAATAAAGCAGCAGATCACAGCCCTGGTGCTCTCTAAGAGCAAGGAGCTGTTAAAGCAACAAAGAGGCCTCGCTGTCAGGTCAGTCCTTCAGCACAAATCGAGGCAATTTGACAGCCCCACAGCTTTATGTCATCTGGTCCCAGGCTGCTGCAGTGGGGGAAGAGGGGAGGTTTTGTCCCCACCTCCACCTGGGAGCAATGCCCCTGCAGAGGAGCAGCAGGCGCTGCCCCAAAGCCCCTGCAGTGTCCCAGGGCTCTGCTGGCCAGGAGCTGAGTGCCCAAATGTGGGCTCCCCAGCTCCACCAGCCAGGCTGCACTGGCAGCAGGGACAGCACAGCACCAATACCCTGTGCTGCACCAGCCTGCACCTCTTTCTGCGGGCTCACACTGCTTGATTCAGTTACTAATGAGGCGCAAAATAACAGATACTATTAAGTGAACACTGCATTAATAATGCTGGCAAGGTTTCAAGTCTACAGATGTTATTTATAATACATGACTAAACAAATACGTATCCCCTTTGAGACTCAGACTCAGGAGCAATTTACTGATTTCCTGTACAGGCTAGTTCATACAGAGATTTGAGTAAATACTGCATTTGAATTTCTTGCTTGGATCTAAGCTCTGAAAATGTAATAGGCAATCATATTAATGTTCAATTTTAAAATTGTTCGGAAATTTATTTTCAGATTATTGGATACTGGCCCTATCTAGTTCTCATGGAGGAATATATTTTTCTGTATTGCTTCTTTAAAGAAAAATAAAATATTCAACGACTATAGCCTTCAGTTACACAGCACAGTGGAAATGAGTAGAAAGGTTAGAGAAAATTCTGGGGAAAAATGCACTTAGCAGAAGCTAAAAAAAAATAATTAAAACCCCAAATTCACTCCTTTCCATCTGGTTTTGAAATTAATTAATATTATTTATGAAATTTAATTGCCAATTAGATATTTTGTAGTTTTAAAAATGTTTCTGAGCAATGAATCATTTGATCTTGATGTGATTTTGTTTCTTTTCTGCCTCTTATAATATTACAGGTATACAGGGGCCTTCAAAACTGAAGAAAGCTGTGAACTCACAAAGGTGTGTGGTCTCTGCAGGCTTTTACATACATCAAGAGAAAGAGGAGAAATATTTTACAGCAAACCAGAAGTGTCCTAAATTAAGGTACTCCACGAAGAGAATCTTTGTTCAATTCATAATGCTGATCACTGACCAATAATAATTTGCTTCAAATTTCTCAGACAATTTAAAGACAAAGCAGTGATAACAGTGAATAGACAGACAAAAACGTAATTTGTGACATTACCTCTTATCTGCTTATTCTTCTCTTTCAAATTCTGAAATTAAAGCAGTTGAAAATAATACATACTGGCATGTAAAAAGAGCTGACTGCATGATGCCTAAATAATTTGCTATAAAAATATCACTTACCATTGACATTGCCAAGTATCTTCTTATTTAAATCTGCTATTATCGTGCCTTCTTGGATATGAAATACGCAGCAGAGTCCATTCCCAGTGTGTTAAATACTTGAGAAAATAATAAATGCAGTGTAACTCCACAGTGTTTGGATATTTGACTGTAACTCCTAAGCATTCAAAGTGACTACTCAATATAACAACTTTTCCTCTGCAGAAAATGCCTTGCTATTTGCCAGCAAATCTTTAATGCTTTAGATTGGGTATTTCCAACTACCGCCCTACTTGCTAGGCAGATGTGTATAAAAGAGATGTTATTTCACTGAATCAACCACTGAGATCGTAACCCTTTTCCTGTACCACAAACAGAAATATAAAACCTCAGACTTTCCTTTTGGACTTTTACTGACTTGTGTCTGTTGTAAGAAAGCAAAACACAACTAATCCGAGCGCTAGTATATGGAAAATGTGTTAAAACGTTTTAGATCATCTCACTGCTTCTCATTCCTGCAATTCATTGGTTAACTGGCTCCTTCTGTGTTTATGTAGTTGCATGGTACAAATACAACACCTAAACTTCTCACCCAAAGTTGAAATGATTCATTTATTACTTTTTACGCCACCCCCAGGAAAAAAAAAAAAAAAAAAAAAAAAAAGAAGGAAGAAAGAAAACACACAGTGCTCATTTAACCCAAGTGAGTGAAAACGTCTTTCATAAGGTCTGTAAGGGCTTTGGGAGGTTTTTCTTTGGTGAATAAAGTCTGTGTAGTGGAGGGAAGAGTTTTGTCCGAGGATGGTAGAATTTAGGCTACAGCAAACAGACAAACTAGAATCCTTTTGCTGTGAGAAAATAAGATAATAGTAAAGGAGGTGCAAATGTTATTTATTCATGAGATCAATTGAGATGGAGTCATTGTTTTGAGCGGAGGCAGGACTGAGAGAGGAGGTATTTTTGTGAGTGTAGTGAGTGCCTTGCTCTCTGGAATTGTATCAATATTTATTTAGGTCCTTTAGTGAGGTAATTACCCTAAATAGATAATACATAGGCTGTCCATCTTCTGGGTGCCTTTAAATATTAGTTAACCACATTAATTATAGCCACAATGGGGAAAGGACAAGCAGAACAATAAATGAGGGCCATACTAAGAAGTGGAAAACAGGATTAAATGAAGACATTTCCTCTGCTACTTTTTCTATAATGCAGAGAATGGGGCTATGTGATAAGGCACTCTTCCATAGGATGCACCACCCTGATTTCTGATACTGCCTGTGGATCCAGCCACTGTCAGACAGGAGGGATTACAGTGGGTAACCCTTGCTCTCCCAACAGCTCTGATGGGACAGTTACTCTTCCTCCATTCATCATCCTCTCCAGATGGACATTCGAATTAATCAGGTTCTAGCCCTAACAGCTAGTTTCAGGACCACAGCTGGAATCAGCATGTCTAGACTGATTTATTCCTGGCTCTCAGGCCTATGTGCATGCTACTATTCCATATGCTTCCTGTTAGAGAGGTAATAGTGCCATTTCGCAGTATAACTTCAGTTTTTCTTTCTTCCTCCCCTTTTTATTGTAATTAGACATCATTTTGCTTATGTAGGAAAATGTCCTGCCCCTGCTCTGAAAGAGATCAAACTTCCAGACAAACAAAATAAAGTTCACAAAGGAAACAGTTAAATTTTTTGACTGCCTTCACTGTCACAGAAAATGCTAAACACATTTGTAAGTTATATAAAACTGTGTAAGTTCATATTTTCCTCTCCTGGTTTCACAGCCCAGAACAGCAAAAGGACCTTGCGACATCTCTAGGCTCTCAAGAGTTTAGTAATAAAAATAAAAATAATCCTCTGCAGAAAACAACACTCCACACCCTGCTACTACTGAGCAAATGAGTTTCCCATTTTCCTCACTTATCCTCAGACTAAACAATGTTAAATTTACAATTCTAACATCTATTTATAGCAGGCACTCTACCCTAAGAACCACAGAGGTTAGTGTATATCATTGTCCTTAATCCACAGGCCAGCTTTCAACTTGGCATGTCATGTAATTAGCAGGGAAATCTGCCTTAATTAATATCTAAGCAATTTATGCACTGAAGCATGATAAAGCCCCGAGGTGGGTGGTGTGTGTAGGGGTGGAAGGGGGTGTTCATCTGCTGTGAATTAACCTCTGATTGTAGTACTTCATGTTTACTGTGAATAGTAACTGATAACATTAACAGCACCATGGGCTTCTGCCGGGGGTCTGCAGAGCCTGGGAAGTTCCTGTGGATACTGCAGGGGAGGGAATTCCTGGGGGGTCTGACAGTGATGATAATCCTGACAGCACACACTGGGGGAACTAAACCGGGAAGGTGCCTGCAGGAGGGGAAAGTGGGCTAAAAAGCCATGGGGGGAGCAGGGGGTAACTGGTGTGAGACTGTGGAAGCAGCAGAGGGTGATTTGGGGATGTAAGTGCAGGGGCTGAGGGGAAGGAAGGGATTAAAGGAGGAAAGAATTCAGGTTAGGGTGCTAGGCTGGATTTGAGCAAGTGGGTAAAAACTGAACACAAGGTGCTGGGTATAGACATCAGCTGAGCCTAAGCTGGGTAAGACCCAGCACTGGACTGGGCTCTGCAGACTGGGCTTAGCAGAGCAGGGAGGTTCTGTGAGGAGCTGACCCTTTCCATTTTTCTCTAGAGCAGCAAAGAAATTACATTCAGGCCTCGTGCTCAAAAGAAGCTCATCCACAATCTTTATGTCACTTATCTCAGCAGATATGACAAAGGGACAAATATGCTCCTGCTAACATTTTTTGCAAACTCAAGGATTGAGCAATAGAGAAGTTGTTTAGGAAAAAAAACCCCTTGATTTAAAGGATGTCATAATTTTGATACCTTTTAAATATCTTTCACTTTGTACTTTATCAATGCCCCTAAATCTCATTTAATTTCTTTTTCTAGGTGATTCCCATTTCATATAATGAAAGCAAAATAACCTAATCTTAAAATGAAGAATACTTTGTTCATGTATTTGGTGGTATTGTTGTTCTTTCCAGTGTTATTCTTCAGTCCATCTTTAATATAGCTTGACATTTTGTTTGCTTTTTTTGACCACTACTGTGCCCTGAGTAGAAGTTTCCATTAAGCTGTCTGCAGTAACGCCTAGATCTTTTTCTTGAGTGATTTTGCAAACCATCAAGTGTATATAAGTAGTTCAAGTTGTTCCTTTCAGTACACATTACCTCATGCTTGCCTACACTGAATTTCAGCTACCATCTTTTTTGGTCCCTTCTTTAAGGCTTTTGTTTGTTTTGTTTGCTCTTGGCACTTTTTTTAAAATTATGGCTTTTTTAAATGATCACATAATTCCCAATTATGGTGTCTCTGCTACTGTATGCCTCCTTTCCAGATGAGTAGCAAATAGATTAAATTAACCCAATTTTTGGTGTAGGTCTTAGGATCTCTACTTGTTAATATACTTTTCAGCTCAAAATAACTTGACTTCTATTTTTTTATTTAGTCTTCACAACTTTCTGAATCTTAATATATTTCTTAGTCCTCTTCTATTCTTTACCCTTAGACATTTTATGACATATAAAATAAACACCTAGGTTATACCCCTAAAATTATACTTTTATCCATTATTCTAACGTCTTTTTAAAAGAATTTAATCACAATTGGCTGTTAAAACTCGACAGGGACAAGTACAGCCAGAGCAGCTAACGTCAAAGCTGGAGTTTACCTAGAAGAGCAGAATGGCAGGACAGAGGAAGTCAAAATCTCAGTTTGCAAGAAGAGTCTCTTTCAGT
This sequence comes from Vidua macroura, assembly GCF_024509145.1. Lineage (NCBI taxonomy): Eukaryota > Metazoa > Chordata > Aves > Passeriformes > Viduidae > Vidua > Vidua macroura. Next base: position 13,668,803 of record NC_071582.1, read on the forward strand.
CTCTCCAGAGCAGTGTGGAATAATCCTTCCACAGCTGACTTCAGAAAAGCAGCTCCCAGGTGCTCTTGGTCTAACTAGTGAGCTCAAGCCTGCTCTTCTGTACCCCAAATGTCACTCTTCCCCTCCCTGCCTGCTTGGCCGCAGTGGAACAGCTTGTTCTGCTCTCAAACTGCTCAAGCAAAGAGAAATGGGAACAGGAGTGGGGTTTGAGGATGTAACTCTTTTCTCCAGCTATCCCCAGGCCACCCACCCTCACTGAGGTCTTGGATGCAGCCTTGAAAATGGATGCATGTGCCAAAAAGCATCAAGGAAGAACAGGATCCTTACTACTAAATAAAGCATTAAATGAGCACTCCATGTCCAATTCTGGCATCCACTCATTTTAACACAGATGGCAACAAGGTGGGAAGAGTTCAGAAAACCATTATAAGAAGTCTGAGGACTGGGTTTTGCAGTAAGAGACCAAAGAATTTGTTTTATTTTCTTCCAGCAGATTGTTGCAATGTGATGTCTTTGCAGTCTGTGCACATACCAGCATGAGGCAGAATTCAGAGACTGGAACATGAAGGCAGATGCATTTGAATCACAAATATGGTTACATAAAAGTTCATAATTAAGGTAATTAGAACTTCCTGGAATGTTTATTCTGCTCTATGCAATTTATCACAGCAGTGATACACTGGTTTTGGCAAAGTGGCTGATCTCATCTCAACATTTAATGCTGTCCTAATCAATTTTGGGAACTATGTTTCTGTTTAGATCTTTTTTCAAAAGCCTGCTCAGTCATTCATATTTTGCATTAATAACTGGAAGAATGCAATGTAGTTATTGGCAAGATCAGGTGAAATGAATTCACCTCACTAATGGTTTGTTTTCTTTACCTAAGTGAAGTTATTAATTGTAACTTACTATGTGTTGCCCTGATTGTACTCAACATACAAATGTTACGTAGCTTAATGAAATGTCAAACTTAAACCCAATACACTTTTCTTCCATAACCAGTGGCTTTATCATACTCGTATATTTTTTGCAGTAACAGGAACTGTATGAGACACACTGTTTTTAACTGTGGCAAAGGTGAATCCTCTTTGATCTCTAAAATGCTCTTCCAAGCAAACATTTTAGCTTCAATGAACAAGGGAGAAATATATCAGCACAAAACTCTGTAGACTGTTTTTGAAGAATATAACTGTGGCTATATTTGTCTACTAAATTCTAATGATCTTTTTTTATTTCTGTGGGGAAAATAACTTAGGTTCACCTGTAGAAGCTTAATATCATGTTGGATTCTCCACAGGGAGAGGTAGTCTGCAAATTTAAATATATTTTGAAGAGCTTTAGTTTGTTTTCTTTCTCTTTCTCTGTAAATTTGGTTTAATGGATGGTTTCTGAACTCTTTAACTCCTTTATTTTTTATCATTTCAGTTTCAACTTCATTGTCCCACCCTCAGGAAACCTACCAAACATGCTGTTATGTTGAAGCACATAGAATTCCAGGTGATGAATACTCTCTTCATGACAGCTACACAGGAGGACTGTTCTCACTTAATTACACTGCTCATTTGCAAAAGTTGCTGACTTACCCTTGCATGATAAAAAGTTCTCTCTGGTATAATACCTTCAAATATATTTGAAAAAATATTATTGGGCATTTATACCAATTCTGACATATTTTGTTATAGCAATAACCTGATGTTTTTGCAAAAAAACTAAGATTATTATAGATTACATGGGCTGACCAAAAAATCTTCACCACTTGTTGTGCTTCACCATATGTAGTGCTTAGCTTCTAAAACCAAACAGCAAATGGTTGTGTCATGTAACAGGCCAAATGTGTGGTATAAATTGACTTTGCCTCAATTCTTTCCATGATGAATGAACATTCTGTTCTCAGAAATAATTGCTTGGATGAAAAGGTCGCACACATCAACCGTGGAGTGCAAATGGTTACTCCCCAAATCCTTGTTAAGCTAATTTCATAGGAAGCAGGAATTTGTGTTGGTGTTTCTGAGTGCTGTATAAAGCCCAGTGTTCAGAAGAAACCATTCAGTAGTCCCAAAGTGTGGCACTGTTTAAAATCAGTTAGCACTTACAGACAAAATTCCATAACCACCCAACACAGCACAATCAATTGATATATGGTTAGATATTAATTAGCAAGGGGCAGATAAAAATGTTGAATTTCAAGTACTTCTGAAAGCACCAAAATTTTCAACAAGCAATGAGAACAATGTTGTATCAAAGGTCATGCATGTGATGCCATACAGGGGTCATGTAATTATTGAGATAGCTACATGCATTCTTTTTCAACAAATTTTAATTTGTTTCTGAAAAGCAAATGTGGAGAAAAAAGACAAGATCCAGGGAACTTGCGTCTGGATAAATTGATAACTTAATCAAAATTATTAATTTGATTAATTCAACCGGTGGAGTTTGGTGCCATTTGAGAGCAAGTATATGCAGACATATTTTATGGAAAACTTTGGAATGCCAACGTACTTAAGAGCAATGAAAAAATTTTCTTTGCAGTATTTCTTTGTTTTTCTTATTAGCACCTAATAAACATCCACAATCTATTTCTTACTACCTTTATGAAATAGCTTTGCCCAGTAGGGGTAGAGGTGCACAGATAGAGTAAATGAAGGGAGGGCACATGATACACACATGAGGAAATGCAGAGCACAACACCATTACCTGGGATAGACAGGGAAATGGAAAGAGGTTTGTCTTCCTTTGAAACAGTGACTGGAGATACAAAGCTCAAGCAGAGGGGATTTTTGGCTTGGCTGGTCTCTGTTTTTTGCCTCTACCATGATCACTGAGTTCCAGTGTTGCCATAAAAACAGAAGAAAAAGTTAACTACTCGTCCTTACCTGAGCTACAGCAATTTACCATCTATGTAAGAAATGAGCCCAGCCTCCATATTTGTAATTATTATCTATTAGACATTCTACTTCACAGCAGGGATAAACATGACTTTGTAATGCCATGCAGCTGTGAGTGGGTGTCTAGGTGGTTACCATGGCTGACTGCTTTCTTCAAGGGCTTGCTGGGCCAGAGCTAACTGCATTAAGACTCTAAGATTTGCAGTTTCATACTCAGCCCTTCCCTTCTATCCTGATTGGCTTCCCCTTCCAAGGCAACAAAGCAGGAGGCATTCTTCAGTTGCTTTCAAGCTGTCCATTCTGCCCAAGAGCTTGAATGCTGATGGTTTCAACTGTGCCTGCTTGGGACTCCCAAAATGCATTCCACTAATACCACAGCAACCTGATTAAATTATTAATATAAGTTAGTTTGATTCAAGAACTAAAAATGTTTTATTGGTCATAAATATTTCTTACAATATGGTGACTTCTGGCAGAATTCCTGATTTGATCCAAAGCTGGTGTTTCAATAAGTCTTAAAAGTAAATTTCAACTGTCATTTTGGCAGCACATTCACAAAACACAGTAAAATAAATTGGGAACTTATCACAGAAATTACACCAACAAGGTTAAAAGTTGTTTTGTTTTAATTATGAATTATTGACCACAAAGTGTTCTAGGTCCTCTGCTCTATATGCTCTGGAGAGAATTGTCACCCTGACTGGCTTGGGATGAACAAAGAGCACAGCTCAATATGCTGGGCCATCTTTAGGCAAATTTTTAGTTTCTCTGTAATACCGTGAGTAGAACCCAAGGTCAGCTGGATTTGAGGACATGTGCAGAAAGCAGAAAAGGGAATGAAGACAGAAAAGAAAAAAGGTGCATGGTGAAACAATAGCTAGAGTGTTATTCTGGATCACCAAGTGATGCCATTCATAATCAGACCTGAATATGTTCTTGAACAATACAGATTACACTGAAAGAACTGATTACTTCAGGTAGCTTCAAAAGAAACCAGTAAATTCTCTGATATGAGGAAAGATTTTTCTTCTGCCTATGCTGAACTGGATGTGATTTCCCTGTTAGCATAAAAGTTTCCAGAGTGTGTATGTGTATATAGCAGCAATTCATTTAAATTTCTCTCTATGTGTTTATTTTCATGGCACAGTTACATTCACTGGTTATTTTCAAGATTATAATACTTCTTGGGTGTTCTAGCTAAACTGATGCTGCCAAAATTGTCAGCAAAAAGACCGGAAAAGCTGATGAACCTTAAACTTTACCCCAAAAAACTGCTCAGTTGTTTCTTCAGGATATAGAAGAGGCAGAAAGTCCAAGCAAGAGGAGCGGTAGGAAACCAGGGAGGAAGGATAGAAATTTGTCTGATGTGGATTTCACAAACCTCTCTGTTTGATATTTTAGAGACCCTAAAACAATTATCCACAATTATTAGCATTTTTGGAGTTATAAGAGATTTGAATACAAAGGAAAGGTAGTTCAGACTTCAGTGCTCTGCTTATTCACTAGTTTCTTGCTTTCATTTGGCTTAGGAATTTAATATCTTTATAAATTGTACCGGTAATGTTTTCAGGAACATCTAAATGTGATTTTTGAAAATTATCTTTTAGACTAAGATCTCCAAGGGTATGTGTAATGTAATTCCTGACAATTTTAACATGAACAAACTGAAGAAATAGCTCTTCAGTTTCTCAGGACTAGTGTCTCTTTTGCGAATGGGACTTGTGCTAAGAGCTGGTTAGATATTTTTAACTTTTATGCCATATAATTAAAAAAACTAAATATATGCATAAAAATAAATCCTACCATGGATAATTCTTATTCCCCTCTGTGGGTTTGTCAGACCCACAGGAACAGCACTGTGGTTTGTGGGATGTTCTCCTAGCAACTCCTACTATCAGAATTACTTGGGCAGCTGAATCTTCATACCCCACACTGAGTTTGCTCCTTGGCACTACTTTATGTGCAGATTTCATATGCCCATATCTATGGTTATTCACACCAGGTTTACTTCAGTTTCTTGTCATCTTACAAACACTTTTAATAACAGTTTTATGCTATTACTTGCTGAGCTACTCTGCTGTAAAATACAAATACAAATTCTTTGTATTTGGAAAAAAAATTATGAAGATGAAGATATGGTCCCTGCTCCAAGGAGGCTATAATTAAAACAAGACCAGCATTATAGAAACATATATTCTAGCTGGCCTCTAACTGGATGGTCTGTTTAGTTTTGTTTTGACGTATTGTATGAAGCAGCATTTAACAGATGTTGGGAAATTAGCTCTCTGAGCTTCTTGTATAAACTTAAAGCAGAGATTCATGTGTATGAATTAATTTCATCACTAAATGTGGGTATTAATGTCAGCAGGCACTTTTAAATGTTTGTGCCTATTCTGCTGTACTTTGAGTCCTCCTTGCCAGAAAATATAGAAACTTCTCAAGAGAAAGTGCCTCAGTTGTAGCAATACTTTCTAGCACCGTACTGACAATTTTCTTCTGTTGAGTGAATGTTGTCTGGGACAAGCCCAGCAGTGGAAAAAAAAAAGGGAAGAAAAGTGTCGATTGTTTCCTTACATAAGCTCTGCACACAGTGTTGACCAAAGAAAATCCCCCAAAACCCCAAAGTGGAAGGGTGTCCCTGTGTCTTTATGCCAAGTTATCCCTCTTCTTGTCAGTAATGTTAATTTATCATGCAAATCCTGCAGTTTATATCATTATGGCTGCTCATATCCCTGCTGACACAGCACACATCCAGCAAGGTGACAGATTTTCCCACTGCTCCTTTTTGCCAGGAGAATTGAGTGTTGAGGATTAGATTCCCTTTTACAGCTTCCAGGGCAAAGTCAAACCAGCATGAAGGGGGGAGCTGACAGAGCAAAGCTTGCCCCTCTGTGCTGTGCAGGCAAGGAAACAAGGCAGGTCAGGCAGAGAGTGGATATAAGACCTGGGACAAAGCCTAAAGCTGAATATAGTTAGAAGAGAAGTGTAGCTGTCAAACTGACACAGAGACTTCATAATTTCCTCCTGTATTTAATGTATTTTGCATATCACATATGTATTTTTTTTTAATTTTGTGGCCTCCTTAGTTTAATTTTCATACATTGAAGTCTTAAGTGTTTCTAAAACAATAGCTATGCTTTTAAAAGGTCATTTCACATCCATCCCACTCAAATTACAACAGACATGAAATATTAATTTAGGGTGAGTGGGCACAGATGTTATTAAAATCACCCTCTTACCTGCCAGCTCCACCAAATTTTCCAGTGCTTGGATATTTTCTTCCACTGATGTGTAGAATTTTATTGTAATGTTCTCTGCCTTTTTTTCCCCCTCATATGTTTTATTCTGTTATTAAACCTGCATATGGCTTCCTCTTCTGTCAGCTGTCTGAGCTAAAACAATACTTCATGGCAATCACTGGACTGAAAAACAGCTCTGAAGATACTGATGTGATCAGGTGTGAGGCCAAGAACTTGTGCTGAGTGCTAGAAGAGCACTTTATAACCACAGTAAATCAGTACATTTGGGCTAGACAACATGGCAGAGAAGTGATGTGATGTGAAATATGAGCTGGGGAAGAATGCATAAGAGAGGGACGTGAAAAGGCATATTTAAACTGGATTTTCATTTTCCAGTGTTAAGTGTGAGTTAACCAGTCAGCTTTTCTTTGCTGACTCTGAGTTCTCTACTTCAATATAGTGCTGCTAACGCACAACTGCAGAGCAAAACGTGCAGGTATGAGCACTCTCTGTGCCTCAGGCCTGTGAAAAGCTATTGTAACACAGCACTAAATTTGGACTAATGCACCCTGGCCCTCAGCAAGGACTAATAGCTCAGGATCACCTTCATGCTAACAGCTTTTGAGCTGTCTGGAATGGAGGCAAAGTGAGTTTTATCTTCCCACAATGTACTTTGCGGAGCTATCCATATTGGGTCGAATTTGGAAGAAGCATTGAAAGCTTTTTAAATACATGATTGTGCCACACACCTACAAAAAGCAAAGTGCATTGCAAAGGAGGGAAACATCACAGCCCATATTTCATGATATGCACTATTAGGACAAGAAAAAGCAACACAGTGGTCAGTCTGGGGTGTGGTTCAGGTCTCCATTGCCTTATCCACCAGAAATATTGTGACTCAAACTGGCAAAAGCAGGATTGTTCATATTCACCACTAATATTCAATCCCATAATTCTTTATAATAAATCCTGTGTTTATCAGCATGGGAATGGATAAATTACAAAGCCTACAGTGCACTCTACAGAGCCAGATTTTTCATAGTTTAATGCCTACAGAATCAAATCAGAATTATGTCAATCTGTTGTGAAAATGGGAATAATTTAAATTTTTGTAAATTGGCAAAAGCAATAACAGTACCCCTATAAAAATATGCATTGCTTGTCACACATCAAGTTTCATATCTTTACATAGAAAGTGAAAGAGAAAGCTTCTAAGTTCCTCCAATTATGCTTTGGTTACAAATTACTTCATGTTCTAATTAATATAAAGAAGTTGATTGTATGCAATACACAATGTCCTGCGTCGCTCTGTCTACCTTTGTGCTTAACTTTATTTTCCAAAAACATAATATAACATTAATGACATATCCTAGCCTAGAATTCAAGTCTGTTTTAACTCTGTTTCCTTCTGTGGCATTGTTTCAGGGACTCATTTGGCTTTAAACATGTCAGGCTGTTTTAGAGACATGGCAGGAATTGTGCTGTTTAGAAACATGTGCTGCCATCGTGTGGGCATAAGAATATAATATTAATAATATAATATTAAGATAATTTATATTATATTATATTATATTATATTATATTATATTATATTATATTATATTTAGGATATTATAATAATATAATATTAAGAAGTGCAACAACCCAGCTTATTCAAAAACTTGCAAAACAGGTAAGTATCTGTATTTGTTATCATAAATTAGATTATAAATATATATGATATAACAGCTATGCACAAATCTGCGGGTTTAAAACTGCTAATGGAATCAGGAATATTGATTCAATCTTGTTTATTTTCAGCTCAAGAAATCCTTTCCAAAGAGCACAAAATGACCAAAACACACCAAATTAATCAGCACCAAATTCCAACATTACCTGTTTTTTTTCTCATTTCTGTATCTGTTTATTTCTTTGTTTTTCCTCTATGTCTTTGCAAAACTTGTTTTTGTACAGGGTGCATTGCTTTCCTTCCACTCACACACAAACACTCCTACCCAAAACATCAGCCAGCCCAGGCACCCTGCCCACACAGTCCTCATTCCTGCATGAGTTCACATGAAGCTTTGTTTCAGAAATGGTTTTAGTTTAAGGCCTCTTCTTGTTTCCCACTTTTGACCCAGAGTTAAGAGACTTAGAGTTGAAATAGCTGCATCTAATACCAGTAAAAGTCCACAATGGCCAAATTAGAAACACTACGGTGCATTCATGCAGTTTAAGTCTTACTAAACTTAAATACCTACAAAACTTTATCTACTAAACTTTAATGTCTACAAAATATAAGCAGACTTATGTCAATCCATTGTGAAAATGTGCAAATTTTTACCTGTGAATGTTGGACTGTTAACAGACCCTCTAGAAAAACATCACACATCATGGTAATTATGCTTACATAGAAAATGAAAGGAAAAAGTGAAAGAAGTTCCTGAAGATAATTTCCTCTGTAACAGCCCATCTATAAAAGGTGTGTAAAGGTTTGCACACAAGGAGTGTGATTGTAAAGCTGTCCTCTGCAGTACAGTCCCTGAAAGCAAACCTGCATGTCACAGCAGCATGATGTGCCTGCTGCTCTGAGATCCTGTATGCCAAATGCCAGTTAGCTGAGGCTGCAGGCTGCTGACTTAATTTATATTGAATAAAGGTAAAGATTTGTAAGCCTTGCCTCTGGGCTTCAAACATTATTTTGGAACAGAGCTTAAAAATATGTTTGGACCAATCCCTTCTTTTGTGAGTTTAATGGGTTTGCTTGGAAAACTTAGAAAGTTTTAATTGACCTTTATAATCACTGAAGATCTTTGGAATCTTTTATGAATGGAGGTTGGTGTAGTATTTTACTCAGGTTGTCACTTTGTACAGAAAGAGACTGCTCTTGTGATACAGTAGGAGATTAAATAAATATATATTTAACTAAATAGGTATAATGGAATGCCATACAGTAGAAGATTATCTGTGATGCTTTTTCAGCTTCTATATAAAGACAGGTAAATCTATGCAGTAATGACATCTGTTTTCCAGGTATTTGCATTTTATATTGGTTGGTTTTGTTTTTAAGAAAATGTGAGTTTCAGCTGAAATTTCTACCCTCAAAGGCCTTTTTTTTTTTCATGTGGATACTCTGTTGTCTAATTAGGTAGGAACACAGACTACAATTTTTTTCTTACTGGATCAACTTACAGCATATCATATTTGTTTTCTGCTTTGGCATTTACTTTCATGAAACTTGTGGGTGCCCAATTTTCTTTGACAATTTTAGCTTACTCTCAAACTTGTTAGAAATTACTATGGATTGAAAAATGCTGTGGGTGAGAAGTAGATGGAACATGGTGATACATGGAAAAGGCTGTTGTAAGTCTCTAGTCTGTATCACTGTGCTCAAGTTCTTAATTACTTGATATTAAAGTGTTTAGAATACATGGACAAACATTAAAAACTCAATTTACGTCCATGAATTAGACGATAATATCAAGATAAAAATGTCTCACTTGTGATTTAATAATTGGCAACATTGTGCTAGATGGAGGGTGGAACAAACTCAACAACCAACTTTCTTTCAGATGAACTTTAAATGTCAAAGCATCCCATGATGCTTGGTTTTCAGTGTTTGGTTTCCAGTGTTTTGGAAACTGTCCACTCACCCTTTTAAAAATTGTGACACTGGTTTGGCTTTGGAAAAATTGGTTAAATATACTCTGAGAGCCAGTAATTTAATGAGAATCTATTAGGTTTCCTGGGTTCTGACAACTTTTGTCATCAGTGAAGGTGAAAATGGGAAAAAGAGCCTTTCCTGATTTACAATTTTTGATGTGTTGTTCATCAAATTTTAAGAGTTTTTTGCCCATTATAACCTTGATGAGTTAATGAGATTATGCAATATTACTAATGGCAGACGTTAATTTCCATTTTTAAAATAAACATCTCTAAAACTAAAATATAAACAGAAAGAAACAATAATCAGTTTCATCAGCCTCTCCTGGCTGTGGTCTTGAGCTTTTATATCCTTTGTCTTTTCATGAAACTAATTTATTCTCATATCCTTCTGGGAGAGCTTTGGGTCTCTCAAGCATTGTACCATCTTCAGGACCAGGATTTCCTGTAATTATCTCCCAGTAATTCTTATCTTCTTCAACTTTGTGGGAGTCCAGATAATTGTGACAAATGACTTCAAATTCTCTTCCAAAATAAGACCTGCAAAGTCAAAAGAGATGGGATAGGCAGGGAGAATTATCACATATACAAATTCAGCAAACCTTCATTAATTGTGAATTGTTCAAGATTTTCTCATTTTTCTTTTGGTATACTCAGAAATATCACCATGCACTTTCAAATACCAGACCCTTACAAGAAACTCAATAACCCACTTTGTTTCCTATGAATAATTTAGGAATTTGAGATCCAAAATAAATGCCACCTTTCTAGCCTCAGAGCTAAGAGGAGCCCCAGCAGAAGAAGGCCCTAATACAACAACTCTAATTACAACAACTAATTACCAATTTGTAAAAGCTGGTTAGGCCCTCATCCCCACTTCTCTCTGACTGAGGAAGATACTGGCTACTTAATAATTTACTCAGCCTCAAAATTTCAGACCTTTCATCCTGAAAAACCTTACACAAATCCTCAGTCAGGTCTTGCTAAGAAGTTAAGGGGAAACATTGGTGTATTCCTTAGCAGTGACTAATCAATATTAATTTAATGCATGTATATTAACTGAATTGAGAGATTAACTTCAATTTGTTAAGACATTGATTCAGATGTACATAAGCATCTAGAGATTTATGCACTGTGGTTTTATTTGGTTCCCTTGTTCTTTACACTTCTTAGTATATAATTTTTTCCTTCAAAAGTAACCCAAACAACTGACATTGCTCAAGCTATTCAAAGGGAGAACCACCAAGAAACTAGAGAACACTAAAAGCATGATATGATCATGAAAAATGAAAAAAAAATCCAAACTAAGACTGATCCAACTGTCTGCAGCAACACAGCAGCACATGTTGTAGCCAAGAAGTAAAATAAGGGAAAGGAGAATGCCATTTTCCATTATTTTCCATTTCCTCAGTGCATTCCCAAACCAGCTCTCTTGCTCCTCACAGTAATTCTTGCTGTTGGCCCATCACTGTGGACACCCCTGCCAGTTGTAAGTTACTCTTACCACACACAGAAGGTCCTTGGAACAGCTAAGTTGCGATTGGTGTAGCAATGAGTAATAATAATTTTAGTTTCTGCCTGGAAAAAAAAAGAGCAAGGGAAGACACTTGACAAACATTTTTAAACCAATACTGTGAAAAAAGACTGTCTATAACAATTATAGTTATTTTGACTGTGTTTATTAGTGAGCTTATTCATGTAAATGAGTCTTAGTTCAAGGCTGTGAAGGAACAATTGTATTTGTGATACTCTGTTGTACACCAGCACTTCAGGAAGCCTAGTAGTCCTGGTACAGGAAAATACTGTATTTACAAAAGGTTAAAACATTTGGAAAATCATCCACTTATTGAGATGCTTTGAGAATTTTATTAGACATTTAATGTATAGGACCTCTTATTTAATCACATCTCCAAATATTGGAAAGTGAATTTACTGACTCAAACGGCCTGAAAAACAAGTAAGTAATGCACCCTCAAAACATTATAATGTCAACCTTTGAAAATTTCTGATGAGAAAAAATGAACAAGTCAACCTCAAAATGAACAGCAGAAACACATATTTGTATAAGCAGATTCCTAATTAAAGAGATTGTTCCTTCCCTCTCCCCCTTCCTAAAAGTGAGGTCAGAACTGGCATAAGGGAAATATGTGAATAAAATCGACATAACATATTTTTTCTCAGTAGTCCACCTGTTTCAATTATATTTTCATAACATTTCCTACAGTTTTAGTTTCTTACAGGAACTGGAAATCCTTCATGTTCAAGACGCAGTTGTGGATCCAAGGACTTTGCTTGCCAGAAAGTCAAATAGGAAAGCTCAGCTGTCAGAAATACTTTCTGAAGGCGAGATTTTTTAGCAAAATCTCTAAATGTTTTGTGGTCACTTGCCAGATAAAACTGTAAATAAAAATATATATTAAGGTCAATGAAACAAGATACGTAATTTTGAAACATTTTTTTGAACAAAAGAACTTTTCTCTTGGCTCCTGACAGACCAGTCTTCCCAGCTAAAACTATGCAGGCAAAACCCATAGAACAGATTCTATACTGTTGATAAACTCATTAAGTAGTTATTCTATATGCAGATTTGTGAATACTAATTTAAAATTGAATTTACATGCCAAATATTTTTATCTCACCAAAGAGATTGTTGAGAAGGAAAAGTTTCTCAAAGTTGTGGTGATTTATTTTGAGTGCATACGTACGTGTAATGCCTTATTTGCTTTTAATTTGCAAAGGGAAAGAATGTTACCATTTAATAGAAATCTGCTTCCTCTGAATGATAGAATAGTGCATGACTTTATGTTCCTACTATGGATTATCTTCATAAGAAAGGAAATCTTCTCATTTTGTAGTTTCACAGAATATTCTGAGTTGGAAGGGACCCACGAGGATCATGAAGTCCAATACCTAAGTGAGTTGTTCAAAGTGAAAAAAACCTAAAATCTCCTTCAAGAATTCTATCATTATTCACAATCTAATTGTGATTTCTTTTTCTTTCCTTTTTTAGTTTTTCTTTATTCAGTCATTCTGGATAACAGCCCCCTTGGTCTGCACACTTGACCACAGGTAAGTAGCATAAACTTTCTAATTAGGTATTACTTATCTTGGTCTATGCATGATTCTGAGCCTGTTCTGTAAAACTAAGATGTTGCACCAGTGTACAGCCTTATATATCTATTCTTAGAGAGGGATTCAATGCACATTACCAGTACATGCTACCACTGCCATTTGTAACTTTGTTGCCTTACCAGTTTGTCAGAAACCCCTCCTTTTGTCCCCAGGAGAAAGTTTTGCCCGTATCTAAGTGGTTCACCCACTGCACTTCCATCAACACTGTCAAAATTGTAAAAAGGAAAAAAGGTACATTCAAATCATCCATTTTACTGTTTTTTAGGTTTTTTGTCTGTTTTCATCTACAGTTAGATGTTGCTCCATGACAAAATTTTGTATTGTTTACCTTTTAAAATAGGTAAAATATCTTAACCTAAGGCAGAGCCTTTGACTAATAGAGCAGAACCCTGTTCTTCTGTTTTTTCTCCAACAAACAGCAGCAATTAAATATATATTTGAGAGAGAGAATATGCTGGAATTTTTAGAACAGAACCACGTCCACTTCATAGAAAACAAAAGCAATGACATATATTTCTGTTTGCAGGAGAGTGAATATTAATACTAGTGATATTTGGACATGTTTTGTCTGCAACTGGAATAAAAACAGCTGCAGAATTTACCAAATGATACAGTGAACTTGATTCTGTCTTCACACGTAAGCTGATTTAGAGGTCCTTGGAATTAATCAGAATAATATACTGCATAGAATCAAGCTTAATGCATGACTGAAGACTCTTTCTAAAATAAATTAAATTCACTCATATTCCTTTGTATATTAGCAAACTTTGTTGCATATTTCTCAAAACAAGACACCTAAAGCTAAAATAATAATTGAAAACAACTCAGAATAAAGTAGCAGACCTTATAATACAGAAAGCATTTCGACCTATGGGGTCCACCCTCTTGACTGCACTAAGTCCACGTGAGATCTGCAGGGGCTCATCTGAGTACAGGGACACTTCTTCCATGTCAACAGCCAGAGTCACATCACCACACAGCTCGGGGTCCCTCTCCTCCGAGGATTTGCTGTCTGGGTTCATAAGCAACACGGTGTCTCCAAAGTGAACAAATCCATCAGAAGATACTGACAGCTCTACCTAAATTAGAATTTACATGGTACTTTACAGAATGATCTGAACCTAACATCAGAAGTATTTTAGTATATAAATTCCGTATCATTCTTAGTGCATGCAGAACAATAATAGGAGTTATGCCACTCTGTGGGGGTCATGGGGAGGTGGACACAACCCTTTTTAAAAATTACCTTCTTGAAAATATTCTCTTGAAGTCTGGCTAATCTCTGTACTAAAAGCTGTCCTTTCTCTCTCTTACGGATAAAATCGCTCAGGAGGTCCTGTTGGCAAAGGAGAGAGGAGCAGATACGTTATCCAGCACCCGCAGTCTCGCGTTTAAAGTGGATTTAGAGAGCCGGGGGGCAGCCCACAGCGGGGAAGGCGGCGGTGCCCGCCGATGGCGGTGCCCGGCGGTGGCGGTGCCCGGCGGTGGCGGTGCCCGGCGGTGGCGGTACCTGCTGCGCGTACTCGTCCTCCAGCCAGTTCCCGATGCGGACCCCGAGGCGGTAGGAAGCCATGGCTGGGCCGGGCCGCGTCCCGCGTCGCCATAGCGACCGCGCCGCGCCGCAATTGGCCAGACTAGGAAGGGCGGGGCCGAGATTGGCCAGCCTGGGAAGGGCGGGGCCGCGATTGGCCAGGCTGAGAAGGGCGGGACAGCGATTGACCAGCCTGGGAAGGGCGGGGCCGCGATTGGCCAGCCCGCGGCAGGCAGGGCGGGGCCGGGGGCGGGGCCGGAGCGGCGCTGAGGGCGGAGCGGGGCCGTGAGGGGCGGTGGGCTCATGGATATTGAGGGGGCGGAACAGCGTTTCCATCATCCCGTCCCACTGTAAATCCAACACTGCCAGCTCCTCCCGTAACCCTGTCCCCAAGTGCACGCATCTTTTAAATTCCTCCGGGGCTGGTGACTCCAGCACTGCCCTGGGCAGCTTGTTCCAGTGCTTGCCAGTCCTTTCGGTGGAGCGGTTCCCAGTCTGAACTCCACCAGAGCAGCCTGAGGCTGTTCGCTCTTGTCCCACCCCTTCCCATGCCGGTCTGTTCCCCAGAGCGGTAGGAGCAGCTCAG